>NC_141358.1:33849734-34477234 GCF_057382095.1 Aulonocara sp. 'chitande type north' Nkhata Bay | reverse complement strand
TTCGGATAAACTCCGGTGCGCTCTAGACCACATGCGTCTTGTCTTAGAAACTTTGAGTATCCCTTTCTCCAAGGTGAATGCTTTGTCAGCTTTTTTCGTTTTTACAACCTGGTTTACATCTACAAGGAGCAATGGCTGATAAAAGCCAGATTTATTTATTTATTTGTGTGTTTTTACTATCTCGATTTTTTATTTATGTAGTGGGCCAATGACCTCTTTTCGATTTTAATTTAATGAAAGTTCTTTTTATATTTCAAATTCTCTGCCTCTCTTGTAGCATTTATTGCTTTGCTTAAAAGCCACTGAAGTCAGGAAACTCAGAGTTAGGGCTCACTCTCTTTTCCCTTGAACATTGTTTCTTTTCAATGAAAACCATAGTACTCTTAGTACTTTTGAGTGGTTTGCTGAGTAGGTCATTGTGTTGGAGTCCATTGTTCTGCTTTGTCTTGATCATTTCACTCAAACAAACTCATTCATGTGGAAAGTGGCGGGATGTGTTCCCTATCTAATACCAATGAAAGCTTAATTTATCTTAAATTCTTAGTAGCTCAAATTTTGCACTTCTTATATTTAAATATAAAGGCCAAACACTCCCAAACTAAAGTTAATTTTCACATTTCCAATTAATGTTCACAGAAATACATTGCATTGTGTATAACTTGTCAGCTAAGGAGACAGAACAGGTCATCTACTAATTTGAAGACTGGTGGTTCAACTCCTGGCTGCACTAGTCTGCGTGAGACATGTCCACTGGAGTGTGAATGTGTGTAATATTAGATAGAAAGCACCAGTGCATTTACCATTTACATGTATAAGTGAGATCACATGCAGTTACTTACTTACTACAGGCACCATGGGGATTAGGCTGCTGTTTCACACTTCCCCGCAAAAGTTGCCTTACAAACATATAGCCAACGCTGCCATTGCTCTCTGAAGTAACATGTCTTAATGTGTGTGTATTATGTGTTACAAGCATGTGATTTATCATTTGATAGTATAATTAACAGTACAGTCTACTTTTTGGTGTGCCTGCTGAAAACGATTCCGTGACGTCTTAAAATAGTATGACCTCTTTCAAAGGCGACATTAAACTGAATATACCAAATTATTTTGAGTACTGATGAGACATCAGACTTTGTATTATTCAGCGCAATTTAGTTTTTTGGATAGTTGTGGAAAAAATAACCCAAAATAAAGCTAATGGCAAGAATCTTAGGGATCTTTCCTAAAAACAGGGTTCCTGCTCCTAACTTTGATAACTGTTTGTGTAACACAGTTTGTACACTGCAACCACTTCAACATTGTTCTTTTTTCGCACTAGCTAATACTCCCTGAACATGGGTGACTGGAGTGCTCTGGGTCGTCTGCTGGACAAAGTTCAGGCTTACTCTACTGCTGGTGGGAAGGTCTGGCTGTCGGTGCTCTTCATATTCAGGATCCTGGTGCTCGGTACTGCAGTCGAATCGGCCTGGGGAGATGAGCAGTCAG
The DNA here is from genome assembly GCF_057382095.1 of Aulonocara sp. 'chitande type north' Nkhata Bay. NCBI lineage: Eukaryota > Metazoa > Chordata > Actinopteri > Cichliformes > Cichlidae > Aulonocara > Aulonocara sp. 'chitande type north' Nkhata Bay. The sequence continues at coordinate 34,475,746 of NC_141358.1, read as the reverse complement.
CCTTCAAGTGTAACACCCAGCAGCCTGGGTGTGAAAATGTCTGTTACGATAAATCCTTCCCCATTTCCCACGTTCGCTTCTGGGTTCTCCAGATTATTTTTGTGTCGACACCTACACTTCTATACCTGGCTCATGTCTTCTATCTGAACAGGAAAGAGCAGAAACTCAACAGGAAAGAAGAGGATCTCAAAGCTGTGCAAAATGACGGAGGTGACGTTGACATACCTTTAAAGAAAATTGAGATGAAAAAGCTAAAGTATGGTATTGAGGAACATGGCAAAGTCAAGATGAAAGGAGCCCTCCTTAGAACCTATATAGTGAGCATTTTTTTCAAGTCTATGTTTGAAGTGGGCTTCCTGGTTATTCAGTGGTACATATATGGGTTCAGTCTGAGTGCAGTCTACACCTGTGAGAGGAACCCATGTCCACACCGAGTGGACTGTTTCTTGTCTCGTCCCACAGAGAAGACCGTATTCATTATTTTCATGTTGGTGGTCTCACTGGTGTCATTGCTGCTCAATGTCATTGAACTTTTCTATGTGTTCTTTAAGAGGATCAAAGATCGTGTAAAAGGCAAACAACAACCCACACTCTACCCCAGCGGAGGCACCTTAAGCCCTACCCCTAAAGAACTCTCTACTACGAAGTATGCCTACTATAATGGCTGCTCATCCCCAACTGCCCCACTCTCACCAATGTCCCCCCCTGGCTACAAGCTTGCCACAGGGGAGCGGGGAACTGGCTCGTGCCGTAATTATAATAAGCAGGCCAACGAGCAGAACTGGGCTAACTACTCTACAGAACAGAACCGTCTTGGACAGACTGGTGGAGGAAGCACTATTTCAAACTCCCACGCACAAGCCTTTGATTTCCCAGATGATACCCACGAGCATAAGAAACTGTCTTCCTCAGCAGGACACGAGCTGCAGCCGATAGGGTTGATGGATGCCAGGCCTTGTAGCAGGGCCAGCAGCAGAATGAGCAGCCGAGCCAGGCCAGATGACCTGGATGTTTAAAACACGGTTTCGTCTCTTTCCACCTCTCTCTGGCTGACAGAATTTCTGGTTGAAGCCAGAAACATCAGGAAACACTTTATCACATAGGTTTATTTGAGAGGTGTGACTAATCTCAATCACCGTCTTCAATATAGAGACTTTTAGTCAGTTCAAGAAACATTAAAACCATTATGTAATAATATCAAAGGTACAAGTATTTTCTGACTGAGTTTTACTTTTTAGTGCTTTTAACCCAGCCTCAAGAGAATATTGTAGCCACACGAATTGGGATTTGAAAGAGTATAACACAACCAACATTAATAATCTGTTCAAGAACACAGCCCCATAAGTTGACAGCTTTGGTTTCAATTTACTGATATTACATAAAAGATTTACTGTTTTTGTTTCTTTCAATGTTCCTCATGTTTTTCCAGTTGATGATGTCCTTTTTCATGAAATACGATAGTATGAAGCATTAGTAGCTTTGCAGCATTAATGTTTTGTAAAGTGGCTACTACACACTCAGTTTCATTTATGTTTAGTCGAGATCAGTGAACACTGTATTTGTCTGATAAACGACAGCGAGCCACAAATCTTCATGCCTGTGCATCTAAATTTCCTAATGTTGTCAAATGATATAAATGTCATGCAATAGAGAATTTGGGATAACAAAAACACACTGTTTAAAATTGAGTTTTGTAGTGCAGTTATGAAGTGTGGTACCACAACCAATCAGTGCAGTTTGGTTCAGTTTCTTTACTTTCATTCTCATTTTCATTCACCCAAAGATGTGTTGATTTCTTCTAATTTGTCAGTTGCCCTAGTCACAACACAAAGTTATTGCTCAATGCTGTTGTATAAATAACTTGGTTAATTCTTTGACAGTGACTAACAGTAAAGGGTTTATATGTTTTGTAAATTAATATTTATTGCCAGGATCTTTAGGAGAACTACCACTAAGACAGAAAATTGACTACTACTCAGTAAAGCAAACAAGTCCCCCACAAACTGTTTATTGCCGTTTATTATCAGGTAATATGTCAGATAATATTGTTTATTATCTGATAAACTTTGAATTTGTGTAGTGTAAGGTTTTAGTGCTTTTATCATGTTTTGAAGTGTGCACAGGGGTGGCAGGGATGATGGTAGCAAGCTGCTGTCACTCAGCAAAATATGTTTGTTCTATTAAGAAAGGCTTTATTACTGTCAGTCATTTGCTGAAATGTGTTCCTTTTTTTTAACCTATTGTGAGAAACAAAGACACTCGAATGATTTTCTGCATTTTACATATTCGATTTTTTTTTGTTTTTCAAACTTAGTGTAGCTCAATTTAATTTGCTGCTTGAGAAGTAGATATTTAGGAATGTAAATCAAGCTAACTGTGTCGCAATCAAAATGTGAGTTTGTAGAAGACTGCTTATAGATGCGGACTAATATTTAGTCATTTCTAATAAAGATATGCCAGTGTAGCTCCACAACTACCAAACACTATGATAAATCTCAATTTGAATGTCTTTTACTGCGATTTTGCTTCAATTGCCAGTTGGTCATTGTTTTGGAGTATTTGCATATGTAACTGATATTTTGGCTACAATAGGAGTTGCACTGAGACATGGGAGACTGAGAAGCATTATGATACACATAGTATGTGGTTTTCTGATGACATGATGAACATGTTACTAATTTATTTTATAACACAGACATTATTATAATCAATAACATCAGACTTTTAATCACCAAATATCTCGGTGAGGTACAGTAATGTTGTTCAATGACAGAAGAGAAGCAATAATTACTGCTTGCAAGTATTCAGACAATGCTCATGTGTGGGGTCCACTGCTGTAAAGTGTGAGTATATGACGGTAAAATAAAACGTTTTTAAATACTTCTTTAACCAATAAACATTTTTCTTTCTTAAGCAGTGATTGATTTTTTTTTTAATATGTGGCCATTATTAGCCATTGCTGTTGTTAGAACTAAACACCTGCCAATAAAGAACTGTTAAAGTACATTATGTCATCTATGTTAAGATGTTTTCAAAAATACTTATTTACCTCACATAAAATTTTTGGTGTTGATTAATGTTATGTTAGTCAAGGTTTATTCTACAAAAAATATTTTTCATCTTTAACATTTTTAGAACAGACATATTTAGACATGTATAGAATAGCCCTTTATTGTACAACATGTCATTACAGTTTACTTTTATGGTAAGTTAGGTTTCAGTTTTTTCTATCTTTATTTTTTGTTTTACAAGCTTAAAGAGAAATAACACTTGCCAATTGCAAGTCCTGCATGTAGCTGGAGATGAGCAGGTCAATTGTCAGACAGTGTGACTAATTTATATTTTTGACAGCTCTTATTGCTAGAGCTGTCAAAAGGTTTGCCAAGTAAAATTAATATTTTTTCCTTAGCTAAAGTTCTTGAATTATTATTTTTGAATAAAAAAATGTGCCCCGCCTCAGCTGACAGCTGAGATAGGCTCCAGCGCCCCCCGCGACCCTGAAAAGGATAAGCGGAAGCGAATGGATGGATGGATATATGCTTATGTTTTTTGTAGTTTGTTTCACTTGTTTGGTGAATTATATATTGCTAAAATGTATTACTATGCATAAAAATTTAACTCCTTGAATTATAGATCAAAATCTTCACTTCACATACATCTTGATTGTTTCATTTAAAATCCACTTTTGTGGTGTACAGAGGCAAGATTACAAAGAATGTGACATGTGACTTGCGCTACCAAATATAAACAGACATACATTTTCAATTTTAAGATTAGATGTTTTATAACGTCACTGTGATGGCATTTGTAGAATAGTCTACACTTAATGCTTTCAACACTTTCTGATCACCTCTTAAACCAAGTCATAATCCAGATCCATGAGAGTTGTTTGGCTCCAGAGGTAGTTATTCTTAAAGGGTACCTTTGGTTTCTGACAAATTGAGTTAAATTTCATAATAGGAAGGACATGGCTCTTTTTCACATTTCCAACTTTCCCATTTAATCTTTCCACAGCACTAAATCAAACCACATGTGTGCAGAGAGCTAAGGTGCAGCTTGAAGACCACATGTGACTCAAGTTAAAAAGACAAAGAAGTGTAAGTGTGTGTGTGTGTGTGTGTGTCTTGTGATGGGGTCAGTGGTATGCTGAACTTTTTATTCTTTCCTTTAGCCTTCTGAGCCAGAACCATTTTTCTTCACTTTTGACAAAATGTACAAATTTTTACCTGAACTGAGCAAAATCTGAGCATTCCTCTGCTACAGCCAATTCTGTCTCACCTGAAAATCTGTCACATGGCTACTTTCATCTAGTACTACTTCAGAACAGCAGATTAAAACAGTCTGTGTTGCTCAAAGAAGAATAACCTCCTTGTGTATTGCTGGTAAAAACTCCAGTGCAACAGAGCCACAGCCAAACATTCAAACACTGAAAAAAAACTCTCTGAATCGCTCTTATTAAATTTAGGGAACAACTACAAGTTATGCAGAAAATCAGATACCAGACACTTAATGCCCAACGTCCATGTGCACAACGCCATCATTCAGCATGCCTTCTTTAACTAAACTCCACCTCTGGTTTTTACTGGTTTTAGATTTTCCTTTTCCAAAGCTTCTTTTATTTTTTCCAATTCCAGTTTCTTCAAAAAAAGTCACAAAACAAAACTCCAGGGCTTAACGATGGTAAGTCCTCAGTGTCCTTGAGGAAGAAGCAATATCTAAAGCCTCACACAACACATTTAATTATTATTAAAATACTTTTACAATGTACAGAAATTAGCAAATAACAGCAAATCACACAGTCAGTTTCAACAAATCTAACACCAGCATACTTAAAATTTATTGTCAAATTATTAGACAGACCTTCAGGAGTTATAAACAACCCATAGCCACAACAGAGAATGCAGTGCACTTAATCGTAATCATATCTGTTCAGATACTCATGTTGCCACTTTATTAGATACTCAGCTTGGTACATGTGTTGTTGCTTTATTACAGACACCGATGATGACCTCCTTCAGCTTGTCCGTGGAAACACCGGTTCCCATGTGTTCCCATGCCAGCAGAGAGATATAGTCCTTACAGCATGTCCTGGGTCTGCCCTGAGTCCTCCTCCTCACCTCACCCAGGAGGCGCCCAGGAGACATCCTTGACAGATGCCCAAACCACCTCAACTGGCTCCTTTCGATGTGGAGGAGCAGCAACTCTGCTCTGAGCCCCTCCTGGGTGACTGGACTCCTCACCTTGTTTCTAAGGGAGAGGCCAGCCACCCTTTGGAGGAGGCTCATTTCCGCCGCTTGTATCTGCGATCTTGTTCTTTCAGTCACGGCCCACACCTTGTGACCACAGGTGAGGGTGGGGATGTAAATTGACTGGAAAATGAAGAGCTCTCACACTCAGCTCTCTCTTCACCACGACGGACCGGTGCAGCGTCTGCATCACTGTGGCCACAGCCCCAATCCATCTATTGATCTATTGATCTTCTGCTCCCTTCTCCCGTCACTAGTGAACAAGAACCCGAGATAATTAATCTCCTCCATTTAAAGCAGGAACTCGTCCTTGACCTGGAATGGGCACTCCATCCGTTTGCGGCTGAGGACGATGGAGGTGCTGATTCTCATTCCGACCACTTCACACTTGGCTGCAAACTGTTCCAGTGTGAGCTGGAGGCCATCACTAGATGAAGCCAATAGAACCACATCATCTACAAAAAGCAGAGTTGAGATTCTGAGACCACCCAAGTGAAAGCCTTCCACCACTTGGCTACTCCTAAATTCCGTCCATAAAAATTCTAAACAAAATCGGGAACAAATGGCAGCCTTGACCTAGTTCATCACCCACTGAAAATGAATCTGACTAATTGCAGGGTATGCGGACCAAGCTCTTGCAAAGGTTGTATATGGTTTGAATTGCCCGTAGCAAGGGCCCAGACACCCTATACTCCTGAAGCACCTCTCACAGGACACTCTGAGGCACACGGTCACATGCCTTATACATGTCCAAAACACATGTCGACTGGTTTGGCAAACTCCTATGCACCTTCAAGTAGCCTTGAAAGGATAAAGAGCTGATCCAGTGTTCCATGACCAGGACGAAAACGGCATTGTTCCTTCTGTATCCGAGGTTCGACTCACAGATGCACTCTCCTTTCCAGCACTCTGCTATAGACCTTCCCAGGGAGACTGAGGAGTGTGTTCCCCCATAGTTGGAACACACCCCCAAGTCCCCCTTTAAGATAGGAGCCACCACCCCGGTCTGCCAATCCAGAGGCACTGCCTCTGATCTCAACACAACATTGTAGAGTTGTGTCAACCAAGACATTCCTACAACATCCATCCAATTGCCTCAGTGACCTCACCCCGAGAGTTAGGTGAGTCATCCCCCTTGTCCCCAGACCCTGCTTCCACCACGGAAGACGTGCCAGTGGGATTAAGGAGGTCCTCAGTCGAAGTCAGCAGCGCTCCACCTGCACTATACACAGTACAGGTAGAACGCCACTTCCCCCTCCCAAGTTGCCCGACGGTTTGCCAAAATGTCTTTGAGGCAGTCTGAAAGTCTTTTTCCTTGGCCTCTCTAAACTCCTCTCACTCTCAAGTTTTGGCCTTAGCCACTGTCCGATCCGCATTCCACTTGGCCTGTCAGTACCTGTCATTCTTCAGCCTACTGGCTTCCTTCACCTCTAGTGTCCACCATTTGTTTCGGGGGTTACCACCACGACAGGCACCAACCACCTTGTGGCCGCACCACAGTGCAGATGTTCAGATGTTCCTCGGCCTGGAGCACATTCTCTTGTGACAACCTCTCCAACATGTGCAGGTTTGCTCTCAGGTCCAGGAGGCACTGAATTTCATTTTTAGCTGGGCTTGGAGCTTTCTTCCAGTTTCCTTTAATTAGGTCCAACATCCCCTGTGACTTCCAGCTGAACGGTCACTCGGTGGGCGAAAATCCCATGGTGGCCTGAGGAACCTCCCACACTGCAAACAACGTAGGATCTAATTAGCAGTTCCAATTGCGTTCGTCTGTGTTAATTAACGTACGAATTATGAATTTTAAAGTCTTATTCAGCTGCTCCAGCAACCCTTCAGTCTGAGGGTGGTAGTCACTGGTCTAAAAAGATTTAATGCCCAGTAATTTGTACATTTCTTTTAGTGTGTGAAACCTGAACAATGTCCCCTGGTCAAATCAGTATCTCTTTTTCATCACAAAATTGCTCTAGTGGGAAATTTCCTTTAGAGTAAATTGCTAGAGGTGGCAGGGCCTCGCAAGAAGGCCCTGCTGTCTCCTCCACAGAGTCAAGGTTGGACAACCTCGTCTCCCCACTGAGTGCAACACAGACACTACACTGCACAATTGGTCACAAAAACATCCCCACATATTACCCCAACAGGTTATGAAATCCCAGCCAGTCTGTCCCCAGAATTAATGTGTCAGGTGCGAGCTAACTGCTGCCTTGACTCTATATATTCTACCCTTATATTTTATTTATATTTTATAGCGACACTATGGGACATTTGTGTATGACCCAAGGCACACACCTGACCTCCACCCACTCTGCCTCCAACAATGCCCCTGCCCGAACAAGGGTTTGGTGGACCAGGGTCTGTGTGCAGTCCAAGTCCAACATAGTCACCATGACAGTCGGATAGCCACCCCGCTCATGTGTGCTTTTCTTTATATTGGACATACACCTTGCCTGGAAGTGTCCGGTTATTTTGCACAGATTTGGCATTTCCAGCAGGGTTAAGCCCATTTAATCCCTTTCTAATGAACCAGGACTCAATACCAAAAATGCCAAAGTAGCAGTCAGAAGTGACCTCTGTTGCACATCCCAGCTGACACCTGGCCCCTTGCTCAGTGAGCCAGCAGGTTAGGTTACCCTCACATTTGTGACACACATTGTGACACACATATTACTCCAAGCTAAACACATGCAACTATTTATTCCAGCATGTATTTATTTCATAACTTATTTAAAATGTACATTTGAACTAAGGGGATTCTGTAGTTTTGGGGATGTGGGGAATTCCCGTTGGTTAGACATCACCACACGCACACCTTGCCTAGACATTAAGTCACGTTCTAAAATTCAAGAACAGTGCTACATGTTGCCAACAGTTCCATATTTTCTCTTTCTGTACTCTCCTCCTTTTCAGCTCACCTCATCATAAACTCATCATATTATGTGTCATGATTTACTTTTGTTTGCGTTTGACAAGGTCTGCGGTATTGCCACAAACTGCAGATTGGCTGTTTGTGGAGCTGAAATAGCTCTGCACATTCCTTCACTTGTGATCAGCCCTTATTTTCAACTGAGTTAGGACACAAGAGCCATGGCTTATGAATCATGGATTTATGAGCCATGGCTCATGAAGAGAAGCTTTATGAGCTACACAACGTGCTTCTGAAAGAGAAGCTCCATGGCTTCTCTTTCAGGTTTTGGGTTGTGGGGTGCCAGGGAGAAGGTCTCTTGCACAGTCACAGTTCATGTGGAGGGAGAGAGAAAGTCAGATTCTTACAAAAACTTCAGCAAGATCATGATAGATGGGGAAGGTTCAAAACTAGGTGCCACGATCTGGGGATAATCAAGGTGTGTTCAATATATGGCAGCGTGAACGTGTATTGGTGATTTTATAGTTATATAAAATGGTGATGGGTATAGTTACCCAAGAGCAGAAGCAAGATGGGGTTTGTATTATGGTTGGTTGTAGCAAGATTTTAGGAAAAAGATGTAAGAGGGATGTTAAGACCATTCAGGCTCAATGTTCTCAGTCTCCCTCAGAATGCTGTCAAAGCTCTGTCAAAAGTGGGGGTTGAAGATCTTGCAGATGGGGGCTTCTGCCAGACATTTATTGTTGGACCAATCAGTGATTATGTTTTTGAAGCAAGGGGTGTGCAAGGACAACAGGTGTGGGGGGCATCAAAAATGAACAGAGTTAAGTACTCACAATGGTTACCCAAGAGCAGAAGCAAGAATTGTTTTGTATTATGGTTGGTTGTAGCAAGATCTTAGGAAAAAGATGTAAGAGGGATGTTAAGCTCTTAAGGCAGATTTATATGCAAAAAGTTTTGTTTTGCCCCAGAATCATTAAAAGCACATAGAAGAATAGAGTAATTTTCAATTCCTGAGTTGCAGGACTCATTAGCTGAGGTAGGGAAGATTCATTCTTGAGTTTACCCCCCCAGGGTCCCTACTTCGACTGACAGGCTTGGGAAATGCTGAGGTTCTTGGTGGTGTTCATTAAGTCTCACACAAATAGAAGCAAGCTGATAAAAGGTACCAGGCAAATCTTTCGAAACCAAATTGCTTTTCATTTTGCCCTATACTGGGATATTTAGTTTAGTTTAGTTTAGTAATTTAGTTTAGTTAGTTACTGTTCTTAATGTCTTGGAGCAACTGTGACCACATAATTTCCTATGGGATTAGTAAAGTATTCTGATCTTATTTTGATATCCGAACTGTGGCCTAGTTCCATAGAAGTGGGGCTTAAAAGCTTAGAAGGGTGGCTGTTGCTCAGGAGGTAGAGCAGGTCATCTACTGATTGGAAGGTTAGTAGTTTGATCCCTGGCTCCCCCAGTCTGCATGTTAAGTAAGCAAACATAAAGCGTAGTAATTGTGTGAATGAGCAAATGTGCCATGTTGTATAAAACACTTTGACTGCTCTGGGAGAGTAGAAAAGCGCTGTATAAGATGTTTACCAAAGCTAAAGAATCTGCATCCCTTTCTACTTTTAAAGACCCTAGGAATCTCAAGTAAGCTTGCAGTCTGAGAGCAAACTGCTTTATTGGAATGATATGATAGCTCTTTAAGATAAGATGGGGCCTGATTATTAAGACCTTGTGAGGAGAAGGATTTTAAATTCAATTCTTGTTTTAACCCTCTCAGGCCCGAATTAAGTTTTTTGTTGCTAATGCACAACCAAGTCCTGCAGTGGTACTTCTGAGTAAAAAAAACCTCATAAAATATGTATGTGGCGTAATCAGGTTGTTAGGTCTTAACTGTTGCAAATCTGCAACGTCTGCCTGGAGAGGGTTAACAGGGAAGCATAAAGAAGGAGGCATGAAGAAAAGCTAAGATGGATGTAATAACTTTATTGTAAATGAACCTAAAAAGCAGACTCAATATCACGATGCAAGTTTTTATATATATATATACAGTGGGGCAAAAAAGTATTTAGTCAGCCACCGATTGTGCAAGTTCCCCCACTTAAAATGATGACAGAGGTCAGTAATTTGCACCAGAGGTACACTTCAACTGTGAGAGGCAGAATGTGAAAAAAAAATCCATGAATTCACATGGTAGGATTTGTAAAGAATTTATTCATGCTGCTCCCCCAGCACACCACAGCATAGAAAAGTACTCCAGCAACCACTGACTGGTAAAACATCCTCAGGAGCTTCCTGCAGATGTTAAAAGACCTCAGCCTCCTGAGGAAGTACAGTCGGCTTTGGGCTTTTTTATACAGGTGCTCTGTGTTGCATGACCAGTCCAGTTTATTGTCCACCCACAGCCCGAGGTACTTGTACTTGTTGACCACCTCCACCTCCTCCCCCTCTATCTGAACCGGCAGTGGACCTTCTCTGGACCTCCCGAAGTCCACAACCAGTTCCTTAGTCTTTGAGGTGTTGAGTTGCGGGTGGTTTATGTGACTCCATGCGACAAAGTTCCTCACCAGACTTCTGTACTCCTCTTCCTGATCATCCCAGATACACCCCATGATGGCCGTGTCATCTGCAAACTTCTGAATATGGCATAATTCAGAGTTGTAGCAGAAGTCAGAGGTGTACAGGGTGAAGAGAAGAGGGGACAGCACAGTTCCCTGTGGTGCTCCTGTGCTGCTGACCACAGTGTCAGACGTGATGTCCTTCAGCCTGACATACTGTGGTCTGTCGGTGAGGTAGTCGGAGATCCAAGCCACCAGGCAGGGGTCCACCTCCATCCTGTTCAGTTTTTCCTGAAGCATACAGGGCCGGATGGTATTAAAGGCACTGGAAAAGTCAAGAAACAGGATCCTGACCATGCCTTTTCCCCCATCCAGGTGTGAGTGGGCTCTGTGTAGGAGGTACAGGATGGCATCCTCCACTCCGACACCCACCTTGTATGCAAACTGTAGTGGGTCCTGGGCATGTTGTACCTGTGGTCGGAGGAAGTTGAGGAAGAGCCGCTCTAGAGTCTTCATAAGATGTGACGTCAGTGCCACCGGTCGGAAGTCATTCAGCTCATTGGGCCGGTTCTTTTTGGGGACCGGGACGATGCAGGATGTCTTCCATAGGGCGGGCACTCTCCCCAGTCGCAGACTGAGGTTGAAGACTCGTTGTAGCGGCTCCCCAAGTTCAGCAGCACACGCCTTAAGCATCCTAGGACACACCTTGTCTGGGCCTGCTGCCTTTCTGGGGCGAAGCTTCCTCAGTTGCCTCCTGACCTGATCCACTGTGACACTGGGAGATGTTTGGGAGGAGGGGAGGGGGGGAGATGTCTTGCTGCTGAGAGAGGGATTGGAGGAGGGGGGTGTCATGGTGTCAGGAAGGAGGGGAAGCGAGGGAGGCAGGAGAGTGGGGAGAGAGATATGAGTATATGCTCCCTCTCGGCAGTGTCATCGGGAGGCATGGAGTGAACTTCCACAGTTACGCTGATGACACGCAGCTGTACATCTCCGTGTCTCCTGATGACACCAGACCAATGGATGCCCCTTTTAACTGTATCTTGGATATACGATCTTGGATGGCAGAAAACTTTTTACAGCTTAACCAGGACAAAACTGAAGTTTTAATCGTCGGTCCCGAGGCTCAGAGAGAGAAACTCAGAGGCATTTTCACTATGTCCTTCGCTACAAGTGAAAAACCTGGGTGTTATTTTTGACTCTGAGCTTGGTTTTATCCCACATGTTAAACATGTAACCAAAATTGGATTTTATCATCTAAAAAATATAGCCAGAGTCCGCCCTATTCTCTCTCGGGCCAACACGGAGATGCTGATGCATGCTTTTATTACCAGTCGCATTGATTACTGTAATGCCCTGCTCTCTGGTCTTCCTAAGAAGAATATTTCAACTTTACAACTTTTGCAAAACTCGGCAGCTCGTGTGCTGACGAAGACCAGAGGGCGGGCCCACATTACACCAGTTTTAGAATCGCTGCATTGGCTCCCCGTGTGTTTCAGGATCGATTTTAAAGTTCTTTTATTGGTTTTTAAATGTCTTAATGGTCTTGGGCCTTCTTATCTCTCAGATCTGCTTTTACCATACGAACCCTCGCGGACCCTGAGGTCCTCTGGTGCTGGCCTTTTAATTGTCCCTAAAGTCAGGACACATACTCACGGAGAGGCAGCTTTTCAGTGGTATGGTCCTCGTCTGTGGAACAGCCTGCCGGAGGAGCTCAGGGCCGCAGAGAACGTACATGTTTTTAAGAACAGGCTCAAGACCCACCTTTTTAATTTAGCTTTTACTTAGCGTTTATTTATTTTATGCTTATTTATTCTATCCTGTTATTTTATTATTAATTTAGGCTTTACCTAATATTTATTGATTTTATTCTTATCCATTTTTTAATCTTCTTACTCTATTTATATTTATATTTATATTGTATCCCGTTCTTATTTATTTTATCATTTTACCCTGTATATATTGTATTGTGTCATATCTCCAGTGTTTCCTCGGAGGGGGCTCTCTGCACCGGGGCTGTGATCGACCGTGGCTGCTGGGTCTCTGGGGGTCCTCTCAGCCTGGCTGGGGGGCTCCTTTGCCTCCCTCCTGCTGTGTGCCCAGCCTGGAGGCTGCGGTCTGTGACCGGCTCTCGGTGCAGACGGCTCCCTGTTATAGTGTTTCCTCACTTGGCTCATGTGAACCCAGCCCAATTTTTACTCTTTAAGTGTGCGCGTGTGTGTGTGTGTGTGTGTGTGTGTGTGTGTGTGGGTGTGTGGGTGGGGGGGGGGGGGGGGGGGGGGAGATATGTGTGTATTCACATCAATTATGTTAATGAGAGTGTGGGGAGTGAGTTGGAGGGTGGGGTGGGCTGCTTTTAACTATGGAAAGCACTTTGTGCTACATTTTTTGTATGAAAAGTGCTTTATAAATAAAGATTGATTGATTGATTGATTGATCCTCCTTCTAGTGTACAAGAGCCAATAGCAACTCTAGCTCCTCTGTTAACTATTGCTTACTACCATTATGACAACACTGATGATCATCAGTAGACAGGGCCAATGCATCCAGGTTCCTATTCCAGAAAACAGTCCACTTCTGTAATACAGCAGACTTTGCAACTCTTTCATAATAAGCAAAATGGAGAATTTTCAAAGTTTAAATAATTCATGTCAGTCAGGTTTTGGAATATCTTGTTGTCTAAATCTACTTGTGGTAGGGTGTGGCTTGTGTCTCTGCTGCAGTCCTTAAAGGCCATAACCGATTCTTTTTTGCCCAGCAGGAAAGGCACTCAGAAAATTCTTCAGTGAAGTTGTTTTAGCACAACTTTAAGAAAATCTCTCAAAATGGCATTCACAAGGTCTTGGAAGACTGCAGGAGCAATGGTGAGGCCAAAGGGCATCGATAAATATTCAGAGTGTCCAAAGGGGGTGATGAAAGCAGTCTGCCCTTATCCACACTAGGTGATATGCATTACACATCTTCAAAAAGCTGAAGAAATGGGTATTTGTTTTTAACAGTGATATGATTCAGTTTTCAGTAGTCTGCGCATGGCCTGAGTGGCTTATTCTTAATTCTTCACAAAGAAAAAAATCACAGCACACTTTAACAGTGAAAAAAACAGCACATTCTTAATCCACTTATTTAAGGAGATAATTGGATTATTCTTTCTGCCAGTGACTCCTTGATATACTTTTCCATTCCTTCTCTATTGGGATGTGGGAGGTTGTAGACTTTAGCTGGCCGGAGAATCACGGATTTCGCAATCGTAAGGGTGGTGTAGAGAAATGGACAAGGCTTGTTTTTTTGCAAAGATTATAAAAATTAGTCTTAGTTGCCATGGAGAACTCTAAAACCACCTTAAAGGTTATTTCACTTTGAATTATTAGGCAAATGAGTATTTTGTCCACATCATCCTCTTCATGCATGTTGTCCTACTCCAAGCTGTATAGGCTCGAAAGCCTACTACCAATTAAGCATATTAGGTGATGTGCATCTCTGTAATGAGAAGGGGTGTGGTCTAATGACATCAACACCCTATATCAGGTGTGCATAATTATTAGGCAACGTCCTTTCCTTTGGCAAAATGGGTCAAAAGAAGGACTTGACAGGCTCAGAAAAGTCAAAAATAGTGAGATATCTTGCAGAGGGATGCAGCAGTCTCAAAATTGCAAAGCTTCTGAAGCGTGATCATTGAACAATCAAGCGTTTCATTCAAAATAGTCAACAGGGTCGCAAGAAGCGTGTGGAAAAACCAAGGCGCAAAATAACTGGCCATGAACTGAGAAAAGTCAAGCGTGCAGCTGCCAAGATGCCACTTGCCACCAGTTTGGCCATATTTCAGAGCTGCAACATCACTGGAGTGCCCAAAAGCACAAGGTGTGCAATACTCAGAGACATGGCCAAGGTAAGAAAGGCTGAAAGACGACCACCACTGAACAAGACACACAAGCTGAAACGTCAAGACTGGGCCAAGAAATATCTCAAGACTGGTTTTTCTAAGGTTTTATGGACTGATTAAATGAGAGTGAGTCTTGATGGGCCAGATGGATGGGCCCGTGGCTGGATTGGTAAAGGGCAGAGAGCTCCAGTCCGACTCAGACGCCAGCAAGGTGGAGGTGGAGTACTGGTTTGGGCTGGTATCATCAAAGATGAGCTTGTGGGGCCTTTTCGGGTTGAGGATGGAGTCAAGCTCAACTCCCAGTCCTACTGCCAGTTTCTGGAAGACACCTTCTTCAAGCAGTGGTACAGGAAGAAGTCTGCATCCTTCAAGAAAAACATGATTTTCATGCAGGACAATGCTCCATCACACGCGTCCAAGTACTCCACAGCGTGGCTGGCAAGAAAGGGTATAAAAGAAGAAAAACTAATGACATGGCCACCTTGTTCACCTGATCTGAACCCCATTGAGAACCTATGGTCCATCATCAAATGTGAGATTTACAAGGAGGGAAAACAGTACACCTCTCTGAACAGTGTCTGGGAGGCTGTGGTTGCTGCTGCACGCAATGTTGATGGTGAACAGATCAAAACACTGACAGAATCCATGGATGGCAGGCTTTTGAGTGTCCTTGCAAAGAAAGGTGGCTATATTGGCCGCTGATTTGTTTTTGTTTTGTTTTTGAATGTCAGAAATGTATATTTGTGAATGTGGAGATGTTACATTGGTTTCACTGGTAAAAATAAATAATTGAAATGAGTATATATTTGTTTTTTGTTAAGTTGCCTAATAATTATGCACAGTAATAGTCACCTGCACACACAGATATCCCCCTAAAACAGCTAAAACTAAAAACAAACTAAAAACTACTTCCAAAAACATTCAGCTTTGATATTAATGAGTTTTTTGGGTTCATTGAGAACATGGTTGTTGTTCAATAATAACATTATTCCTCAAAAATACAACTTGCCTAATAATTCTGCACTCCCTGTACATGTTTTTATGGTTATGGAAGAGCATCAAAACTGGCTAATGGTAAATTGAGCTGGAATCTTGGCAAGAAACCCAGGTGCTAAGGTTTGGGGCAATGAAGTGCTGCAAACTTAGCACTTTTCTACTCTGAGGACTCAAAAAAGCACTTTAAAGACACCTCATTCACTGATTACTTTCTAACATTCACAGTCTAAAGCAGGGGTACCCATCTCACCCTGGGTCAACACACCTGAATCAAATGATTGGTTCATTACCAGCTCTCTGGAGAACTTCAGGACATGTTGAGGAGGTAATTTAGCCATTTGAATCAGCTGTGTTAGATCAAGGACACATCTAAAACCTGTAGGACACCGGCCCTCGAGGCCTGGAGTCCGACACCTGTGCTCTAAAGGCTGTAACACGGTGTTAACATCTTGAAGAAGAATACTTGGCTTGCAGACTAGAGCTGCCAGGCATTGAACGACCAACCTTCCGATTCGCAGATGACCTGTCTCTACCTCCTGAACTAACTGGTAGATGATTGATGGGCGACAGAAAATGATCAGTGTCACCCGTAGAGTGACAGTAACAACAAACAATGCATCTGTGTCAAAGCACTGAAAAGGGCTTTAAGTGCATTAGGAGGAACCACATGACATTTAAGTCCAAACACAAGACCACTGTTGTAAAGGAGCAGAAAATGGAAACAGGCACAAATTTAGTTAAAGGATGTTCAGTGAAAATTTCTCTCATACGGAATCACCTAACTCATACAGAAGAATTCCAAATAAGTGACTCTTTTTCTTTTCAATGGATTACAAAAGGAAATATTCTTGCCTCCATCTGTCATTTTCTTACAAATTCTAATGGCTCATCATTAAACGGGTCTTTGTACAGAATGAGTGATTTAACACAAGACTTGTGTTACAAGTATAGTTCTGTTTTTGCCTTCTCTCTCAGCTTGGTGCTACTGCTCTCATTCTTCCACTGCTGACCGGGTGTGTGCATGCATGTGTGTGTGTTTTGTGCTTTGGAGTAAAAACTGAGCCAGACCATTTGAAGCTATTTTAGCAACGGAGTTCCCTTCAAGAAGCTCTACTCTACCTTGTTTTAATTCCATCTGTTAATTTTTAGCTCTGTTTGTCATTCCACCAATTGCTGTGTTAAGCACTGCTTACTTTAGTCAAAGACATTAGAGGGCTATAATAATCTTCTCACAAAAACAAAATACTCTGGCCCTCATTTGCAAAGAACAAGCAAAAAAAAAAAACCTATGTAAAATATGAAACAATCGTTATTAACACTGCAAAACAAACAAACAAAAAGATTGGTTATTATTATTATTACGATAAGATAGGATAGGATGAAATAAGATAAACCTTTATTAGTCCCACAAGTGTGAAATTTGCTTGGTTGTGGTATAAAGTGCACAGTACAAAGTTAAGAGCAGCAAAAGAAAAACAATAGAATAGTAACATATCTTACTCTCAATTATTATGATTATTAGCAGGATGCTGCTAATAAAGTCACACAATTACATAGTGAATTCTGCTCAAAGAAGTCCTGCCATTAATTAATGCTTCAGTCTTAAATATGATCAACCTATCTCTAATAATTGGCTATGTGCCACAGGCCTTCAAGCTGGCAGTAGTTAAAGAGTTACTTAAAAGCCTATCTCTTAACCCAGCCATCTTAGCTAATTATAGGCCAATCTCTAACCTTCCATTCATATCAAAAATCCTTGAAAGAGTAGTTGTCAAACAGCTAACAGATCATCTGCAGATGAATGGCTTATTTGAAGAGTTTCAGTCAGGTGTCAGAGCTCATCACAGCACAGAAACAGCTTTAGTGAAGGTTACAAATGATCTTCTTATGGCCTCTGACAGTGAACTCATCTCTTTGCTTCTCCTGGTAAACCTAATTGCAGCGTTCGATACTGTCGACCATAATATTTTCTTAGAGCGATTAGAACATGCTGTAGGTATTACAGGTACTGCACTGCAGTGGTTTGTATCATATCTATCTAGTAGACTCCAATTTGTTCATGTAAATGGAGAGTCCTCTTCACACACTAAGGTTAATTATGGAGGTTCACAGGATTCAGTGCTAGGACCAATTCTGTTTACATTATACATGCTTCCCTTAGGCATCATCAGAAGACATAGCATACATGTTCACTGCTATGCAGATGACACACAGCTGTATCTGTCCATGAAGCCAGATAACACACATCAATTAGTTAAACTGCAGGAATGTCTTAAAGACATAAAGACCTGGATGGCCTCTAATTTTCTGCTTCTTAATTCAGATAAAACTGAGGTTATTGTACTCGGCCCTGAAAATCTTAGAAATATGGTATCTAACCAGATTCTTACTCTGGATGGCATTACCTTGGCCTCCAGTAACGCTGTGAGGAACCTTGGAGTCATTTTCGACCAGGATTTGTCCTTCAATGCACATATTTAACAAATATGTAAGACTGCTTTCTTTCATTTGCGCAATATCTCGAAAATTTGAAATATCCTGTCTCAGAGTGACGCTGAAAAGCGAGTTGATACATTTATTACTTCTAGGCTGGACTACTGTAATTCAATATTATCAGGATGTCCTAAAAACTCCCTGAAAAGCCTTCAGTTAATCCAAAATGCGGCAGCGAGAGTACTGACAGGGACTAGAAAGAGAGAGAGAGCAGATTTCTCCTGTATTGCCTTCCCTTCATTGGCTTCCTGTTAAATCCAGAATTGCATTAAAAATCCTGCTCCTCACATACAAGGTTTTAAATAATCAGGCCCCATCTTATCGTAATGACCTTAAATGGGGATTCCCATGATGCATTGAGTATTTCTTCTTCAGTCACCTTTCTCCCTCACTATGTGTTAATAGACCTCTCTGCACTGAATCATACTTGTTATTAATCTCTGGCTCTCTTCCAAGCATGTTTTTTATCCTTTGTCACACTGGACGGAGGCCAGCAACTTGAACAGAACCCGAGCGCAGACACCCAGAGCAGAGGCAAGGGCGCGTTTTAACACAAATTATTGGTGAATGTACAATACAGGTGTAAACACAGAGACGTGGCAAACTGTGGCTTGGAAGCGTAGCTGTGAATTAGAATGGCATGAACGTAAGGACACCTGGATCTGGGCAGGTAAGTAATGGTCACACTGGGGAGAGAGGAGAGCAGAGTTAGAGCTGGGTTAAAGTGGATTACCAGAGAGGGTGAGTATAACAGTCTTTCCAGCTTACTTGCAGGAGGTGGAGGTGTGGTATTGAGGGGGAGGTGATGTAATTCCTCAGAGTTTGGAAAAGGTGAAACGGCTGACCTGGGGTTCGTTGGATCCAAAGTGGTGAGTGAGCAGGAGGGCAGGCAGGTGAGGTTTGGAGATATTTCCCAGTGTGTGGAAACAAACCAATATCCAATTGGTGAGCAGCAGTCGACACTGGAGAAAAGTCTTGAAGCACAAGAAACAATGTGAGTCAATCTACTTGAGAACAGAAGCATGAACGTGCCGAGCCGGATGATCTGATATCCTTGTGTCGGTGTTGTTCCCACATAATAAATGTTGTTCCAGGTTCAACATTGCAAGTGCCCAATCACATTGTTGTGACGTAATACTTTTGCAAGCCAAGCGATTCATTCATTTATGAAATTCCAATGTTGCAAGGACAATATGTATAATGCTTACCATTTATTAAAGAACAGTATCCTGAAATGCAAAGAATTCAAATTGCTGGATTGGCGGACAGAGGCGGTTTCTCGCAAGTTAAGCAGATTTTTTTTTAAGGCAGTTTTTTCCAAAGTCGCAAAAGTATTACGTCACAACAATGTGATTGGTCACTTGCAATGGTGAACCTGGAACAACATTTATTATGATGATGTGGGAACAATACCGACACGAGGATATCAGATCGTGTGTGAGAGCCAGTTACCAACATCAGGTAGCTGATGAACTGGCCGGGAGGAGATGATTGCCCCAATTAGCTCCAGATGCGTGAAGCTGAGGTAGCCCTTCCCACGGGCGGATCCAAGGATGCTTAGGCACATATGGAAATTTCCAGCTGCTCACTCAGACCATGACATCCTGTCTTCCTTCTCTCACTCCAACCGGTCACAGCAGACGGCCACCCCTCCCTGAGCCTAGTTTTACCGGAGGTTTCTTCCTGTTAAAAGGGAGTTCCTTCCCCCTTTTCCTTCCCAGTGTGGCCAAGGTGCTTGCTCATAAGGGGTCATATGATTGCTGGGTTTTTCTCTGCATGTGTTATTGTAGGGTCTACCTTACAATATAAACTTCCTTGAGGTGACTGTTGTTGTGATTTGGCACTGCATAAATAAAACTGAACTGCATTAAATTGAACAGTTGGATTCTCCACATGAAGTGGCTCCAAACAAAGCTCCTCCTAAGCAACATGCATACTGATGTATTTCCATGGCACTGTGTATTCCACTATTTCACAGCATGCCCAAGAAGGCCACTATATGAGTGTGTCCCTTCTCTCCTTTCTGCTTTCCTGTCCTCACTGCACCTTGCAATACCATCAACCAGATATCACTAGAAAAAGGAATCACTTGCCAGGGTTTCTGTGCAGTAAATGTGTAGACTGTAATTTCTTGCATGACAATATTTAGAAAATGTGATGCACATTCTTCACTTACAAATTATATGGAAAAGTCACAGTGTCCAATCGTTACCTGGGATAAATCTGTTCAAGTTTTTTGAGAGAGGGAGAGAGTGTGAAAGAGAAAAAATATTTCATAAAAATACATACGGCCTAATTTGTTGTACAGCAGTAAAACCCCACTGTCAGTGCCAGCAGTTCTAGTTTAAGTAGATCTAAGTTGGATTCAGCAGACAGAGCTGATGATTAAATATTAATTAATTAACAAACAATGCAGACAAAGATAGTAAAGGTTGTTGCTAGGAAGTGGAGGGCTGTGAGGAAATGGCAGCTTGAAATGAAGCAGCTTTGTCTCTGGCTTTTTGAGGCTCTTGCCTCTATCTTGAACTGAATAGTATAGCCACCCTCAGGATAGTCTGACATGTTCTTCTGTAAGGCTCTTTTATTCACATGTTAATACAATAATCAGAGGCTCCAGACTTATCTGATGCAACCACATATGCACCATAACCCATTGCATTTTCAGCCAACAACTGAAAAGTCTGGCTCTTGAAGATTCCAGTCTGCAGCTGATGTTGCCCAAGGAGATGTTGTTTATTATCAGCGTCCCCACCACGACTCAGAAAAGCCATCCTCGCTGACTCTTTTATCTTCTCAAGTGAGAAAGTTCAGACCCATGGCCCCTTTTTCCACCTTTACTTTCTTAGTCTCTTCTGTGTCAAAGAGACTGGCATGGACATCCCCCCGCCTTCTAAATTTAGGATCCATTCTCTGTGTTTATCAAAAGAGAAAAGCTTGGTCAACCTCTCATATGGCAAATACTTCATATTATATTGCCAAAGTTCCCCCCAAATCTATAGTGTATTTCACTTCTCTCTACTTTTTCATATCTAACTTTATTGTTTTAATTTCATAGTTTCTAGTGTGTTTTACTAATGATATTGAACCAGATAAAGAATGAATAAAGAATATAAGAATGTGGAAAACTCTCTCTTTTCCTATTTTCTACCCTTGTATACTGAACTTCCATTTAACAAAACTAAAATATAATGAAAACTAAAGGCAGTCGCTAATTCTGTGCTTTTTGTCCAACACTGACACATGGTCACACTGATGGATGCATCAGAGAGCAACTTGGAGTTAATATCTTACCCAAGGATGTTTGGCATGCAGATTGGAGAAGCCAGGGATTAGACCACGAACCTTTCAATTACCTGCTTTACCTCCTGAGCTACACCCATCCTCACCTATGTTTACAACCCTATGATAATAACCAAAAGAATCTGGTTGTGAAATAAGCCAGCTGAGGTGGTTTAAGCTTCCTGGGCAAGGTGTCCCAGGCTTGCCCTACTGAGAGGAGGACCTAAGGTAGACCCAGGAGTGATTACATCTTATGGTTTACTTGGGAATGTTGCAGTGGATAAACTGAATTGATTGTGTGACCAGAGTGAGGTTTAGATTTCTCAGGATGCCTTTGTGATAAGCAGTAGAAAATGGATGGATGGATTTATTGTACCATGGGATGCACTCTTAGATGCAGTTTATTTCTGAAGTGCTAGTTACGCATCAGAAACTGTAATTTTAAGCTTGATAATTGATAGATTTGGAGTGTTTATTTGTGACACTCTTCCATAATATCAAAAAGCTGTAGTTTGTCATCAGATCAAAGTGAAATTAATTGGGATTGAAAACTACTGGCACTCGAGAGCCTACTAATGCAACTGATAAATCTTTAGGTGAATCCATTATCTAGCAGGATTAGTTTATAAGTTGAGTTAATCTTTTTTCAAAAACACAGTTATGCTATGTGGTCAGCAGAAGTTACCATGATGTGGCCATGTCAAAAGACACTGAACACTGACTTTTAATGGTAAATGGACTGGTTCTTATATACCATTTTCTACTCTGTCTGAGCACTCAAAGCAGTTTAACACACTTTTCCTTATTCACACCAGCACTTTTTTCTATCTAATATGACCGCTGCAGCTGCTCATGGCTCAGAGCTAACAGTAGTGATCATCACAGCTGTGTACATTCCACCTGATATCAATGTAAACATGGCGCTCTCCATCCTGCTGAACATAATTAAGAAACAGCAGCAAGCGCACCCTCACGGTGTTCACATAGTTGTAGGTGACTTTAACAAGGCCGACATAAAGACTCTATTCCCAAAGTTCTAACAGCATGTCAAATGTCCCACCAGGGGAGAGAACACTCTAGATCATGATTACTCCAACATTAAACATGGATATAGAGCCATACCCCTCCCTCAGCCAGTCCAACCACCTCTCTGTCCTAGAAACATTTGCAGGATCAGCAATGGGCTATATATCAAGGTCTATATTGTGACTAGATGACCAGCCAGGCACACTTCTCAGAGACCGCAATGCTGCCTTCAGGTCAGGCAGCAGATCTCTGTACAGGGCTGCTTGAGCTGTTCTGAAAAGGGGAATAAAAAAGCCAGGAGTGACCATAGAAGAAGCATGTCCACCACCTGTCCAGCAACAACACACAAAATATTGAATAACACAAATTAAAGTGCTAGTAGTATTTAAGCTAAAAAAAAAGTGCAAATAGATATAAGTTCAAATAAAGTGTCAAATTAAAAAAAAAAAAAAGGTTTTATTTTCCACTCCAAAATAACAAGTTTCCAAAAGTTACAGACAATTCAGTTCTTGAATTTACGATTGCAGAAGACATGCTCTGGAGGCTTGCTCTTATTTTTGAGGCGATGTTCCCAGCTGTTGATGACCATGCTTAAGATGCTCTCTGTCATGACTTCAACCATTTGAGAGGTGCAAGAGCCTTTTTCAGGACAAACTCATCTATACTTTTTGCTTACTGCTAGTAAAGCAGAATAAAGCAGAATCAGAAAATAACGCTACTAATCACAAATTTGGTTGTACTCGTTGGTTCATTTTGTGTTACACCATTGAAAACAACATACAGTTGAGAGTAGGTGAAGAAGAAAGTGCAGGCACCGTGGAGCGAATAGAGACACGTGTCAGAAGTGATTTGTGTGTAGCAACAAGAACAAAAGAGATGGTTTACTAGATTTCAGCAGTAGACATCTGCTATTATGTATAGCTTGGAAACAATGGTACTCACAAAAAAATGAGTTTGGAGCTGAATGTGGCAGAATTAAAGATATCTTCTTTTAAATTGACCAGGATGGACAAGATTAGAATTGAGCTTATCAGAGGTGCAGGTTAAATAGTTTGGAGACAAAGTTAAGGAGGCAAGACTGAAATGGTGGATGATTGGACATGTGCAGAGGAGGGATTCTGGATTTACTGAAGAAAGTTAAAACATGTTGAGTATGAAGCTGCCAGGCAGGAGGAAAAGAGGAAGACCCCAGAGAAGGTTCATGGCTGTAGTAAGGAGGACATGCAGAGGATTGGTGTGATTGAGGAGGATGCTAGGTATAGGGTCAGATAGGGGAAGATGATCTACTGTGGTGATCCCTAATTGAAGCTGCTGAAAGAAGAAGTTGCTTCCACAGAACACATTTATTACTATCTTTGTCGAACTTTGAAAGAGTAAAGCTAATTGTTTAGCAGTTATGGGAGAGTTAAGATAAGACATTCACATGTCTATCTTATCTTACCTGATCTACTTACATTGATAAAATAACTTCTTACTAGAGGTATCTGTGTAATGTTATAGTACAAAACATGCACCAAGTGACACACAGAGAAAGAGAGAAATACAAATGTCAGAGACCAACTTTAACTTATATTTTAAAGTGAAGCTTTATAAAGGTGAAATAAATATTTATGTGTCTTTAAATGCCTATGTGCTGCTGTTAAGTGTAACAGACTTCCTTGCACCTAATAAAAAAGAATTAAACATCTTTTTCAAGTGGTGAACAATAGGAGGCCCAGAGGCCTCCAACATACCCACTCCTCAGTTACTATTCACAAGAATTCATTGCTACCACCAGTGGAGCTACAATGCCATTACCTTTTGTACCTGATTGGTCATTCTGTGGCGTTAAATCAATAACCACTTTGGCCAAGCTGAGTGCTGTGGTGTTGCTGAGGTTGTTTTTATTCAGATCAGACAGCACAGTATAACTGTTCAATCTGGCCAAAAACAACATACATGAAAACACAACAACCCTTTTTTGTGTGGTTGTGCAGATTGTGGTGTGGGGTTATTTTTCAGGAGTTGGGCTCGGCCCCTTAATTCCAGTGAGAGGAACTGATAATGCTTTAGGATACTGAGACATTCTGGATGATGTCTTGATGCACACTCAATCATCCAGGTAAGTACAAAACGCTACATCCAGATGAACAGAATCAACTTTTGGAGATTCTGGATGATATTATGTTCCCAACTGTGTGGAAAACTGTTTATGGACGGCCCCTTCCTATTCCAGCGTGACTGCGACGTAGTGCACAAGAAAAGGTCTACAAAGACGATAAGCGACAGTGGTGTGGAAGAACTTTATGGGCTTGCACAGAGTTCTGACCTCAACCTGGTAAAACACCATTGGGATTAATTAAAGTGGAGACTGCAAGCCAGGCCAGGTCCAACATCAGTTTCTGACTTCACATATATGCATCTGGAAGAATAGTCAAAAATTCCCATAAACACATTCCTAAACCTTGTGGAAAGCCATAGCAGAAGATTGGAAGCTGTTATAGTGGAAAAGGGTGGGCTGACATCATAAACCTGGTAGATTAAGAATGGGATGTCACTCAAGTTCATATGTGTCTGAAAGCACATGAGCAAACACTTTTGGCAATATAGTGTGTCAAAATGAGTAGTGAAGGATTAAACATATGAAGGATAATAAAGTTTAAATTGACTTGTGTAAAAATGCCTATGCTTTAAAAAGGTTGGACGGTGAAATTGTTATAAAAGGTCTGAGACTCGTTGCCTGTAGCTGAGACTGTTTATTTGATTTTGTAGTTATCATGTTCCTGGGTCGTAAATGCCTTGTGAAATTGGTGTTTCCAGGCAATGCAGTCAGCATGAAACAGAAACAAAGAAATTATCCTTTTCCAGTTAAATGTTTTTGGCTGTTGACTGTACACACACACACACACACACACACACACACACACACACACACACACACACACACACACACACACACACACACACACAAACAAAATCAGTTTTCCATCACATCAGAGTAAAAGACATTGACTTATACTTGGGGGTGGTAGATCAGGTCATTTACTGATCAAAAGGTTGGTAGGTTGATCCCTGGTTCCTTCAGTCTGCGTGCCAAATATCCTTGTGCAAGATACTAACCCCAAGTTGCTCTCCAATGCATCCATCGGAGTATGTATGAATGAATGTGTGTGATTGGTAGATAGAAAACACTTAAACATAGAAGAAACTGTGAATGGGTGGAAGAGGCATGTTATATAAAGACCTTTGAGTGTTTGAAATGCTTGCCAAGAGGAAGTCTCTGCTTTCTAAGAAAAAAACCCCATGCCAGCTTGTTAATGGTTTGAAAAAAAAAACCCCAAATCAACAAGAATCCCATCCATCCTCTTCTGCTTTTCCTTGTCAGGGTTGCTGGAGCCCATTCCAGCTACCACAGGGCAAAAGGCAGGGTACACCCTTGACAAGTCACCAGTCTGTCGCAGGGATAACACAGAGAGACAGACAGCCACTTGCACCAATTTAGAATTACCAGTTAAAAGACTACAGCTCCCCTTTCAACACCACAGTTCCATCCAGGCTTATCGAAGCTCGGAATCTGCGCATCAGTGTCTCTTTATGCTGCTGGGTCCTAGACTTCCTGTCGGACAGACCACAGGTGGTAAGGATTGGACATGTCATGTCATCTACACTGACACTCGGCATCAGTGCCCCCAGGGATGTGTGGTCAGTCCCCTGCTGTACAAACTGCTCCACAACTGTGAGGCCACACACAGCTCCAACAGATGCAGATATCACCACCATCATCAGTTGCATTTAAGGCTAAGGGAGGTTTGGCATGGACCCCAGAATACTCACCAACATCTATTGATTCATGACCTGGTACAGCAGTTGTAATGGTCTGTAAAGCTCTGTGGAGTGTGGCCAGGTCTGTACAACATATCGCCAGGTTTGAACTGCCAGAAAGCTCACTGGATCTTCCCTGATCCCAGCCACCCCAGCCATAAACTCTTCATCCTACTACCTAATGACAGGAGGTACAGGAGCATCCACAGCCGCACCAGCAGGTTCAGGAAAAGCCATCAGGCTACTGAACTGCAGAAATATTGGCCAGTTTATTTTGCACATGTGTATACATGAGTTCAACTTCTTTTCTCAAGCAAAACTGAAAATGTACAGCTCTATTTTGGTAAATGGACTGGCTTTTATACAGCACTTTTCTACTCTATCTGAGCACTCAAAGCACTTTACCTCACTAACCCATGCTCTTCCTAGGTAAGAGCTTGCTATATATTGCTGATGTCTAACATTTGCATATTTCCTATCATTTCCTCTTACATACTGATGGAGGGATCAGAGAGCAACTTGGTATTAGTATCTTGCCTAAGGATATTTGGCATTTCGCAGACTGAAGCAGATGGGGATTGAACCACCAACCTTCCAATTAGTAGGTGACCTGTGCTGCCTCTTGAGCTTCAGCCACCCCAGCTGGCTGCACTGTAGAAGGTGACTTTGCCTCTAAACAAGAAAATGAGTAGAGAAGGGGTTAAAGTGGGTTTCAGCAGGTGGAGGAGCCCTAAAAATAATCAAAATGGCTCATTGTGGGTAAAAAGATCACAGAAATATACTGTTTACACTAACTGTATACTAGGCAGTATAATCAAAGTAATATAAACTAACCTGCAGAGTTTTTTCAGGCAACCTTTAGATAACACAGTTCATCTATCGCAGTTTGTTTTAAGCATGTTTCACAATATGAAAAAACATAATGTCACATGGACTTACATGTAAACTTTAAATTTCAAGTTTATCAAATACGACTGAGCAGTCCTTGCCTCTAAATCTGACCTCTCTTCTTCCTCTCCTGTCCTTCCTTTCTTGTCTTTCTCCATCTCTGAGTAGATTTAGCTCTCACGTGGTTTTCCCTCTTTCAACCATGTTTTGGGACATCTTCTGGCGATTAATATATGAACAGGTTTGCCTTTTATGCGTTACTGTTTAGGCTCAAATCGGTTTGATGTGTGAAGGCCTGCAGTGATATAAACAATAACTCCCCTCAAATGTATCAAACCGAAAGTAGTGCCCTCAACAGAAGCCCCGGACTTGTTCATGTTTTAATCTTTTTCCTACTCTGCCACACCCAATGAGGAAAACACTCTGGTTATTGGTTACTTTGTTTTCGGTGTCATGAAGTTAGAGGCACCAGCAGCCATTGTTCATTGTCTTTAAGGGACCAGAGCAGGCGACACTGAAGGAACCCAAAGAACCAAAAGAAGTCAAAAAATGTTGGACCCTGAAATTTTATGTGGTCCCCTTCACAAAAGCCGTTTCTCTGCTATGATGACCTGTGAACCCTGACCGAAACTCTTCAAATAAGCTATTCCTCTGATCTGTTAGCTGTTTGACAGCTGGATCTAGAGATGGCTTTACTACTGCCAGCTTGAAAGGCCTGTCTTACATAGCTGATTATTAGAGAAGGGTTAATTATATTTGAGATTCTTCTCTTCATTACACATGACAATAACCCCTAAGCTGGAAAGGGAACGACTTTTCAATAATTTACAAGATATTTATTCAGCATCATTCTGATGATAATCAATCACCCTGACCTGTTGTACATCCTTTCTAGCTTAATCTCTGCCTAGCCAATCGATGCAAGTGCGTTTGTATATCTAACCTCACTATAATTTATTCCTGTACCTTTGCCACCTCTTTCTTTGCCGTACACTTAAAGTATTCCTGTGTACTTTCTTCACTTCACTGACTGTCCTGCTTTTTCCTCTTCCTTCAACAAGTTTCTGTATTTTCTCATCCCACTACCAAGTCTCCTTGGCCTCTTTCTGTTTGGATACACCTAACAGGTCTTTACCTCATAATGAACAGGCAACTGTTGTTGTGATTTGCTGCTATATAAATATTTGGTGCTATATATATATATAAACTTAACTCATTCACTGCCATTGACGTCTATAGCCATCAATTGCAGTGAATGAGTCAATGGGTTTAACTCATTCACTGCCAGTGGCTGGCAGTGAATGAGTTAACTGAATTGATCCTTGGCACTTTTCCTCAGGACTACAGCTATATTTTCCCAATATTCCATTTCCACATAATTCCCCCCCCCCAAGCTTACAATGCTTAAACTACAAATGAAACTATGTTCCTTCCTCTGCTGTTTCACCCAGTAGTAAAGCTGCTCCAGGCCTGACAGAGGAGTCAAAGAACAGCTCACACCAGATTACTGTGATTACAGTTTTTGCTGATTATAGTTTTCAATAGGGTTATTGCTGAGCTTCATCTCAGCCATCTCACCACTTTACATGGGTGTTGTCGAACAAGCAACCAGGAAGTATCCTCAGACAGACCAGCATCTTTCATCACGTTTGGTTCTGGTCAGCAGAAGTGTGGGGTTCATGACTAGACAGATTTTTTGTTTAGGCTGACTCAACTCATGCCAACAGACATAAAGATCAAGACTAAACTTATATAAATTATAAAATCACTGCTTTTACAATGAGGTTTTTAATTTTTTTTCAATATTTTCTGATGCACAGTTTTAATAAAAGGATAGTACAAAAGAGAGAAAAAAATGAAGTACAATCCTCTTTAGCCTCTTTATACACGAGGAAAAAAAGGCATGGCACCACATCAGACAAGAAAACAATGCCCACAGCTTGTAATTATGTTTGAAATGTGGTAACTTGAATATCGAGATTTCCAATTAGTTTCAAAGAAGACAAGAAAAAAAGAACCTTAAGCAGATATAAGTCTTTGCTTCACATGGTTCCACTTTACAGGCTTGAAGAGAAACAAACAAATTGCACCTCATTTGGTTGGGCTGGGTATTTATAACTGCTTTTGGCTGGCAAACCACAGCACAATCAATTGCAAGAACAGCACTGACTGAGCAGCAAAGACCCACACGCGCACACACACACACACACACACACACACACACACACACACACACACACACACACACACACACACACACACACACACACACACACAAAGAGAATGTGAGAGAGAGATCTTGTATAGCATCCAGTTGTTTTACATGAGAGCTGTTCTTTCTTTTTGTGGCCTGGCTTGACTCTAACTAACAAGACTGAGTCAGCAAGTTGCTAAAGTAGTAAACTTATTGGCTGGCCTTGGGAGTAAAACCGATTACTGCTTGCAAGTTTTTATCGTCGAAAGACAACTCTGAAATTCTCATCTTGCAAGAAACAGTCAAATATCGTATCCAGTTCATTTACCATCTGAAATTCTTCGACCTTCTTCTGTTGAGTGTGTGTGGGCTTTGAGTGATATTCTTCCAGTTCTTTCTGATGCTCTTAGACACAGCCAGGATACCACACATACCATGATACTATACTAAAAACCCTACATACATTTGTTGCACACGATAAAGTTATATTTGTCAGCCTTATTTTTCTATGCTATAATTGCAGAATTCTTATGTATTAAATGAGAATGATTTTCTTACGTTATTGTGTATTTTATTCCTGTCAAGTCTTCATAGTTGTCTGACTGACATAGAAATGTCTACATTTAAACTCATTTCCATTTTGATGTAATCACTTAACAACCTGTATCAGCTTATTTAATACTAATAATTATATACCGTATGCTATTATTATACCCGCTAAACCACTATTTAACATATACTCAATGGCCTTTTTCTTAGATGCATGTTGCTACTACTGGATAACGCCCACTTTTTTATAATTATTTGGGTTTTCTTCAGTCTTTTAACACTGGTTCTTACCTGTGAAATACAACTTTTTTTTAAAAAAAATCTATATACCAATAGGCAAGTGTACGCTAATATAAAATATATATTAGTGCTGTCAAAGAATTTAAAATGTTTAATCAGATTCATCGCAGGAATATAGTGGATTAATTTTGATTAATCACTTTTAAATATCATTCATTTTTATTCTATATTAATTGCATTGCATTTTGTGTGAGCAAACAGATTCGAGGAAAAAAGGGAAAATATAAGAACTTAACATGTTTATTGAACATCTTGCACATTCATGTTAACAAAAAACTCTGTAAACATTTATCCACTCTCTCTCTGTCACTCTTGGGGAGGCACCTCAAGTCCTTGAAACAAGTACCAAAGTTATGTAAACCGCTTGTTCTCAACAATATTAATAGGTCTGCAGTTTGTTGCAGTCCACTTGGCAATTGTGGATACATTTCGGGGAGTTTAAGTCATTTTGCACTCCGGATGCGTTAATTGTATTAAAAATTTTAATTGCGTTGACTGTGATGGTGGATTAGTTTGCGTTTGACAGCACTAAATAGAATATATAACAAGAGACAAAATATAAGAAATAGCTCTAATGTATACAAATAGCCAGAATATTACAGAGATTAAATATATGTGATTGCCATTTACTCTGTAAACTGTAAAACTTTGCTAGTTTTTATTTTACTGTACAGGATGTGCAAAAGGGTGTGTAACTATTGCACTGTAACTGGCCAGCACATCATGGAGTGGGTGGGAGGTATTTTCCAACATTGTCCTTATCTTGGACAACATCTGCATCTCCGACACCACCTTAAGGGAGTCCAGCTCCATCCCCACAACATTAGTGGCCTTGCGGATCAGTTTATTTAGTCTTTTATCATCTGTAACCCTCAACCTGCTGCCCCAGCATGCACCAGCATAGAGGATAGCAGCAGCCACAACAGACTGATGGATAATCCTGAGCATTGTCCGACAGATGTTAAAAGAACTCAGAGACGACTCTGGCAACCCAATAGGGTGCAGTGGTGTTTTTAACCTGGTCCAGTTTATTATCTATTTGTACTCCGAGGTATTTATAGTCCTCCACAATATCCACATTGGCCCCCTGAATTGAAACAGGGGTCACAGGTTTCCTGGTCCTACAGTCCACAATCAATTCTTTGGTGTTCTGTCACATTGAGCTGCAGATGATTCTGCTCACACCACGTGACAAAGGACGCATCAACAGCAAGTTACTCTGTTTCATTACCCTCGCTGATGCATCCAACCACCGCAGAGTAATCTGAAGTCTTCCTGGGCCAACATGACCTGGGAAGTAAGTGCCACAGGCCTGTAATCCTGTTGGCCACTGGGACACGGCGTCTTTGGTACAGGAACCAGGCATGACATCTTCCACAGCACTGGGACCCTCTGCAGACTCAGACTCAACATAAACAGTTTATGAAGGACTCCGGACACAGGTCTTGAGGACACAGCGAGAGAGTGATTACAGTGGATTGCAGGCTGATTACAGATAAGTCAGGTAAGTCAGGTGAACATTCACTGCTGTATTGAATCTGCTAAAGAACACATTCAGCTCTTTGGCTCTGTCCTCACTGCCCTCAGTTCCCCTGCTGTTGGATGGCCTGAATCCAGTGATTGTCTTCATTCCACTTGACACCTCTCTCATGCTGTTTCCACTCCAGTTTCTCCTGTAATTATTTTTAGCCTCTCTGATTTTGCCCTTCAATCACCCATTCTCACCTCCCCCCCATTGCCCACACTGAAGGCCTTCTTCCTGTCATTGAGGAGGGCTTTAATGTCTATGGTGCAGTTTATGTAGTCAGTGATACACTCAGTAAGTCCATTGATGTCCTCACTGTGTGGTTTGCAGAGTCTCCCAGTCTGTAGTTCTGCTAAGGCCTCATCTGACCACTTACTAATACTTCCAGTGGTCACAGGCTCCCTTTTCACAATAGGAACATAGCAGAGGGTAAGGTGAATCGAGTTATGAGCTGACCTACCCAGTGGGGGGCAGGAGGAGGAACTGTAAGCATCCTTAACATTAGCATATAGTATATCTTTTATCCTGTCTTCCTTCTCTCACCCCAACCAGTCGTGGCAGATGGCCGCCCCTCCCTGAGCCTGGTTCTGCTGGAGGTTTCTTCCCACTGTCACCAAAGTGCTTGCTCACAGGGGGTCATATAATTGTTGGGTATTTCTCTGTATGTATTATTGTAGGGTCTACCTTACAATATAAAGAGCCTTGAGGCAGCTGTTGTTGTGATTTGGTGCTAAATAATTCAAATTGAAATTAAATAAGTCTGAAATTCTCTCCTCCCTGGTGTGACAGAGCACATACTGTGTGAAAGTTGGCAGTGTAGTGTCCAAGGTGACATGTTTGAGCCAACCTGAGACAGCAATGAAGACACTTCGGTGCTGAGTCTGTAACTATGGCAGAATGAATACTGTCACAGGCAGCTGTGCGGTTAGCAGCAAAGATTACATGGGTAAATTCCCTGGGCAAATAATACGGCCTGATAGTTATTATTATTATTATATTAATGATGATGATGTCTTAAGAGGTATGCAAGCCTCCATGACTTCAAGTTTTTTTATGCAAACATCAACATATCCACAGAAACCTTAGAATCTCAGCTAAATGGTCATATAAACTATTTCTACAAGCACCAAACACAGCGAAAACCAGCAATGATTAAAAGAGCAGTACCGGACCGGTTTCCTCTATTGTTCTCCACCGATTGCCGCTGTAGCTATTGATAACGGTAGTGCTAACACAACGCATTAGAGCCACTTCCATCAACAATCACCATTTTAGGACCAGTTACGCACGTGACTGGATTACGCCTTGTAACCTCTAGTTGGTGGAAGTGACGTGAACGCAGCCTCTTTACTGGGATTCTGTTGGCTCAAATGATTAAAAAGAGGTGTCAATCATGTAAATTGGCAAATACATGTTACAGCCCCTCAGAATTTAAAGCGCCAGAGTCCATTTAAACTGTCTATTACACACAGCAGAATGGGCCCGCTGATTGTGTTTGGGTGGTTCATTCTTAAAAAAATATTCAAAAAACAAGCATTTTTAGGCTTGTCAGTTCCCAGTTTCTGCCTGATTGTGAGTCTTGCATCGGGGTCCTTTTCCTGCCTGCCAAATAGCACTTCTTGATACCATAAAGGTTACAATATACAGATACTGTGTAAAAGGAAGTAGGTAGGAACCAAAACACTGTTTAGACTGTAGAAATCATACCCTTTGGTCTTATACTTACCCACCCAAACATTTATACACAAAAAAACACAGTGGCAAGTCTTTTATTTTTGTTCCCTGGAGGAGGAATACTAAACAAGGTATAATAGGGGGAAAAAACTACTCACTTTTCAACCTGAAGTACTACACGGGAGTTCTGGTCATCTACTAGTATACTAGCATATACTACCATTAAAGCAGAAACTGTTCTTAGGGACAAAAAAACTAACTAAAAAAAACTAAAAAACTAAAAAAATGTAGAAAAGTTAGATTAATTTAAAGTTTAGTTTTTCTTAATTGCAGTCTGCTGATCTCTAAAGACATTTAAATACCAGGCATACACGTAGGAAGAAAGCATTTAGAAAGCAATCTTTTTTCTTTCTTGTCTCTTCAAATAAATGTATATTAATAAATTTCATTGTGTTTGAACATGGGTCTATTCAATTAAATGTCTGTACTATCACCTACATTTCTCATTAATTCCAATTTGACTTCTCTGCATTACCACAAATCAATTGGAGATAAACTGTCTAAATTTTAGGAGCGAGACCACCTCTCCAAAGACGCCCCTTCCAGGTCTTATCTATGTATGCCCACTCAGTTCTACAAGTTGTTCATTCTTGTTTTCATGCTCCACCCTCCCTCCCTTTTTTTCAGTTCTTTCACTTCTTCACTTCTCATTAGTACATGGGGATCTGCCAGGCCCAGGAGCTGCCACTAGGCCCCATCGAGGACTTCTCCAAATCACAGCTCAATTCTTGTTTAAGTCATTCGCCTTTATTTACTAAAAACACGTTTAGAAGGTGATAGATTACTTTGGGTCATCAACAGGTCTGCAATAGATATAAAAAACTGAAGTTGGTAAGATGGTAATTTTTTATGGACTAAGGGAAACAAATTGTCCTTTTTTGTATTGAGACACTGTTGCTGTTATATGCCTCATTCCTATGCTGTATGATTCATTGTGGACTTCATAATTAACAGCTAACTTTAAATCATTAATACCTCATCCTCCTAATTAATACCTTGATTAGGCATTTTCTATTATAACTGTTAATTTCTCTTTGACACCTTAAGCAGGGATTGCCGTGCCTCCTTGTAGGCTTGCTGGACTCCTGGTTTGAAGGTATTGTCACGTGCTCTTTCTAGAGCTCGCACCTGGCTGTTGAGCCATGGCTTCTGGTTGAGGAGCACTTTAAGAGTAGTTGTAGTTATATCACTTTTAGTGCAGAAGTTGACGTATGAGAGTACGGCAGATGTGTGGCCCTCCTGTTCGTTCTGCAAATATACTCCATACTGTGTTGTCAAAACCATCCTGTAGGGCTGTGGTGGCTTCCACGGTCCACACTCGTACTGTTTTTACAGATGGTCTTTGTCTTTGAATTAGAGGTCTATAAGGAGCAGGTGCAATATAAGCAGGGATCAGGCACAGAGAGAGATGATCTGAGGTTCCGAGATGGGGCAGGAGGGTGGCTCTGTAATAGGGTTGCCAACCGTCCCTTAAAAAACGGAATCGTCCCGTATTTAGAAACAAAAGTACACGTCCCGTATTGAGCTAATAAGGGACGCACTTTGTCCCGTAATACAGTGAGAATCAAAAGTAGTCTATAAATGTTAATGGAATTAACGCTTTGTTTGAAAACACAATTCCCAGACCCTCTCCTGCTTTGTGACCAATGAGCTGACAGCACACTTATGACAATTCGAGTATGACAATTCAGATTACCGCTTATCTCATTGGTCGAGGAAAGGTCGCTGGCGGAGAAAATACCAGAAGACAACAGATGACCACAACAAGAAGCATGGCCAACAGGGAAACAAACGCCGACACTGCGGTGCAAGTCTCGGACGACAGTACACCTAAAGCTGGGCAGACACTGTGCGATTTTTTTCAGTCACGTTATTCAGCTCCTGCTCAAACTGCACGATTGACTCGCAGGGGTTAGAAGTTGGTAGGTCACGATGCAGGTCTCACACTATACGGCCCGATGCTCCGATGCGACCCGAGTGCTCACACTGTGCCTCCATAAAATGAAGGTTATAACAGAAAATCTGTCGCTCTCTCTCTCTGTCTTTCACTCACACAGACACGCACACCACCACCATCAACTTTGCTAAATTGCTAATGAAAAACATTGATCAGGCAGCTGTGATTGAGCAGCAGTGTCGATCCAACTATTTTCACGGTTGTTGTGGTCGTGATCATTTTGTGATGCCACATCGAAAAGGCTCGGATGAGCTTTCCAAAGTTCTACAAGTTGTGCCTCCATCGCTTGTGTCCAGATCACAGGCTGCACAGCCGTGCTGCTCCATCTTTTTCACCGACGTTTACGTGTTTGCCCGTGATTGATGATCGGGAGCTGGTGCTGAGGTGTTAATCGCTTCTCGTTACCCCACGTATACTACACGATGCACGATGAAGGCCAAAATCGGGCCGATCACCAAATCAGTCGCAAAAATCGTCTCAAAATGGGCCAAAAATCGCACAATGTAAGCCCAGCATTAGAGCAGCGATGTTTGTTCGCTCAGAGAAAGAAAAAAAAGGCTGCAAAAGTACAGGGAGGAATGGGAAAAGGAAAACACCTGGCTGGAAAAGTGCACGATAACACCTATACAGCGCACTGCACTGTGTGCCGGCGCACTTTTTCCATAGGCATGCTTCTAGTGGTGGGCACATGAAGAACATGAGGGGCGTGAAAGCTCGGGGAACCCTTAACCAATTTCTTGTCCACCAGGCCACGGCAGAAGCAGATATGGTATGTAAACATTGGTTTATTTTTTTAAACCCTCTGGTTAAGGTTAATATGGGCATGTGCAGTGAATATCAGCGCTATGTGGCCAGAAGTGTGATAATATAATTTATTTTGTGTAATAAACAACTGCAAGGATAGATGATTACAACAAATAGATCACTAATACATAAAAGTAATACATAGATGAATAATGATGATGAGTTATGATGCGTAATCATGGGAACAAGTGTGTTTACAAACAGGAGCAGGTGATTAGCATTAGAAAAGATAAGATAAGATAAGATAACCTTTATTAGTCCCACACGTGGGAAATTTGTTTTGTCACAGCAGGAAGTGGACAGTGCAAAAGTTATGAGGCAAAAATTAGAATACAATAAGAATAAATACAGTACACAACTGTACAGAATAGAATAAAATAAAATACTATATACAGTAGAATAAAATAAATATACAATAAGATAAAAATAGAATACAAATACAAATACTATATACAACTGAGTAAAAATACAACGATGACAGAAAGGATTATTGCACTTAGTATTATTGCATATGTATGGATGTGTGTGCTTGATCAGTTAAAGTCTTTATTATGGAGTCTGACAGCAGTGGGGAGGAAAGACCTGCGAAATCTCTCCGTCCCACACCGTGGGTGCCGCAGTCTCCCACTGAAGGAGCTGCTCAGTGCTGTATAAAAGCTGAAATAATACCTCAACTGAAGCCAATTGTACTAAATGCACTATATGTGCACTGTTACAAGAATATTTTTCGTTCTATTGCTTTCTATTAATTTATATAATTTTAAGTTAAGCAGGACGGAGTTCTTTTAAAAAAAGATTTACTTATATTCTCAAAAGTTAAGCATGACAGGCTTCTGTTTAAGAAAGAGACCTGTTTTATTGTGTTAATGTTGTCATTTTGAGCTAAAAATAAATGGCTAAATGATCATTTGTTTCCCATATGGTCATATCACAAAGAATATGCATCTGCTTAAATCAAATTCAAGTCAAATGCTTAAAAAATAATTTCACACACAAAAAAAAGAGCTACCACACTGGGAAGGGTGAAGACAACTGGGTTGCCCGGCCCTGGCCACGAGGTGTCCCTTATTTATTTTTCAGGGAGTTGGCAACCCTACTCTGTAAGCATCTGGAAAGTTGGTATAGACCTGGTACAGTGTGTTATTTTCCCTCATTGGAAAGCTCATGTTCTTAAAGAATCCAGACAGGACAGATTTCAGGTTTGCATGGTTAAAATCTCCTGCCTCGATCACAGCACAGTCCAGGTGTGCTGTTAGCCATTTTTTAAAGAAGCTAACGCAGCTCCATGGCTAACTTAGCATTAGCTTGCAGTGGCACATAAACAGCTACTTAGGCATATAGAAAAGTACTCATGTGAATGGATGAATGAAGGATGTTTTATAAAGTGCTTTGAGTCCTCAAGAAGAGTAGAAAATTGATATATATATTTGATTTGATATTTGAAAATATTTGCTTGCCTCAATTTAATTCAGAATTTTCAAATTTTATATATTTTATCCACATACCACTAATACACAACACAGGAATGGATAAATCTCTACTTTTTCACTGTGGAAAACTACAAAGATAACACTGGGAGTAGTCGATTATGTAGCTTTTGTTCTGTAAGAGGTCCAAATGTAGCCAATTCCACAATTTTCTCTGGATAAAGACACTAGATGCCACATATATAATATTTTGCAAAAATAATTCCTTCACCCATCTATTCCAATCTCTTCCTTGGCCACAGGTGTATAAAATCAAGCACTAAGGCATGCAGACACCTTTACAAACATTTATGAAAGAATAGGTCTCTCTCAGGAGCTCAGTTAATTCCAGTGTGATACCGTGATAGGATGCCACCTGTTTAACAAGTCCACTCATGAAATATCCTTATGAAGTCATAGGCCACGTAAAATCACAGAGCAGTCTCAGCAGATAATGAGGCACATAGTATACAAAGGTTGCCAGTTGTTCACTACAGACCTACAAACTTCATGTGACTTTCAGATTGGCTCAAGAAAAAAATGTGTAGAGAGTTTCATGGAATGGGTTTCCATTACATTACCATGTGCATTGCAAAACGCTGGATGCAGGGGCATAAAGAATGTCACCACTAGACTCTAGAGCAGCGGAGACCTGTTCTCTGGAGTGACGAATCACGCATCTCTGACTGGCAATCTGATGGATGAGTCTGGGATTGGCAGTTGTCAGGAGAACAGTAATTGTTTGACTGTGCAGTGCAAAGTTCAGCATACCAAGACATTTTGGACAATTTCATGCTCCCAAGTTTGTGCGAACATTTTGGGAATAGCGCCTTCATATTCCAACATGATTGTGCATCAGTGCAAAAAACAAGACCCATTAAGACACGGATGAGTGAATTTGGTTTAGAACGCAGTCATGTTGGAACACTAACACAATACACAAACTGGTCCCACAAACTTGGGGACTTGAAATGCTTGGTATGCTGAAGAGGTCCTTTCACTGGAACTAAGGAAAACTCCTGAAAACAACCCCACCCGTAATTCCCCATCTAACAGAGTTTGCATTTAGCACAGTGCAGTTATGATGAAGCGCAATGCAGTTCTCCTGGCAACTGCCAAACCGAGACTCTTCCATCAAATTGCCACAGAGAAGCGCAATTTGTCACTTCAGAAAACAGGCTTCTAGAGTCCAGTGAAGTCATGCTTTAGTCCAGCGGTGGTGTGCTTTACACCACTGCAACCAACTCTTTATGTTGAAGTTAGTGAATCATCTAAATGTAAAGGTAAATGCCACACCAAGTGCAATGCAGAGTGTATTATAGCAATGTAGTCTAGATATAACAAAACCATGGCGCTTCATAGGAAGAGGTTCGTTTCCAGATTGTTATTCCCAGATTCTCATCTGTTTAGTACCAATTTACATAAATTTCAATATAATATGACCTATGGCATATCTTCAATAGCCCTTGCTGTGTGGATATCAACAAGGAAACATCAATCTAAAAATATGACAAACTTATTCGAATGAGTGCATTCATTTATACAAAATACTGTCACAGTTACCTATATATGAATGGGTGTGATCTGTAGATGACCTGCTGCTACCTCCTGAGCTCCAGCCACCCCATACCCTGAGTGTAATGAGAACCTTAATTGCGCTAAAAACAATTTTACTCTGGAGAGCATCATCATCATGGGAGCACCACGGGGGTCTGTACTATCGCCACTGCTCTACTCCCTCTATACTTCAGACTGTGTGGCCACCCATGGCTCCAACACCATTGCGAAGCTTGCTGACGACACAGTGGTGTTGGGCGCTATCTCCAACAATGATGAGTCGGCCTACATGGTTGAAGTGAAGAATCTGGCATCGTGGTGTCAGGATAACCACCTCCAGCTGAACGTCGGCAAGACCAAGGAGCTGGTGGTGGACTTCAGAGGGAGTAAGGATAGAGACTACAAGCCCATTATCATCAATGGAGCTCCAGTGGAGAGGGTGCAGTCCTTCAAGTATCTCGGTGCCCACATCTCCTCAAACCTGATATGGTCTGCCCACATTCAGGTCAGTTCAAAAAGGCTAGGCAGTGCCTGTATCATCTCCGACAACTGAGGAAGTTCAGGGTCTCTCCAGGGATCCTCAGGACTTTCTATACAGGCGCTGTGGAAAGCATTCTCACACAGAACATCAAATCCTGGTAAGGGAACAGCTGTGTCAAGGATAAAAAAGCTCGTCAGAGAGTGATCCGTACGGCAGAACGCTGCTGCAGGTCTACTCTCCCTTCCGTACAGGACATTTACACCAGGAGATACTAGACTAGAGCTGCTCAGATACTGAAGGATTCGTCCAATCCCAGCAATAAACTGTTCCAGCTTCTGCAATCAGGCAGAAGGTTCTGCACCATCTGAGCAAAAACAGAGAGGCTAAAGAGGAGCTTTTATCCTCAAGCCATCCGTGTTTTGAATCAGGACATTTGCTTTTGGAACTCAGTATCTTGGATTTGGGGCCTCACCTCTACACACTGTGCATTTTATTACAGCGATTTACAAAAGTCAGTAGTAAATATAGCTGTAAGTCCTCTACATAGCAATGACAACAGATGTTATGTTTGCAAATAACTTATCGTTATAGAATGAGCATGTAGAAGGATAAGGCCCCAAGAGAGACATTTCTGAAACTCCAAGTGTCTTAACTGCTAATTCAGATTAAAATTTTACAATGTTAACTCAGAAAGTCATTTGTTTAAGATAGGATTTAAACCTTTAAAGAGTCAAACCAGAATCCAGAATCAAATTTAGAATCCTTATACTCACATACAAGGTCTCAAACATAAAGACCCCATCATGTCTTAAAGACCTCACACACCATATCACCCCAACAGTGGACTTTGCTCTCTGATTGCTGGCTTTCTTATAGTTCCTATGATATTTAAAAGTAAAATACAGAGCCTTAAGCTTTCAGGCCCCTGTTCTGTGAAACCAGCACCCAGTTTGGATTTGGTAGAACAGACACCCTCTCTATCTTTAAGATCAGGCTTACAACTGTCCTTTTTGCTAAAATGTATACAGTGGGGCAAAAAAGTATTTAGTCAGCCACCGATTGTGCAAGTTCCCCCACTTAAAATGATGACAGAGGTCAGTAATTTGCACCAGAGGTACACTTCAACTGTGAGAGACAGAATGTGAAAAAAAAAATCCATGAATTCACATGGTAGGATTTGTAAAGAATTTATTCGTAAATTAGGGTGGAAAATAAGTATTTGGTCACCTCAAACATGGAAAATCTCTGGCTCTCACAGACCTGTAACATCTTCTGTAAGACGCTTTTCTGTCCCCCACTCGTTACCTGTATGAATGGCACCTGTTTGAACTCATCATCTGTATAAAAGACACCTGTCCACAGCCTCAAACAGTCAGACTCCAAACTCCGCCATGGCCAAGACCAAAGAGCTTTCGAAGGACACCAGGAAAAGTATTGTAGACCTGCACCAGACTGGGAAGAGTGAATCTACAATAGGCAAGCAGCTTGGTGTGAAAAAATCAACTGTGGGAGCAATCATCAGAAAATGGAAGACATACAAGACCACTGATAATCTCCCTCGATCTGGGGCTCCACGCAAGATCTCATCCCGTGGGGTCAAAATGATCATGAGAACGGTGAGCAAAGATCCCAGAACCACATGGGGGGACCTGGTGAATGACCTGCAGAGAGCTGGGACCAAAGTAACAAAGGTCACCATCAGTAACACACTACAACGGCAGGGAATCAAATCCCACAGTGCCAGACGTGTTCCGCTGCTGAAGCCAGTGCATGTCCAGGCCCGTCTGAAGTTTGCCAGAGAGCACATGGATGATACAGCAGAGGATTGGGAGAATGTCATGTGGTCAGATGAAACCAAAGTAGAACTTTTTGGTATGAACTCAACTCGTCGTGTTTGGAGGAAGAAGAATACTGAGTTGCAGCCCAAGAACACCATACCTACTGTGAAGCATGGGGGTGGAAACATCATGCTATGGGGCTGTTTTTCTGCCAAGGGGACAGGACGACTGATCCGTGTTAAGGACAGAATGAATGGGGCCATGTATCGTGAGATTTTGAGCCAAAACCTCCTTCCATCAGTGAGAACTTTGAAGATGAAACGAGGCTGGGTCTTCCAACATGACAATGATCCAAAACACACCGCCTGGGCAACAAAGGAGCATTTGAAAGTCCTGGAGTGGCCTAGCCAGTCTCCAGACCTCAACCCCATAGAAAATCTGTGGCGGGAGTTGAAAGTCCGTGTTGCTCGGCGACAGCCCCAAAACATCACTGCTCTCGAGAAGATCTGCATGGAGGAATGGGCCAAAATACCAGCTACTGTGTGTGCAAACCTGGTAAAGACCTATAGTAAACGTTTGACCTCTGTTATTGCCAACAAAGGTTATGTTACAAAGTATTGAGTTGTATTTTTGTTATTGACCAAATACTTATTTTCCACCCTGATTTACGAATAAATTCTTTACAAATCCTACCATGTGGATTCATGGATTTTTTTTTCACATTCTGTCTCTCACAGTTGCAGTGTACCTCTGGTGCAAATTACTGACCTCTGTCATCATTTTAAGTGGGGGACCTTGCACAATCGGTGGCTTACTAAATACTTTTTTTCCCCACTGTAGTTAGGGTATCTGGCATGCAGTATGAAGGAGCCAGGGATTGAACCACCAACTTTGGGATTAGTACGTGATTCTCCTGAGCTGCAGCTACCCCTGCTAACAGGCTTAGGCTGGTGTATTTTTTCTTCACTCACCTTTTTTGCATTTATACACCACTCTCCTTTAATTATTAGTTCACTAGCTGGGCCCACGTCCTCATTTTAGGTTTGAAAGCGTTTCAGTAGGAAAAGGTGAATGCTTGGACATGAATTAAGCAGTGGTTTGGGGAAGCCTCGAAGGCGACTGGCGACGGCTTCCGGGCCTGGCAGATCCTCATGTACTTAAAGAATTAAAAAGGGGAGGGAGGGTGAGCACGTAAACGAGAATGATTAGCTTGCAGAACTGGGGAAACCTAGATAAGAACTGGAAGGCACGTGTTTGGAGGCGTGGTCCCGCTCTTGAAATTCCGATGCATAATCTCCAATTATTATTCATCTCTGGCTAACTTGTGTAATTTTTATCTTGTCTTCCACCCCTCAACCCCAGCTGGTTGCAGTAGATGATTGTCTGAGTGATGGGGTTTTCTCTCTACTACTGTAAAGTATTTTCCTTACAGTATAAAGCACCCTAATTAAAATCACATTGAACTGAAGCCACTGACTCCTGCATAGTGTTCCAAATGCTCAATAAGTAAGCCATAATTGGCAGTGTGAAAAGCAACACTCAGTCCATACCGTTTGTGCATGAAAATTCTCATATGAAGGTGAGCTCTGCAGCACCTCCGTTCCAATGCAATGTTTTTTTAACATAATAAATGATTGAGGTACACTTTTTCACATTTCTCAGCAGCCTGTTTGTTGAATGGAATCATTGTTCCAGTTATAAGTGGAGAATTAAATATTGTGTAAAATTGAAACAAGCACATTGAATGTTGAAGTCTAAAGTGACTAAACACGGGGAAAATGGTCAGATCTAACAGGGGTGGCTAAAATTTTCGTATTTCTTATTTTAGCT
The DNA here is from genome assembly GCF_057382095.1 of Aulonocara sp. 'chitande type north' Nkhata Bay. Taxonomy (NCBI): domain Eukaryota; kingdom Metazoa; phylum Chordata; class Actinopteri; order Cichliformes; family Cichlidae; genus Aulonocara; species Aulonocara sp. 'chitande type north' Nkhata Bay. The sequence continues at coordinate 34,432,553 of NC_141358.1, read as the reverse complement.
GTTTAGATCTGCTTCACTGTTGACAAGAAAACACAGCTTCAGATTAGTCACAGCGTCTCTTACTGTACTCCTAGCTATTAAAGTAATTAAGATAATTACTATCATTTTCTTCAGGTTTTATACTGTAATTAAGTGAGTTGGGAGAAGAATAGTAATTTGGCCACAACATAAGCCAATGAGGACATGAAATGAAAAATATAATTATTTACTGTGTGATTTCAGCAGCTAGCCAGGCACTAAAAAGGGGGTTTGATGTTTGCACTGACATCTACATACGTGGATAATTACTGTTCTTAGGCTGGATGATGAGATGGCACAGATTACACTGTCTCACTGCTGACCGAAAAAAAAATAGACAGATAAGAAGAACACTGTCTAGCCTGGTCCTACAAGCGTATGCATAAAGTGTGTGAGCCTGTGTGTGTGTTTCTCATGTATGTATGTCAACATACATACATGAGAAACCCCCCCTCTCTCTCACACACACACACACACACACACACACACACACACACACACACACACACACACACAAAGAGAGGCAGAGTTTCAAAGGATTTAACTTTAATTTAACCTTTACCTCCACCGCTTTTTCCCCCTGTATAAGGAAGGCACATCTCCGTAATGTGACAGTGAGTTGATTTAGGTCCCCACAACATAAGAAATACTCAGTAATACCACAGATGCACACACACATACAGTTATGCTTCCTCTATAATGAATTTCCTCCATTTCCTGGAAAATTTTCCTAACCGTAAACACAATTACTACTTACTGTAACCTAACTTATACCCTAACCTTAAACCAAGTCTGTGTACTAAAACACAATGAATAATGTCGTGGTTACTTCATAATGTGACTGTAAACAGATGTATGTTCCCACAACATGGTATTACATAGTATTACACAAAAATACACGCAAATATAAATTATCAAATCATGCCCTCTTGCTATGTCACAGTACCCCTGACTCATTGAGAACAAATTACAGAGCAGAGCACGCTCCATTAACAGGGAACAGAGATCAGAGGAAACCACACCAAAGACAGATGTTTCCAACCATCACTGGTTGTAATTTGGATTCCAATAGCACATTGTCTGTGTCTACTTGTGTTAATCAATCCAGCTGTCAAAACCAGCATAATATCTATGTTTATTTTGCTCTCAGCAGCACTTATAGGGAATTAAGGGACTTAAGGGTTTATCAGTCAGAAAGAACCAGCCAAGAAGGTATAGCTTGATTTACAAATAATTTAAGATCAAAATGACAGTACGCATGACAGTATGGATAGAGGTAATAGACGCTTCATTTACCTCCATTATACTGATAGAGACAAAGATTTTTATAAAACTGTAAAAATAAAACCAAATCTACTTAGAAAGATAGACCTAAAAGATTATGAGATGATATACTGTATAATAGGGGTGGGCAATTCCAGGCCTCAAGGGCCGGTGTCCTGCAGGTTTTAGATCTCACCTTGGGTCAACACACCTGAATCACACGATTAGTTCATTACCAGGCCTCTGGAGAACTTCAGGACATGTTGAGGAGCTAATTTAGCCATTTAAATCAGCTGTGTTGGTTCAAGGACACATCTAAAACCTGCAGGGACACCGGCCCTCGAGGCCTGGAGTTGCCCACCCCTGCTGTATAATATAAAATAATATAACTGACTGAGCCTTTCATCATCAGTCTTCAGGAAAAAGTACTTGTATAATATTGTTACCTCTAGGGCCGATGTGTCTTTTTAACAGAGAGCATTCTAATTCCCAATGTGTAACATACCGACGATACCGAGGCATCTCATAGTAACACGAAAAGTACCCTTCCACATCCTTATGGGACGCTCCGGGTCCTCTGTTGAATCCAACAGAATGCCGGTGGTAACACACGCTTCAAGCAGAGACTCCAGCCATAACCACACCCCTAACCTTAACCCTACCACATAGTGTTTTCCAAAGCAATTAATGATCAGAATGTAAAAGACATTTACATCTATACATTAATTCCATCTGGCTCTCATGACTCTGAACGTGTAGCATGCCGACGATTTGTCAAATGAAAGTAACTATTCACAAAATCTATTTGTAATTTTACCAAATAACAGTCATTGCTATAATGACATACTTTATTTTATTTTGATAAAAAAATGTGGTAAATGGTTGAACCCCATGAACCTCATGGGTTGCATATACACATCGTATAGAGAACTATAGTCACTTTCTTTCCTGCTCCTTAGACTGTGGAGGAACCTACAGAGGCACATCTTATAGTCCAAAGCTGTATGGGTGACAGTTGTGTTTAATTTTAAGGGGACTTTGGGTTAAGTGTGTGTGTGTGTGTGTGTGTGTGTGTGTGTGTGTGTGTGTGTGTGTGTGTGTGTGTGTGTGTGTGTGTGTGTGTGTAGAAAATGACAAACTTCACAGGGTAGAGTCTTGATATTTATGTATAATCACCTCTGTAATATTCTTAATAATTGTATGTATAATTGTGCAATTTGTATATATTAGTGCTATTCCTTACATTTGTAAACTCTGTACCATATTGTATTATTTAAATAGTTTAGTCTGTTACTGTTACTGTCTTGGAGCAACTGTAACCCACACAATTGCCTTAGGGATTAATAAAGTATTCTGATTCTGATATGCAGTTGTCAATGTATATACAAAGGTCCAGTTCCAGTCAAAGAAAAGCAGTATGTTTTGTTGTTGTCTCGCAAAGACATCAGAGCATTTGAGCCCGAGTGGCTCCCTTCCACACAGTAATACAGGGCTGCTCCTTTGACCTCTTGTGTAACATTCCTGAAGGACATCCTGAAAGAGAACAATAGCAGAGAACAAAGTTAGACAGTGGTTCCCAAGCTTCTATCCACCCCAGGCTCTGCACTGACGTAATATGAGGACAGACATGATGGAAATAATACAGTGAACTTTTGGAGCTTTACCCCTCCTGTTCTTCCTTCAAAAGCAGGTGCAGAGTACCACCTTTGGCACCTTTGAAAACAACTTCCACCTTTTTTGTTTTGTTTTATTTTTTTGCCATTTTTGCATGAATAGTGGAGCAGTGAAGATGGACAAGAAAGTAGGGAGAGAGAGAGAGAGAGAAGGGGAGGAAATGCAGCAAAGACGCAGGTCAGACTCAAACCCAAGCTGCTGCACTCCAGCTATGTGGCTACTTAGCTCATTTAGCTCAGCGGTTGCTGAGCTAAATGAGCTAAGTAGCACCCAGCTACTGTTGAACCCATTTGTTCAACAGTTGTTCAATGATTTTTGCTAATATTTCTGCAGTTCTTCTTTGTTGTTAATGTCTTTAATGTCTGTGACTTTTTAGGCAAGGCAAGGCAAGGCAAGGCAAGTTTATTTGTATAGCACAATTCAACAACAAGGTGATTCAAAGTGCTTTACAGAGACATTAGAAACAAGAACAAATAAAAAGCATGATTTAAAATTGAATAAAACAAGCAAATAAACTAACTAACTAATTAACAAACAAACAAACAACAGTATATAAAATCAAAACAGATAAAATCAGAACAGTAGATAAAATCAGTAGTTAAATGTAAGTTTTGAAATTTAAGCTTAAAGTGTGGATTTGGTGCTTTATTCAAATGCAGCTGAGAACAGGTGAGTCTTCAACCTGGATTTAAATAAACTGAGTGTTTCAGCTGATCTGAGGCTTTCTGGGAGTTTGTTCCAGATATAAGGAGCATAAAAGCTGAATGCAGCTTCTCCGTGTCTGGTTCTGACTCTGGGAACTGATAAAAGACCGGATCCAGATGACCTGAGGGATCTGGATGGTTCATACTGGGTCAGGAGGTCATTGATGTATTTTGGTCCTAAACCATTCAGAGCTTTATAGGCCAGCATCAGAACTTTAAAGTCTATCCTCTGACGGACAGGCAGCCAGTGTAAAGACCTCAGAGCTGGACTGATGTGGTCCACTTTTTTGGTCTTAGTGAGGACTCGAGCAGCAGAGTTCTGAATGAGCTGTAGTTGTCTGACTGATTTTTTAGGTAGACCTGTAAAGATGCTGTTACAGTAATCAAGCCTACTAAAGATGAATGCATGGACTAGTTTTTCCAGGTCCTGTTGAGACATCAGATCTTTTATCCTTGAAATATTCTTGAGGTGATAGTAAGCTGACTTTGTTATTGTCTTAATGTGTTTTTCTAAGTTTAGGTCTGCATCCATCACTACACCCAAATTTCTCGCCTGGTTTGTGGTTTTTAGATGTATAGATTGAAGTTCTCTGGTGACCTGTAATCGTTTTTCTTTGGCGCCAAAGACTATTACCTCAGTTTTGTTTTTGTTTAGCTGGAGAAAATTGTGGCACAACCAGTCATTGATTTCCTCAATGCATTTACCAAGAGCCTGTACAGGGCCTCGGTCTCCTGGTGACATTGTGATATATATTTGTGTGTCATCTGCATAGCTGTGATAGTTTATTTTGTTGTTGTTTATAATCTGTGCCAGTGGGAGCATGTAGATGTTAAACAGAAGGGGTCCCAAGATGGAACCTTGGGGAACTCCACATGTGATACTTGTCTGCTCAGATGTGAAGTTACCTATTGATACAAAGTATTTCCTGTTTTCTACGTATGTTTTGAACCAGTTTAGTACAGTTCCTGAAAGACCTGTCCAGTTCTCCAGTCGTTTGAGTAATATGTTGTGGTCAACTGTATCAAATGCTGCACTGAGATCCAGTAAAACTAGGACTGACATTTTTCCACTGTCTGTATTCAGACATATGTCATTAAACACTTTTGTCAGAGCGGTTTCAGTGCTGTGGTTCTGTCTAAAACCTGACTGGAAGGCATCGTAGCAATTATTCTGTTTTAAGAAGTAACTGAGCTGTTGGGAAACTGCTTTTTCAATGATCTTACTTAAAAACGGGAGATTTGAGATCGGCCTGTAGTTGTTCATTTGTGTCTTGTCAAGATTGTCCTTTTTCAGTATAGGTTTGATTACAGCAGTTTTTAGTGATTCTGGAAACACACCTGATAATAAAGAAAAGTTGACGATCTGTAACAGGTCTGACTCTAAAGTCTTTGAGACCTTTTTGAAAAAACTTGTTGGCAGGACATCTAAACAGCAGGAGGAGGAGTTCAGTTGACCTAAGATGTCCTCCAGGTCTTTGCTGTTAATAGGTTGAAACTGTTTCATGGTGTTTAAACAGTTTTTTGGTGGACACAGTACATATCCTGGATCTGCTGTTGATGTACCAATTGCTTGTCTAATTTTTTGGATTTTTTCAGTGAAGAATTTGGCAAAGTCATTGCAGGCCATGGTCGAATGAAGTTCAGCTGCCACTGACACAGGAGGGTTTGTTAGCCTGTCAACTGTAGAAAATAAGACCCGAGCATTATGGCTGTTTTTAGTGATGATGTCAGAGAAGTAGGACCTCCTTGCATTCCTCAGTTGTAAATTATAATTGTGAAGTTTCTCTTTATAAATGTCATAATGAACCTGGAGGTTTGTTTTTCTCCATCTGCGCTCAGCTTTCCTACACTCTCTTTTTTCTTTTTTCACCAGTGTGGAGTTTCTCCATGGAGACTTTTTCCTTCCAGAGATAACCTTCACCTTAATGGGAGCAATAGTGTCCATTACATTTAACATGTTGTTACGGCCCGGCTCTGCTAGGCGGCAGCGGACGTAACATAAACGAGCCCAGAGACCAAGGAGTTAGATAGGACGACAAACATAAGGTTTATTAACACAACTGAAATCCGTTAGTGAAACAACTCACTAGGCAGCAGAGAAACTTTAAACAAACACCACGATTAATAACACCAGTAGAGCACTGCTCTACTAAACGTCTCGCAGGAGGCAACACAAAACAAAGGCAAAAGGGAGGGACTCTCTGTACAGTCTGTTCAAATCAACAAGTCCCTCGACGAATGAAGACTCCTCAGCCTTTTATACTATCAGTTAACTGCAGTCAGCTGTGTCACTTGTCATAACTGCAGACAGCTGTGTCACTTGTCCGTCGTACTCCAGGCTCCTGCGGCAGCCAATGGTGTGCGTAGTCTGACAGGCTCGGATCCGCATGAAGTTGGGGCGGGCATATGTCCGGGCCAGCCAATCCCCCGTGAGTCCGGGAGCACTGTAGCTTCCATGGAGGAAGGCGGGGCCACCTGAGGCCAGCGGCCGTAACACCCCTCCCCTTAAAATACCAACTATGTTGGGCTGAAGCCAACGTTACAGAGCATAAACAACAACAAAAGACAAAAGCAGTAAAACATGTTTACAAACGGGACAGACCGTCAGCTAAAACATTTTCAGTCCCCTTTTTGTGGTGGATACTTAAGTTGTATTCCTGCAACAACAGAGCCCAGCGCATAAGGCGCTGGTTGTGATTAAACATACGAGCCAGGAACACAAGTGGGTTGTGGTCTGTGTACACAACAAGAGGCAACATGCTGGACCCCAGGTACACGTGAAAGTGCTGAAGAGCCAACAACAAAGCCAGGGTCTCCTTTTCAATGGTGGAGTAGTTTAACTGATTTTTATTGAACTTGCGGGAAAAGTAACAAACGGGGTGGTTCAAACCCAGCAAGTCTTCTTGCAACAGCACTGCCCCAGCCCCGACAGCACTGGCATCAACCTCGAGTTTGAATGGTCGCGTCAAATCAGGTGCAGCTAACACAGGAGAATGGCAGAGGAGGGCTTTTGCACTCTCAAAAGCATCCTGACACTCACTCGACCAGCTAAACTCAACCTTTGGGCTGAGCAGGTCAGTCAATGGGCACCTCCCCGTCGAGCCCGCACGAGCGGGCGCGGCTGCCGGTGTTGTTTAGCCAGAGCGTTGGCTTGATTCAAACGCTCACGGAAGTGTTTTACATAACTGCTGACGTTTGTTTTGAAAACCCCTTGTGGGCTCAAAAACGCCTCTTTCAGAGCTTTGAGGGGTCCCCGTGGCCTATGGCCAAATACTAGCTCAGAGGGACTAAACCCAAGTGACTCCTGAACGGCGTCACGGGCGGCAAATAACACAAATGGAACACCCTCGTCCCAGCTTTTATCACTCTCCAGGCAGTATTTGCGTAGCATCGTCTTCAAGGTCTGGTGCCACCGCTCTAATGCACCTTGCGATTCAGGATGGTAAGCAGAGGACACAATATGCTTAACACCCAGAGTGCTAACTGCTTGTTTGAATACCTTAGACTGAAAGTTCGAGCCCTGGTCGGTTTGTACGACCTTAGGCAAGCCAAAGACTGAAAAGAAGGTTGTCAACGCCTTAACGACAGATCTCGCTGTAATTTTATGTAACGGGACAGCCTCGGGGAAGCGGGTAGCGGCACACATTATCGTGAGTAGGTATTGCTTTCCTGATTTTGTTCTAGGTAGTGGACCCACACAGTCTACTATGACATGGTCAAACGGCTGATCCACTACAGGAATGGGACACAACGGAGCCGGGGGTATGACCTGATTGGGTTTACCTGCAATCTGACATACATGGCAACTGTTGCAAAATTTAGAAACATCACGCTTCATACCAGGCCAAAAGAAATGTTTTAATAGTAGCTGGTATGTTTTTGTGATGCCCAAGTGTCCTGACCACTGGCTTTCATGGGCAAGGGCCAGGATTTTCTGCCGGTACGCAGAGGGCACTACAATCTGCTTGACCTTACTCCAATCTGCACCTTCTGCACCTGGTGGAGACCACTGACGCATTAGAACATCATGTTCTATGAAATAGGCTTGTTGCTCCTTTTTGGCTTGCTCAGCACTTACCATACGTTTGAAACAGCTCTTTATTGTTTCATCAGCTAATTGAGCTGCTGACAGCTGGTCTCTAGTCAAGGGCAGTACAGAGTCCTTAGGAAATGGATCAGGCTCCTCAGGCGTCACAGAGTCTGGAGGTGACAGAACATTGTTTCTGTTAGTGGGTACATCATTCTCCCCGGAAAACGAGGACATCAACACAGAATCAGAGAGGGCAATATCAGTATCTTTCCGAGCTTGTGCTCGAGTAATTGCACAGGCTGGATACAGCCCAGGGTGCATAGACACATCAGAAGTTTTCTGATTCAGGGGGTTGTCTAAAACCTCCAGACGAGGGAGCACTACCCCTCCTGCGATGTCGTTGCCCAACAGCATGGCCACACCCTCTATTGGCAAGGCCGGGCAAACGGCAACAGGGAAAAATCCTGTAGCAAGGCTAGATTTAATAAAAATTCTGTGAACTGGTCTAGGAGCGTAACCCATCTCTATCGCCCGCAGAACAGAATTAAAACCACATTCACTTTTAGCAGAAAATGGTAATACACTTGAGAGGATGACAGTTTGAGAACCTCCAGTGTCCCTTAAAATACGCACAGGTTTTAACTCGGATGGGTTGTCTGTTAGCGATACTAAGCCATCAAAAATGAATGGTTCGAAACAGGGGTCAGGCACCCTACCACCACACTCATGGTCCTCGTGACGGGTCTCAGCTTTTACAAAACCCACCCCTTTGGGTGGCTGAGCATGTGATGTTTTGCGTTTTAATGCTAAACAGTCAGCAATCACATGTCCGGTTTTATGACAGTAAAAACATTCACGGTGTTCCCTGGACCCAGACTCTTTAGCTGTGTGGCGCTGCTGCACAGGGCTAACCCGTGGCTTCTCACTGTCAGTAAATGAGGCTTTGTGAGTGAGTACAAACTCATCAGCAAGAACAGCAGCAGATGTTAGTGACGTCACTTTCTGTTCATTCAAATACAGCACAATACGCTCAGGAATGCATTTCTTAAAGTCCTCTAACAAAACTAGTTCGCGCAGAGCGTCATAGTCAGTCGCTTTTGACGCAACACACCACTTATCAAAGAGAACCCCCTTTTCTCTAGCAAACTCCACATAAGTCTGCGACAGCAATCTCTTTTGCTGGCGAAACCTCTGCCTATAGGCCTCTGGAACTAGCTCATAGGCCTTCAAGACAGCTGCTTTAACACACGAGTAATCTAAACTGTCCTTTAAAGAAAGAGCAGCCACCACCTCTTGAGCTTTGCCGGACAGTTTGCACTGTAGCAAAAGAGGCCAAATCTCGCTAGGCCACTGCAGCGCACCAGCGATACGTTCAAATGCTGCAAAGTATGTATCCACCTCAGTTTCTCTAAAAGTGGGCACTAAAGAAATGCACTTATCAATTTTAAAAGCAGAAGTGGACGTGGAGGTGGGACCGGAATGGACAGCAGAGGCAGATGAGGCTTGAGACTGTGACTCCAGCTCAAGCTGTCGGAGCCTAACGGCCTTGTCTGCCTCTATTTCCAGCCTCCTTATTTCAAGCTGAACCCGCCGGTTCTGAGCCTTCTCCTCAGCCTCCATCTGGAGACGTGCCAGCCGCACCTTCAGCCGAGCTCCTTCTCTCCCTTCGGAACTCCCAGAAGAGAGTGGATCATAGCGAGGAAGCGTGCGCGGCGTTTTTCCCCGCTCATCCCCCTCACCATCCCCACTGGAACCATTTTGGCCCTCTTCAACTACGGCAGCTTGGCTTGGCACACCAGAGACCACAGGCAAAACAGGCGCTTGAAGCACACCAGCTCCCACCAACTTGTCCACCACTAAGGCTTTTATTTCACTCTTACGGAGAGTTTTTGAAACCTGCAGCTGAAAGTGATCCACAATTTGCAGCAAATCATTCTTGCGACAGCTATTAATAATCCCTAGAGACGGGGCAGCTATAAAGTGCTGCAAACAAAACGCAGCTGACATAGTGCTTAATCTTTAGCCAACTCAATTTCTCTTTTTTTTTTTTTTTTTTTTTTTGACCCCCACTCCCAGGAACAAAGACCCCCTATGAGGGATCCCGGACGAGCCCCCACTTATGTTACGGCCCGGCTCTGCTAGGCGGCAGCGGACGTAACATAAACGAGCCCAGAGACCAAGGAGTTAGATAGGACGACAAACATAAGGTTTATTAACACAACTGAAATCCGTTAGTGAAACAACTCACTAGGCAGCAGAGAAACTTTAAACAAACACCACGATTAATAACACCAGTAGAGCACTGCTCTACTAAACGTCTCGCAGGAGGCAACACAAAACAAAGGCAAAAGGGAGGGACTCTCTGTACAGTCTGTTCAAATCAACAAGTCCCTCGACGAATGAAGACTCCTCAGCCTTTTATACTATCAGTTAACTGCAGTCAGCTGTGTCACTTGTCATAACTGCAGACAGCTGTGTCACTTGTCCGTCGTACTCCAGGCTCCTGCGGCAGCCAATGGTGTGCGTAGTCTGACAGGCTCGGATCCGCATGAAGTTGGGGCGGGCATATGTCCGGGCCAGCCAATCCCCCGTGAGTCCGGGAGCACTGTAGCTTCCATGGAGGAAGGCGGGGCCACCTGAGGCCAGCGGCCGTAACACATGTTAGCATTGAAGCTATTGACGAGCTCATTGACTGACCCTCTGGGCAGGTCAGGTGTTAATGGGAAGACCTGGTTAAAAATTGCACTACTGTGTTCAGTTATACACCGTTTTGTGATCACTGTTGTTGATATATTTGTGTGGGCTGAGATTTTACTTTCAAAGAAAACACAGTAATGATCAGACACGCCCACATCAGACACAGTAACCTTTGAAATGCTCAGGCCTTTGGAGATCAGTAGGTCAAGAGTGTGTCCTCTATTATGTGTGGCCTCTGTTACATGCTGAGTCAGCCCAAAGTTGCCCAGAGTGTTACTCAGGTCTTTAGTCCCTTTGTCCTGAGGGTTGTCCACATGAATGTTAAAATCCCCAGCAATAATTACACAGTCAAAATCAACACAGATCACAGACAGCAGTTCACTGAGGTCATTAAAAAAGTCTGTGCAGTATTTGGGAGGCCTGTAAACATTAAGAAACACAACTTTGGATGGGGCCTTCAGCTGTAAAGCCACATATTCAAAAGACTGAAAACTTCCAGGAGATAGCTGCTTACATTGAAATGATTCATTAAATAAGACAGCAACCCCTCCTCCTCTCCTGCTCGCCCTGACCTCACTGATAAAACTGTAGTTAGGAGGGGTCGTCTCGATGAGAACAGCTCCACTGTTACTTTGGTCCAACCAAGTTTCAGTTAAAAACATAAAATCAAGGCTGTGCTCAGTGATTAAATCATTAATTAAAAATGTTTTCCCAGCTAGAGATCTAATGTTTAATAAAGCCAACTTAAGTGTTTTAGAGGTATTACTTGTCCCCTCATGTTTGGGAGCAGTCTGTGGCACACAAGGTATGTTTACTATGTTTAAAGATCTTTTAGAGTGCAGCTCTCTGTGTTTTGACCAGGCCACATGTCTCCTGTCACCTAAAAGTACAGAAATTTTAAAACCTTCTAGTAAACAGGGTCCCAGCTTCTCCTGGGAAAAGTCACCACTGCCATAATCCTCACAGCCCGGACCCTTCACACATCACGCATCAGACTGCGGAGACAGGGCATGAAGAGGAACTAAGGGGGGCGAGGCTGGGCAATGTGACTTCGATTGCTCTGTTGAGGGTGGGGCTCGATGGCGAACCTTTGGCCGCTCTGGTGGGGGGTTTATGGGGGACAAAAAGGGATTGGGACGGGGGGTAGATCTGAGCCCAGCATTGACCCGCTCCATCATCTCCTCAGTGAATTTCAGGTGTGGGTTTTGGTTGAATTTGCCTGACAGTTGCCACAAGACACAAATTTAATTTCTGAAAGTACTGTATGAAACCTCATCTGACTGAACCCTTCCTTATTTACACTGCAATAGGCCTGAACTGCTGGGGGCTTTCCACGATACACAGTTTCTTGTTTATTCACCTCTTTTCACTCTCTAATACTAAGAGTGGTGGTTTATACACCACTTCACATTTAATCATTAGTTACTACTAATCTCTGGATATCTTCCACAGTGTGTCCTTTGTCAAATCTCCCTCTCTTTGCCCCCAACCAGTCATGGCAGATGGCTGAGTATAGTTCTACAAAGTTTCTTCTTGTTTAAAGGGACCTTTTCCCTTCTTGTTCATAGCGTGTCATATGACTACTGCACTTTTTGTGTATTATTGTCTGTGTGTGTCAAGTTATGAAGAAATCTTAAGATGAAATCCTGAACCTTTCACACAACTTCCAGTTTTAATTTCACTCCTTTAAGAAAGGAAAACTGATGCCAACTTGGGGCCTACTTGCATATAGTGAAATACGTCAGGATATGCAATGCATTTTGCATCACTGACATCTAACTTCAATTTAAACGCACCCTTACTAGGTATGTACAAGGTATGTAATATGAACCACATAGTCTTAAGGAGACAACAGAGCACATTAACCAGATGCTTGCATGCAAACTTAGTATCAATTTAAACTATATTAGTAATAAATGAATGCCTAAAAGCTCCATCTTTTTTGGTTTACAGTGAATAGTAATTTAAAAAAGATAAAGTTAAATGCAATGCTTCAATCAGCCATTAACACTGACCGTAGAGTTGGTGTGCCGACATCCAGCATAAGAACAGAGTAAGTCATCTTTAAGATTACTGAGATAATTATTACTATTAGTGGCTAGAGAGGGTTTTCAATTATTTATAACTGGTTTTATAAACGAATGTATTTAGCAAAATGTAAGAGCAAAAATAATAGTGAGGGGTTATTATTTATTTTTTACCCAATTGTCCACTTTGAATACATAATGATTATGCTTCTATACTTTTCAAACTGTATTTCTAGATCTCAGTGAATATTATGATGAGAAGCTACAATGTTTAAGGTCCAGTTTATAATTAAAAAAAAAGGTATTCTTTAGTTCATAGCAAGTACAAGCATTTATAAGAGTTTATAATACAGTCCTTCCGACCTCTGCTATCAACACAATGCAAACATTGTATAGAAATTTTTGTTGTTGTTCTCTGACTTGGAGAGAAATCTGGATCTAATGAACTATCCCTTCTATTTATTTGACTTCACACATCTGCTCAAACAGCCAAAAACGCAGACCAGATATTGTTTATTGATGGACAGAACCATCTGCACTGCTAAGAGCTTTGTTATCTCCCCTAAAACCAAGGTTCGTAGGGGCCTCTGGAACAACAATAAAAGTAGGGTGAATCCCCCTCTTTTTGAAATACATAACAGTGCAGTTACCACTGAGCTTTGGCACCATGCTGCTGCATTCCACTGGATCAGCTGGGATGTAGACAGTGATACAGCAGAGCCTCTTATTCATTTAACTGAAGTACAGGGGCTGTATGTTTTCTGAATTTGAAAATAATAAGTGAAGATTATAGAAATGATAGCAAACTAGTTATTATAATCATTAGTATACAATGATGATTGTATGATCCACTCAGCAATGTGAGGAATAAAATTAACTTTTCAAATAACTAACTGCCATGAAGTTTTTCTCTTCAATGGACTGTGTCCAACATAATTGCAGAAAGCTTTGCAGTTAGGCATAGTTTTGTCTACATGTACATTTGAATGGGAGAAGCAGATATTTAATGCAGTTAGAAACAAATTCATATATTTACACTTTCCACCAGATACATAACCACAGTGGTTTTCTTGACTCAATTCTTTTCCATGTGTTGGCCATTATATCATCTATAACTTTAGGAGAGACTTTGCAAAATATTACCTAATGTGCATACATTTCTGAAACGGTAAATGTATTGTTGGCCATTTTATTAAGATAATACCACTCTTTTATTAACCCTAATCCGTAATCAGTAATCTCTTGAGATAAAGAAATACTTTGTGCAAATATCCACTGTCTTTGGATTTGAACCCAGTACACTCTTGCTTCCCAGAGGCAGTAAAACTCCGTAGGGGGGTTGGGTGGGAGCCCAGTGGTGAATATAGAGAAACTCCAGGGGCCTGCTGAGAGGCCCTGAGTAGGAGCAACTTAACAGAGGCCCGCTCATGGCTGAAGAGATGGGATTGCCCAGGACCCTGGGAACAGGGACAGGTATAGGGTCAGGCTCAGTCTTTTTTGGTGCAACAGTCTCTGAGGATGTCCCAAGTAGCAACAGTCTTTAGAAAGAGAAGTTATGCGAAGCTAAATACAGTTTCTGAGCTGGGACCACAAATTATGGTCTCTTGGTCCTCCTGTCCTGGCTCACCTCTTCCTGTCTTTCTCTTCCTTTTTGCTTGCGCTCTCTCTCTCTCTCTCTCTCTCTCTCTCTCTCTCTCTCTCTCTCTCTCCCTCCTCTACTCTGTCTATTTGTACATGTGTGCGAGTTGACCTCATCCCTGTGTTTCAGGAGAGGAACTAGGGTTCCTGCTCTTTGGTTCCACATCTGGTAGTAAAGAACTCACCTATCCCTGTTTTGATCTTATGTTAAGTTTAGGTTCTCTGAGTGGTTTATGTTAGGTTGTTTATTCCTTGCTGTCAGTAATTATGTGTACCTCCCTCAGTGTCTAGCCTTGTCTTATGTTTTGTGAATCTTGTCTCTGTTTCATTCGTTCAGTCCCTAGTGTTAAGCTTGCGTGTCTTGAGTTTATTCTGTGTGTTTCCTGTCTTATTTTGATAGTCCCTGTCCTGTGTGCAGTGTGTCTGGTTAACAAATCAGAGTCTTGTTAGCTCTGATTTGTCCCAGCTGTGTTTCCCTCCTGTCTCCCATTCCTTGATTGCTTCCTCTGTGTATTTAAGCCTTGTTTTTCCATTGGTCTGTATTGTGATCTACCTCATCCCATACTGTGTGTTCTGTTTAGTTATTTTTGTTGTGTTTAGTAATAAAGCTGTGTTGAGTGCACTTTTTAGCCTCCGTGAGTCGTGCTGTCCTCTGTGCAGATTGTCTGGAGGCTAGTGAGCTGAACTTGTATCTGGTGAGAGAGATTCTAAAAGGAAATGAGGATCCACTTTTGTTTTTTTTTATCTGGAACCCTGGATCGCACTACTCTTTTGCTTGAACCATTTCAATATTTGTGTGTTTGTAAATAAACTTGTTGAACTTTTAGTTTGAAGTCATGTGTTTTAATTCAATCCATCTGAGCTGTTATGATGGAAAAATCCAGCCAAGAAATGGACTCAGTGAACTTGGAACCATTGCGTTGTGGACGGTCTATCCAGGAAGCTCAACTTAGAAGACATGAGCAGATCACCACTATTTTCAGATCCTCTCGAGAGAACCTTACCCACATCAGAAGTCTCTCTAGGTAGGACAGAGAGGAGTTGGTGCTTCTTACAGTGCTAAAATTGCCTTTTTGGTAAAACTGCTGTAGAGATAAGCACTAAGATGGGGACAGGTGGTATTAAAGACTAATCCAAATATTTCTTTTGTGCACTTATTGCCAATTTCAAAAATGTGTTTCATAAAGGCTTGAACCCTGACACAGCCACTCTTCACATTGAAACGAGCTAAGAGGAGTCTAAGACGCCTGGAAAGAAAGCAACTGGACTTCTTTAAGTTTCTTGAAAATGTTTTACCTCTAATCCAAGAAGCTTCTTCAGTTTTAAAACCACATGGTGGTTACTCCCTGGTATTTAAAGCCTAGTAGCTGTTGTCCCGAAAGAGGGACCCACTATTAATCGTGTGACACATGAGCTAGGTTGTGAAAAAGGGTTATTATCATTAGAGGTTTCAGGGGAAACCATTTTGAGACTTTGCCTCACCCTATCATGTGATCTACTGAGGCCACTTGACTCAAGATGTGAGCAGTGTTTGAGGTGTCTGGGAGGGGATCTCAAAACTGCATTGTAAGTGGCAGACTGTTGGTGTCATAAGCCACCCCCTCTGTTCAAATGTCATCCACCTTTGAACAGAGGGGGTGGACATAAATTGCCTGTTTCACTCATCTTGCAAACTATCTGTGTTCTCTGACCAAAATGTGAACATTATCATTCTCCAAAGAGTCACATTTATCTTTTAGGTGCATCTGTACTACTGAGTCCTGTTACAAGACTTGTTATAGGTGACCCCAATAGGTTACATAAAGGGTGAGGCAAGGTCTCACAATGGTTTCACCTGAAGCCATTGTTGACAATGACCCATGCCTTTCTTCACACCCTTCTCAGAATCTTTTCAGACGAAAGCTGAAACATCGTCAAGAAATTTAAAGAAGTCCAGTTGCTTTCTTTCGAAGCTCCTTAGATTATCATGACCTGGATAACTGAGAACCTGCACACACAAGTTAAGAGAAGTGTGACAGATTTTTCTGTGGATTTCTGGATACAGTCTGGGATGAAAAGGCCCTCCAAGGCACATTTCTTCATAGTTTGTATGATAAATTAAAGGCTTAACTAGATTTCCCTTACTCACTAGATAGGTTAATTTCTATGTGTATCAGATCAGATGACCACATTCAGGAGCATCTGAGAACATGAAACTACAACTTCAATGGTCAGGAACAGGAAAGCAGTCAGCAGGACTGACTGTATTCCTGTTTTGGAGGAGTGGACCTAAAAGACAGAAGTGAAAGTGAGTCAAGAGAGAGTGATGTACAGTCTATGGCTACGTTCACACTGCAGGTCTTAATGCTCAATTCCGATTTTTTGATCAAATCCGATTTTTTTGTCTGCTCGTTCACACTACAAATAAAATGCGACAGCAAACGCTCTCTAGTGTGAACGCTCAAAGCGGCCCGCATGCGCAAAAGAAGACGTCATACACAACGCGCTCTGTTTAGACCCAGAACAAACTATATTGTTTGACTGATGGCCTTAATATAAAGACTTCGGACTTCATGTTTCCCGATTTTTGCTTTAAGTTATTTTGTTATTTACATAATAATGTAGATAACCTAATAATGATCCTTATTGCTGTTTTAGAGGAGCGGTGCTTCAAAGGATAGTTGCAGATTTCTGTCAGAACCTGCAGGTTATGCAGTACAAATAAAATGTTAACGTTTCTCCAACGTTGTCTTCCCAGCAGTTTCACCGGATGGCCAGGAAGCGTTCGCGATGTCGTCTCGGGTGCTGATAATTGGCGTCTGTCTTGTGTCAGTGACGTAAAAGACGGATTTAATGCGACTTGACCATTCACACAGCAGTCGCTTTCTGAGACATCGGATATGTATCGGATTCAGTACCACATACGAAAGTGACCCAGATCGGATTTGAAAATATCGGATTTGTGCCGTTCACACTGTCACACCATGATCGGATATGGGTCGCATAGGGTCAAAAAAATCGGATTTGATGCGCTTTCGCCTGCAGTGTGAACGTAGCCTATGTAGCTTGGCCGGGCCCATTTCTCACCTCTCTATCTTGCCCAACTTGCCAACCCTTGCTGATTCATTTTGATCTGCTCCTTGGGGCCACCTTGTCAACTAGCAGACTCTATTGTCTAACAAAGCCTGAATGAGAGGCCATGGAAAACAATACAACTGCCTGTATTGTAGCTGGAATAATTGAAACATATTCTGGTCCTGTAGATGCTCGATTATTTTTTTTTTGTTGAAAAGAAACACAAGCCTCTTTGTCCCTGTACAGACTTCCATGGTTTCAACAAAATAACTGTCAAGAACAAATATCCTTTATCTTCTTTCTTCATCTTTTGAATTGTTACAGGGAGCCATCATCTTCTCATTGGACCATTAAAATGCCTACCATTTGGTGAGAATAAACCAGGGGAAGAAGTGGAAATCAGCGTTCAACACTCACTTGGACTTCTTAGGATATTTTGTAATGTCCTTTGGTCTAAATAAAACACCAACTGTTTTCCAGGCCCTTGTAAACAAAATCCTCCAAGACTTCATTTCATCTTTGTTTATTCTGATGCAGCTTCATCTTCTCATGATCCCCCCACAAACAAGAATTCTGCATCCATCAGGTGCGCCAAAGTCTCCTTGAAAGTAAACTCCTTAAAGTGAGTTTAAATCAATGTGAGTTCCACATTGATTCAGTATTATTCCTCTGGTTCCTTGTCAAGAAGGGACAGACTGACCTGACCAAAGTTAAAGAAGTAGTAGACTAGCCTATTCTTCCTAATTGTAAGCAGCTCCTACGGTTCCTTGGTTTTGCTAAAGAATATTAATTCAAGACTTAAGGAAGATACCCTTACTGTTTACTAACCTGAAGACCCAGACACAGTAACAGACCAGCTAATTTCTTTTATATTCTTTCCAAGTTCAGGTCTTAGATAATACATTGAGCCCATACTGCCACATCACCCAGAAAAAAAAAAGTTTCTGTGGCCATGTAGATCTTCACCCATTAAAATGGCTCTTACCAAATCTACTGTTCGTTTGGCTCCAAGGTAGCCCATATCTGATGAAGGCATCTAAGTGCTGTGGTTCTTAACCCCTCAGGTAGCATAACTTGATGTAAGATGTTAGGACTACCTTACCGGAAGTAACGAGGTAAGTATAGGTACCTCCAGCCTAAGGCTGGGAGATGGAATTTTACTTTAAGAGTACTCAGAGTGATTAGCACTTTAAGAGTCCAACTACTGCATTGATAGCAGTTTGTAATGTCTGCTTTTGCCTTAGTGCCTCTGAAAATGAATGGGCAATGGGAAGGCCATCCACTTACTCCTGCTTGAAACAGTCGGGAATGGCTATGGACTGGTGAGTGAGGGATTTAACTAAGGTCTACCCAGAAGTGGTGGCTCCAACAATAGCTACAGCTAATGTTCATGATGTTACATTGTGAACTGCCAGATTCTCTTGCCTTCCTTCTTGGCTGCGTAATCATTCTATGGAATACCATAAGGATAGCAAGAGACTGCATTGGCATCCAGATTTTGTTTTTCTTTGTACTGAATGATTAGGTGAAAAAACTGGACAACCACTTATACCCTGTTGTATCAAGATTTGTGGATGTCAAAATGTACATAAGTATGTTGCTGTCAATCAATACCGTGAAGTCTGTAACCTAATACGTAGTCAGATAATGTTTCTGTGACTGCTGACTTAATGGCCAAGAACTCGAACCTATGAGCTGGGTACTACCTTACACTCTCTCACTCTTTGAACGCCTATGACTTGCAAAAGATGACTGACCATCTTGTACCTGATACAATTGAGTTTCTAGGGCAGTGGTACTGGCATCCGTATATAATCCGCAAATCCAAAGACTGGAGCTTATTTTAGCTTTGTTATTATCAAAGGCCTCCTGATGTAGGGGTGTCCACTAGTGACCAAATGGCTCCCTTTGGTTGTTATAATCTGAGTTTGCAATTGTCCTTGGTTTGTTATTCAGTTTCCTAAGTGGTGACAAGCTGGAGGCTAGTTCATTAAGTGCTCTGGCAATGATGGTGTACCCATGAATAAACCTCTGGTAATATCCAGCAAATCTTAAAAAGGACTGAAGTTCTATAAGATTTGAGGGGATTGTCCAGGTCTTTAGGACCTCAACTTTCTCGGGGTCAGTTTCCACCCCTCTTTCAGAAACAATATGGCAAGGTATTTTACCGAGTTTTAGGTTCATATGGCCCATGCACATCTTCATCAATATCTTGAAGGTTGAAGGTGTATTTCTCAACCCCTGCGGCATCCCATTAAATTGGGCAAACAAATAAAGTCTTTGTCATGATCCTGGGTCTTATGACCCAGCGCTTTCGGGGGTTTTTTTTTTTGTCACTTTGTGTTTTGGTTTGAGTCCACCTTGTTAGTTTAAAGTTTAGTCTTAGTCCCTAGGTTGTTATGTTTAGCTTTTGATTGTTAGATCTCCCCATGTCTTTGGTCCTGTGTCTTCCTCTGTGTATCTGTGTTCATATAGCTCTGAGTTCCTGTGCCTTGTGTTTGATTCCATGTTTCCCCAGCCCGTTATCTCTGTGCCCTCTCCCCCCCCCTCCTCTCCGCATCTCTGTGTTCTTCCTGTGTTACATTTAAGGTCAGTATGGGTCAGTATTTTCAGTGTCCTCCCTGCCTTGTTATGCGTAATTGTCCTCAGCTATGCTCCCCGTGTGTTCCCACATCCCTCATTACCTTTTGTGTACTTATGTCAGAATCTCCCTCTGTTCTGTGTCGCGTCGTCCCTCAGTGTTGTGTGCATTTCCCCATGCCGCCTTGTGAGTTAGTTTTAGTTCTTCCCAGTGTAGTTTCATATCGCCCTTTGCCTTTCTGTTAATAAAGTCGTGTTTTGAGTTTAACCTCCGGTTTACAAGTCCAGCGTTTGGGTCCAATCCTGGCTGCCTCCACAGCACATCATGACAGTCTTAGGGTTGTCTGCTTCCTCTATTTCGGCCTGATAGTAACTGCACCTGAGGTCTAGAACAAAGAACCACAAAACCGACAAGAGCAATTTTGGAAGAGCGTAGGCATCCTTTATGGTTTGCAGATTAAGCTTTATGTAGGCTACACAAAGACGAACAGAACTATTCTTTGTGCCAACAGCAACAATGGGGACTCAGACTCTTGTATGACATCAGAATGAAGGCGTTCCGGTAAGTGTTGTCTCGCACCATCCACATCACTGAGCTTGATAGTGTTTGACTTTGTCACTATGTTTTCTAACAGTTTGTTTTTTGTATAGCACTTGCACTATATCACTAACATTAACATATTTTTCTAATGTTGTTTTGGGGGGTATGATAATTTCATGATTGATTCGTCATTTCTTAATACAACAGGGAGGTGACATAGCCATAGGCATCGTAAAGTGACTGCAATCACTGAAACCATTAAGCCATGGCTGTTCAAGGACAACAGCTCTTTAAGTTTCTTTTTCGTATCTCAAGTGTTTTCAGAACTGCCTGATGTCAATTCAATAAAGGCTGAAAGGGTGGGAGCTTCTGGTAGTCAGAATAGAGGACATCGAGTGTGTGTTTATGAGTGCCTGCTCATGGCTTGCAGAGTGGAGGTGGGAAATAGCCAAGGCCAAAGTGTAAATTTCAATATAAGAGCATACAAACTCTTTAGAAAACGTGATGGTAAGCTCAATATATCATAAATAGGGGACAGACTGATAACAAGCAACCTCCACTTCAAGTAGATCATTTGATT
Source organism: Aulonocara sp. 'chitande type north' Nkhata Bay (assembly GCF_057382095.1). Classification (NCBI taxonomy): domain Eukaryota; kingdom Metazoa; phylum Chordata; class Actinopteri; order Cichliformes; family Cichlidae; genus Aulonocara; species Aulonocara sp. 'chitande type north' Nkhata Bay. Next base: position 34,411,747 of record NC_141358.1, on the reverse strand, counting down.
GGTCAGATCTGCAAGATGTTCTTCATAAAAGGACTGGAGTAGAGATGTGACTTGTGTCCATAAGACAGTTTGTCTCTCTCCCTGCAATATTTACTTGCACTGTGGTTTTAGTCTGTCTGTCTCTCTTCACCCCTATCATTTCTTGAAGACAAATGATAGGGGCCATTATATGTAAGTTTTACTTTGCTCAACAGAGCTCTGACTCTTTTGTCAGCCTGGCTACAGTGCTGAAGACAAACTTAGGGCTGTTTTCATTTTCTTCAATCACTGATAAATAGTAAGATGTTCGAGCTTTACAGAGGGCTTTTTATGGAGCAATAAAGTATTTTTCAAGGATAGATGAAGATTTTCTAAATTAGCCAGATGCCATTTCCTCTCCAGTTAATGAGTTACATGTGATAATGTAATACTGATAACAAGATAATTAACATCTGTGGCAGTAGAGACGTTAGGGTTTTTTGGATGGGGTCTGGGGGGATAACTGGAGAAGAGAAACACATAGAGGTGTGTGAGACTGCAACTCTGCTTCCTGGTTTCAACACTGGATAGTCACATTTTGGGGGATGGACCAGATTTCTAGAAATCTAGAAAGCCAGGATACACGTCCATGCATCAGGAATGAAATCCAGTGTAAAATCTGTGTAAATCATTGTAAAATTCAAATCAAACATGTAGCTTATCAAGAATGAGACTTCCATCCCAGATTTGTCGAAGCACAGGTTAACAACGGCCAACATGGTGCTGGTGGGAACTGTGCTACTTGGCTGGAGACGAAAGAAGAGGAAAGAATGCTAAGAGTCAGCTGGAGAAGAAAGGCAGGAGTATGAAGGTCAGGAGTAGGGAGTTTAACCCTGTAAGACCCAACCCATCAAAATAAGCCAGAAAATTCTGATTTTTGGGAACTGAGATATTTATTAACCCTTCTAAAAAAATCCACATTTATTTTTTGCTATATCATGTTGGGGTTTTTTTGTTCACAACATTTTGACGTTATGGCAAGTATTGATCATACTGATTAGATAGAGGTCTCAGAAACTCATGCTTCAAATATGACAAAGGGCATTATAGGGTTAAATATAGGGACTATTACTAAACAGAATGAGCTGGCTGATATGATGTAGAGAAGGATGGTAGATATACAATATTATTTGTTCAGGAACCAGGTGGAAGCAAAGCAAGGCCTGGATTACTGGAGGTGGATTCAAGCTGTTCTACCATGTAGACAGGAAATGAAAGTAGAGAGTAGATTTACCCTTGAAGGAAGAGTATATGAATGGTGTTGTGGATGGAGCAAAGTGTCAGGATCACAAATTTGAAAGTGGGTGATGTTGAATGTTGTCAGTGACACACATGCCAGTTAGAAGAGAAAGCCTTATTCTGAAATAAGTTGGATTAAGTGGTAGAGAGTTTCCCTCTGGGGGACAGAACAGACAAGTAGGGGAAGGAAACAGAAGTGTTGCATGGGTAGGTGTTAAGGAGAAATATGTAGAAGGATAGATGTTGTGGATTTTGTGTGAGGACTATAGCGTAACATATAAGAGTGAAGGAAGTCTTAATCTGAATCAGAATACTATTAATCCCTAAAAAAAACTACGTGGGTAACAGTTGCTCCAAGACTGTAACAGTAACCGACTAAACTATTAAGACCAGCGGTCCCCAACCTGCATCACAGACCGGTTTATGTCCAACAATATTTTCACGGACCGGCCTTTAAGGCTTCGTGGATGAATACAACAAAATAACCAGTACCGGTACCAAAAAAGAAGATTTATTCATAACACACGGGAGGGAAAAGAGCCAGGGAAACCGAGTTAATAAGAAAAACGATTAAAAAAATAACAATAAAAACTGATAAAAACCCTGAAAACCATAAATTTCACACCCGAGCCTCAACTCTCACGGCCCAGTACCAAACGACTCACGGACCAATACGTCCATGGCCCGGCGGTTGGAGACCACTGATTTAAACAATACAATATGTTACAGATTTGACAAATTTAAGAAACAGCACTAATATATACAAATCACTCAGTTATAAATATCAAGAATTAACAGAGGTGAGTATAAATAAATATCAAGTAAATAAATATCAGATGAATTATACAGAAATCTTACCCAGAAGGTGCAATCTGAAAGAAATAAGAGATTGAGAAGTGGTGTCAGCAAGGCTGCATCTGATGGCAGTCTGTAGGAGCTTTAGGAATTAAGACGTGATTGCAGGGAGTTTGATAAAGAGATCTTGTGAGCCAGTGGGATACTGTTTACTGAAAAGTCAAGGTGTATAACAAGAAATTGTATGTGAGCAAACTGTTGTTTTCGAGTTCTTGAATTGTAGACTGGAATGTTAACATTAAATTAGTAGTCTAATGGGAAATTTGTTATATTTTGGATTTTGTCATATTCATTTGCTTTTTAAAAGTTCATTTTTGCTCATTTGGAGAAATTTTAACCTGGTACTCGTATAATAACCTAATTTGAAGGGATTGCATACATGCAACCACTGGTTCTTTTTCCTTGGAATATAGAAGGCACGGAAAATTGTGGTTCCCATAAGTGTGTCTGTGTGTGTGCATGCATGTTTGCTTCCCTGTTACTCATCTACTGCATGTGCCAAACAATACTAGGAAATAGGTGTACAGAGGCAGGAAGGATAAAAGAGCAGATATTTCTCCTGTCTGGTCAATGACTCATTATGGTAGCAATACAGCGAGAGAAACACACAGAGAAAGGAAAAGACACACACAGAAAGACACACAGAAAAAGGCTCAGAGGCTAACTGAGAAAAGCACCAAGACAGCTATAGTGTTTCCACAGGGGTACTCTGATCTGGGTTCATCCTGCTTTCAGCTGTAACAATCCCAAACATATAAACACAAAGAGCGTGGGGCCCTCCACGTATCCTACTGAACATAGCTCAGTTATGAAATTACCACTCAGGTAGGAGAGGAGTTCCCACAAGTATTAACACAGCTAATATTTTCATGGAAGAAAGTATTATTTTTCATTTACACAATATGAACATTATCTCATGTTTTATTAAGCTGTATCCTCTGCTGTCCTCAGCTTGCAAGTTTCCAATGCACAGTATGTTTGCCAAAAATGATTATTAGGTCAGTCAACAGAAAATATTACATGCTGACTTCTTTTTTTCTTTGTGTCTTTTTTATTCTCTTCTTTTTAATTACAAAAAATTCCAATTTAAGGCTTCTCTTATTTGTTTTGCAAGTTTTGCTTTGTGTTTTCTTCCGATCAAAACCAAACCCACAGAACATATAAACTTTTTTTCATATATTTAAAAAAAGCTAAATTGCGTGAAGTGTATGAAGCCAGCTCCCTGAGTACCTTCGTCCCTGTTGTGACAGGCCACCTCAACTGCCTTTTGGTTTTGGACTGCTAGAGTGATGGCAGTTTCAAAGGCCTCAGCTGTGAACAACTTGTAGTATTTGTGTTTTAACTTTTAAGTCTGTTTTAAATCTTTTCAAATCTTTTTTGGTTGTGAGATATGGCTTTTGTTTCTAGATCTTAAGTATGTTTTGGTTTCCTTGTGCTTATGATTTTCTTCTGAGCTATGTTAGTTCCCTACTGTATTTTATGTCTCTAGTTTAGTCATAAAATGTGACGTGTCACAGAGGTGGATCCAGAAAATTAGACCAGTGAAATGTTTATTTACAGTGGAAATCATTCACAGATAAACTCTGAAATATCTATCTGCTTGGTTTCTGCAAATCCGATCTGAACTCAAGAAGTAGCTCATTTCGTCAGTAGCCACTTTTTTCCTGTTTCAAAATCAAACACCAGTTTGTGAGAAGATTATCTTCTTTTTTTAATAAGCAGATAAAGTTTTACATTGGAACTGGCTAATTTGTCAATTGTTTGTTACAAATGTTCGTATTTTAATATTCAAAAATGTTTTTGCCCAAAACATATGTGCATTATATGTCAGTAAAAATACTATGCAAATATTGCTGTCCTTGAATGCTGAGTAAGCACTGACAAAGCACTGATTGTATCTCTTGTACTTTATCAACGCAGTATCTAAAAACTTTGCACCGTAGTGGTTAAAATCTCATTCTAATAAGAGTTAAAAGCGCATTCGGTTATTAGGTTTATAGGATTATTGAATTATGGTTAACGGTTGGTAGAATTTTTTTTTAAACATTATCTGTCAATTACATCTGCCACCCTTCTCCAAATCTGTGCCCCTACCTGGCCCCCCCAACAAAAATTTTCTAGACACGCCACTGGCGCTAACACACTAGTTCCCACCCATGTAATTGAGCATTGCATGGCACATCCAACATACTGTTTTACTTTAGTCCATGACTCGCTTACCTTCAGGGTCATACGTCACATGAAAACCAAAATAATTCCAAACGCCAGATCTGAATGATCTGAATGTTGCAAGGAGAGCTTAACTTCTGTCTCGCTAGCTTGCCCTGCGCTCTTCCTTCTGACGATGCTGTCTGTGTTGAGCGCTCAGTGAATCTGCACTCGACTACTCCGCCTAGGCTGCACTGTCGAGCCTAGGCGGAGTAGTCGAACGCAGAGTCATTTAGACAGCTGTTAGCACATGATTCTCCTTATATGTTTAATATGCTGCTGAGAATATAGCCCAGAAGAAGCGGATAGTATAGCTTTTATTTTGGAAAGAGACATTTCTCTGTAATAAACTCTCTTTTCCAAAGATGAGTGATTCCTCAATCAGATACAGGGCTCGCAAAATCGCTAGCCCGACGTCCCGGGGCTAGCGATTTTTTTCAGTCGGGCTACCAAAAGCTATCTCTGCCCTGCCCGTCAGGCTATTGTAGGAAGGAAAAATATGTCAATGCTTTTGCATTCTTTCAGAAATGTAGCTGGGTAATTATGTCATTGGCATCGGTGAGCCACTGTCAATATGTGACATATTGCAATCGCGTTTGAATTTGCGCTTGTTTTTTTGCTTTCACTTTGCAATTGCGCGAACTGTGTATAGCGACAGCACTGATCTGTGAGTGATGATAATTTGTGCACCAATTCCTCTGACATCGTCTTATTAATCGTTAGCTTACTATGCAAACATGACAAGTGAAATCTCCCGCAGCAAGCTTAAACATGTGAGAGGTTGATCGCAGAGAATCGCTGAGCTTATGTGAGTGCGTGTGTAAAAGCAGCAGGATATATATTTGACTACGATGACCTGGATGACTGAGAACCTTCACAGACAGATATATATTTTAGTTCTGCTGAGCCAAATAAGACAGGTCAGGGTGAAGAAGTGACAGCCAAAGAAAAGCTTACCACAAAACGGAGAAGTTATGACAAATCAGACTATAAGGCAAAAAGAAAGTGCAGCTTTATGGTTTCATGGACAAAATAATTTCTGTGGCTGCAATATGACGAGCTAAATAACCAGGGCTGCACATAAGTGGTCCGCAGGTGCGCATTCGCTGTCAAAATAAAAAACACACACAAGGGTTAGGGTTAAATTTAAAAACTGTACTTTTGAGTTAAAATATATATTTATAATTTTAATAAATGACAAATTAAAAAGGCATGAACATTTTTTTGTATCGAAAAAATATCGAATCGTGACACCAAAGTATCGAACCGAACCGAACCGTGAATTTTGTGTATCGTTGCACCCCTAATATGTATATATATATATATACACACACATGTATATACACATATGTATATGTGTGTATGTATATATGTATGTGTATATATATATATATATATATATATATATATATATATATATATATATATATGTATATATACATGTGTGTGTGTATATATATATATATATATATATATATATGTGTGTGTGTGTGTGTGTGTGTGTGTGTGTGTGTGTGTGTGTGTATGTATGTGTGTGTATATACACACACAGATTGTACAGACCTATAGAAAGTGATACACTATGAGGAGACACAGAGAAAAGGAAGCGGAAAGGAATAAAACCCAAGGTATGCCAGGACCATAAGAGCCACGTGTACCTTGTTCCAGCTCACTCTGACTCAGTTAGAAAAGAGAAACAGTTCCCAGTATCCCGCTAAATTATCTCTGCTTGACATTCAGTTCAGTCCTGTCATAGCAGTTGGTAGAGAAGCTCCAAGTGCTGGGAATAGACTTGAACATCTTCCTGGACCAGGCTTCCAGACAGTAACACTGTCACAAGGCAGAATTAGAAGCACCACAGGATCCAGGAATGTCCCAGGCTGTGTACTGAACTTATTGTTCAAGATAATGAAACAAGATTATTCTGCATATTTTAACACCAATTATTTCCTGGAGTTTACTCATACAGTAGTTTGGGGCTTATCAATCTAGATCCAAGAGCATACAGAAGAGAGGTGGAGCGGCTGGCAGTCTGAAACACAACACACAGTCTTACTCTGAACCTTACCAAAATGTGGACATGGTTATGGTTTTAGAAAGGCTATCCCCAGTTATGTTTCACTTATTGTCAGTTATCTTACTATAAGTGAATCTGTGGTACACAGGGTAAAAAAAAAAGTCCACCAAATATTAAATGATCACTTTATGGCCCACAGTTAACATGCAGGAAGCCACTGCAGTGTTGTTCTTAAACATAGGTGTGATCACCTATACAATACTGCCACATAAGTGCTGCTATAGGAAGAGAAGAAGTCAAGATTGGGGGGGGACGACTTTGGACAAAGACACTCAGCAAAGTCTTGGCTTCCATTCTCTTTCTGTAAACTGTGGAGGACCAGAAGAGTCACATGTACAAATTAATAATAATTTTGTACTTCAATAATTAATATAAAAGTAAAAATGTGCATTAGCAAATTTCATTTACGAATTCATTTTTTAAATTTGATTAGACATTACTAAAGCAAGTCATTATTTTTTAATTTAATGGAAAATAAAAAGAGTGATTATAAATCAATATTTCTAAATGAATTGATAATAAATGATTCAAATCTAAAATGGATGTTACATTAAAAACTACTAAACCACTACTAAATCTCCATTTGCACTATTGCCTATTTGCACTACTCTGCCTGGTTTACACTCAATGTCACTTACCCATTATATTGTATATTATATAGCTTTCTTGTTATATGTAAAATTGTATTTATTTAAATTTTTACTTTTTAATTATTTTACTTGCATTTTTTAATCACTTTTATATTTAAATATATTTAAATGTTCATTTGCTATTTATCTAGGGATTGAAGAGTAACGCAATTTCTATTCTCCGTATGTCCTGTACATGTGGCAGAATCGACAAATAAAGTTGACTTTGACTTTGACTTTGAAAAAGAATTAAAATCGTATTCCAAATTTAAAAGGACATCTTTAGTCTTTAAAAATACTATTTAAAAAAAAGAAGTAAATGCAAAAATCTAATTATGAATACTGATTTATTTTTGAAAATAAAAAATAATTCTTCTACTCAATTTCAAATCCATTTGCTCACTGCATTTACGTTTCCTGTTAGCTAATCCCATAGCTAATACATTAACTAGTAAGTCTAATACATTAGCTATGGGATTAAGTAGAATATTAGCTAATGTATTAGCTTCGGGATTAACTGTGAGATTAGCTGTAAAATTAGTTAACAGATTAACTATTGTATTGACCATCCTGTTTAGAATTACCATGACTGTTTTTGTGAAATGTAAAATTGCCACTTCAGTGCAGCATAATGACCTCTCTGATTGGACAAAAGGCACAGGCTGGATGCCTGAATTTTTCTATACTGCTGTTTGTGCCAATAGATTTGCACTTCTAAGAAGTGTATATGAAGAACATTTGGCTTGATATTCAGACCACAGATGTATTAAGAAGATTTCCCTCACCACTGCAGCTGTACTTCTCCTTTCATCTGGTAATTTTTCTCTACCATCCACAATCTGTCTCAACTCCTTCCTGAAATATTCTGAAATATTCCCAAAATTCCTCCTTCAAATTCCACCATTTATCCTAGCCTCTCCCTTTTGACTGGGTTAAAAACACCACTGCACTTTACAGAAACGGCCAGAGTCATCCCTTTTTTCTGAGGCTGCTGAGGTCTTTCAACATCTGTCAGACAATGCTCACGATTTTCCATGAGTGTGTTGTGGCCAGTGCCATCTTCTATGCTTTTGAATGGTGGGGCAGCAGGTTGAGGATCGCAGATGCCAACAGACTAAATAAACTGATCCGCAAGGCCAGTAATGTTGTGGGGACCGAGCTGGACTCCCTTAGGGTGGTGTCTGAGAGGTGGATGTGGTCCAAGATAAAGACAATGCTGGACAACACCTCCCATCCACTCCATGACGTGCTGGTTAGTCACAGGAGCACGTTCAGTGAGAGACTGAGGTTACCTAAAAGCACCACTGAACGACACAGGAAATCACGTGGACATCTCCCTGTACAACTCCTCCATCTGATACACTGTAAACACTGCAATAGCAACACCCTTTTTGCACATGCGCTCCAGTAAAATAACAATTGACAAAGTTCACAGGTTAGAGTTAAATAGCAATCATATATATTCCACCCCTGTAATATTCTCAACTCTGTAATATTCTTGATATTTATTATCAGTGCTATTTTTTAAATTTGTAAACTCTATAACATATTGTATTATTTAAGTAGTTTAGTCTGATACTGTCCTGGGGCAACTGTAACCCACATAATTTCCTTAGGGATTAATCAATCAATCAATCGATCTTTATTTATAAAGCACTTTTCATACAAAAAAAAAAACTGTAGCACAAAGTGCTTTACATAGTTAAAAGCAGCCCACCCCACCCTCCAACTCACTCCCCGCACTCTCATTAACATAAATGATGTGAATACACACATATCCCCCCCCCCCCCCCCCCCCCCCACACACACACACACACACATACACACACGCGCACACTTAAAGAGTAAAAATTGGGCTGGGCTCGCATGAGCCAAGTGAGGAAACACTATAACAGGGAGCCGTCTGCACCGAGAGCCGGTCACAGACCGCAGCCTCCAGGCTGGGCAGACAGCAGGAGGGAGGCCAAGGAGCCCCCCAGCCAGGCTGAGAGGACCCCCAGAGACCCAGCAGCCACAGTCGATCACAGCCCCGGTGCAGAGAGCGCCCTCTGAGGAAACACTGGAGATATGACACAATAGGATATATACAGGGTAAAATGATAAAATAAATAAGAACAGGATACAATATAAATATAAATATAAATAGAGTAAGAAGGTTAAAAAATGAATAAGAATAAAATCAATAAATATTAGGTAAAGTCTAAATTAATAATAGAATAACAGGATAGAATAAATAAGCATAAAATAAATAAACGCTAAGTAAAAGCTAAATTAAAAAGGTGGGTCTTGAGCCTGTTCTTAAAAACATGTACGTTCTCTGCGGCCCTGAGCTCCTCCGGCAGGCTGTTCCACAGACGAGGACCATACCACTGAAAAGCTGCCTCTCCGTGAGTATGTGTCCTGACTTTAGGGACAATTAAAAGGCCAGCACCAGAGGACCTCAGGGTCCGCGAGGGTTCGTATGGTAAAAGCAGATCTGAGAGATAAGAAAGCCCAAGACCATTAAGACATTTAAAAACCAATAAAAGAACTTTAAAATCGATCCTGAAACACACGGGGAGCCAATGCAGCGATTCTAAAACCGGTGTAATGTATAATACACCGGTTTTAATAATAAAGTATTCTGATTCTAATTGTGTTGTTGCAAGCATTTATGTTTGGGTTCAAGCATAAATAACCACAACAATATCAGCTACTTACATAGGTTACATCATTGGCTCGACAAAGATTCCCTTTAAAAGACTAAATCAGACGTTAGACATAACCTCTTCTTGAAATAAGTTTTGTCCTTTTGTGTCTAGATGAAGTCCATCATGCCTCCATGTTGTTCTGCCTTTAGTCTTTGTCAAGCTTGTGTGTCTTAGTCTCTCTGTTTATGCTTCCTGTTATGTTTGATGGTCTCTTGTCTCAATTCAGTTCAGTTCAATTTTATTTATAGAAGGCCAATTCAACCCTACAGTAGAACAGAGAAAACCGCAACATTCAGACCCCATGAGCAAGCACTTGGTGACATTTGAAGGAAAAACTCTCTTTTAAAAAGAAAAAACCTCAGGCTCAGGGAGGGGTGGCGGTCTGCTGCGACAGGTCTCATGTGAATTAAATTCAGTTTTGCATCCTTTGCCCTCATTAGTTAGATTCAGTTCAGCTGTGTGTTTTCCCCATGTGTCTCTTCTCCTGATTATTCTCTGGTATATATATTACTTGTGTCTCAATTCAGGGGCTGCATCCTTTGGAGGACCCGGCCTTTGCAGTCTACGTGGGGCCGGGGTCCTCCGAAGAACGAGAAGGCTGCAAGTGCGAGGTTGTGACTGGGACAGTCTAGCCTTCAGATTTGCATCACAGCTGTTATTAGAGTTTAATAAACTCAGCCGTCTACTCCTTGCTATCTAAAATAGAGGGAGACTTGGAATAGAGCTAGCAGTTAAACTAACTTTATTGTGGAAAGAACGGGTATAAAGGGTGTAGGTGAATTGGGAGCATAACGGGGCTCAGGATCTTTGCCAAAGTGGAGAAAGGATGTTAGCCTGGTATCCAGCAAATAGAACTTATTGTGGTGGAAAACAAATTAAGGTTTACAGACAAGTGACGGTGGATGGAGCAGAAAAAGCAGGTGAGGGTGAGGCAAACAAATTTAAGAAAAAAGACGCAATTATGATGGTGGTGACAGTTGTACAGAGGACTAAGGGACCTGCTTGCCAGACGGCTTAATTGACAATAGTGCGGAGTGTTACTAACCCCAGGAACTCTGACCCAGGATGAAAACCCCACCCAGGGTCAATCAGGTAATCGTATCTGCAATTGATTAAAAGGAAAAGGAGGGGGAAAAAACCCTTTGTTTTGGCAGGGCTGGGTTGTTTTTTTTGTTTTGTTTTGTTTTTTGCCTTCATCCAAGTAAACAGCTCGCTCTAAGTTTATCACAGCCTTGCGTATCTGCTTTTGGGTCTTCTCTCTCTACAACAATCAGCGTAGTCAACAGATTATAACAATCACAAATTTTAATGCCACAGTTTCTGAAGTCTTAGAACTGCACCAGCTTGCTGCTTAAAAATATCAAACTCAAGCAATCTCGCAAGCTAGTAGGGCAGTTTGTGTTATTAGACTTACTGGTATTTTACATTTTTTTCCATTGCTGTGCTATTTCCCATCCCCGAGTGGTATACAATCACAAAGCTTTGCCCTGGAGCTGCTTTCTCAGCAGCCTGGTTCACACCTTTGTGGTGCATGAAGCATGTTATGACTTTCAGAAGAATGTGCTGATGGCCCAAGGCTGCAAAGCTTCACCATAATAAGAGCCACATTCCTTCAGGCTACTGACCAGCGAGGATGGAATGCAATTAGCACCTATTAGAGAGAGGCTGGAGGAGGCCTGTCAGGCCCATTGGCGTACACAAACTGCATGCTCAGTCCTGAGAGTGACACAAACAAACCCATACACAGCCTGGCAGTTACTGTACAATCAATAGATCCCCTCCAATAAGGCTATTTAAACATGTTGTAGTATACACTAGAACCTGTAGCAAGATGATTTTATGAATAATAAACTTGATGTGTCATAATCAACACTCATAAGTGTCAAGTGTTGCTGTGTGCGGCAGCCAAGATATTGGACCCAAAAAGCAGATTCAACAAGCAGAACTTAACTCAAAACCAAAACAGAACATGACGCACACCGACGGGAGACTATCAAAGTAAAACAGGAAATACAGGGAACACACACTGAGACGCAACCTGACTAGGTACAGGCAACAGCAGGAGCGACACAGACACGACTGGGGGACAAGAGAATAAACATAGAGACAAGACTACGTGGGACATGGAACAACAGGGAGGCAAGACAACGGAAACCTAAAGACTAGATAAGAAAATTGTTCATGCATCTTTGGTAAACCATCCAGACTAGGTGTAACTTCTCTAACCTGTGGTATGGTGTGTTCAGTAATTTTGTCACTAAACAGTGACAAAATTTCCTTACTGGGCAACATGAGTGTCTTGCTCTCTGTGGTGCTGATATGCTACTATGGATGCTTTGGGCTTTGAAGATGTGGGAGCAAAGCAACTTTAGATGAAAGTTTCAGCTTGCCTCAGCTATACAGTGTTGTTTTATACCATTGAGTCTGTGATCAGTCCCACTAACAGGGTTTGTCTTGGTGTGGCACAGCAAAGTTCAACCCTTCTGTAAGGAGGGTAAGGAATGATGTTACATCTGTCTTAAATTATGTTCCAGTTACTGAAACCGTCGGGGGTTCACAAGAGATTACATGAGAACAAAGGTCATACTTCATCTTCACGAAGGACAAAGATCACTCTTTCAAGCATGCAAGTATGCCAGTTGTTCGCATTTTGGACCAAGAAGACAGATGGTTTAAGAGAGGACTAAAAGACGCCATCTATTTCCACTGTGAACGACCGTCGCTGAACAGAGGGGTTGGCTTATGACACCAACCTTCAGCCACCTACAATGCAATCTTTAGATCCCTTTCCAGGTGCCTTAATCCCCACTCACATCTTGTGTCAGGTGATCTCAATATTGTCACATGACAGAGTGAGGCAAGATCTCATAAGCTGTGTCCAAATTCATGGGCTGCATCCTCCTGAGGACCCGGCCTTCGCGGTGGGGAAACGGCTGGGGAAGTTAGATGGTCTAGCCTTCTGATTAGCGTCACCGCTGTCTCGGTGGAGTTTAATAAACTCATAGGCCGCGCTATGAATTCTGGGATATGGTGGGCCACGAAGGACACACCCGACCCATCCTTCAAATTCGGGGAAAAGGAGGACCGATTTGTCGGCTGCATTCGGAGGAGTCTACGAATTTGGACAGCCTTTGGCGCGTCGCTGTGACGTAATCGGTCTACAAATGCGTCCTTAGGAGGATGCAGCCCATGAATTTGGACACAGTTATAGTGTATTCACCCAAAACCTCTGGTGGTAATGACCGAAGCATTTTTTCACATCTTGGCTCATGTGTTGAGGCACATGATCAATAGTTGGTCAACGACCCTCTTTAGGAACAATCCCCACTAAGGTTTAGAAACCTGGGACCCATTAGGTTTTTAGAACTGAAGAGCCTTTTAGATGAGAGGTGAAACCTCTTCATGAAGCTTAAAAAAGTTCAGTTGCTCCAAGTTTCCAAACTAGATTCACTACAATGACTGGGATGACTGAAAACCTACACAGACAAACCTCAACAGAAGGATTTTATTTTAGCTTTTTACTTAAAACCGCAACGCCAACTAAAACAGCTTGCTTGGAGGTTTTTACACACACATACACGTACACATACACACTTTTTATGAGCTCAGGTCACATGAGCTCCCCCGTATTGCAGTCATTTCTAGAGGCAGTGACTATGATAAATCTGACATGTTCAAAGTTGTTTAAGATATTAGTTAATCTTGTTGCAGACGTCATCCAGTCACTTGTAAAGAAGCTGACAAGGGTTAATATGTGTGGGCAGGCTTTGGAGACATCTAAAGCTAAAAGAGGTTGATTCATGAAACGGCCCAATCAGAAATGGGAAGCATTTTTAAAGAAATAGGGTTTAAACCTCAGGCAGCACATGACACAGCTTCTTTGTCTATCTGTGAAGGACCACTTATTTTGAACAATGTGTTCTGGTTCTGGAAGTGAAATTACTAAAAATACTACTAAAATGTTTGCATATTATAAAATAAGAATACAAAGAGAAAATACTTCCATAACTTTCAACTTGACTGTATAGATGCCTTCACTGCTTTGGTTTATATGCCAGTTACCCTGTATGCCATTTCCAAACTGGGCATACAGAGGACACTTGTGCCTTTGCTGGATTAGAAAAACATACCAACGCTAACATTGTGTGTTATTAATCTTCCGCTGTAGAAGCCATAGGGACACATTGTCTTGATGCTTGCTCAATCATCCAGGTAAGTAAATCTGACAAGGTTGATTCTGTTCATCTGGACGTAGCGTTTTTAGTGGGAGAAACGTTTCATCACTCATCCAAGTGACGTGCTCAGTCTTGTAAACCTTGTAAACAGGGAAACCTGCAGTTAGCTGAGACTGAACATGTCACTTGGATGAGTGACAAAACTTTTCTCTGAGCAAAGTCATGTTTGGTAACAGCTGAAGCTTCTCGACATTTGCTGTTAAAGGTCCAAAATGTCCCAAATGGTTTTTGAACAAAGAGAGACTCTACTGGCTTTGTAGCTTAACCCTCTCAAGGCAGGTGTTGCCAATTTGCAACAGTTAAAAACTAACAACCTGATCACCACACATACATGTTTTATGAGGTTTTTTGCCTTCTTTCTGCCCCACCACCACACGCACACAAGATAAGAAGTTGCAACGCGTGTTTGCGTACATAAGATTTTCAGGAGGAGGACAGACATTTGTTTAGAACTCTTAAAGATGTTGAAGAAGCAAGCTCCTTTAAGCAATTACTGTGATGTTCCTCCACCTCCAAAGAAATGTCAGAAGGAGTCCGAACCACAAAAGAAGCACGTATTCTCGGAAAAGTAGTTGCAGGAGGTGAGCTGGCTTCAAACAAATGATGAATGCACAGAGATGTGGTGCGGAATGTGCCGTGAAAATTTAATAAATGACAAATTAAAAAGGCATGAACATTTTTTGTATCGAAAAAATATCGAACCGTGACACCAAAGTATCGAACCGAACCGAACCGAACCGTGAATTTTGTGTATCGTTGCACCCCTACTAACTAGATGTTAAGAGTTTATATACTAACTCTCACAGAGTATTCTAGTTTAACTACATTAGTTACGAGTTATCGTCTAATTAATTCTAAAAGGTTTGAATTTTACTCTTCTGAACTTCTAGAAATTCCTTTGGAAATAAACATTTATTAAAAAGAGGCAATGGTTTTTGAAAAACATTTATTTTGAACTGTGCACTACAATTTCAAAACATTTTCTGAAACATGTAACAATATGGAGCAATGTACATGTTCTCACTTTCATTAGAATATTGTTTATCAAACAGTCTGACATAGGTAAATGCAACAGCATGCTCATTGTTCTTTTCTTCAATACAATATGCATGTCCTCGATTCATCACTTCTGCTCTCCCCCATATTCCACCTTCACAAGCATATCCTGTGTGGAGATTCAATAAAAATTAGTTGTGCACTAATTAATTGCACAAATAATCTGGTAATCAATTGCAGCACAGTAGAAAGAAAAAAAAAAAAGAATCATTTTTGAGCTATAACTTGTATTTTCCCAAAAGATTCCAGATACGAATATAACGCCCATATTTAAAGGCAATATTCTACCCGAACATTTTTGTTAAAATGGTGCTCTCTCAAACAACTGAAGAACACAGACAACAGTTAATGTTGAACTAAATTTAAAAACTCAACCTTTTTTCTTTCTTTCAGTGACCCTTGTATGTGAAATAGGTGGAATTAAGACACAGTTCCAAAAGCAAACACACTTGGTCGGTGCTGAGAGTGGTCCTGTTGCTGAGGTTGGGGCTATCCTGTAATATATTACAAACTACCTCCACTGCTTTATGCGTATAGTATAGACCAAGACAGACTTTTAATTCATTTGAAAGCCTGATGCTTAGCCTCGTCCACCCCAGCTGTGAAACTCAGAAACCAGTCTTACTTGTTATCATCTATCGTCCACCTGGACCTTACACAGAGTTTCTGTCTGATTTCTCAGACTTTATATCTAATTTAGTTCTGAGCTCAGATAAAATAATTATTGTGGGTGATTTTAACATCCATGTAGATGCTAAAAATGACAGCCTCAACATGGCATTTAATCTGTTATTAGACTCAATTGGTTTCTCTCAAAATGTAAAAGAACCCACCCACCACTTTAATCACACTCTAGATCTTGTTTTAACATATGGCATAGAAACTGAACATTTAACAGTGTTTCCTGAAAACCCTCTCCTGTCTGATCATTTCCTGATAACATTTACATTTACAATAATTGGTTACACAGCAGTGGAGAGTAGACTTTATCAAAGTAGATGTCTTTCTGAAAGCGCTGTAACTAAGTTTAAGAATATAATCCACCCACTGTTATCATCTTCAATGCCCTGTACCAACATAGAGCAGAGCAGCTATCTGAACGCTACCCCAACAGAGGTCGATTATCTTGTTAATAATTTCACCTCCTCACTACGTACGACTCTGGTACGTAGCTCCTGTGAAAACTAAGGTCTCTAATCAGAAGTACCTGACTCCGTGGTATAATTCTCAAACACGTACCCTAAAGCAGATGACTCGTAAGCTGGAGAGGAAATGGCGTGTCACAAATTTAGAGGATCATCATTTAGCCTGGAGAAATAGTTTGCTGCTTTATAAGAAAGTCCTCCGCAAAGCCAGAACATCTTACTATTGATCACTGATTGAAGAAAATAAGAACAACCCCAGGTTTCTCTTCAGCACTGTAGCCAGGCTGACAAAAAGTCAGAGCTCTTTTGAGCCAACCATCCCTTTAACGTTAACAAGTAATGACTTCATGAACTTCTTCACAAATAAAATTTTTATCATTAGAGAAAAAATTACCAGTAATCATCCCACA
Organism: Aulonocara sp. 'chitande type north' Nkhata Bay; assembly: GCF_057382095.1. Lineage (NCBI taxonomy): Eukaryota > Metazoa > Chordata > Actinopteri > Cichliformes > Cichlidae > Aulonocara > Aulonocara sp. 'chitande type north' Nkhata Bay. The sequence continues at coordinate 34,395,185 of NC_141358.1, read as the reverse complement.
GATGTAATATTATCTACAGCTACTCTTAGTACCATTGATGTTAAGTTAGACTCTTTTTCTCTAATTGATCTTTCTGAGTTAACTTCAATAATTACTTCCTCCAAGCCATCAACGTGTCTTTTAGACCCCATTCCTACAAAACTGCTCAAAGAAGTCCTGCCATTAATTAATTCTTCGATCTTAAATATGATCAACCTATCTCTAATGATCGGCTATGTACCACAGGCCTTCAAGTTAGCTGTAGTTAAACCTTTACTCAAAAAGCCATCTCTAGACCCAGCAGTCTTAGCTAATTATAGGCCAATCTCCAACCTTCCTTTCATATCAAAAATCCTTGAAAGAGTAGTTGTCAAACAGCTAACAGATCATCTGCAGAGGAATGGCTTATTTGAAGAGTTTCAGTCAGGTTTCAGAGCTCATCACAGCACAGAAACAGCTTTAGTGAAGGTTACAAATGATCTTCTTATGGCCTCTGACAGTGGACTCATCTCTGTGCTTGTCCTGCTAGACCTTAGTGCAGCATTCGATACTGTCGACCATAATATCCTATTAGAGCGATTAGAACATGCTGTAGGTATTACAGGTACTGCACTGCAGTGGTTTGTATCATATCTATCTAATAGACTCCAGTTTGTGCATGTAAATGGAGAGTCCTCTTCACACACTGAGGGTAATTATGGAGTTCCACAGGGTTCAGTGCTAGGACCAATTCTGTTTACATTATACATGCTTCCCTTAGGCAGCATCATCAGAAGACATGGCATACATTTTCACTGCTATGCAGATGACACCCAGCTCTATCTGTCCATGAAGCCAGATAACATACACCAATTAGTTAAACTGCAGGAATGTCTTAAAGACATAAAGACCTGGATGGCCGCTAACTTTCTGCTTCTTAATTCAGATAAAACTGAGGTTATTGTACTCGGCCCTGAAGATCTTAGAAATATGGTATCTAACCAGATTCTTACTCTGGATGGCATTACCTTGGCCTCCAGTAACGCTGTGAGGAACCTTGGAGTCATTTTTGACCAGGATTTGTCCTTCAATGCACATATTAAACAAATATGTAAGACTGCGTTCTTCCATTTGCGCAACATCTCTAAAATTAGAAATATCCTGTCTCATAGTGACGCTGAAAAACTAGTTCATGCATTTATTACTTCCAGGCTGGACGACTGTAATTCATTATTATCAGGATGTCCAAAAAACTCACTGAAAAGCCTTCAGCTAATCCAAAATGCTGCAGCAAGAGTACTGACAGGGACTAGAAAGAGAGAGCATATTTCTCCTGTTTTGGCTTCCCTTCATTGGCTTCCTGTTAAATCCAGAATTGAATTCAAAATCCTGCTCCTCACATACAAGGTCTTAAATAATCAGGCCCCATCTTATCTTAATGACCTTGTAGTACCATATCACCCTATTAGAGCACTTCGCTCTCGCTCTGCAGGCCTACTTGTTGTTCCTATAGTATTTTAAAGTAGAATGGGAGAGCCTTCAGTTTTCAGGCCCCTCTTCTGTGGAACCAGCTTCCAGTTTGGATTCGGGAGACAGACACTATCTCTACTTTTAAGATTAGGCTTAAAACTTTCCTTTTTGCTAAAGCATATAGTTAGGGCTGGACCAGGTGACCCTGAATCCTCCCTTAGTTATGCTGCAATAGACATAGGCTGCCGGGGGATTCCCATGATGCATTGAGTTTTTCCTTTCCAGTCACCTTTCTCACTCACTATGTGTTAATAGACCTCTCTGCATTGAATCATATCTGTTATTAACCTCTGTCTCTCTTCCACAGCATGTCTTTTATCCTGTCTTCCATCTCTCACCCCAACCGGTCGCAGCAGATGGCCCCGCCCCTCCCTGAGCCTGGTTCTGCCGGAGGTTTCTTCCTGTTAAAAGGGAGTTTTTCCTTCCCACTGTTGCCAAAGTGCTTGCTCATAGGGGGTCATATGATTGTTGGGTTTTTCTCTGTATCTATGAAGCGCCTTGAGGCGACTTATGTTGTGATTTGGCGCTATATAAATAAAATTGAATTGAATTGCTTCAATGACCAAAAAACAAGTAAGGAGAGATGTAACATTGTACAAGACCATTGTTTCATCGGCCTCTATAAAGACATCTCTCACCTTCTCAAGACAATCCAAGGTGCTCTGGATTTGGTGTTCAGAGCTGCCTACCAATGGGTTGATGATCGAAGCCAGAAACTAAGAGATGTTATAGGTGACCGAGTTAATCATACAGACAATTGGTCTTAAAGGTACACCCTGTTTGTGTATCTTTGGTAAACCACACTGACTTGGTGTAGATTGCCCTGGGTACAGCCTGTGGTATGAGTTACGGTCAATGGCATTGTCTTGTTCTAACTGCTTCAGACAATCTATCACCCTCTTGGCGTGATAATGTACAAGAGGGTGATAATGTTGTTGTTACTAAGTGATGTGAGTGCCTTCCTCTCCTCGCTGATGTTGGATGCTGGGGGCCTTGGGTTGCTGAAACAGGCTGAAACTTTCGTCCGCAGTTATTCTGCTTCCACATCTACAATGTTGTTGTTTCGAATTGCTGTTTCTGTGGCTGTGATCAGTTCCACTAGCAGGAGTTTTGTCGCAGTCACAGCAAAGTTTAACCTTTTTGCAAGGAAGTTTTTCTCTGCTTGGGTGAGTTTTCTGACAAATTTTTCACACACTGTCCTGACCTCACAGCCTATTGTACAATGCACGAAACTAGCACCAATGAAAAACAAATTACCTTTGCAGGTTTCTAAACTAAGAAGAGCAAACTAAGAGACTGCTGTGTGTTTATCTTCCACCCAGGCCTTATTATTAGCCGTGGGAGTTTAGTATCATTGTTATTGTGCCAGTGTACATTCCCCCCAATGCTAATGCTAAGGAGGCACTACACAAGCTGTACGAGGTCATCAGTGATCTGGAATCTCACCAGACCCGAAGGGATTCTTCATTATTGCTGGGAATTTCAACCAAGCAAATCTAAAAACTGTTCTGGTTAAACTCCACCAACATGTTGAATGACCAGAGGAGATAATAAACTGGACTTGGTATACACTCCTAGCCTGTTTGGCGAACACTCCCTCTGCCCCCCCCCACCCACCCCCCACCGACCCACCCAACCCCACACACACACACACACACACACACACACACACACACACACACAAAACATATTAAGGACTGTACATTAACATAAAGCTGTTGTCGGAACCATACTGAATTTCACCAGAGAAACACACACACACATATATGAAGAGAGAGAGAGTATGCATAGTATGCAAACGGCTACCAAAGAGCCATCATAATTCGTCATACAATGAGAACAGGACAAATCAACAATTGACAATGACTAATTAATATTAAAATGTGTAACATAATGTATTCAAAGGAGCTTGCAAAGAAAAGTGTCTGGACTTCTTTAAGTTGCTTGAAGATGTTTCACCTCTCATCCGAGAAGCTTCTTCAGCTCTAAGGTCAAATGGTGGGGAGTCCCAGATTTAAACCTAGTGGGAGTGTCCCCCCAAAGAGGGACAAAAGGACCCCCTGATGATCCTCTAATTGCCTGAGCCAAGGTGTGAAACTGGGTGTGGGTCCCAATCAGCCAGGGTTTCGGGTGAGCTCATTGTGAAACCTGGCCCCGCCTTATCATGCGAATTCCTGAGGTCAGATGGCCCAGGATGTGAGTGGGCATTAAGGCGTCTGGGGAGGGAACTCTAAACTGGATTATAGATGGCAGACAGTTGGTGCCCTTACTCCCAGCAAATGGGTGATAGAAAACCGATCGGTGCCTATGCCATTCCCAAAATGCGCTGGCATGACGTCGGGGCAGAGCTACTGAAGCTCTGCAGGACTGTTTTGAGAATGGAACATCTTCAGAGAAGCGATGACTACTGACTATCACACAGACATAAATGAGCAGGCTGAGGCAAAGACGGGATATGCAGATAAATGCACTGGAGATGTTACCGTCATCAACACTCACAACACGCGCTAACCAGAAGCCTGGTTTACAGCAGATATTCATGAACTGCTGAAAACACGGGATGCTACCTTCAAAGCCAAAGACAAGGTGGCACTCAGACTGGCAAGAACCAATCTGTCCCGGGCATCAAGCAAGGAAAGCCTGAGTACTTAAAGAAAGTCAGTGATCACTTGGATCACTGTAATGCCCATGTAAGAATGCTGTTCACTGATTTCAGCTCAGCATTCAACACCATCATCCCTCAACAGCTGATCAGCAAGCTGGACCTGCTTGGACTCAACACCTCCACCTGCAATTGGATCCTGGACTTTCTCATTGAAAAACCCCAAACAGTAGAGGTTGGAAATATGAGATCCCACAACATCACACTTGAGCACAGGTGCCACACAGCAATGTGTGTTGAGCCCTCTACTCTTCAAGCTGCTAACCCATGACTGCACCTTCCAGGTCCAACACAAACCACATCATCAAGTTTGGAGATGACCCCACAGTGGTGGGACTCATCAGGGACGATGATGATGATGCTGCATACAGAGAGGAGGTGCAGTGGCTGGCACTTTGTTGCAAGGACAATAATCTATGTCTCAATGTTGACAAAACAAAAGTGCTAATTGTTGACTTAAGCAAGGCCAAGGCTGTCCATCTCCCGCTCAGCATTGCTTTTGTCACAGTAGAGAGACTGAAGAGCACCAAATTCCTCGGTGTTCACATCATTTTAAATTTTTTCATTTTTATTTTTATAGTTTGCACCGTTGATCCAGGAGGACCATATGTGTTTCACTGTATACTTGAGTGTATATTGCTGGGTTGACAATAAAACTTGACTTCACTTTAAGAGGGCTGAGAGAGGAGCTTGAGAAGATGTGGAGGTGGAAGGCAACAGTGGTCCCCATGCTATCCAGCGTACTCAGAGCAGGGACCCCCAATCTGAGTGAGTGGTCCCAGGAACAACACCATCATGTTGTCCTGTCACCTGAAGAAATGAAAACTCAGTAAAATGACTTTTGATGATAATGTTAATCACAGGAATAGGAAAAATCCTGTTCAAAAAGTAATCGTTTTAATGTTGTACTGATGAACTAGAGCTGCTGAGATAGAACTAAATAAACCGACAAAAGCTATTGAATGCAACTAATAAAAATCAGTGACAACATAATGTCAACCAAATGTGCATGTCATCATATAGAATTATGAATAGCGTCATAAAGTGTGTTAAAACAAATTAACTAAACATAACATATACCAAGTAGCTCCAGTGACAAATTAACACAAATTGTCATGTTAATTTGGATCTTCATTGTTTGATTTTTAAATTTCACAGAGGCATTTACAAAAATAACATAATCTTCCAAAAAACCTATGTACCTCAGAGTATTATTTTGTATGTTATTATAATAAATGAAATCTGTCGGTTTGCAAACTCCTACCAAATCAGGAGTTGAATAGCAACACTTGGCACAAAGATGCATCTCAGGTAGGTATTTATAATCACAAATGCTATGTTATCAAGTTACATTACAACCACATAGCAATGGGCTAAAATGACCTATGTTTAGTATTTATGCAAAGACCCTTTAAAGTAAAAAATAATTTTCATTTCACACAACTCCATGTGACAAGTTGCGAAAGGCCGGTAACTAAAACTGAACCCAAGAGCAGAAAACCCAGAGCAGAGGCAGAGGAAAAGTTTTAACAACGTTTTATTGATCAACACAAGAGTTATACTTAGCAGTGACAAACTACACAGGGGCTTGATAGAAGTGGCCAGTGTTGGGGAGTAACGGAATGCATGTACCGCCATTACGTATTTAAATGACAAAATTTGAGTAACTGTATTCCGTTACAGTTACCATTTAAAAAGGTGGTATTCAGAATACAGTTACTTGGTTGAAATAAAGGGATTACACTGCGGTCTTTTCCTGTTTGATACATACGGCTATGCTCTCTATTTTTGGTAATTCCATGCTGATGGAAACCCAAACAAGACACGCATTAAGAGGCTCAAATGCCGGGGTCTCAGTGACGTGAAGAAATATTTTTTTAAATGAGTTAATATGAAGGCAATAGTCAGAGTGTTACAGGCATCGCCATAAAGAATGTAGCCTCATGGGCGGTGTAGTCCATGCTGCAGGGAGAATGGACTGCCATACCCGTTATGTGTCTGTGAGTGCGAGGAGGGAGAAAAAGGAGAGCGGAAAAGTATGAGCTGTCACCGACCAGAAACGGGAGCTGGAAGCATGTAGATATAATAATAACCACTGCAGCCAAAAAGAGTGCCTGATGAGCCCAGTTGTAAGTAAACTATTAAGACTCGACTGAACACAGTGTTCGTGTTTTCCTCCGATACAATAAGTTCCGTAGGAACAGCCTTTCAACGCCTCTGTCTGTGTCTCGCTACCAAAGTTGACCCAGACAAAGTAAAGCTAGTTTTCGGCTACGACCCCAACACAGAACCCAACGTATTAGCCAGAGGTCCTTTTACTATGGTTCGGAGCTGCGGACCTGTTTTATATATGCCCGGAATAGTTTTCTATATGAGATCACTGCAAAATGTGCAGCCTTACCTGATGTCCACCCTACTGTTACTCATTTTATATTAAGGTTTAAAAATCTAGTTGCTATTGGTATGGCGAGTAACCTTCAGTAACAGTAATAAATCACACAGCAATAGAACATTCATGTAGTGGTAAAAAAGCATGATAATATATTAAGTAACCCAAAGTATTCAGAATACGTTACTTTCATTGAGTAACGTAATGGAATACATTACAAAATACATTTTGGGGCATGTATAGTGGCATCTGTAGTGGAATACATTTTAACAGTAGCCTTCCCAACACTGTCTACACCATAGGTTAGGTCACCATAGGTTAGGTCAGCAACAACACCAGAAATTGTACCCAAACTCACTCAGTCCAGGCACTCCAAGTACACTCTTACCAGAGTCCAGGATTCCTGTGCAGAAAGGAGAAGGTAAGTTGCAAAGAAAAAGCAAGCATAATGCTGGGCTCACACTGTGCGATTTTTGGCCCATTTTGAGCCGATTTTTGAGTCGTGCGACCGTTTTGGCAATCGGCCCGATTTTGGCCTTCATCGTGCGTCGTGCATCGTATAGTATACGTGGGGTAACGAGAAGCGATTGACACCTCATGACCAGCTCCCGATCATCAATCGCTTGGTCGTGAGGATTTCAAACCTGTTTGAAATCCTTGCAACCGTCGTGAGGGTGTCACCGCAGTTTCTCACACTGCGCTCGCGCAAACACAAATGTCAGCGAAAAAGACGGCGCAGCACGGCAGTGCAGCATGTGATCTGGACACAAGCGATGGAGGCACAACTTGTCGAACTATGGCAACTATGGCACTTTTCGATGTGGCCTCACAAAATTATCACGACCACAACAACCGTGAAAACAGTTGGATCTATACATTGCTGCTCAATCACAGCTGCCTGATCAATGTTTTTCATTAGCAATTTAGCAAAGTTGATGGTGGTGTGTGTGTCTGTGTGAGTGAAAGACAGAGAGGGAGAGCGAGCGACAGAATTTCTGTTCTAACCTTCATTTTATGGACGCACAGTGTGAGCACTCAGGTCGCATCAGAGCATCGGGCCGTATAGTGTGAGACCCTGCATCGTGACCTATGAACTTCTAACTCCTGCAAGTCAATCGCATAGTTTGAGCAGGAGCTGAATCGCGCGACTGAAAAAAATCGCACAGTGTCTGCCCAGCATAAGGAGACAAATGATCAGATGTGTGGAGAGCCAGCGTTACTATTTTAGTCAAAAATCCCGCATTGAACAACTGTTTTCCTTCAGCTAAAATGGGAACTGCCTGATGACTATATCCCTGTTAAGTGTGGTAATCAGTTAAGGTGAATTAGCCGTTTTTTAATACTGTATTGTTGACTTTTAAGCCCCACACTGTGCTCGCACTAAAGTATAATTCAGGGCTTGTGGCACAGTGTCAGCTGAGAACCAGTGAGCCTCTACCTCAGAGCAAGGTGGCCTTTTTTGAGTAGTACCAGATGTGTAACAGTGCCATATATAAAATGAGGCAGGCAATTGTGAGTTCTTTGTTATCCTTTACCACATGCGAAAAGAAACCCACACGCTAAGGTATCTCGGACAGACTTGGACATTATCTCTGCATTGTAGTTTCAGCAGCTAAAATAAACACACATCATAACAGGTTTTGTGCTTTGGAATGTCCTGTTGGATGACCCAATTCTAGGCCAAAATTTAAATGCTAAACATGTGACCTCACATTTAACTCTAGAATGATTTTGTATATAGTCAGCTAAGTGACTGCAAGTTGCCCAGATCCTGTGTATGCAAAACAAGCCCAAATCATTATCCTTCCACAACTGTGCCCCACAGTTGGCATGAGGTCTTGTGCTGATATGCTGTATTTATAAGACTAACAGAATAATAGGCCCATGTGCAGAGCATCATGAAAAGTTCAAAAGGTTTATTTACAAACTATTATAAACAGAGGAAGTTACTGTTTGTAATACAGAGAGAAGATGGTGGAGATATGCTCGCTGTCCGTAGGCAGGAAGCTAAGAACCCAACACTGGGAATTTTTCACAGAAAGAGGTTAAAATCCAAATGGAAACTGACGGCTATACTAGCTGGACAGATTTGTTACCTAGCTAACACAACAATCTGACATGGAGTGAGAGTTTTCTTCCTCCTTAAGAAGCCAACATAACAACTCGATGAGGAGCAAATGAGTTAATCAGCAGTTCTGTGACGAGTGAAAAAGGAGGTTGAGACACAGGAAGAGCCACAGACAAATATACACAAACACAAACAGGAAAGAAAAAGAGAGAAAAGGTAAGCCAACATGAGAAAGCCCAGGGACCATGACAGCTTTTCACTATGTGCCATGCTGTGCATGATAACCACATATTTCCACTTTGGTCTTGTTTTGTCTTTCAGACCTCATTGAAGAATGTAGTAACTCCACAATTCAATGTTTTTCAGCATACTTTTATTGACTCGCTTCTATATACGGTTGTCGTTCCTGCACAGCTGCAGCGTTTCATCCGCCAGCCAAACACACAAACAACAACAACAACACACTCAGGACCCAGTACTGTTTATGCAGGGCAATGTGATGAGCCGTTGCAGTTCCGGTGTGTCGGCGTCTCCTACAGCCACACCATAACCATGCCACAAAGAATTCTTGTGGTTTGTTCGGATGCAGACCTTTTGAAACCTAACCTGTGCTACAATGTCGGGATGGTGTGAATGTGCTAGGACATGCATTAATTTTGAAAACTGGCAGTTTTCTTAAATATTGTCAACTTGTGAACAGTCTTTATCATTTGAGTATGATAGACTTGATAGACAAATTGTTTGAGAATGACCCTATTATGACTCGTATGGGCTGCAACAGCTGCATCTCAAAATTATTATTTTTGAAGTATGGCTTTATTGTCATTCTTCCTTGGCACTGTGCTAACACATACTTAAATGCTCCAGATCAGCAACCTGACAAAACATCAGCTTTTACAGAGGTGGTGACACTTCACTAAGTTCATTTTTATTAGCAGCAACTGGCTGCTTCTTATCGTCATAATTCCTCTGCAAGCAGCAGAGTGTGTATAATTTCTCACACTCTGCTTCTGTAATTCGACTTGGTGTTAAAAAAATATATAATAATTATAATAATAATAATTATTATTATTATTATAATAATTATTTTTATTGTTATTATTGTTGTTATTATTATTATTATTATTATTATTATTATTATTATTAATAATAATAATAATAATAATAATAATATCATCATCATCATCATGGGTCTCATTTACTAACAGCATGCATGCACAAATCTGTGCATAAATCATGCATAAATTATTTTACAGAAAAATACACGATTTATCCATATTTTCATACACACAGCTATCTGTAGTCATTGATGACCTTGCTTTATCTGCTTTCTTACTGTTTTCTTTCAGTGGCTTCAGTCTCTATGTTTGTCCTTCTGTCAATTTATTTATTTCCTGCTTTAATTTTGTAATTCCTGTTGCATCTGGTTAGTGTGCAGTTTTATTTTTCGCAGTCTTATGAGTTTCAGCTGTGTTCCTTAATGCTTCTAATTTGTAATCTGTGTTTGTTTATACCCCTTTCCTCCCATTAGCCTTTTGTGGCATTTTGTTCATACTGTTTGCCTGCTTCCATGATCTTAGTGCCCTGTTTTAGTTTTCCTTTGTCCCCACGTTCCATGGATTATATAAGCCTTGAATAAAATGTTGTTCTAAGTTTCAAGTCAGCTTTGATTCTGCACTGGGGTCCTAGCTCTTCCTAACTATGAAAGAATGACGTGACCAGAGACCCTGCAAACCTAAATTCAGAGGAGCAGTTGGAGCGCTTTGAGCAAGAAATGGTATTTATGTTCCAAGAGACTCTTACATTGTGGCATTGAGTACATTGAGGCAGCATACAGGCGACTCACACAGGTAGCCTCAAGAACCCCAGGTTTATGGACTTATTGCTAACCTGGATAAAGGACGAAATTTTACACTACTTTTAAGACAGGTAAACAACTCCTTGGTGGCAGGGCCCCTGGGGTGGAAGAGGTTTGCCCTGAGTTCCTGAAGGCTTGGTTGACACAGCTCTACAATGTTGTGTAGAGATCAGAGGCGGTACCTCTGGATTGGCAGACTGGGATGATGGTTCCCATTTGGGCTGCCACAAACGATTATTTTGATAGTTGACTAGGCATTGATTATTTTTGCAATAAGTCGACCAATTAGATCATGCATTCATTGGAGGTAAAACGTCCAGCTTATTGCACCAGCATCCATCTGCTCTTATAAGTTATCTAAGTGACTTGTATATCATGTTTAACCTGAGTAGCGAAAGACGGCGGTGGGTTTGAAAATTATAGGCCGGGAGTTCGCTGTTCTCGCCGGCTCTAGTGAGCCTTGAACCCTCTAGCTATCGAGCTGGTGGGTAACAGACGTCTCCGAAAACGTCGGAGCGCTTTTGAAAATATGTGGTGTCTTGGCAAACTGAGCAGATGTTTTAAGTTTACACAGCTACATTCTCACTTCAAAATATGTTAAACGTTTATTTTTGACCCAGAAAGAATAATAAGAGTAATATTAAAACTAACTAGCTGCTGCCATTGTTGGAAACTGAGCAGGGCTGCGCGATGAACTCTGGGATAGGTTGGGCCACGAAGTATACACCCAACCCATCCTTCAAATATGGGGAAATGAAGGCTGCGTTTGTCGGAGTCTTCGAATTTGGACAGTCTTCATCATGTTGCTGTAACGTAATCGGCCTACAAATGCGGGCACAGGAGGATGCGGTTCCTGAATTTAGACACAGCTACGATACCGGACACTGCTTCTTCTTCTTCGGGGTTTAATGGCAGCTGGCATCCTTGTACATGCAGTGCTGCCATCTTCTGGTTCAGTCCGTTATTACACTCTTAAATCCTACTACTTATTCCTGCATCTTTTGGGATCTTACAAAGCTTCAAACGACACGTCGACTATTAAATTAGTCGTCGACGATTTTGATAGTTGACATAATCGTGACTAGTCGACTAATCGTCGACTTCAGAACAACATACACCTGCATATTCTCAAAACTGTAGTGATAACAGATAACTGTGTGAGCTGTGGAAATCTTCAGGTTCTGTGTTCCGTAGTCTCCCAGGACCTGAAGTAGTCATAGAATATAGACACTATCATCAAAAAGATCCAGATGTACTTCCTGCGCCAGCTCTGAAAGCTGAACCCGCCTCAGTAGCTTGTGTTCATTTGTACACTGCAATAGTCCAGTCAGTTCTTTGCTCATCCATCACTGTCTGGTTTAGATCAGCCACCAAACAGGACAAGAACAGACTGCAATGGACAATGGGATCATTGGTGCCAACTTACCATGGATTCAGAATTTGTACAAATCCGGAATCAAGAAACAAGCAAGGAACATCACTGCAGACACATCAACCCTAATCACAGTCTGTTCCAGCATCTGCCCTGTGGTAGGCACTATAGCAGTGGTCCCCAACCCCCTGGGCCACGGACCGAGTCCGTGAGTCATTTGATATTGGGCCGCGAGTGTTGAGGCTTGGGTGTGAAATTTATGGTTTTCAGGGTTTTTATCGTTAACTCGGTTTCCCTGGGTCTTTTCCCGTGTTGTAGTTGTGTGTCCTATTTTGAAAGAGATATTTACATGTTACTATAGCGACCAGAGAGCATTAAGGGGCAGAGAGGAGGACCTTACTCTCAATGTTGTTAGCGCATTTCAGGAGGATGCTGCTAATAAAGTTATACAATTACACAGTGAATTTGCGTTTATTATTAAATTTACAAAAACTACCACAGTTTTTTATATCATTTTATTTTGTTGTATTTATCTCGAACACCTTAAGGTTCGGTCCATGAAAATATTGTCTGACATTAAACTGGTCCGTGGCGCAAAAAAGGTTGGGGAATACTGCACTATAGAGTAGTGTATGGCAAAATAAGCAGTAGGAATAACCCATTTTTTACTTCAGGACTTCCAGGCCATACTCAGCAGAGATATTCTTGTATACTATGCCAGCCACTTGGTTATGGTGTTGCATGTATGCCATCCCTGCTAGAATCTCACACCCTGTTGTTATGTGCTGGAATGTTTCAGGGCCACCTCTGCACACACAGCCTGCACCTGGAATCTTGCCTGGTGTGGTAGACCTTAGCTTCTACCAATCTTGTGCTTCAAGCTTGATTAGTGCCCCTGTACTAATCAAGTACAGGGGCACTAATCAATATTTCAACATCAGCCACTTTTTCTACCTGCCTTGCAGAGGTCTGTCCTTCCATGATTGCTCCTTTTTATGCTCCTCTTCTTCCTTTTGTATCTGTTACCTGAGGTATTCACTTTCACACTTTCACGTTCACACTTTCAGCTGTGAACAATATGAGAACAGCCCAATAAAGACTGAAGATGGAGCAATACTGCAAGACCACATGGGAGAAGGACGCAACACATAACAACATTGCTCAGTGGCTAATGGATCGAAGTGAAGACCACAGCAACCTCCCTTATAGGACCCAGTAACTATGACAGTGGCAGACCTCCAAGAAAGAGTTTCAAGGATGAATAGCTTGACAGCACTAGGTACTGACATGATTCACCCCTACTGGCTAAAGAAGTTAACTGCTCTCCATGAATGTCTGACGGCACAAATAATCCAACAACCAAAAGACCAAGACAGTCCTAATCCCCAAGGATCCCCACAAGGGACGGTGCCATCCAAATATCAGCCAATAACCTGCCTCAGTACCACTTAGCTGCCATGATGCCTGACAAGAGCTTCCAAGATGAATAGGCACATGATTCTGCATGTGAGAGGGCCTCCATAAAATAATTGGCACAAACACCAGAGGGGCGAAATACTAGCTACTGGTAGATAATAATAATAATAATAATAATAATAATAATAATAATAATAATAACAGATTGCTGTAAGAGCCAATTAAAGGTTAATTTTATTGGTACTGGTAAAATGATTTAAGGAGAAATATACATCTTTGTTGTTAAGTATATAATTTCCAGTTAATTTCAAAATACCGTATTTTTCGGACGATAAAGCGCACTGTCGACAAACGGGTCTGTTTTCATACATAAGGCGCATCGGATTATAACGCATTATTCGCATTAAACGAAACAAAACAGTCAGATAAGTCAAACTTTACTCAACTTATTCTTCTTGCTTCCTCCACTTCCGTACCATTGATTCATTAATGTTGAATTCTCTGGTAGCTGCTCTATAAACACTGGAACAACAGTATATGTTGTTCCCGTGTTTTTCTAATTTTTGCTATGTAACTTTGCTATGTAAATTTTTGCTATGGCTGACTACGGTAGCCATAACGCTCAGACAATCCATCAAGCGGTGCGGCTTCAAAGCTTAGCAAAGTCCTACTAAAACATTTTTTGACAGATTTTTGAGTGCCGTGTACCAGATAAAATCAGTTCGAGGTCAGTAAACACAGCCAGAATTCATAGATAAGGCGCACCAGATTATAAGGCGCACTGCCGATTTTTGAGAAAATTAAAGGATTTTAAGTGTGCCTTATAGTGTGTAAAATACGGTACTGTTTTGCTAAAAGTATAGAATATAGAAGTGCGACATTCTAATGCGCTTTTTGGTATTTTGGGCTTCCGGCACACTGTAATTATGTAGTTGGGGAGTCGGATAAGCTGGAAGCAACACAGTTTTTTGACCGAGTCTTGCCATGTAAATTCAAAGTTTTAATAAACATCTTTTTTGAAGGAAAATACCTGGACTTGCTCATGTTTCAAATGCATGTTGCCGGACTGACTCCTAAAGGTGGTACAGAAGAGTAAAACAGAGACGGAGTGCCGCTGCTACAATTGCATTTATATAGCACTTTTCGAGACCCTCAAAGCGCTGTACAATTCCACTATTCATTCACTCTCACATTCACACACTGGTGGAGGCAGCTACAGTTGTAGCCACAGCTGCCATATCCCGCCATCGGCCCCTCTGGCCAACAACAGTAGGCGGTAGGTGAAGTGTCTTGCCCAGGGACACAATGACCAAGACAGAGCAGGCGATCGAACCGGTTACATGATGAGCTTCCCAACCTGCTGAACCATGGTCGCCCGATAGCCACTTGAGACTAGATTGACCACAAGAAAGCCAATGGCTCGATGCCTCAAGCATAGATTCTGGAACTGTACAATCAATAGGACTCTAAGAGCATTCACTGAGAATTCGATGGGGATGTGGTGAAAAACATCCTCATCAAGAAGCCAACTTAAAGCCAATTCCGCATGTTGTCATTAAGTGTGGGATTTACCAAGAAGATACTCTGTCCCCACTGCTGCTCTGCATGGCTATGGATATCTACTACAGAATGGAATAATTCTTATCCAACTAATAATAATAAATAGCCACATAGATTACAGAATCAAATAACTGGAATTATACTAATCTAATTAACCTACTTTGAGGTAATATTGATTTTATTCTGATCTTGAGAGGCAAGAGATTGAGGAGAGAACAGACACATTCAAGCCTGAACATGCACTTATCTCTGTTTTGTGTTGATAATAATAATCCAACAGGGATTCCTTGCAAGTGTCCCTTGGAAATTCAGTCACCTAGGAATACAGAAATTCAAATTTTCTCAAAGTTATAATCCCCATGAAAACATTGAAATCCATTGGAAGTTGTAATCTAGAAAGAAAGATTGTTGGAAGTTCTAAGTTCACAATTTAGGCGACAGTTGATCCCTGTGGCAACTGTGAACATCTTAGGTCCAATCTTCTGAACTGCTTATCTCACAGGAGACAAAGGGATGGACAATTATCTCTTCTGCACAAACTTTCATTACTGATATTACTGGACATCCTTTCCCTCCCCTGTCTAAAAGCTACAATCCCCTCTAGTAGAGGCTCTGTTTACTCTTCAGCTGATATTGGATTTTAACATGATGAATTCGCCCAAATAGGGTGGTTATAAAAAGAACAAGCAAACGTAAATGTTTTCCATTTAAAAAAAATTAAGCGGATACTCCAATCTCATCTGAAAAGTCAGCAGGATGGAAAGAACAAGATCCGGGCAACCACGCCTATGTCCTGCTGGTAATCAGATTTCCTGCTGGGATAATATGCTGACCAAAGGAAGAGACAGAACACAGTGAGATCAAGACAAGAAAGCTCCTTACCATGCATGGAGGGTTTCACCTCATGTCCAGCACCCTGAGACAGTATGATAAGTGGAAGGAAGGAATAAGGATGAGGACTAATGAGTGTCAAAAACACTATCCTGGATAATACAGAAAAGATCCCTGAGTACATCAGAAAGGTGGCCACAAGTGATGATGTCCTTACTGAATACCTCAGGCAGCAGTAACTGGAGGGAGAAGAGGAGCAAGAACAGGTACCATCATTGAAGGACAGGCCCCATGTACCACCAACACATAGAAAAGTTATCTGATATTGTGAAATCCTACCACTGGCTAGAGAAAGCTAGACTGAAAAACAGCACAATAATCATAGCAGCAAAGGAACAAGCTCAAGATTGGTAGAGGTTTACCATACTCTACAGCCCCAGGTTCAGGCTGACAATCCAGCAGGCTGCAAGATGCTAGCAGGCAGGGCATACATTAAAAATGACATAAATAGTAAGTGGCTAGCATAGTGCACATGAACATCTGTGCCGAATATGAGTTCAAAGTCCAAAGGCCAAAATGGGGATACGCCCCCCAAGGTGGTTGAGAATGACCAAGCTAAGATCCTGTGAGACTTTGAGATACAGATGCACAAACTACTTATGGCTAACCAACGGGACATAGTAGTGGTGGACAAGCGGAGGATGGCAGCTGTCGTGATAGCTGTGGCTATATCAAGTGACTGAATGACGGAAAACTATAAGCTGGTGAAATACCAAGGGCTGAGAAAGGAGCTAGAGAAGAAATGGAAGGTGAAGGCAACAGCAGTCAAGGCAGTGACCCCCATACTGGTCGAATGGCTCCAGGGGATCCCAGAAAAAAATCCAAGATCTCTGTCCAGAAGAGTAAGAACAGCAAATATTGATACTTTGCAGGATTCTCAAGCTTCTAGGCCTCTAGTATAGGACCACACCAGAGGTTGATGGATAAAGACCACCCACAGACCGAGTGGGGAATTGGGTTTTTTAATATCAACTAATTTTCAAACTAAACTCCAGGAAATGAATGTGAGTCAATGTAGTATCTACTACTAAAGTGGTAAATACACTGTCTGTGTGTGTGTGTGTGTGTGTGTGTGTGTGTGTGTGTGTGTGTGTGTGTGTGTGTGTGTGTGTGTGTGTGTGTGTGTGTGTAAACTCCCTATTCGTGACCAGCAAGAACACAAAACCACTACTTTCTTGAGTTCAACATGTTCAGACTTTCTGTAAACAGTCATTTTCTGGGAAAAAGACAATTACTGTTTAGACTTTTTGGCTTATGGTGATGCACACTGAATTCATGGTCTCATTTTAAAAGGCAGTTATTATTGCCTTAAGTGATTTTGTCATCAAAGTGTTATAAATGGTTTTTTTTCCATGCCAAATGAACTTGAACATTGTCCACTAATTGGTGTTTTTTCATGTTTATTAATTTGTGACATGAATAAAAATATGGCATATCTCAGCCACTGCCATTCATTCAAACTGACATGTCAGAAAGAGTAAAGGTCATCTGGCAAAATAGTTGAGCTATTCTCAACTTTTACCACAATATAGAGACATGTATTTCAAGAATGCCCCACACTGTTCAGTTAGATACAAAACCATCCCTAGTAATTTTCTGACATAGTACTCAGACTGGATCTTTCTGTTATGTCAAGTCCTCCAAACTATTTATATACAATGAAATATGCATACATATACATGTATGTATGTATGTATGTAAATGAAACAGGAAAAGTGTATTGAACATGCTTACTGATGAGATTTAATTAATATTTGTACCACTTTATTTCCTTTCTCTGAAACCAGTTGAGAGTATCCGTGGTTGTGTGTTCGGGATCATTGTCTTGCTGTCCAACCTTGTTTCGTCTTCATCATCTGAGTAGATGGCAGCAGATTTTTCTCTAGAAAAATCATTCATCCTTCCTTCAGTTTTAGGAATCACAGTGTTGTATTCTAGAGTTGGATGTCTTGAGACCAGTCTCGAGACATCCAACTCTAGAATACAGCACTAACCAAGACCACTTTTACGTGTCTTGGTCTTGGATCCCTCGGTCTTGTCTTGGTCTCGCTGTCTCAGTCTTGCTGTCTCAGATCGACATAGTGGTCAGGAGATTTGGAGTCAACAGTATCCATGACACACAACGTAACGTTCACAAAAGCATCATGTAATGAACCGCTGGTCTGTACCATAAATTATCATTACGGGAGTTGTCGGAGCTTTATGCGCAGTAGCATTAATGATAGATGCACTCAGAGGCGTGCCCTGTAACCTGTATAGAGCAGTCTGTCGTGCACAGGAATAAGCTGTATAAAGTCCATGTAAGTTGTAATAATACTTGGATAAAGTGTGCTAAGTTTGTTTCTAACGTAATGTATGTTACTGTGTTTGTATTGTAAGCTATCTGAAAACTTTCTCATTTGGTACTCACATTACATACTATGCTATTTTTTAGCTTAGACATGTGTGTCACTCAAGCTAGCAGCGCCCCATGAGAAACGGGCCGAATGTTTAAGTGTTCACGGAAGTTTGCACCCTTGGCAAGCGGACTGAGGTATGTGATGTGATCTGATGTTATATTTTATTTAACTTTTATGTGGAACACCTTAATGCCATTTAAAGCAGCCCTTTTTTGTTTTATTTAATCAGTGACTGTAAATCTGAGAATTACTTGTTTTGAATTTACCTGATTTAATTTAAGCTCATTTGTTGTTATTGTTTATTGTTACGGTTCAAAAGGACTGTACGGGTATCATTTTTTTCTTATTTTATAGTTTTCAACGATGTCCAGAGAATGAGCTGTGTTTGGTGAGGAAATAAATGGCTGCACCCATTAGAGACTCTTCTATCATTCTTAATGCCAAGGGCTGCTACACATCAGCTCTAAGAGCTGTGCTTAGAGAGTGCTTTGTAGTGAATCAGAAGAGTTGACTCCCATTGAGCGAGAGCCGGCTCCTCACTTAATTTCCTTTCGCTGCTCAGCTCTCACACAGTGGCTCAGCTATGCTCCAATCCCTCCATATTGTGGCCAATCACATGGGAGGATACAGGATAATATCATTATGTGAAAAACAGCGAGGGTGAGAGACGTGACAGTCAAGTGGAGCGTGCATCTGTCCTCTCAGTAAGTGAGAGAGTAGACAGCGGTGAGGAGGGCTGTGCGAGTGCATCACAAAAACACATAAATATGCCTGACACCCGTAAATGAAGCAGCATCTGGCTGCAGTTTAAAGACTTTTTTGTCTCGGTTTCGGTCTTGGTCTCGTCTTAACTTGGTCTATCTTGGTCTTGGTTTAGGCGGTCTTGACAACAAGTCTACTGTATGCTGAAAAACAGCCCCAACTCCAAACTTCACTGTTGGTTTGGCGTATTTGGGGTAATATGCAGTCTGTTTTTGACTTCCAAACATGGTGTGTATTATGGCATCAAACAGAACAGACTCTGTTCTCATAGTATTTCACAGGCTTATCTAAATGTTGTTAACCAAACTCTAAACGCACTTCAACATGCATTTTCTTCAACAATACAGTCTTGTATGGTGAGTACACATAGCAGCCATGGCAGTTGTTTGCATTACTTAGTTTTTGTCTTTGAAACAGTTCTACCTGCTGATTCCTGGTCTCCCTGTAGCTCTTTACAACTGTTCCTTGGCTCTTGGACAACTCTCTTTTTCACTTCTCTGTATGAAATCTTGTGGGGAGCACCTGGTTGTGGCTGGTTTGTGGTGACATGATGTTTTTACCACTTCTGGATTATGGGCCCAACAGTGCTCGGTGGTACCTTCAGTAGTTTAGAAATTCTTCTGCAACCAATGCCATCAGTATGTTTTACTAATAGTTAGTGGCAAATGTTCTCTGAGAGCTCATGGTCATCATGAGATGTTTCTTTTTAGACTCCTTGGTAATGAGATACCCTTTTATAGGCCATCAGGACTGAACCAGCTGGTATTAATTTGCACTACATGGTAGGATTACTTTCTAATTACTGATAGATTTCAGCTGGTGTCATGACCTCCCATGCCTTTTTGTGCTTCCCTTACTTCATGTGTTCAATACTTTTTCCCTCTGTTATTTCTCATTACTATACAAAACCTAATTTATGAAAATCTGTGGTTTGATTTCTTGGCATATGTGGATTGAATGATTTATTACCAACATCTGGTGAGAATTTCATGTCAGTAGCACCTTTAGAAATATATTTACTTAGAAAACTGGTGATATGTTCAATATTTATTCAGGTTTGGGTTTTTTTTAGCCTATGATGTAACCTCATTTACCAAAACAGTTGCTTCTGAGCATGAGTTGCATTTCCGGCTGGCCTTAAAAGGGAGTCACACCCCAAAGATTCACACATTAAAAAGGTCTGGATTTATGCCATTAAAAGCATGTTTACAGCCTGCAACAAAAAAGCAGTTTTTGCCTGTTATGAATATTTTCCCCTTTTATTAAAAATTAGTTTTATTTTATAGTTTTTTTTTATAGTAAAAAAAGCACAAACACAATGCTTTAAAATGTCCAAACCAGTGGGTGATGTCATTGTGGCCGACACAGTGTTTTTTTTCTTTCTCCAGTTTCTAAGACCTAGGTATAGTGACTCAGGTATTTGAGGTTTTTGCTTGTTTTGGATATTGTGGATATTGGATAGGTTGGTAGTTAATAGTTTCAGTTAATACAAATGTATCTAGGAATGAAAGTATTTTATGTGCATGCAGGCAAGCAGAACAAACTATATCGGACAGATTTATTGTGGAGTGATTTTAAGCTATTACCATTACTGCAGAATTTCATGTAGTCTATGTGGTATTATCTCTCTCTCCCTCTCTCTCTCTCTCTCTCTCTCTCTGTGTGTGTGTGTGTGTGTGTGTGTGTGTGTGTGTGTGTGTAAGGTACTTGAAAAGGCAGGAAGCTGCAGTACTGTTTTCAATTAGCATGCCAGTCTGAAAGTCATGTTGGGGTGGGAGGACTTTACAAGCAGCCACACCACATACCCGGCGAATGAGACAGAGGACAAGGCACGTACAAAGAGAACTAGTATTTTCCCTTTTGTAGACTACTTAACAGAACCAGACATTACATTAAAACATTTTCCTGTGTAGCTGTGTGTGGTCATGTATACATACATGAGAAAGACAGAAATTGCATGATGTCATGAATTTCAGTCTGCTTGTATTTATCTATATACCTAAGGAGGGATGTGTATGTGAGAGAGAGGAGAGAGAGAGAGGTGTATAACTTAAAGCTACACAATTTCTTCTAAGGGCATCTAAGGATAGATCCCAAGCCCTCAGCACAACTGTACTTACTCTTAACTTACTTGGGATTTAGCAGTAAGACCATATGCATCCCACCATACCCTTTCAATTTTAATTATGACATTAACTACACAGGTGACAAACATACAGACATTCTGTGCTTAAGTAGAAGTACAGATACTTGTGTTTAAAAATACTCCAGTAAAAGGTAAAGTACTTACTCAACTTCTTTACTTAAACTAAAGTCAAAAAGTGCAGTCTCTGAATTGTACTCAATGTAAGACAATAAAAAATAGCTCCTTGAAGGACAATTCCACCAGCTATTTTTACGCACAGGTAACTGGACCTTCTCTTATTTCAATGTAAAACAAATATAATAATAATGCATGAGAATCTTAAGCCAAATTAATGTACTCAGCTTGAATGTGTTATTTAGGATACAAGCAGTAAAAGAGAATTTGCTTCCACACCTTAATGAGTAAAATCAGGGTTTATAGTGAGATTTGGCAAATGGGGGAACACTGAAATCTGTTGTTGTGGCACAGCATTGGGAAAATACTAACAGCTTACAATAATTTCTAATGTGAGCTCCAGTAGATTTTCTGTGTACAGGCTGTGATCAGCTGACCTGCTGCTCTTTATCTCACCCTGAGCCTGGTTCTGCTGAAGGTTTCTTCCTGTTAAAGTTCACTTAAGTTAAATAAATATTCCTTAACGGTGTATGTTACAGCAACAATGTTATTGAGTAATTTAATTTTATTGTTTGTGCTACTTTCTTTGTGATCTGGATGTTTTGTGCTTAAAAGTTGACTGCAGTTCCCCCAAAACAATGCATCTTGGGACTTCCTGTTTTTTGATTGTCAAGAAAACGTCATATTTTTGGCAATTAATCGAAGACCTGCATGCGTACTGCAGGGCGGCCATTTTCTTCATGTAGGGAATAAGTTGCAAGATCATCAGTGTACTCCAGTGTCCAGGGTGAGCGGAGATATTGCTGTGGAATCCGACGCCACTGCCATATTTCTTGCATTTCTTTTATATCTTGTATTTCTCTGGTGCATTTTTTGTTTTATTTATTTTTCATTCTGTTAATTTGCCACATTTCATCTCTTGCTGCCAAAGTTTAGGACAAATCCATATTCTTCTTGTTGGACATGTGTAAAGAGAAAAAGAGACATTTTTGTTTATTCTGTCTTCACTGACAATAAGACAGCACATTAAGAACCCCAGTAATTGTGTCGTGTTGGGCATCTCATTTCCAGGTCTATGGATATATAAATCCTCTCTTCTTCTGCTCTTCTCCTGTCTTTTCTTACATCTTTCTCCATCTGTGAGTGAAATTAGCTTTCATTTCTTTCTCTTCCTGGAAATCCAGTATCTGGAGCTTTAGCAAGCAACACACTGTACGACAAACCACACACGAACAGTTTGTGCGTTTCCTGATGTTTGTTGAGCTGATCCAAACACTTTACAAACATTATGTTGTGTAGAAACGTTACACCCTTTATGTTTATTCCTCTTCTATAGCGCTAGCTAGAAACTGACAGTAACATATAGACACCTGCACTCCTTCTGGCCCAGTTTAGCTCCCTGGTATAAACACTGTACATGACACTGTTGAGTCCGTGAGGAGTAGAAAGTACAGATTGTTGTGTTTAAATGTAGCTAGTAAAAGTTTTAATAAAATGCATTTACAAAAGAATGAACAGAAATACAAACTATTTCTAGCCAGGTGATTATGCTATTACTCAATTACTCAGACTGCAGGCCTATTGCAGCTTAATGGTTTTTGGTGATTAAGGATCCTGGAATGTACTTTATTTGTTTTAGTTTTTTGCTTACCACTTCTTGGCTTTCATTTAATCTCCCTATGCTGGTAATGCAACATCTGCATGCATACCCATTTCACACTTTGGAGAGGCAAAGGGTCAAATAGACATGGTGGACTAGCATGTCTATTACAAGCTTTGCCATGATATTAGGTTGCCCTGGAGCATGGATGAGTTGCTATCCCTAATGGAGGAGTTTTGGGATCTTGAGTTCTTGTTCACAAGTGAGGGGAGAGGGGAGTGAGAGACTGGCAAATGCATCAGGGCATGGCTGCAGTGATGCAGACACTGTACTGGTCCCTCATGGTGAAGAGAGAGCTGAGCTTAAAAGCAAACAGATTGCAGATATTAGTGCCAAAAAGTGGTTTTCATCATGGTATAGCTGGCCTCTGTCTTACAGATAGGTTGAGGAGTTCAGTCTTTTGAGAGGGGCTCATAGTAGAGATGCTCTTCTCCCATCAAAAGGAGACAATTGAAGTGGTTCGGGTTTCTGACTAGGATCCCTCTTGGGTGCCTTTTGAATGAGATGTTTCAGGCATGTCCCACCAGGAGGAGGCCATGGGGCAAGCACAGGATATGCTCGGGTGGCCTGGGAGCACCTCTGTGTTTCTCCAGATAAGCTGAAAGAGGTGGCTTGGGAGAGACAATAACATATGGACACCTGCACCTGAGTATAAACACTTTAAATTATACAGCTGAGTCTAAAATAACAATGACAAGTAAATTAGTTAAAGCACTCATTACCATTCCCACATCCTTTCTCGAGGAACGTCAGAAAGTAGAATAGTGTAGCTAGTAAAATCAGTGTCAGTCTCTCACCTTCATTTTTACCAGTATTGGCATCTTTGCAACTGGTAATTACAATGTTGCTCTTTTGGCCTGCAGCAATGGTTTTAGCTGGGTATTAGAAAAGCACATTGTGTTTCTTGTTGACCCAATTACACACACACAAACACACACACACACACACACACACACACACACACACACACACACACACACACACAGTGAGAGTTGCCTGAAGTCTACAACCCATGGATATCAACAAATGTTTCCTCTCCCTACACTCTTAGATCTTTACTGCAGCCACCTTCAGCTGCTGCTTGGTTGTGGGTCAGTCTGCATTTAGTTGTAATATAATGACTGTTTCGTTACAATAGATGATAAGATGCAGATATTAGAGTGTGTTTGTAAGGTTCTGATATTCTGCAAGCCTGCAGTTTGAGTGAGTGACTGATAACAGAAGTGCTGGAAAAAAACTTAGCGCGTAAGAAAATTTGTGTTTGGTAGATTATTTCTTTGTTCCAACAATGTTTCTTGGAGATAAATCTTTTACTGCTGGAAAACCTGGTTATTTTCCTTTAAATTGTGCCACATTTGTAGGAAAAATGCATTTCCATCTGCAATCCAATTCGTGGTACTGGAAAACTCTTCACCAATACGGAGTATTGGGAGTTGAAAGGATGGAGTGAATGGAACTCCACTCTTTCCCCCCCCAACATATATTGCTTCCATAGGAATTAAGGGGGAAAGGAGGAGCAAGGGAAAGCAAGTAAATTTATGTGACCACATCTATAAAAGCAAAAGTTTGGGAAATTGGTTCATCTGGAGCATCAAACTGTGTTAAGACATTGTCAAAGATATCACCAATGACCTTAGAGAAGAAATTGTTGGGGTTGGGATGCTTTATATTATCATTTCCAAACATGTTGAATCCTGTCATTCTGAAAGATTATTCACAATTCAAGACAGTTGCCAGTCTTCCCAGTGCTGGATATAAACTCACTCTGAGGTCAGTCCATTAAATGCTTCAATGTGCAAAAACACAACAGCTACATACCTTCTCTATAGGCCTCATTTAGCATTTTACATGTTAAAATCAATGACAGTACACTTAGAAATGGAATTTGAATGGTGGGATATGTTGAAACTGCATGTAAATTACCAGAGACTATATCGTCTGACATATAAGGTTTTATTTTCTTGCCTTTGTAAATGGTGCCTTTCTTTACATTGTAAAAGAAAGCATAGCTTTACAGCACCTTGATGCTTCACTTTGGCTGGGAGACAGATGCAAAGGTTGCAAAGACACTTGGCATTTCTCAGAACCACTATTGTAATACACAACTGCTTTGAGCTTTTTTAAATAAAAAAAGGATTACACCCTAAGCCAAACAAGCAGACAATGTTAAAAGCATATTGCTTTTTCACAAAACAGAGAACTGGGATTGAGAGGAGACCTCAGAGGTGTTTCTGGGTACTTAGCTGTTCAGAAGAGACAAAATGAGCTTTTCATTCCAACTTTGGCACAGTATCTATCAAAGCGAATCTTAAAAGAGGCAGTATAGAGGTTGGGCTTCACTCTGTGCTTTTCACATTTTCCCAAGCGCATACAAAAAAGTCCCACAGTGCTTGTTTTGCTGATGGTTGCACAACTTCAGCGTGGATGTCTAGTGTTTTTTCATGGACATGAAGCATTTAAATTGAGTGCAAGAACTTTTGTTAACTCCTAGACGGGACAAAGACTGCAAAGTAGTAGTATTAGTAGTTTCTTCAGAGATGACGGTGTTCTTTCATGACTCTTGGTAAAAACCATATTTCACCTTTGTCAGTAGTTCATAAAATTACATTACATGATTTCAGTAAATAAATCGTATTTGTTTTTTCCCTTATTTAATAATTGGGGTCACAGTAGCCACCTTCCAAGCTGATGGAATAACAGTTGGCCTAAATGACAAATTAACCAAATTTGTCATTTTTTCAGTTTTATGAAGCAAATACTTAAACCAAAGGTATCTTTAGTTTTTGGAGCTTTTAATACTGTTGCCTTATAATTTGTTAATTAATCGATTGTGTTGTTAATCTCTGGCTGTCTTCCACAGTGTATCTTTTATCCCGTCTTCCTCCCATCTCCCCCAACCGGTCAGATGGCTACCTCTCCCTGAGTCTTCCTTTTAAAAAGGAGTTTTAATAGATAGTATCATTATCAATAGATAAAAGAACCAAAGTTTTTTTTTTAATTTCCATTTTCTAATTTATTTTGTTTCTCACAGAGATACATTTTTGTCAGTCTGCAATATGAGTTTTATTTTATTACATTTGTCTCTATCGCTGATCATCATTCAAGTAGGGCATATAACCCTTTTAGCAGATTATCCCTTTAATGTGGATTCCTCTATTCAATGAAAGACATTTACACTTGTTTAAGTTTTGGTAACAAATACATTCTAAACTCTATTTCTTTCTTTAACTTTTAATTATACATATGGGAGACCAACCAATTTAAAGGAACACAACACATTTTGCCAGTGTTCTTAAGTTTAAAAGCCTCATCTTTAAGTCTTAAATATAGTCCTTTTCAGGGCTGCAGACTGGACACCCAAATAGTTTCTGTTATACTTGGAAGTCTGTTCAAAGTTCACTGTCTGGGGCACAGTAGTAGTTGTTGCATTGTAATGTAATTTATACACTGACAAATCTGCACAGTCAAAAATTAAATAAACAAAGGCACGTAGATGTTTGCATTGACTTTTGTCAAACCATAAAACTTGTCCAGAAGGTATTTCTTCCACAATTCTCACTTGAAGGTGTTGATTTTGTAGCAAAATCTTCTTTGGCACCATTATCAGTTCATGTGAATACAAAATTAGTTTTTTTTGTGACAATGATGCTGGTGTTTTAGCAGTTTCCACTTCATGGCAGACTTTAGCCTTGATGCTTCAGTTCAGTTTCCTCTCATCTGCGGGTAACAGTCCGACTCTCCTTTTAGACCTTGACAAAATGGTAACGCATCCAAATAACTTGTACTGTAACTAACTGGCACACACAAGCGAGACCACATATCTCCTATACTAGCATCCTTACAATAGCTGCCAGATTTTAAGATTCTATTATTCATTTTTCAAGGCATTGGACGGATTAGCACCCTCATAACTTTCTGATCTTTTGAACTGGTACACTCTCGCAAGATCATTGAGGTCTGCGGATCAAATGCTCCTAGCTGTCCCGAGGTCCAGGTTAAAGCACAGAGGAGATCGGGCCTTTGCTGTGACTGCTCCTAAACTGTGGAACAAACTGCCCCTTCACATCAGGACCTCCCCAAGACACTTTCAAAACCTGTGTGAAAACCCACTTTTATTCCTTTTCTTCTAAATCAGAATGAGTTTGTACTTTATTTATCGTATTTCTTAATCAAATCTTCACATTTTATACTTTTTTTAAAAATTCATGACTTCCTATGTTTTTATCTCTTTCAATTATTTTGAATGTACAGCACTTTGGTCAACAGTTATTTGACTTTGAGGGTCTGTTTCCTGAGGGGGATGTAGGTAGGGATGAGGAGCAGAGAGAGGTGGTTGGATTGTCAAAGCACATGGGTCATTAAAACAAGGCTGGATGATTGTCATTTTAGCCAGGTGCAGTGGTACAGTACACAGTGAAACAAGATAACATTCCTCCAAGACCATGGTGCTACATATAACAGATAATCAACACAGGACTACATAAAGTGCAAGTGTGCAAAAACTGCAAAAGACAAACCCCAAAACAAAGACAGTGCAACAGCAGGCATAACAGAACGATGCAAAAAAGAGTGTGCAAACATAACAGTACAATAGAACAGTGCAACAATGACAAACTGAGCAAAACACTGAGCATTGTGCAAAAAGTAGCTTGATGTATGAAGGTATGCGTGTGTGTTTCGCAGTCTGGCAGTGAGGGCCCGAATGCTCTGGTACCTCTTTCCAGAAGGCAGCAGGGTGAAGACTGTGTGTGAGGTCTTTCACAACGTTATTGGCTTTGCAGATGCAGCGGGTGCAATAGGTGTCTGTGATGGAGGGAAGAGCGGCTCCAGTGATCTTCTCAGCTGTTCTCACTATTCCTGGTAGGGTAGTGCGATCTGATACAGTGCAGTTACCATACCGGACAGTGATGCAGCTGCTCAGGACACTCTCGATAGTCCCTCTGTAAAAGGTGGTGAGAATGGGTGGTGGGAGATGGGCTTTTCTCGGGTTCCTCGGGAAGTAGAGATGCTGTTGGGACTTTTTAGTTAAGGAGCTGGTGTTAAGGGACCAGGAGAGGTTCTCCACCTGCAGCTACCCCCCACCCAGCTCACCCCCTTTCCTCCTCCAGGAACATGAGGTCAGGAGGAGATTAAGAGCAGTGAACCCCAGGCGAGCTGCCAGCTTTGATGGCATCCCAGCTGCCAGAGATCCTCACCACTCTGTTCAACTTCTCCCTGACTCATGCCACGGTTCCCCCCTGTCTGAAGGCATCCACCAGCATTCTGATTCCCAAAAAGACAGAGCAAATTGGTCCCCTTAGGATGCCATCACGATGACCCTTTAGAGAGCGCTGAGCCATCTGGAGAACACAAAGAGCTATGTGAGGATGCTCTTCATGGACTACAGCTCAGTGTTCAACACCATAATATCAGACATCCTCAACACCAAACTGGACCACCTACAGATCCCCCCCCTCCCCTCCCAAACCCACAACACCAGCGCCCTGGTAAAGAAGGCCCAACAGCAGTTGAACTTATTCCCTGTCCTGAGAAAGAAGAACCGGGACCACAAGCTGCTGTTGGCCTTCTACTGCTCCTCAGTGGAGAGAGTGCCCTCCTACTGCCTGAGTGTTTGGTATTCAAGGGCCACTACAGAGAACAGGAAGGCTGCACAGAGGGTAATTAACACTGCCCAAAAAATCATTAGCTACCCTCTGCCAACCCTGCAGGCTGTCGCCAGATCCTTCTGTCTCAGGAAAACCTGGGCCATTATGGGTGATAATGGCCCGGCCCACCACCTGTTTGACCCACTGCCCTCTGATCGCTCAGGTCAATCAGGTCCCACACCTCGAGACTCGCTAACAGTTTCTTCCTCTGGGCCATTGAGATTGCAAACAAACACAATCACCCACCTCACTAATCTGAACCATGGTCTCACCCTCATCACTCAGGCCACAGACTCTATTCAGACCAACTCTTTTCTTTGCTTTTCCTCCAAGCTATTTGCTCTCCATTGTGTGCCTTTCTATTGTTTTGTACATATTTCTCTAGACTGTATACATCTTTTCTTTTTTGCTATTCATTCCCAATGAATAAATTATATATATGTACCTATACACTGTACCTATATATATACCTATATATCTACCTATACAATAAATTAAATTTAATTAAATTTAATTAAATTAATTTATACTGCACCAAATCACAACAACAGTCAGTAGTCCCTACAATAATACATACAGAGAAAAGACCCCCACAGATTACCAGATGAGCACAGCTTTCCCTGACAGCTGACAATAATTACTGATTAGCTTAAAAACACACATTTTACTTACCAGAAAAGTGTGGTGGAGCCTCGGGTCCTTCTGCCGGTTAGTTCAGTTTACTGCAGAACAACTCATGCTGTCACTTTGAAACAGTCAGCCATGGTTTTAGAAAGTAAACACTGGACCTTCTCTCTTAGTGTCCCGTTCTATCTGCCGTTCTCGAACAGAGAGAGACACACAAGTTTCTCTGTGAATGCCGCTGCCAGTCAAAGCTGTCATGATTACGTTGCACGCAGATTATAGCAAGTTAGTAATTAGAATCAAACTCAAGTAAAACAATACCCCTTGAACACAAATCAACATGATAAGAACTATTAGTAAAGACAGCAAGCATCTTTAGGAGAAATGTGTCTGAGGAGAACATTTTTGTTTTACTTTGACCCAAGTCCCATCCACTAACATGGAGAAGGTGAGGTTTATGATGTATATTGCAGCCAGACCCCAGTGGGTGATAGAAATATTTTGACTTTATTTCTGGGGAGCTGCTGGGTCATCTAAATTTGCTCTTGAGGCAGGATAACTGAAAATGGCATACAAGGGTCAGCGTGAAGGAAAAATAATAACCACAAAAAAATCTTTGGAGGCTGATTTACCATTTGGCAGTAGCAGATTATCTGGCAGATTCTGGAACACCAACTGGTATTTAAGTATTGGGAATTAATTGGAATCTGATGAGGAACTGGTGTATCTGCCAGCATACTAATGGCCGAGTTCTCCCCCAGAAAGAAGAGAAGAAACAAGAGGAACCTATAGCCAGCTTGTTATCTATGTAGCATGTGTTGTTCTCAATCTCTCTCACACACACAAGTCTCAGCACACATACACACACGCATGTGTGTGCGTTCAGTTAGTAACTCTGCCCCTCCCCTTCCTGCTCAGCACGGACCAATGGCTGTTTGGTGTGAACACATTATGTAGTTGGCCAATTACGTGGGGGGGCATAAGGGAAAGAAAAGAAAAGAAAAGCTTCTCTGACTCTGGCAGGAACTAGATCCCATTTTTAAAAAGCCAGCTCCCAGAGCCAATTGTTCCTGATGGACACATTGCTAACTTACGGACACTATTTCTCTCTTACATGCAGTCAGACAATACAGTGGAAAATAAATTATGTAAAATATATATTCTGGGTTTCCAACCTCTGCAGCTATAGTTTGGCAGTCTTGGTGTTGTTTGTAGAGAGGACATCCTGCAGTGGCTGCTCGTTTCTGTGGATGCTTTTTGCCATGTTCAGAGTCAAATTACTTCTGGTTGGAATGCCTTGTATAAGTGACTGTTTCTTTTGTCCATGTTCAATTTATTGCAGTTCTAATTCTGCACCACTTACTGGAATGTGTTTAAAGTAGCCCAATACTTTCTGCATTTGGCCAGGACATTGTCCCTCTTCTGCAGAGATACTGTGACAGAATGCTGAAGAAAGTGCACAACACAGCTTTTTGATAGGGGACGTGGTCAAACAGCAGTAATTATGTGTCTTGTGCTATCTGTTCCAAGTGTGCTGACTTTTTAAAAAAAATATTGAACTGCTTTGTAACGTGAATGAAATGTTTTCTGCTGATTCAGCAAAACGTCTCTCTCTTCTGTTCTCATTACAGAGCATGTGAATGCAACTCCCACTGTTAACCAATATAATTGTCACAGTGCTGCTGTGTGGTAGGCAGGGAATGGAGCCAAATCCAGGACTTGTGAGACTAAACATAAACTTAAAGGGCAGCTTTATTGCTAGTACACAAGCATTCAAAAATGCAAAATACTCGGGCACAGAAGGAGAGAACAGCGTGAGCAGATATGATCAAATCAAATCAAATCAAATCACTTTTTATTGTCACATCACATGTGCAGGCACACTGGCACAGCACATGCGAGTGAAATTCTTGTGTGTGAGCCCCACAAGCAACAGAGATGTGCAAACACAACAACACAAACGAGCAAAATACAAGAATGGCCAACCTGAAACTAATAAATATATGTACAATATATAATAGTGTATGCATTTCTGGATGTGTATACTAAATATTTTCCTACGTGTGTGTGTGTGTGTGTGTGTGTGTGTGTGTGTGTGTGTGTGTGTGTGTGTGTGTGTGTATACACATTTTTACAAATTAAATAGTA
Organism: Aulonocara sp. 'chitande type north' Nkhata Bay; assembly: GCF_057382095.1. Classification (NCBI taxonomy): domain Eukaryota; kingdom Metazoa; phylum Chordata; class Actinopteri; order Cichliformes; family Cichlidae; genus Aulonocara; species Aulonocara sp. 'chitande type north' Nkhata Bay. The sequence goes on along the minus strand of NC_141358.1, from coordinate 34,363,983 downwards.
AAAAAATAAAATAAAATAATAATAATAATAATAATAATAAAATATATAAAATATACAGAGTTGAATATGTGCAAAACAAGTGGCATTTATATACAGTGTGGAGTGCATAATGTTGAAGTTCCAGTAGTGAAGCTGAGGTGTCTATGACGTGTTCAGCAGTCTGATGGCCTGATGGAAAAAGCTGTCTCTCAGTCTGCTGGTACGGGACCGGATGCTGCAGAACCTCCTTCCTGATGGAAGCAGTCTGAACAGTTTATGGCTGGGGTGACTGGAGTCCTTGATGATCCTCCCCGCTTTCCTCAGGCACCGCTTCCTGTAGATGTCTTGGAGGGAGGGAAGCTCACCTCCAATTATCCGTTCAGAGCACCGCACTACTCGCTGGAGAGCTTTGCAGTTGTAGGCGGTGCTGTTGCCATACCAGGTGGTGATGCATCCAGTGAGGATGCTCTCAATGGCACAGCGATAGAAGGTCCTGAGGATGCGGGGGCTCATGCCGAATCTTTTCAGTCTCCTGAGAAAGAAGAGGCGCTGCTGCGCCTTCTTCACTGTTTTGTTTGTGTGTACTGACCACGTAAGATCCTCAGCCAGATGTACTCCAAGGAACCGGAAGCTGCTCACTCTCTCCACAGCAGCGCCGTTGATGGTGATGGGGGTGTGTACTTCTCTGCACCTCCGGAAGTCCACTATCAACTCCTTTGTCTTTGCGACGTTGAGGGTGAGATGGTTGTCTTGACACCAGTGGGTCAGGGCGCTGACCTCCTCCCTGTAAGCCGTCTCATCACCGTTGGTGATAAGACCCACCACTGTAGTGTCGTCCGCAAACTTCACAATGATGTTGGAGCTGTTAGTGGCTGTGCAGTCGTAGGTGTAGAGTGAGTACAGGAGAGGGCTCAGTACACACCCCTGTGGAGCACCAGTGTTCAGTGTGATGGGGGATGAGGTGATGCTGCCCAGTCTGACCACCTGGCGTCTGTCAGACAGGAAGCTAAGGATCCAGCTGCAGAGGGAGCTGCTCAGTCCTAGATCCTGCAGTTTCCTGTCCAGCTTCGAGGGAACGATGGTATTGAATGCTGAGCTGTAATCTACAAACAGCATTCTCACATACGTGTCTCTCTTCTCCAGGTGTGACAGGGCAGTGTGTAGTGTCAGGGCTATGGCATCATCAGTGGACCTGTTGTGGCGGTATGCAAACTGTAGAGGGTCCAGTGAGTCGGGTAGTGCAGAGCAGATGAAGTCCCTGACCAGCTTCTCGAAGCATTTGCTTACGATGGGGGTCAGGGCTACAGGTCGCCAGTCGTTCAATGAGGAGATGGTGGAGGATTTGGGTACAGGGACGATGGTGGCCATTTTGAAGCAGGCTGGGACTACAGACAGAGAGAGGGAAAGGTTGAAGATGTGCGTGAACACTCCAGCCAGCTGAGCCGCGCATGACCTGAGGACGCGGCCAGGAATCCCGTCCGGACCAGTAGCTTTGCGTGCGTTCACCTTCCTGAAGCACTTCCGCACATCCTCCTCAGACACAGTGTGCGCACTGACGTCATCCGCGGTGCGCACACTGTCCGGTCTCATGGTGTTCGCTGTGTCGAATCTAGCGTAGAATACGTTTAGATCCTCACACAGAGAGGCCGTGGTCTGCGGTGTGCTGGTTTTCCCTCTAAAGTCTGTGATCGTGTTTAGTCCCTGCCACATACTCCGAGGGTTGTCAAACTGTTGCTCCACCCTGTCCCTGTACTCACGTTTGGCTGCTTTGATCGTCTTCCGGAGTTGGTAATGTGCGTGTTTGTAGTCCGATGTGTTCGCGGAGGCAAAGGCGGTGTTCCGTGCCGCCAGTGCCGCGCGAACATCTCCGTTAATCCAGGGTTTTTGATTTGGGAAGGATTTGACTGTTCTGGATGGGACGACATCTTCCACGCATTTCCTGATAAATCCACAGACTGAGTCTGTGTATTCATCAATGTCTCTGGCGGCCACGTGAAACATTTCCCAGTCCGCGTGATCATGATGATGATGTGCCAAAGACTTAAATACACATGTAAGGTAAGGGCAGGGTGGAAACACCTAGGGAACACAGCTGAACAGAATCTACAAATGAACTGTTAACATGAAACAGTTTTTAGATATAGAAACTTAGCATAGAGATATGACTGACTGGGGATAAAAGACTAACTTGACACAACTAATCAGGGAGACTAAACAACCACAGAGACAGAACACATCGAAAACCAGGCAGATATTGGGAAACAGAGCAATCACAAAACGGAACTAACAAACCTATAAACAAGAGCAAGACAAGGGCCTAGGGCATGAAATAACAAAACTCAAAATTCATACAGGAACAAATGATCAACAATCAGAAAACTAAAGAGCTGAACGTAAAACAAAACCAAAACAGAACTCACAAAAAAACCCCAACTCAAAACCCTGGGTCCAAGCCACAGGGACCTTAACAAAAATGCTTTTTAACTCAGAGGTAGTTATGGTTACCCAGTCAAATCCAGTAGTCTCCAAAGAGAGTAGGTGCAGTATAGAGAGTTAGTGCTGTTTTTAACAACGCTGCCTTTGTAGTTCTCTCCTTTTTATATGACTTGGATATTCTTCTTGGGATGTTGTGGTGAGGATCATACGTGCCATCATACAGCATCCAAGGTAGTCTGCTGAAGCCTGTTTGTTTGGGTTGGTGATTTTCCTGCATCAACATTTAAGTAAAACTTTAGACTCGAAGTACTCGAACTATCAGAAGAGTTGTTCAAGAGCCAATGACCACTTGTGGAGAGCTACAGAAAGACCTGGAATCAGGAGGCACAATTGTTTCAAAGCCAGCAATAAGTAATGCACTCAACTGCAATGACCTGTATGCACACGCACTACGACTTCATTGCTGAAGAAAAAGCATGTTGAAGTGTGTTTGCTGAACAACATTTACAAAAACCTGTAAAATATTGGGAGAATATAGTCTGGGTCAGATAAGACCAAAAAACTCTTTGGATGCCATAATAAACAGTAAAAGTCGGCTTAGGGCCTGCAACAACTGGAGACCATCCTCATCCACCTGCAAGGCATCCAGGAAAACAAGACTACAGTCGTCAGTAATGGAATTGATCATTGGGGACCAGAGAGAGACAAATTCATCCAGTTAGTTTTTTGAAGAGGCAGACATTCTCTCTTAATGTAATCTAGATGGTCATTTCTATATTGATTGATACATAAACTGTTTTTTGATTTCCATTTCATGAGGATAGTTTTCTTAGTGATTCATAAGGAAGTAAGGAGTATATGTGATGTGTTTCCTTCCACGTGTAGTTCACTAAGATGCACAGCTTGGGTTTGGTTGGGATACAACAACTAAACCATGTGGATAGGTCTTCACATATTCCCTGCCAAAACCTCAGAACAGGCATGCAGGACCGCAAAGTAGTTCTCAGCAGAGTTGTCTTTGCAATGGGAGCATAAGTTTGAGTGTTTAAGACACATTTGGAATAACCTCTGCCCTGTACGGTTGTTCTATAGAGAATGTTGTATTGTGTAAATTTTAAGTTGAAGCCTTTAGTCATTTTGAAGGTGTTCAAGCATATTTCTGTCCAGCAAAAAAGTATTTCTAGATTCAGTTGATTGGGATTGAATTTTTTCTGTACAATGGACTCAGTAGCTGATATTCAAGAAACTTACTGTTGCTGGTTCCATATTTTGATAGAAGTTCTTCAAATGAAATACACTTTCCTTCATGTTTAACATGTTCTTGTTTTTTTTAACCCTTTCTGATGCCACAATGAACAACTTAGTATTTTCTTTTTCTCATATGTATCTGGATTGTTCCACATGGGTGACTTAGACTTAGTTTATTTTAGTTATTTTTAAGAATTCCCACCAAGCTGTCAGAGAGGTGTTTATGTTGAAGCTTTTAAAGCAGTTACATTGCTTAATACTGGAGCTGATGAAAGGCAAATTAGAGACTTTTACTTTTCCACAGAATGCTTGTCCTTGGTCCAGCTAAGGGCTGTCTAATTAGCTTGGTTTAACCCATTTTGAGACATATATAAATCTACTGGATAAGAAATGATAAAAAATTGGTAGTTCTAGACCACTGTTGTGTTTTGGTTTTTGTAGAGTTTTTAGACTTGTCCGTGATGGTTTATTTTTCCATAGAAATCTTTATTTAAAACAAGTAAGAAAGGGTTTATTAGGGATCAGTGAAAATAAGTAGTCAAATGCTTTCTCTGCATCTAAGGAGACTGTGGTTTCTAATTTGTTGATAGAGCAATAATCTATTATATTTATTAGTCTGTGTGTATTATTCATTGACTGTCTACCTCTGAGAAAATCTGTCTGGTCAGAATATATTGTCAGTGGAGTGATTTTTTTTTCCTAATCTTCTGGCATGGACGTTGCAAAGTATTTTAAGGTATAAATTAAATTGGGTGGTGGCTGGATGGTATGGCAGGGTCCTTGTCGGGTTTAAGATGTAGACTAATGATGGCAGAGTTCATGTTTGAAAATAGAGTCTGTGTAACCATTCAGAAAAAAGTAGGCCAGGATAGGCCAAAATTCTTTGCAAAACTCTTCTTGAAAACTATCTGGACCTGGGCACCGGGATGCCAGGTTCTTTCTCTATCCCTCCTTTTCAAATGCAGAAGCAAGCTTTTGGAAGTAGGATGCCAGGTTCTCTTTCACTATCCTTCCTTTGCTAACACAGCAGCAAGCTTTGGCACCAGGTTGCCAGGACCTCTTTCCCTTCTTTGCAAATGCAGCAGCAAATTTTCTGCAACTGGGATGCTTGTTTTTCCACATCAGTGCAGTGCAAAAAAGCAGTGAAACCTTGCGGCACAGGGATGCCAAATCTTTTCTCTGGCCGTCATTCGCAAAATGCAGCAACAAGCTTCTCTGCATCTATCACTGCAAAAGCAGCAGGGAACCCTTGTGACTTCAGGATGTCAGTTCTCTGCCATCTATCATTTGTAAATATAAAAAATAAATACGTAAAAAATTGCTCAACTACCCCACCTTTGCAATTTGTAGAAACACTTTTCTGGCACTGGGATGCCAGGTTCTCTTCCCTGTATCCCTCTTTCAGAAATGTACCAGAAAGCTTTCACCACTGGAATGCCAGTTTCCCTGCATCTAACCATCTTTCACAAAATGTAACAGTGCAAATTCAGACAAAAAACATGAAACTGAGTAGAAAAAAAGTTATATTTTTTACACTAAAACCACAAACATGTTTAACGAATCAATTTCATAACTTTAAATGCAAATATAAATTGTTAATTTTAAAAACCTACATATCTCCAACACTTCTGCCTCAGTGTTGCTAACAGCAGCAAACCCTGCTACAGTCCTGTCTCAGAGAGATGCTGAAAAACTAGCTTATGCATTTTTTGCTTCTTGGCTGGACCGCTGTAATTCGTTATTACCAGACGTCCTACTACCCAAAGAGAGCCTCATTCACCTGCACAAACACCAGTGTTGGGTAAGTTAATTTAAATTAGTAACTTAGTTACATTACTAGTTACTTCTATCAAAAGTAACTCAGTTACTTCAAGTTACTCATTACGTTCAGAGTAACCAGTTACTAGGGAAAGTAACTTTGTAACTCAGAATTCTCTTGTTAATGTGTTGCTTCCGTAACTGGATACCCAGCAAGATTGCCAGTCTTGTAGCTTGCTTACTTGCCACAGGTGCACTGTGCCACCTACCAATAGAAAGGAAAAAAATAATGTGCACATTTCCACGAGAGAAATCCCACGCCTGATTCTATCCTAGCCTGCTTTTTACATCCAACACAAAAACTGCAGTCGTGGTGCTTTCGATTGCACTCAGAACTCGGAAATTCTGCCTTCTGAATAGGAAGATGTAAGTGAGCGATAAACAAACAAGAGAGAAAAGCCAATCAGCTGATCATTGATCAGTTTCATGATTGAAGTAGAAACAGGAGAGGGAGGGTGAGAGGATGAGAGAAGAAGAGGCAGCTGTGCAGCGTAAACACAGAATAAATCCAGCTTTGTGTCTTTTTCATTGTAGCTGAAGTCCGGGACAAATTGTGTTTCTTTTCACCTCAATACGAAATGCGTAATATTTTCTCTGAATATCAGACGATTCCGTTTTTTACGGGACGGTTGGCAACTCTAATAATTAACCTTATGAACAAAATAAAGTTCAACATCAGTAACATAGCACCCACCCAGCTGTATAGAAACTCCGTCATGCTAGCTAGCACGCAGTACGAAAAAGTCAGCATAACGAAAATAAACTCCAACTAAACTTGGTTCATATCTGACCCAGATGGACTGCAGGTTATAACTTCTTACCTGAAGTTCAGTTCACCTGACACTCTCGGACCGGCGGCCGCTTCGGGTCTCTCCTCTTGCCTCCCTTTTCCTTCATCCACCTGCTGGCTTCCACCACTCGCTAATGTTATTGAATCTGTGGAAGCTCTGCAATAGCCACCACACGAAGTAACGAATAACGAGCCTATCTAAATCCCAGTAACGAGTAACGCGTTCCCGGTTTTGGCATAATAACTAGTTACTGTGCTCGTTACCACAATAATAACGTAGTTACTGTAACGCGTTACTTAATAACGCGTTAGTCCCAACACTGACAAACACCACCACAATGCTCTGTCCCCTGGACCAGATATGGGCTACCCTTTTTGGCTGAGATCCCTCAGTGGAGTTGGTCAGCTGTGCAAAACCAGGCAGATGGTTTTAACCACCTTGAACTGCAAAGCCAGATACCACTGGGTGATCCAGGCACTGGTATCCTTCATGGTGTAGAGCCACTGCAGCAGGGCGTGGTCTGAGCGTAGAGTGAATAAGCAGCCCAGAAGATAATAACGAAGAGACTAAACTGCTACAGCCACACACTCCTTTTCATCATGGTCTATCTGGTCTCTGTGTTCGACAGTTTCCGACTGATGTACACAACAGGGCAGTCCCCCCATTACACTTCTTCAGGTTGGCCATGAACCCTGCTTTCCTCAGGGACTCCAGGACTGTGGCCACCTGCTACATATGCTCTGCCCACACATCACTGTGGATGATGACAACATCCAAGTACGCAGCAGCATATGCAGTGCATGGGCGCAGGACCTGTTCCATGAGGCACTGGAAAGTGGCCACGGCTCCATACAAGCTACATGGAAGCATGACAAACTGTATAGAGTGCAGAAAGCTGTTTTTGCCTTGGTCTCTGCAGACGAGGGAATCTGCCAGTAGCCCTTGGTTAAGTCCAGTGCCGTAAAAAAGCAAGAAGTGCCTAACCGAAGTGTCAAGAGCTTGGCAACCAGGGGCACGGAATAAGCATCAAACTGTGACACTTCATTTACCTTGCGTCAATACAGAACTCTATAGACCCATGTTTCTTCACTACAAGAACTATGGGGCTACACCACACAATGTGTGTTTCTTCTATTACTCATTGTAGTGGAGGTGTGGTCTGACTACGAAAGTGTTGAAGAACCTGGTCGCTCAGTTTGGCTTTTCCCCAGCACCGAAACTGCTTGCTTCTTGGCAAGTAACTTTGGGAGTAAGGGAGCAAATCCTGTGGAGGCCTGGCTACCTCCCGCACTGCAAGCTTCCAAGCTCACCAACCGGTGGCAGCGAACCCACCATGGCTCTCCGACATGCCACTCCCTCCGGTTTGTGGAGGAAGCCCCTCCATAAACTGTTTCAAGACCACCTGCCCCAGCATCTGCAATTCCCACTCCTAAGGCCCGGGGTGCAGCCACCTCACTGCATCCTCATGGAGCCTCCGTCACTGATAATGGCAGAGGGAGTTGTAGTTGCCCCAAACACACAGGCTTTATTAAAGGACTTTTTTTTTTCAATATGGGGGGGCTTTTTTGAAGTTTGTGTGTGTGTGTGTGTGTGTGTGTGTGTGTGTGTGTGTGTGTGTGTGTGTGTGTGTGTGTGTGTGTGTGTGTGTGTGCTTGCTTTTTTTTTTTTCTTTTATTGGGTTGGACCTTGGGATGCTTCCGTAGTTCTCAAAAAGAAGCTTCAAAATTGTTAAAGGCTTAAACTGTATTGATGTATATCTTTGTATCACTTTGGTATTTGTTTTTTGAGCTTGTTATGTCTATAAATTCTATATTTATAGACATATTCTATAAATAAAGAGGAAAATAATTTATTTACTGAAGTCAGATGTAAAGCCATTAGTTTGTGGAGAAGACGTTGCTGTGTTTAACAATTACATTTGAACAGAGAAATAAAAAACTTATGCTGTAGAAACAGTGATCTGAACCAGACAAGCTTCAAAGCAACAAGGACTTTTTAACAAGCTTTACACATCCAGGAATGGAGCAGTCAAGTCAATTTTGTGATTTCCCACAAAAGACGTACTACTACTTCTACTACTAGTAATACTAATAATTTAAAAATTAAATTATCTGCTGTACTCTTCAGCACTACGCTGAAGAGTACAGCAGATTTTTTTCCTAAGTCCTAGAAAGCCTTCCTAAGATCCTTCAGACTGTATGGAGGATTTGTTATACTACAAATTGACTTTAAAATTTGTTTGAATTGTCCATCTCTGTTTTTCCCTTTTATTCTGTATTTCTATGTATATATGCATGTTTCACTAAATACCTGCACTTTCCCCCCATTTACATAGAAAATATTCTTGAAACATAAGAGATGTCTCAAGACTTTTGCACAGTACTCTTCTGTCTTTACATAAGGACAAGAATAACTCTTTTTTTTTTGCTCGCAACATCAAATGTGTACACTTTTTTTTCTCCCTTTGTAGGTGTTATTGGCTGCAGGCTGTCGATTGGCCAACATTTCTATGCAGTGAAGGAAGTCTTGCCAGTTATTGTTTTGGCTTGCTGCTAAGTAACACTTGCTTGATATTGTACTTCATGTGAATGGAGATATTTTTCAAAATGATTTGTGTGTGGAAGTGTGGCTGTCTCGGCACAGAAAAACACAAACACGAGACATGCAAATCTTGTTGTTTGTACTTATAAGAATGAGCTCATGATTAAAAACTCTTTTTTTCAGTCATATATGTGCAGACATGGATGCACATATAAGAATGTCTAGGACTCTATAAATGTGCCCATAAATACCCTTTTGTTCAAATTGTGCAAATGATGCATGTATCCCATGGTGCCAACTGTCTGCCCAGGGTATCAAAATCACAGCCAGAAGGGCCCTTAGCCCCATTACAAATGCAAAACAGATTTATTTATGTTAAGGGAGCTGGCTTTTTCGCCCCAAATGTTTGGTGGGTTCCCACAGTCTATTATAATATTATTATTATACTATATATTCAAATATTTGTTTTACAATTTAACCCAGATCTGATAACTGAAATTACATAAACAAGACAAGAACACATACTTTTCGAGGTATCACAAAGCCAAGAGAGGCCTGGATAGGGTGCTAGTGCCCAGGGCATCACCAGGGAAGTGGCACCGAAACAACCCAGCACAAACACTGCATTGCTTCTGCAGCAAACGATTCAGCTTAGCAACTGCTTTGTCTCTGTCTTGTTGGCCAAACTCAAATAGTACAAAGTGCACTGATCCACAGGGAATATGCACGCACGCACACACGGACAGAGTAATACACATACACACACTATCCATACTCTCAATGATGGGCTTTTCATGTATGCTGGGAAACTTGAGCTGAAAACATGAGGTTACCAAAGAGTGTTGCATAACACCAGCTATTTAGAAGAATAAAAAGCTCTTTAATAACACTGAATGTCTGCTGCATTCAAATTCAGTGGAGTCCTCTCTAGATATGTAATCATCATTTAACTATCCCAATTGTAACACTAACTGTCTCTCTGGAGTATCAGATTATGGTATTTTTGTTTGATTCTCCCTGTCAGGAATGGGGTGTATCAAAGTGGAGGACCCAAATGTAGACTGCTTAACAGAAAGCAAGCCTTTATTGTGCATTTTAAATGTCCAAAAATAACAAATCCCAAACAAAAGCCAAACAGAATTTTTAAAAATGCAGCATAACAAGGATAGAAACATGCTAGGCTCTTGACAGGGCAAGAACACAGTATGGCATAACAAGTGACAAAGGAAGGCTGAGGCAACATATACATATGTTGCCATTTATCTTTTTAAGAGGGAAATAAATCTGGGAGTCATCGGCATAACAGTTGAAAGAAATCCCATGTTTCCTGAAGACTGAGTCAAGGGGTAGCACATATAGGGAGAAAAGAAGGGGGCAAAAACTAAACCCTTTTGGACCCCACATGGAGGAGAAGCAGCAGAGGATACAAAGTTTCACAGAGAAAGTTCACTCTGCCATATAAGATCTGAACCACTGCACTGCAGTACTCCTAACACCTACCAACTGCTCTAAACGAGAAATTAAGATTTTATGATCCACTGTATCAAAGGCAGCAGTTAAATCTAAAAGCACAATAATAACAGTTACCTGAGTCAGTTGCTAAAAACACATCATTAAAAACTCTTAAAAGGGCAGATTCAGCACTGTCTAAAGCTTTAAAACCAGATTGAAAAACCTCTAACATACCATGTTCTTCTAAAAATGACATTAATTGCTCGTAAACTACCTTTTCAAGAATTGACCACCACCAGTAAATGTAATTGTTATTAGGAAATGATCAGAAAAAAGAGGGTTTTCAGAAAATACTGGTAAATGTTCAGTTTCTATGTTATATAGGTGGTTTCTTTTACATTTTGAAAGAAGCCAATTCAGACAGAGGAGTGAAAAGAATTATTAGAAGAGTTTTCCGAGAGCCAAGGACCCCCTGTGGAGAGCTAAATGAAAGGCCTGGAAGAAACAGGTACAACTGTTTCAAAGAAAGCAATAAGTAGTGCACTCGACCGCCATGGCTTGTATATACACTCACCAGGATTATATCACTGAAGAAAATGATTGTTGAAGTGCATTTAGAGTTTGCTGATCAACATTTAGACAAGCCTGTGAAATACTGAGAGAATATATCCTGCTCAGATGACACCAAAATGGAAGTCTTCGGGTGCCATAACTCACACCATGTTTGGAGGGCAAAAGGCACTGCATATCATCTCAAAACAAACATAACAAGAGTGATGTCTGAAGGTGGAAACATCAAGTTGTGGGGCTGCTTTTTAGCATACAGCATACACTAGCACACTTCATATAATTGAAGGAAGAATGGATGGCAACATGTAAGAAGTAATTCTTGAAAAAAAAATCAACTGACATCCTCCAGGATGATGAAAGTGAAATGAGGGTGAATATTTCAGGAAGACAATGACCCCCAAACACACACACAAGTAAACTAGTTGGTTTCAGAGAAAGAACATAAAGCTACTAGATTGGCTGGTCCAATCACCTGACCTGAATCCAAGTGAAAATCTATGGATAAAGACTTGAACCTCAGACTTCAAAGAAGGGGCCCATGGAACCTTCAAGATCTGAAGAGTCTTCAGGTGGAAGAATAAGCCACAATCGAACCTGTGCAATGCGTGTGACTTGACTGTCTCCATACAGGAGGTGTCTTGAATCTGTAAATGGAAAACAGACAAGCTTTCCTACCCTACCTGAGCACTCAGAGCTCTTTATGTAACGCGCCTCGTTTACTCATTCATACAAGCACTTTTCTTGGCTAAGGAAACTTGGTATGCAGACTGCGAATAGCCAGGGATTGTCGTGTTCTCCTTTTGCTGAGAGAAGTTAAGGAGACAATCTACCAGTTCACACTATTTTATTATCAGGCAGTTAAAGATTTGCCTTCCACAGCTGTGGACTTGCAAGCACTCAATGTCAGACAGCCTGTGCATGAAGAAGTGAAGTATAATTCATACTTCAAAGTATATATTAGACACAATGAAACAGGAAATATTTGTGACTGGCTATTGATTAAGACATGCTGTGGTTTAGAATTAGCGCTCTCTGACTTGTTCTGCTTGGGGTCGTTCTGCATGGCAACAGTCATTAACCTCCAGTCAGGGATCTTGTCCTGTGTGAGAAAACTCCTCCCTGCTTACAGTTGTTATCATGATTTTATTTTCATGCTAAAGTCAGCTTTATCTGACACAATGAAGTCTCTATTTCTTGTTGACTAGAGCACCCTGTTATCATACACCAAGGCCAAGCAGCCTGTCCTGTCTGATACTGTGTTGTGTAAGGATGCAGCAATTTACCTTTTAATGAGGAGTGCATCAACTCTTTTATGAGCATAAATTGCAATCAATGTTGAAAAGAAACTTTGGTTTTTGAAAAAAAACAAAACAAACTAAATTCTGACAGGATTGAACCATCAACCTTGCAGCTCGTGGATGACTTGCTCTACCTACTGAGCTAGAGCCAACCTGTCAACAAAGGCTTTTGTATGAAATGTTTAAAAATGATCAACCTATCTGTAATAATCAGCTATGTACCACAGGCCTTCAACCGTTGCTTAAAAAGCCATTCCTTGAGCTAGCAGTCTTAGCTAATTATAGGCTAATCTCCAACCTTCCTTTCATATCAAAAATTCTTGAAAGAGTAGGTGTCAAACAGCTAACAGATCATCTGCAGCGGAATGGCTTATTTGAAGAGTTTCAGTCAGGTTTCAGAGCTCATCACAGCACAGAAACTGCTTTAGTGAAGGTTACAAATCATCTTCTTATGGCCTCTGACAGTGGACTCATCTCAGTCCTGCTAGACCTCAGTGCAGCGTTCAATACTGTCGACCATAATATTCTATTAGAGCGATTAGAGCATGCTGTACATATTACAGGTACTGCACTGCAGTGGTTTGTATCATATCTATCTAGTAGACTCGAATTTGTTCATGTAAATGTTGAGTCCTCTTCACACACTAAGGTTAATTATGGAGTTCCACAGGGTTCAGTGCTAGGACCAATTCTGTTTACATTGTACATCCTTCCTTTAGGCAGTATCATCAGAAGACATAGCATAGATTTTTACTGCTATGCTGATGACACCCAGCTCTATCTATCCATGAAGCCAGATAACACACACCAATAAAAAAAAAAGCCCCCAGCTTTTTTTTAAAAAAAAGTTAAACTGCAGGAATGTCTTAAAGACATAAAGACCTGGATGGCCGCTAACTTTCTGCTTCTTAATTCAGATAAAACTGAGGTTATTGTACTCGGCCCTGAAAAGCTTAGAAATATGGTATCTAACCAGATTCTTACTCTGGATGGCATTACCTTGGCCTCCAATAACACTATGAGGAACCTTGGAATCATTTTTGACCAGGATATGTCCTTCAACGCACATATTAAACAGGACTGCTTTCTTCCATTTGTGCAAAATTCTAAAATTAGAAATATCCTGTCTCAGAGTGATGCTAGAAAACGAATTGATGCGTTTATTACTTCTAGGCTGGACTACTGTAATTCATTATTATCAGCATATAGTTAGGGCTGGATCAGGTGAGCCCAAATCCTCCCTTAGTTATGCTGCAATAGGTGCAATAGGCTGCTGGGGCATTGAATATTTCTTCTTCAGTAACCTTTTTTCACTCACTATATGTTTATACACCTCTCTGCATTTAATTATTAGTTATTACTAATATGTGGCTCTCTACCAGAGCATGTCTTTTATCCTGTTGTGGTATCGCAAGAAATTAGTTGTTTATATAAATATATTGGTATTTATAATAGTTATTGAGTGTGTGTTACACTGGTAATGCCAGGAGAGGCAGTATCGGTTCTGTGTTACATTAATGTTTTGTAAGAAAGTGGAAGAAGAGAGTGTCCTGTAGGAGGCAGTGAACGGACACTGATGTTATGTACATGTGACTAAAAAAGAAGGTTCAGTAAACAAGTCGCAACGATATTCCTGTGTGAGGCTCAGTCATTTCATTTTTATTTTTTGAAGATGCAACACCTGTCTTCCTTCTCTTTCCCCAAATAGTCGCAGCAGATGGCCGCCCCTCCCTGAGCCTGGTTCTGCCGGAGGTTTCTTCCAGTTAAAAGGGATTTTCCTTCCCACTGTTGCCAAAGTGCTTGCTAATAGGGGATTATATGATTGTCGAGTTTTTCCTCTGTATATCAGGATCCTGGGTCATTTGACCCAGCGTTCTTAGTTTTCCTGTGTTCCTGTGTCATGTTAAGCTCATTTGTTATTCTATGGGTCCCAAGTTGTTCAGGTTAATTTACTGGATTTCCCTTCGTGTCTTTATCCCCCTTGTCTCCCTCTGTGTGGCCGTGTATATAGTGGTGTGAGTTATTGTGCTTTGTTCATACTTGTGTTCTGCGTTTTCCTCTTTCCGTCATGTTCTCTCTGCCTCTCTCTGTGTACTCTCTCTGTTATGTTTAAGGTCCACGTCTTGGTGTCAGCATTTTCAGTTTCATGTCCTCCCCGCGCTGTCATGTGTAATTGTCCTCAGCTGTGTTCCCCGTGTGCTTCCACTTCCCTTATTACCTTCTGTGTATTTATGTCAGAGTCTCCCTTTGTTCCATGTCGCGTCGTCCCTCATGCTGTGTGTTCAATAGTGTGCCTCACTGTGAAGTTTAGTTTGTATTTTCCCAGTTTAGTTTTGTATCTTTTCCTCGAGCCTGCAATAAAGCAGTGCTTTTGAGTTTATTCCCCGTGAACTGCCTGCACACAGCCGAAACACGACACTGTATGTATTATTGTAGGGTCTACCTTACAATATAAAATGCCTTGAGGCAACTGTTGTTGATATGTGGTGCTATATAAATAAAATTGAATTGAAAGTAAAATGCCCGAGTCAAATGTACAGGATATTTTTTTATTCTTTTATTAAAGTTTCCTTTAGAATGTGCAGCCTTAGGGCCCAAGGAAATGAAAGCAATCATGAGATCAAGAGTACATCTTAAAATTACTTTAACATTCCAAAGACTCTGAAATGTTAGTACTGCAGAGCTAACAGACTAGCATTTTGGGGAGTCTGAGGAGAGATGTTTGTCACTGTAGTAAATTGAACCGTTTACTGACTTGTTTTCGTTTATTTTTTGAAATATAGATTTTTACGGACCAGATTAGGACCCACATATCTTTAAAAAAAAAAAAAAAAAAAAACAATGTCTCATTGCCTCTTCTTTTTTTTACATGCAATACATATTTTCTTCTGGATCTCCGCCGGCTAACTGGCAGAGACAGCCCCCAGCTGATGATAGAGGAGGCTGGGTTGGCTTGCCTGAGCTCCCAGCAACAAGCAGTACCAGAAAAAAGATTTCAAAAACAGGCCTGTCAAAAGGTTTTATCATCTGTTCACAGGTCTCTGTCTTTGCATTTTCTTTTCATTTCCAGGCTTGGAAAACAGCCTTTTTCAAACACAGGCCCGAAAACAAGTAACACTGTCTTTGAAGTAATAATTCCAGGCTTGAAAAGAAAAAGAGTCTTTCAAATCCACCAACATGGAATAAAAGGCCTCAGTGTTTTTATCTCCAAGCTCTGAAGGAGTTTGATAAAATCACTCACCACGGCCAATTGCTTTGAGGAAGTCCTAAGTTCTGGCCAGGGTGATGAGCGTGGGTGGCGCTGATGCCACTTCTTCCTGGAAAACGGTGCAGGGAAACAGGCAATGACGGAGAGGTGAATGGTTCCTTATCCTCCGACCATATTCTTGACAGCAGTGAGGCAGGGGAGGAGTAGATAGAACATGGCAAGGGAGAGCGAACTCACTCATGTGGCGAAGTGACGGCTGAAGGATTGCATAGCAGCTGTGAGGTTGTGCTGACCACCTCATGCAACACCAGAACAGCTGCTGAGCACCAAGGCAGTGAAGGTGAAAATTGCACACAGGGTTGCTGCTACTGTACCGGTGGATGCGTGGCTAAGGAGGAAGTCCTGATGGCCTGAGTCAGGGCTTGAGCGCGATTCCCTGCTCCCCTGCGAGTCCCTCTTGCAGATGAACCAGATGGTTAAGTGCCTTCACAACAGTCAGAAGCTGAAGAAGGTGCGGCTCCCTGCTGGTTATCGCATCTATGGCTGCCATGGATCCTCAGGAATGTCTGCTGGCTGTATTTCATGCTCACGCCATTCTGTCAAGTAGCACTGTGTGGCAGGGAGAGGTAGGACCTAAAGGCAAGACTCTTAACTCAAAGGGATGAACAAAAGAAGGCAGCTTTATTGCTGTTAGAAAACTCGAACATTTCATACAAGAAAAACCTAAACCAAAAACAAGGACGTAGAAAAACAGGGAAACTGAGACTGGAAATTGAGTGCACAGAAAATCGTGGAACACAGAGAACAACACAGCAATGATGGGTGAGGACTAAATACACAGAGGATAACAAGGGGATAACTGGAGGGGGACACAGCTGGGACTAATCGGACATAACAAGACGGGGAGGAAGCAAACCAGTGAACACAAAACAAGGGACTATAAAACTAAAACCAGAAATATGAGACACACTACTTGGTAGTAGTGGTCCTGAATAAATACAATTTTAATAACTAGAGAAAATAATATTAATAACAACTCACAGACATATCATTACGTACACCTACTCTTAAAACTATTACTTAAAAAGCCATCTTTTGACGCAGATGTTTCAACTAATTGCAACTTTCATTTTATTTCAAAAATTCTTGAAATTCTTGAAAGAGTAGTTGTGAAACAGCTAACAGATCATCTGTTCACTGAGGCGACTGTTGTTGTGATTTGGAGCTGTATAAACAAAACTGAATTGAATTGAAAATGGAGAACTCAGGTATTTGTTCACAGAGATTCTCAGTGCAGAAGTTTTAAGAATCATGATACAGGTTCTATTTTAGTGACAATCACTTTCTCTGCAATGCTTTGAATTCCCATGTCAGACATTGAATTTCCTTATGGTTTGTACTAAGCACCACCATTTTTAGCAATAGGAATAGAAATAGCTCATGTGCATGTAAAATGAAATTGTGCGTGTGCCACCCAACCGTGCAACAAATATAAATAGCAAGACAACAGGAACAAATAACAAAGCAAGGAGAACACATACAAATCAAGAGGAAGGCACACAAAAAAGGTGCACACATTAAAAAGGACAAGTTAGAACATGCTTGAATGTAATGCTAAGTACTTGGTCTGTGCACCAGGTCTGACTAAGTGCACAGCTAAATCATCTTTACACTTTTATCTAAACTTCAGGTCTCTAAACGTTCCATTAAATCTATATAGTCTGTACAGTGTGGTTTCTAATGTTTTTCTGGCTGAGGTCCTAAATTTATTAAACATTTCAGACCATTTTAACCTGTCAGTGCTCAGTAGAATACTACATAATACACTGATAGAAGCACTTTGTTTTCAACAAAGTTGCAGTGTACTGAACTGTTTGAGGTTTCCCTGTCCCCTGAGCATAATTATCCACTGAATCTGTTTGGTTTTGTGAGAGGCTTAATTAACATTCCCTGAGTGTTTACAGTCAGTTATTCAACACAGTAGCTTTCTGTGGGAGCTACTCATTACCAACACTGTCACAGAAAGAACAAATCCTTTAAAGGTAAGGGACTCCCTGTTTTAAATGTTTGTAAGTTAAAGACGTTTTCTGTATCGTAAGAACTAACCCTCAAAATATATTGTAACAAAAGCAGAAAAAGAAATCAAGACACTTGAATGTGTATGTTTCAGTGGATCACAGCTTTGAAATGCTGCTCTTTAGCGTTTGGAGCTTATAACTATATACAAACTGTTCAAGTACTAATCTTTTTCCCAAGGAATAAAACATCCCTTCAAACCTGCATTTACAGTTCTCCTCATCTTGTCCCCGCTTTGCTCATCTGCAGTTAGTGATGGTGTGATGAAGCCTTCACCAAAACGCCCTGTTTAACAGCTCATTTGGAAGTACTGACATCTGCTGGTTATTTGATGTACAGCATCCCTGCTGTGACAATACATGTGGGATACATACCAGTGGATATGTTCACGTAATGACATACAAATCGCAGAATACACATATGAGGTCCTGTTTTATATATACAAACACCCCTAACTAACCATCCTCTCTGAGACCGATTTAAGATCTGTTATTATTGGGAGAGATAATGTCAACATGCTCACTAACTCCTGATATTTTTCACCTTTTTAGTGGCTCCACAATGTGCTTACAATCTCCATGCAAGCTTGTGATGATACTCAGAATCACCTCAGATCCAGTAAACACGAAAAACCGAACCCCTGTGTCCTTTCAACAGCTTGAACCACATAATGAGGCAGTGATGTCACTTCAGAGAAACAGGGCCAAGGTCAGGTGATATTCTGAAGAATAGGCAGGCCTCAACACAGACTTCATTTGGACACGACCCCTTTACTCGATACAGGGCTATAGTGTCAGACGTAACATCACTACTTGCAGTTAAACCTTGCCCCAGTCTAATCCTTTTAATTTTCACTCGCCTGTCCTCATGCCCACTGTCTTCTCTGAATCATCTGGAACCTCATACACTCACTCACCTGTCAGACGCTCACTTGGCTGCCTGCCCCAGAGCTTCAATGACTCCACCTGCAAGTAAGCCACTAAATTCATTATTCTTCTCACCTTCTGGTACTCACTCCTCATTCCCTAAATCTAACTACATTCTTGTTCACGTCAGTGATTCTCCACCCCCTAACCTCGTCTGATTTTACGCACCCACGCCTTGTCATTGTTATCCTTGTGTTCACAATCAAACTTTTTTGCTTGGTGTCTGTGCTTTGGGTCCACTTCCATATACTGGCCTCTGGTGCCCCTTGACATGCACGTTCACTACGCATGCCTGCTTGTTTTCGACAGAACAGGGATACTTCTTTTCCACTAACACAGACATGAGCCACATTTAACACACACACACAGGCATGGACACAATTTCTCTTCTCACTAATAAACAACAACGCCATCATCTAACTGCTGAGCAACATCAAATTGCACCAGTTTATCCATTGCACATATATGTTTTTATGAATTCTCCTATTGTGTATATGACCACTATGTTACATGTTTGGAGTGTTCAACGTTCTCACTGTAGTCTCCTAAGTGGATCCTTTGCTGTGAAATGAGTGCAGCGAAACATGTTTAACAAGTGTCTGCACTGCATCAAACCAAAGCTGAGGAACGAGTACGGATCTGGGCCAAAATGTCCTTTAGCTGGATGAGCTGGATGTCTCAGAGTTTAGGGAAGTCAGTATGGCAGTAGTGACACACCTGCCGAATTCCATCCACAGAAGAGAAGATGTATTTGTAGTTTCCAAAAAGCATATCAACACACTTGACATTGCTGTTAAAGCCGCCCTGTCTTTGCAAGTGCTGTTACTGATCCGGGAAGTCTGTCTAGAGTCCACCTTTGACAACTGATGTTTTCAAGGATCAGACATCAGGCATCACTGGATGTCTCGATGCTTTTAAGAGATTAAAAAAAGATTAAACCTGAAAAAGATTGTTGCATATAATTCATATTAGGAACACTGTTATTTTTTTTTTTTACTGTATTTTCATCCAGAAGAGAAAAATAAATACATTTGCCGTCATCATAGAGCATTTTTGTAAAAACCAAAAAATGTGATTTAACTCTCTTGAGTCGCCATTGTGTCAGCACATCCAAATCACATGACCTATTTAAGACAGCAGCAAGACGCAGCCTCTCTGACTCTCCATTTCAACTTGTGTCTAGAGTGCAGATTTCAAATGACCAGTTTTTAAATTGAGCTGACAGGACAAGTAAAACCAGAGCTATGATAAATATTTTGCACTACACTTTTTCTGAATACTGTTGTCACATTTGGTGCAGGAAGAAAAGGTAAAAACTGGATTTTCTAAGGAAAGCACACAAGCTCAAAGTCATTGCAAGCCCAAAAAAAACCCAAAAAAAACTCTCCCATTGATGGAAAAGTGCACCATGTGTCATGGTTCTGGGTCATTTGACCCAGCTTTTGAGTTCGTGGTCTTTTCGTAATTTCTTTGTGTTGTAATGTATTAGTTTTCTATTATTTGGTATGAAGTTATTCTTAGCATTTGCTGTATGTTTAGTTATATTTGTTTCCTCTACATGTTTTGCTCCCTGTCCGTTCCACGTCTCCCCTGTCATGTGTAAGTTTCTTCAGCCCGTCATGTCTCGTTCCCTCTCTCACTCTCTCGTGCTTCTTTCTTCTCGTTTTCCCCGCTCCCTCTCTCTCTCGTGTCTGCTTTCCCTCGACCCTTGTGTCAAGCTTGCGCTTCCCAGCTTATGTCCCTCCACGTTTCCTTTTTTATTTTTGACAGTCTAAACACACATGTTCAGTGTGTTTAGTTTTGCTTCCCCTGTGGCCTCATGTTCATTTGTGTCAGCTGTGTTCCCCGTGTGTTTCTACTAATTTGTTTCACCCTTCAGTGTATTTAAGTCCTCTGACTCCTTTTTTTATCGTCAGGTCATTTGTCTTACTCACCTGATGTTCCTGGAATTCATGTTTTCTCGGGTTCATGTTCACGTTTATATTTAGAGGTTTACCATGTCTAGCTTTAGTTTTCCCATTTCAAGTTATGGTTTAGTTTTTTGCCTTTGCTATTTGAATAAATGGTTGGCTTTTTGTTAAAGTTCAGTTCTGTCACTTGTGTTTCTGTTTTTGGATCTGCTCCTTAATCACACTGTCCATTTGGCCTTGTGACATCATGCCAATCGATCAAAAAATTGTGGCAACACGTGGCATTTGGTTGCTTAGGAAGAGGGGAAAGTTGTGGGAGTGGGGAGAGAGAGCAACAGTATAGTTAGTGTGATCGAAAGGTTGGCTGGATTCCCCTGCTGCTGTAGTCTACATAAGTCTCCTAAGGAAATATCCAAACCAACTCAGGGTTCAGTATAAGTTAATCGGAGTGTGAATATGCAAGAATGTTAGAAAGCACTTAAGTGTATAAAAAAGTGCAAGATTCAGAGAGAATTCCTAAACACAACGGTGTCATGGTCTGGATGAGCTGCCAGTAGTTTTCCACTGTGTTTTATGCATGTATGTTTCATGTAGAGCAGGGGTGAGGAACTCCAGGCCTCAAGGGCCGATGTCCTGGAGGTTTTAGATCTCACCCTGGGTCAACACACCTGAATCAAATGATTAGTTCATTACCAGGCCTCGGGAGAACTTCAAGACATGTTTAGGAGGTAATTTAGCCATTTAAATCAGCTCTGTTGGATCAAGGACACATCTAAAACCTGCAGGACACCGGCCCTCGAGGCCAGGAGTTACCCCTCTCCTGATGAAGAGTATTGCTTACTAAGTTCTCGTTCTCTCTGAATGCTGGTCAACACAGCAAGAATTCACTCTCCCTCTGCTTGGCACTTCGCCGCTTTTTCCATCACACACGCCTGCCTGCTCTCCTGCCACCATCTCTCTTGAAATCCCTTCACCTGGACCCTTACCTCCCCCTCTGAGCCTGCTGTGCTCTGCCTGCCAACTAAGCCACTCTAAACCGAATAATTCCCTCTGTCCTCGAGCTAGTTTGTAGTGTAGTTGTGAAGGAGAACATAGTGTTGCTTTTTGGGGATGTGAAGTGCTGAGGCAGCAGACAGTTGTTCAGTAAACAAGGGTACTACGGAAAGTGACCAATGCAGAGGTGTGTAAAATCTTTGAGCAAGAGAGACAGAATGGAAAATGACAGGGCTAAACAAGTAATTATGGTTAAAGGAAGAGAAGAAGAAGATGGTGACATTTAATTGCAGAAGTAATAAATGCAACACGAGAAGTCCACGACGGAGAATCCTACAGTGGAGTCTTTTGTCAAATGGTAAAGATTTTAAACAGTTTATATACGATCAGACAGAAAACCTGAGATAATTTGTATACAGGAAACATCGTTGAAGCCTTTTTTGGACTTTAGAGTATATGAATATATTGCAGTTAGACATGATAGGAAAGAATGGAATTGGGTGTCTTACATTGATTAAGGAAGGTATTCCATATAAAATAATTGACAGGGAAGGAGATTTAGAGTATGTTGGAAGTGAGGTATGGATAGGAGGTAAGATAAGAAGAAGAATTGGGGAATATTTAATAGTTTATGTGAAAGGAAGCTCTTACGGGTTCAAGATCATTTGAGTGTTGCAGGAATGAATTAAGAGATTAGTCAAAGCATTTGAATAGATGCTGAGGAGTCTATTCCAAAGACATCAGGTAAAGTTAGGGAGAGGTCAGTTCTGTGGTGGAAGGATGAGTGCAAGTTAGTAGTAAGAGAAAGAAATAGAGCATTTAAGTTGGTCAAAAGGTCTCATCATTTTTAACATTTAATTGAATGCAAAAAAACACAGGAGTACAAATAAGAAGTACAAAGAGAACATATTAGAGAGATTTCTATCATATAATTGGTCGTAATAGATAACTAGGGGAAGTTTGGGGGATGTTCAGGAAAATGGGGAGACAGAAGAGAATAGAGTTATCCAATACCTAATAAGAATAATCAAGTAGCAGGGAAAAGTCGATTTATTAGCACAAGAAAAATGTTCACGCGCGCACGCACACACACGCACAAACACATCCTCCAACCACACACACCCATATTTTGCTCCATTGCAGTTTATTTCCCACCTCAAACATTTAGTAAACAATTAAGCAAATACAAGTAATCTGCAATAAATTACAGGTAGAAATAAAATAAACTACTAACTCTTTTAGGCTACGTCCGCACCTACACGGGTATTTTTGAAAACGCAGCCGTTTCGTCCACACATAAACAGCGTTTCGAATCACCGAAAACTGAGATTTTTTAAAACTCCTTTTTTGCGTTTACGTGTGGACGAGGAATACAGAGTTAGTCACGCAACGTCAAAGGTATGGGCCTTTTTCACGTCACGCTGTGCGCCACGTTGTTTACATGAGATGAATTGCAGAATGGCAGATAGTCAGATTAACAGTATTTTGTCTCTATCTTCAGGTTTTACAGGCTTACGTATACACACCCAGTTACTGTCCCTCTATTTAGAAAGGCTGAGGCGTCACGATGTGATTATTTTACGTGTAGTTATTTTTTTCCTGTGTAATAATATTCAACATTGCTATCAATACATTTGTCAAAAAATGCCTCTCTGTTCAAAATGGGTTTAAAAACATAAACAACCGTGGGATACTGTTTGTCCGTGATTTAAACAGCCCAGCGCTGCTCCCAACGAAGGGAAAACAAATTATGCAGGGGAGACTTACCTTGGCACTTCTGCAGAAGACATGCTTCATCATATTTTCTAGTCTTTGGCTTAGAATGAAGTTGGTTTGGAAACATATTCAGCGATGCTTCATCTCCTGGTTTGCATTTGTGTAGGCGCCTGTGCTAGCTGTGTCCAAGCCTTGTTTTGTTTTTTTTCCCCTTTTCACACCGCGCCCTCCCGCCCCCCCTGCAATGGCTCTGTGCCCCCCCAGGGGGCGGGCCCCACACTTTGGGAAGGTCTGTATTAGCAAGTACTTTTGTTGAAATACATGGTGAGAGAAATTTATCAGATGAGGATAAATGACGAAGGGAGAGAACTAAAAGAAGAAATCTTGAAGCTTTAAGAAGGAAAGAGAATACTGAAGATACAATGAATTGTTCCTTTTCCATTGGAGAAATGAAAAGAGCTCTGGGTAGAACCAGGAATAGTGCTCCAAAGACGAAGACGAAGTATGTTATATTATGCTGAAACATTTAAGTGATGTAGCGTGGAATAAATTGTTCGTGTTATTTAAGAAGATATTGAAAGTAGCAATAATTATCCCAATTAAGAAACCTGGAAAAGACCATAGTAATCCTGGGAATTATAGACCCATTACTTTGACTTCCAATATGAGTAAATTGATGGAAAGTGTGGTGAATTAGTGGTTGGTATCATTTTCAGAGTCAAGAAATATAATGGCAGCAGGACAGTAGCTCTCGAGGACTGGAGTTGGAGACCGCTGATTTAAAGTATATGGCAAAGAATTTAGTCAGACAGTGTTGTGGCCTTTAAGGCCTACATGGACATGGAAATACATTAATGTAGACACATCACTATCAGATATTAAGAAGAGGAAATTTACAACAGATATTTATGAAGAATTTTATAATAGAGTGGAGAACAAGTACAGTGACTAGATATTTGGGGTAATGAAAAAGCAGATAGGTTGGTTAAAGAAGCTATTAAAAAGAGTAGATATTCTTTAAATCCAAAGGCAAAAATTATGGTTGGAAAAGAAAGTAAACTTTTATGAAAATGGCATAAAATAATGAAGTAAAAGGGAGACATTTATATAAAGTTCAAAATACAGTTGAAGTTATAAGAAATAGAGGAATAAGTAGGTGGGAGGAGATAATTATAAATAGAATAAGAGCACGTCATTGTTTTCTGAATCATGTTTTTTTTAGGTTGGGAAAACATCGAACTGGTTTCTGTAATTGGTGTAATGCTATAGAAACAATAGAACATATGCTACAACATACAATCATGGGTCAGACTATTGAGGTTTGTGATGAATCTCAAGGCTCCATGATAGACTGTCACAAGAGAATTTCAGCACTTTGACAAAGCATAAATATAAATTACATCTCCATAGTCCAGCAATCCAATCAAACTTTATTTATAAAGCACTTTAAAACAGCCAGCACAGGACCAAAGTACCACACAGTAAATAAGTTAAGAACAATGGATAAAACGAAACAACAACAAATAAAAAATAAATAAAACACGTAATAGATAAATATTAAAACAGCCCCATATTAAAACCAATATAAAACCACATCCAATCAACTTAATAACAACTAAAATAAAAATAAACTAAAAAACAACATCTCACCAGGGTGATGAGTTGGGTTTTCAGAAGTGATTTAAAAACCATGTGAGAAGAGGCCTGTCTAAACTCTAAAGGCAGACCGTTTCACACATTGGGAGCTGCTACAGTGAAAGCACAATCTCCTCTAAGTTTATACTCAGCCCTGGGTACATTCAGGAACAGCTGATCAGCTGACCTGAGAGAGCGGGTCGGTGTAGCAGCTCAGAGCTATAAGATGGGGTTAGGCCATGGAGGGCATTAAAGTGCATTCCAGTAATCCAGCCAAGTGGTAACAAAGGCATGGATAACTGTCTTAAAGTGCTGCCATGAAAGAATTGCTTGATTTGGCTTTATTTTAGCCAGCTGAGAAGCTTGACTTTACCACTGCCTTAATGTGACTGTCAAGCTTCAGTTCAGAGTCCACTTTGACCCCCAGGTTTGTGACAGGAGAAAGGAAGAGCTGCGGTAAGATCTCAGTTTGGTTCGGGCCTTGTCCCAGTTTGCACACTTATTGCCGGCTTGGTTAAAAGACTTTCTCCAAATCCTTGGACCTCCACCTTCGCATAGGGAGCACCGCGGGGACCACTCTCCAGCCTGGATGCCTCCGCTATGCACGTTGGAGGCTTCACTGCCCAGTCCGCTGGAGATTTCGCAGCCCGGCCCGCCACTTCCCTCCTCCCAGTGGAAGCAGCACGCCAGTGTTCATGCCACAGTCTGATTACGGTGGTCTCACTGCAGGACAATTCTTTTGTCAATTCCTCGGGTACCAAGTTCCACCTGCTACTTCATCATCCAAGACAGCCACCACAGTGAGTACAATGGAATCTGTTTCAAACACCCCACTTTCTGTTGAGTCAGTTCTTTGTGCCAGCTGGGGGTTCAGGAAAACCCATTCAGCTGCCACCTGACTTGCCTGGAGACTCAGGAGAACTCGTCCAGCTATCTTCCTCGTCACCTGGAGGCTCTGGAAAGTCTGTCCAGCCTTTGCCTGTTCCTGCTGGGGGCTTAGGAAAGTCTGCCTAGCCACCGTCATCCTTCCCGGCGGATTGAGCGGAATCTATGCAGACCCCACCTGTCTCCACTGGGGGCTCTGGTGACTTCACCCACGGCTCCCATACCACCACAAATCTCCACTAGGGGCTCGGGAAAGTCTGTCCAGCCACGCACAGCTCCCATACCACCGCCTGAAGCTCAACCCCTTACTCACCCGTCTGCGGCGTCGATCCCACCGTCTGGCCTAGCCACATCTCCACCAGAGGTCAGCAGGCCCTCTGTTCCAGCTCCATCTCTGCCAAACGCACATCATCTGGTCCTGCTCTGCCTCCACCAGAGGTCAGCATGCCGGCACATCCTGCTTAGCCTCCGGACAGCTTAACCGCCGCCCCTTCCCATGCGGTCAGCCTCCGTAGTGATTCACCTGCATCGCTGCCGCTTCCCACACGGTTGGCCCCCTGAACTGCTCTGTCGCTGCCATTCCACAATATCTTATTCAGCAATATACACTCCAGGTGGCAAATGCAAATACAGTGAAAATTAGTTTACAATTAATATATTAACAGGTTTATACATAGTTATATAGAGATCTTAGGATGTGACGAAATGATCTGGAGATTACTTTTTAAAAAGCCAGTGTTTAGTAAGAAAACATTGCCTGTTGTGTGTATTTATACCTTATTAGGATTCATATCAGTTATGATCACTATGTACCTTTATGTTAAAAAGAAAAGAAAAAAAAAGACTTTGCAGTTGAGAGCCTGTAGTTGCTCTATTATTGTTTTTATATACTTTGTGTCATGACAGGTGTGACAGACTCAAGCGCAGACTGGAAACAGCAGTTAAACAGTTCTTTATTTAAACACCAAGTGCTCTATATACAAGTTGGGGGAAATGCCAGGATTCCAGGGATCCATGGGGGGTTCGGAAAAGCGGGATCTTTACACTTGCACTCATCTCCACACGTTCCACTGCCAGCTCGCTTGCTCCTCACAGAGAATCCCTCCTCACACACACAACACGCCAAACTGCTAGCACTCAGGGTTCCGGGGTTCAGGGTTCAAGATGAAATCTATGTACGGAAACAAACAGTTGCAACCAAATAAAATATGAAGCTACACAGAAGTTTTACAGAGCCGGGATTAACCTAACATGGGTTACTCAATAGTCCAGCGACGAGTAGATCAGAGCCACTGCCTTATGAAGTGGCCAGCCAACAGAGTGATGAACCACAGGTGAGTTAATTAGCTGCAGGTGTGTGGGCCGTAAGGCAGGAGCCGGTGATGAGCTCTGCACAGGCAGAGTGATGCAAGCGAGAGAGAGAAAGGCAAAATCAAAACAATAACATTTATGGCCGCGCTGAGCCAACCAGGGAGGTACAGCAACCATGACGCTTTGATGATTTTGGCCCATTTGTTCTCTTAGAAAGAAGAGGAGCAAGCAATTAAGAGCAAGTTATTCTTTATCTCTTTCATAATGCATAAGGGGTCACTGAATGGAAATCAAACTGAGGCCTTCTTCAGTTTCTGTAAGAAGTACAGTTAAGAGGTTATTTTTAGCTTTCTTTACTCGGTTGGAAACATGTGACAGGTTATTTATTCCATTACTGTTCTTCTACATCTTTATCTTCAAGTCATGAAGTCCAGTATCCAAAAAAGAAAAAGAAACAAATAAAATTGGATTTCTTATTGCTGTGGCTTGGCCATATTAATTTTCTAATAGCAAAAACAACAGTGCCATCATGAGGTCAGAGAAAAAGCAGCCTTTCAACACTTAAAGGTTGCTAGCAGCATGTTTCCTTTTTGCCTAATTACCATTGTATATCTATAGTGCTGTCTTCCTCTCAATCTTTATTCAGTGTCTTTAACACTTTTGACCATGGCATTTTATGTCAGAGGCTATTGGAAATAGGCCTGTCAAATCAATCAGCTGGCTGGTTTTCTAATGACCTTTCAGACCGCAAACAGTTCATAACATTGGGAAAAAAAAAAACTGGAAGAGAGACCAATGGTTCCTCTTCCAAAACAGATTGTGTATTTTCTTTCACTGCAAGGGTTGCTGCTTTCACCTTCTTACCTCTCCTGGATTACGGTGATATAATTTACATGAATGCCTCTGCCCATCTCGCTCTCTGTTAGAATCTGTTTATTACAAGGTATTAAGAGTTATAACCGGCTTTAAACCATTAACACACCATTGTACTTTATATTCTCTGGTTGACTGGTCCTCACTGGCCTTATGTAGACAGTTCATTGGTATCATTTTTATCTTCAATCGCTTTCTGGTTTACTCCCCTCTTATTTATCAGAATACATGTTAAGCAAACAATTTAGTCATAGTCTGTGGTCTTAGGACAGCCTTACATTTACTATTTCATTATTCATACAGAGCTCGCAAAGAAGGCGTTCTTATCTGCCCCGTCTTCATGAAATGCATTACAGAAGGGCTTGTGGATGTTGATCCTGCTGCCTCTGGAGGCATGCCTGCCAATATGGCTCTTTGGTCAAGCCAGGGGTGCCCAATCCCAGTCCTCGAGAGCTACCGTCCTGCAGCTTTTAGACGCATCCTTCTTCTGACACACCTGAATCAACTGAATGGCTTGTTATCAGGCCTTTGCCAAACTTGATGGCATGCTGAAGAGGTAATCACACCATTTGATTCAGCTGTGTTGGAGTAGGGATGCATCTAAAAGCTGCAGGATAGTAGATCTCGAGGACTGGGATTGGGCACCCCTGGGTCAAGCCCTCCCCTCAGTCACATCCATTATCAGCAGCTAATCTTCAAAGAAGAGAGGTTGAGGAGAGAATGGGCACATCCAGGCCTGAAGGTGCACTTATCTCTGTTCTGTGTAGATATAGTCAAACAGGAAAGCGGCATCCCTTGGATATTCAGTTCTCCAGGAATACAGTGGCAATCCCAATCCTCTCAAAGTTATAATCCACAGGATAACAATGGAAATCCTTGAAAGTTGTAATCCAGCAGGAACACATGTTTGTATTTTGTATTTTATTTAATTGTAAGTCCACAATTCGGCAGCACTTGGTCCCTCTGACATTTGTGCTGAACGGTGAACTCTTTGATCCAATCTTCTGTTCTGGAAAACCTCACAGGAGAGGAAGGGAAGAACACTGAATGCTGCTAGGATCCCTCTTTTATAGTCATATATGCTCTGTTTCTCCTTTTTATGTATATTTCTTTTTTATGTTGTACTTTAACATGAGCTGTCATTACATATGAACATTCAGTCACATGTGAATATACTTTTCTTCATGTCTCATTCATCTTATGCTATTTTACTTCAATAGGATTTATCATTGGCTCAATTTTTATATGAGTATCATGACTGTGTATGATTCCAACATGTTTTTAACTCAATTACACAGAAATACTTTTTCTCACTTTTTCTCTTCATAACTCTGTGTTTGTCAGTCACAGTATACTTATTCATGTTAAAGTCAGAAATTCTTTTGAGATTAATGTCTCCTCAATGTCTCAGACACCCTCCCATCCTTTTCACACACAGCCTCCGAGGTCATATTTAGCACAAACAAGCCACTCCATACAGAATCTCAGTGAGAAGCCTTTTGAATCATCAAAAAAAATCCAGACATTGACATTATTTCATTATTTTCATTACTCAAAACTGCATTTCTCATTCATCATATTAAGTAGACTTGTAATTTGATTACAATTAAAGATAAGTTAGGAAACGCCTATAGGGATGAACTGCTTAATATAATGAGAGGTAAGCTAGAAGGTAAGCTGGGAGAACTTGTCAGTGATCATGGGTAAAATAACGCCTGAGCAATGCATCTCACTGGTTTCTCTATACATGAGAAGTCTTGAAGCTGTCATCACTAAAAATATGTTTCAATAAGCATGTTCAATACTTGTTTACCTGTTTCATTTCTCATTATTACACATAATGTATGGACATCTATGGTTTGATTTCTTTGCAAGTGTGGATTGGATGGTCTGTTACAAATATATGGTGAGAACTTCATGTCAATAGCATCTCAGAAAGCTGTTAAAAAAACTAACCGTAGAAATACTAAGTAAAAGATAAAGGGAAAAAGGAAGAAAGGTTAGTATGTTGGTTGACGCATGCACACTTAAGTATTTATATTGATTTGGTGGCATGTTCAATATTTATTTTACCCACTCTATCTGTATATATAGATGTAGACAGAGAGAGATGTAGCATTAGGAATAACTGCAATGTGAAGTGAAACTCCCTTCTATGGATCACCTGGGTGGTTCTAATACATTCTGATTCCTGCCCTGCCATAATCTCCCCTGTGTCTGAGTTAAAGAATGTACTAATTACTGCCATTTTACAGGAGCGGGTGACATCTTTTGATGTAACATTACCCTCCAATCCAATTAGCCCAACACTTGTCAACTTTACTCAACACTGATGAGCAGTTTATGCTAACCTGGAAGTTAGTTCCAGGCAGCAACTGGTTCTTTCAAATTCACATTGGACTACCTCTACTGATTAACTGCACCAATCAAACCCTACCTAGTTTTGTATTTATATTGAGTGTGTGTTACTCTGTATGGTTTATCAGACACTAGGGATTACATGTCATACAGATTAAATAACGCAATAAATGCTCTATATTTATATTTAGTTCTATAGTTAGCATGTTGCTATTTCTCTGAAAGTCTAATAAAGATCAGAGGAATGGAACATATATAAATTCAAATTTAAAAATATAATATATACAGAGCCTCTGACCAACTCAAGTTCACAAAGGCAGATTGTAAGCACAAAAATGAAGGCAAGGAATTGCATATTTACTTATAGCAGAGGGACTCTAAAACACTAAAAAAAAAAAATCTGTACATTAAATACAACAATTGTGGCTGTTGTGTTCAGTCTTGTTTTTAAATGAACAAATTATTCCATCTAGTGGCCAAGTGATCGCATGTATTTTTTAAATGTTTTGATATCAGTAAAAATCCTTCCTGCCTCCACAGTACATTACTTTATTTGTTAGATTTCACTTGTAACGTTCCCATTCAGGGTGGCTGTAGCTCAGGTGGTAAAGCAGGCCTACTGATCGTAAGGTTGGTAGTTCAATCCTCGTCTGCCACGGAGAGTATCCGTGGGCAAGATATTAACCCCAAGTATGAATGTGTGCTTAGACAGAAAGCACTTAAAAGCGTAGAAGAAAGTACTTGTGGCAACATGTGGCATGTTGTATTAAGTGCTTTGAGTGAGGGAGAGTAGAAGCGCTCTATGTAACAATCAGCCCATAAGATGTTGGGAGTTTTTTTGGTTCTTTTTTACTTTCTTCATTTGTATAATTTTCTGAACTGTTTTGTTCTTTGATATTATATGCATTTTACTGAACTAGGTCATTTTGTGTTTTCCCTGTTGTAACAGTGGGGATGGAAAGCTCGAAAGAAACACCGTGTCAAGCTGTTGAAGGTTTTCGAAAAACTGCTCCAAAGCATTGTTCAAAACACCCAGATCAAGTGGCCACGACTAAAGGAGGTTTTAGTGCGCTTCATACCAGTTTCAACAGATGGCGCACCTGCTGTTTCTACGCAGTGCCAGGTGCAAGGATTACATTTTTTTTTATGAGCCAGAGTCATTTGTAATTACTGAATTAATGTTTGTTGGCACTTACGTTTGGATTTCTCACATGCACATGTGTAAAATAAAACAATACCCCATCTTTCATTATCTGACCACTACTGGCCATCCACTGGAATGAAGAGTGTAATTAAATAAATATGACATAGGTATATAAATAATATAAGAAATTGAGAAAAAAGGAGACTGGTGGGTGAGCTGCATTAACTCACATCAGCAGAGAGAGACTGGCACGCTGTGGTGTAAACTCATTAAAATATCTTAATAAAAATGCCCCTGTGTTCAAGGGGAAATAAAACAGGAGGAGTTTCCAGCTCTGACTCCGTCTCTTTTCTGCTTTCAACAGAAAATGTTATTTGCAGCATTAAGTGACCTCATCCTCACTATAGTCTGTTGCTTAGTTTTTCTTTTCCCTTTTTTTATTCCCACTGACGCTTCTGGTGCAAATATCTCATAAACAACAAGAGGCTGCAGGTTCACTATAACCAAAACTGCAGATTCAAACAACATGCCAGTGTTACAAGAAAGTAACAGTAGTTTCCGAGCTTTGGAAATAATTAAAAGTATTGTCTTATCTTGTCTTTCTGTTCAGTTATTTTTTAGAAATGCAAACCAAAAGTTATCTCATTTGTTCTCCACACATACTGTTTCCCTCCTGTCATAATCACAAGGAGAACTGACAGTAAATACACAGACAGGTGAAATATGTGACAGTGAATTAAGCATCCTGAAGTAACTGGCTCTATATGAAACCAAGCAATGATGGATTACTAGGGGAATTTCACAAAACATTCATCACAGAGTTGGCTTCTTTTCTGCTTGCTGTATTCCAAGAACTAATTGGTGAAAGTTAACTTCCAGTATAAACAAGGAGTGATAACACTTACTCCATATATACTAAAGAAATATACCATACCTGGATAACTGAAGGCCAGTAATTTTACAAAATAAATGATGGAAAAAAAAAAAAATTACATCAGAGGCTTTTTCAATTGCTGCTGTATCCACAGTGTTCGTTCTACACCCATCATTTTACACTCACAACGTAGCCATTGTTGCTCTCTTTCCAACGATGCATCTCTTAAAGTTAAGAGATGTAAACTTTTTGAACTGTGTGGATCCAAGTGTAGGGAGTACCTTCTAACCTATCTATCTAAATGTATAGAAATACATTGGATTTTCAGTCAGGAGTTTGGCTCAACAGCATGAAAGACCCCACTTTTTGACACCAGGAATATTAAAAAAAACAAAAAAAAAAACACTGTTGTTTAAAACAAGTCCTCTGGATCCTGATGGTTCAAAGGTCATCTTGATAGGAGTTAAAGGAGCTTGTAAAGAAAAGCTCCTGGACTTCTTTAAGTTGCTTGAAGACGTTTCACCTCTCATCCGCGAAGCTTCTTCAGTTCTAAGGTCAAATGGTGGAGAGTCCCAGATATAAACCTAGTGGGAGTAACCCCCCACAGAGGGACAAAAGGACCCCCTGATGATCCTCTAATCACCTGAGCCAAGGTGTGAAACTGGGCGTGGGTCCCAATCAGCCTGTGGGGCTCTGTGGGGGGGTTACTTTTCTTTGCAAGCTCCTTTGACTACGATGACCTGGATGACTGAGAACCTTCACAGACTTGATAGGAGTTACCATCTCGGATTTAGAAGCAGTTTTTCAACAGGTGTACCGAGGAAGATTTGACAGGCATTTGCCACAGAGTAGGCCACAACTAGACAGAGCATTCTGATTGGCCAGTTACAGTGGCTTGCAAAAGTATTCGGCCCCCTTGAACTTTTCCACATTTTGTCACATTACAGCCACAAACATGAATCAATTTTATTGGAATTCCACTTGAAAGACCAACACAAAGTGGTATACACGTAACGAAAATCATACATGAGTCCAAACATTTATTTTTTTTTTTTTTACAAATAACTGAGAAGTGGGGTGTGATTAATTATTCAGCCCCATGAGTCAATACTTTGTAGAACCACCTTTTGCTGCTTTGCACATCTAGAGACTGAAATCCTTGCCCATTCTTCTGTACAAAACAGCTCCAGCTCAGTCAGACTAGATGGACAGCGTTTGCAAACAGCAGTTTTCAGATCTTGCCACAGATTCTCGATTGGATTTAGATCTGGACTTTGACTGGGCCATTCTAACACATGGATATGTTTTGTTTTAAACCATTCCATTGTTGCCCTGGCTTTATGTTTAGGGTCGTTGTCCTGCTGGAAGGTGAACCTCCGCCCCAGTCTCAAGTCTTTTGCAGACTCCAAGATGTTTTCTTCCAAGATTGCCCTGTATTTGGCTCCATCCATCTTCCCATCAACTCTGACCAGCTTCCCTGTCCCTGCTGAAGAGAAGCACCCCCAAAGCATGATGCTGCCACCACCATATTTGACAGTGGGGATGGTGTGTTCAGAGTGATGTGCAGTGTTAGTTTTCCACCACACATACCGTTTTGTATTTTGGCCAAAAAGTTCCATTTTGGTCTCATCTGACCAGAGCACCTTCTTCCACATGTTTGCTGTGTCCCCCACATGGCTTGTAGCAAACTGCAAACTGGACTTCTTATGGTGTTCTGTTAACAATGGCTTTCTTCTTGCCACTCTTCCATAAAGGCCAACTTTGTGCAGTGCACGACTAATAGTTGTCCTATGGACAGATTCCCCCACCTGAGCTGTAGATCTCTGCAGCTCGTCCAGAGTCGCCATGGGTCTCTTGGCTGCATTTCTGATCAGCGCTCTCCTTGTTCGGCCTGTGAATTTAGGTGGACTGCCTTGTCTTGGTAGGTTTACAGTTGTGCCATACTCCTTCCATTTCTGAATGATGGCTTGAACAGTGCTCCGTGGGATATTGGAGGCTTGGGAAATCTTTTTGTAGCCTAAGCCTGCTTTAAATTTCTCAATAACTTTATCCCTGACCTGTCTGGTGTGTTCTTTGGACTTCATGGTGTTGTTGCTCCCAATATTCTCCTAGACAACCTCTGAGGCCGTCACAGAGCAGCTGTATTTGTACTGACATTAGATTACACACAGGTGCATTCTATTTAGTCATTAGCACTCATCAGGCAATGTCTATGGGCAACTGACTGCACTCAGACCAAAGAGGGCTGAATAATTACGCACACCCCACTTTGCAGTTATTTATTTGTAAAAAATGTTTGGGATCATGTAGGATTTCCATTCCACTTCTCACGTGTATACCACTTTGTGTTGGTCTTTCACGTGGAATTCTAATAAAATTGATTCATGTTTGTGGCTGTAAGGTGACAAAATGTGGAAAAGTTCAAGGGGGCCGAATACTTTTGCAAGCCACTGTAAATTCATGCTAATTTTTTATTGTGGATTTGTCTTCAGCAGATAATTAGTTCAAATCTGGGCAGTTTGAGTCAGTTGATGACTTTTATAATAATCTTTTCTGACTGGATGATCAGAAATGAAACCATTTACCTTTCTATAGTGGATTCTCCCACATTTCAACTCATCCAGTTGAATTTAATGTCTCTGTTATTAATCTGTATAGTTTATCCCCCCACTAACACTCAGAGTGAAAATAAAACCCACAAAAACTGTTAAAATCAAAAAATTATTTTACCTGCAAAAACACGCAGATGCACACGCACAAACACAAACGCATACGCACACAGACATAAACTCAGCAGGTTAGTCAGTGTCAGTTGATGTCTTTCCAAAGATTTGGTTGAGTTCTTTTCTGACAGAGAATCTGGACTCTGAAGGAACTTATGTCAGGCTACTGTTTGTGGACTTCCACTTTCAGGTGAATCACTCACTTCCTGTTTGAAAGGAAGCAACAAAAGCTGATGACGCCTCACATGAACTGTTTGTCACACTGTCCTCTGGCAAGAGGCTGCTGTCCACCGCTTCAGCCTTATTTTACTGACTTCCTGTTTGAGAGGAAGTCACTGATCTAAACATAGCAGGTTATAGTAGACAAGCAAATAGTCTGGTTTTACTTTTGTAACTTTAAGATTCCTTAGTTTAGACATTTAAAATCCCACTCTTCTAGTAATTAAAAGACTATTCATTCAGATGTTTTCCGACTAATTATTCTTTTGTCATTAGTTAGCTTTTTCTACTGTACATTTTAAAGATGTTCAGCTACTTTCCACTTCTATGTGAACTTCAGCTTTCTACAGTTCTGCACTTTGGCTTTGAGATGAATGATTCAGTGTGTTTCAGCGCATTCAACATTTTTGTCATGTGTAGCTGTGTAGCAGCCAGGATGAGGACCCAAACGCAGGACTCAAACAAAAGGTTGAACTCAACACAGAAGCATTATTTGCTGGAAAAAAAAACTCAGATATTGAATACAAAACCTAACTGGGAACTAGAAATGCAAAACTCAAAATTAGGAAACAAACCAGGAGCACAAAGGAGACACACAGCAATGAAGGTGTACGACACAACAAAGTGCAGAGGAAAACACAGGGCTTAAATACACAAGAGAGTAATGAGGAAATGGGAAACAGGAGGGAAACACAGCTGGGACTAATCTGACATAATGAGACAAGGTGGAGGCAAAATCTGAAAACACTGAATACAAGACTATCAAAGTAGAGCAGGAAACACAAGACAGGCACGGAGACGCAGAATTGACAAGGAAACCACGTCTGGGGATGGGCGTCCGGGTACACACCGGCTCACTCCTTGGCGGCCGCTTATCGGGGCCTGGAGCCTGGGGCTCGCTCGGGCCACTTCGGAGGTGGGGTGCCCCCGGCCTCTCGGCCTGGGGCTCGGTCACTCAGGCACAGCTGGCTGCCGGCGGAGCTCACGG
The DNA here is from genome assembly GCF_057382095.1 of Aulonocara sp. 'chitande type north' Nkhata Bay. NCBI lineage: Eukaryota > Metazoa > Chordata > Actinopteri > Cichliformes > Cichlidae > Aulonocara > Aulonocara sp. 'chitande type north' Nkhata Bay. Next base: position 34,328,011 of record NC_141358.1, on the reverse strand, counting down.
GCGCGTCACTGCAACTCCCCCTGGCTTCTGCTCCGCGGCTGCTGAGTGAGCCCTCATCTGGGACTCTCCTCAGCTCTTTCTGGGACAGTGGCGCGGCTGCCCCTCTGTCGGTCTTCCTTGGTCTCTTGTGTTCTGGGGGCCTCTGGATGTCTGGAGTCTTGATCTCCTCCATACCTGCTTCATGCCCTGGAGGACGGGGCTGTGGCCCCCCCACACCCTCTAGCAGATCATTACATGAAGGAACCTTTTGAAAAAAAAAAGCGCGTCCATGCTCACAGGTGTACACACGGGTGATCACACCCACAAACTACACCCTTTTTGGCTCCTACCTCAAAGCACACTGTGTTCTGTTGATCTTATGTGCTGCACAATAATGTTTAATATTTAGTATTTACTGTCATATTCCCATATATCATTGTGATGTTGTTTATTCTATTACTCTTGTTCTCTTCTGTTTGTTTTCTTTTTTCTTTCTCAGCAGGTGATCCAGGTGATCGATATATGCATTTTTTTTTCTGCCCATTCTGTTGGTTTTTGTTTTTTGCTCTTCTCCCCCGTCCCTCTTCTCAGCTGTTTCTCTTTCCCTCTTTCTTTCTCCCCTTCTTTCCCCCAGTCAAATCTGTCCCGTATTCAGCAAGTGAAAATAAAATAAACAATAAAAGGTGAATCAAATGGACCATTATGGCAAGGCTGGGATGGTCAATTTGGTAAAGTAAATCCGTTGGGCATCTTTCTTTGCCTTTAGACAATAATTCTGATGGCAAAAGAGCCAAACGGGACAGGCGGGGGGGAAAAAAAAAAAGACAAGGAAACCACGAGAAGCACAGACATGAAAACATAACTTGATTAAGATGTGACACATGGAGCACAAGGGAGGCACAATGACACAACCTAAGATCTAAAAATCATTAAAGAAAACCAGAAACTAACTAAACTGAAGAATATTAATAATCAAAAACACAAACATTTGACATGTTTTTTCACCACAGATTCAGCAGTCATTAGATTTCAGTGAAAATTCAAGGTGCATTTATTTCTATTTCATATCACTTTATATCTTCATCTCAAAGATAAATGCATCCATACACAATATGTTTGGATGTATTGCATGTAAAAGAGACAAATGTTGTTATTTTAATATATTGGCTCCACTACATTTGTCTGAACGTAAGAAGACAAGGTGTGCTCAGTTGCATGTTTCTGATAAATGAAGACTAGGCAGAGCAGAATTTATTTTTAACTTACTTCATTCATCCACATACATGACCAAACATAAAGAAAGTGCAAAACATGAAAATAAACATATACAACCCTTAAAACACTTCTCAATTTAATTTCTTGGTTAGAAAACCAAGCCTTCTATATTATATCAATTTATTTATAAATTATTGATTCCCATTTGTATAGATAATGTTTTTTTCATGAGTACCATCACCAGTGGAGGACAGGAAAGGAAAAAAATACAAACAAACAAGAAAGTACAAACAAAGAACTATAAGAGGCATCTACTATTCTTATATAGTTTTATCACTAGTGACCATTCATCTGTAAATCTGTGTTTTTAACTGTAGTCTTGCAGTAATTATGTTCCAACAAAGACAGCCTTGAGCCAGTTTTTACACTCCTTTACACTGGGAGAGAAAAAAAAGCAGGAACCAACCTGGCAAAGATGAGACAGGCACATAACGTCCTTATAAAATATGATGTAATGCTGTAGATTAATCAAGTACATAACTTCCATCCATCCATTCTCTTCCACTTATCCATTTCATGGTCACAACTGGAGCCTATCCCAGCTGCCATAAGGTCAGAGGTGGGGTGCACCCTGGACAGCTCGCCGTATAAACATCTACTCCAATAATATGCAACAACCACAGTAGTACTATTAATCAAAATACACCATGTTTCATGACACTTATTCATTTATTCTCAGGTACATTCTGGTACTGATACCAGAATGTACTTTGATTTTCTTTTTTGTTTGTGAATGAATGAATAACTTTTCATTGCTCTTTAAGGAAATCTCCTCTCAGAACAGTAGTGACACACACACACTACAACTGTCTGTAAATTGTGCTACATTTGTATAGTGCATGGTTCTTTGTTATTTTATCTGCACGATATAAGTACAACAGTTATTTGATCTTTTTCACCACACACCTGCATTCCAAATATTGCAGGTGTGTGGTGGTTGTGAAACATGTATGCCAGCGATCCATCCTGACCACCCCACTGAGAATTTCCTGGCTCCGCCGCTGGATTGCACGTGAGCACGGGCTGGGTGATCCCCGCACCCTCCCCGTCCTATCGGAAACGTGTACATGGACGGACACGTTTGCGGGACCAATCGAGATTTCCGAGTAGAGTCTGGAACCCCCACTTAAAAAAGTAAACGAGGGACTTGACGGAGACCGATGTGCAAAGCCTCTCTTTTGTTTGCATGAAACTCCACGTGAGAAGGCTTACGTAAAATCGTTTTTGACCAATCAGCTCCTGCTTACTAGAACCGGAAGTTGTACGCCATTGGCGTTTTCCTTAAAGCAAGACTTGACCAGCGTTTTTATAGGCTACAAAACAAACCTTATATTACGGTTTTTAAATTTCGAAGTGTACCTGTCGTTAAATTGGCAATATGAAACACAACTCGAATGTCCCAGCTTTCCTCACTAAATTGTGGACGTTGGTCGAGGACACAGACACCAATGAATTTATTTGCTGGAGTCAGGTAAAGTTAAAGCTGCATACAGCTAGCATGCTAGTTTTAAATGCCAAAGCAAACAAAACATTTAGCTAGCGAGAATAACCTTAATTTAAAAAACGGTAATCAAAATTAACAACAGGATGTGATCATCCTTGATTTTCATAACATGTATTCGACAAATTGCATTGTGCAAAGCTAAAAACAAACTATTAGCTAGCCAGTAATTTTTCTTTGCTGCGTGTCTGCTGCTTAGCTAGCCTACGCATACAGAACCAGTCCCTGCATGCGAGGATCAGTTTCAAATTTTGGCCTCTACAGGTTGATAATTGTGTTTGTGTGTAATTACGTACACGCTAAAATAGTTCCAGTTTTCTTTGAAGGTGCGTTCTCACTGTCGTAGTGTTGATTTTTTTTTTCCAGGAGGGCAACAGCTTTCTAGTTTTGGATGAGCAGCGCTTCGCCAAAGAGATCCTCCCCAAGTTTTTCAAGCACAATAACATGGCCAGTTTCATCAGGCAGCTCAACATGTGTAAGAATGCTTTCGTTACCTCATCTTGGTCTGTAGCTGTCAAAGCAAACGCATTCTGCTTCTGAAAGGTGTCCTTTTTTCTGCTGAAGAAGTTTGTTTGAATTTGGCTTTTTGTGTATTAGACAGCTACGCAGGTGCTTTGTAAGTAGTAACACACATGTCAGTTCACTTCATTCATTTCTGTGCAAAGATCACAATCAGGTTATTGTTTAAACACCCATCCACTAGACCACCTAGCAAAAATGCATGGACAATATCAAGACCGCCATTGATTACAACTAATTTGTAGATTACTTTCACAGTTGTTTGTTATATGCCTTTGTTTTTTCACATTTTAAGTTATTATAGTCAGATTTAGGGTGGGAACCATGGAGTAGGCTGCGATACATCAACTTATGTCCTGTGGCATTTATCAGAGTCACATGCCATTGTCGTAATAAAGCTGTTGGCTTCACTACAAGTGTAGCGTGAGCTTCAGTCTTTCAGATACTCCATGCACCTTGTTGGTGAAGTTGTCCCTGAAACTGTTGTTCTGTGACATATCACAATAGCTTTATGACAGCATTCCGTTTGTCCTCCTTTTTTGTAGGTACCCCCTTATAAAGGTTAATGAAGTGTTAAGTAAGTGAAACTGATAGGGTAGTGTTTTTAGAGCAGTTGCATTAAAAAAAAACAACAACGTATTTTGCTTCATCTTATCCATGACCTTCAGGGCTCGCAAAATTTCAAAATCCCTGGTAGCCCTTCGGGCAGGGACTCTTCAATTTTGGTAGCCCAAAATAAATTTAAGTAGCCCGAATAAAAAAGAGAGCAATTTTTTGATTGATGTTTTGTTTCCTTTACAATATTATACATTAAAGTATAATATTGTAAAGGAAACAAAACATTAATCAAAAAATTGTTGAAACACAAATTACAACATTGTATAAAAATTACAATCATCAACTCAAATACTTGGTTCTAATTGAACAGAAACTTCTATGAACTTGTAAGAACTGTGTAGGACATGAATCAGTCTGTGTCAGATCCTGAATTTGAAATTTCCACTGAAGTCACGGGTAAGAGGCAAGTGGAACCAAGATCTAGGCCATTTGCTTTTTGAAGTTTGCAAAGACTGCTAAATTTTGCCAGTGGTAGTTCACTATTTTCAACATAGTACGCTGTTTTAAACTGATTTTCAAGTTTATTTTTAGTATGTTATTTGCAATTGGTGTTTGTTCTGGGAAAGATATTGCAGACTGAGCAATAATGCATTTCTTGCATTTCTCATGGGTTCTAATGGGGGCCTTTCTTAAAATGACTGGTCCCAGTAACAAAGGCGCTTGTCGACTCAGAAATCGAGGGAAAACCAACAACACACCCGGCAGAACATTATGTTATTTACACGGGTGCACATAAGTGGTCCGCATGTGCGCATTTGCTGTCAAAATAAAAGAAGCGCACCAGATAAGAAGTTGCAACGTGCGTTTGCGTCCATATAAAAAGCACTGTTTTTGTCCGCTAGAGTGGGATTTTCACGGCACATTCTGCACCACATCTCTGTGCGTTCATCGTTTGTTTGAAGCCAGCTCACCTCCTGCAACCACTTTTCCGAGAATACGTGCTTCTTTTGTGGTTCGGACTCCTGACATTTCTTTGGAGGTGGAGGAACATCACAGTAATTGCTTAAAAACGACTTCGGTCGTTGCTGTGCTTTTTGGAAGTCGAATTTCCCAGAGGAACCCACCCGAGGGATTAATAAAGTTCTATCTTATCTTATCTTATCTTATCTTATCTTATCTTATCTTATCTTATCTTATCTTATCTTATCTTATCTTATCTTATCTTATCTTAAAGGAGCTTCTTCGATATCTTTAAGAGTTCTAAACAAATGTCTGTCCTCCTCCAGAAAATCCTATGTACGCAAACACGCGTTGCAACTTCTTATCTTGTGCGCATTTTTTATTTTGACAGCGAATGCGCACCTGCGGACCACTTATGTGCACCCCTGGTTATTTAGCTTGTCATATTGCAGCCACAGAAATTCTTTTGTCCATGAAACCATAAAGCTGCACTTTCTTTTTGCCTTATAGTCTGATTTGTCATAACTTTTCCGTTTTGTGGTAAGCTTTTCTTTGGCTGTCACTTCTTCACCCTGACCTGTCTTATTTGGCTCAGCAGAACTAAAATATATATCCTGCTGCTTTTACACACGCACTCACATAACGCTCAGCGATTCTCTGTGCACATGTTTAAGCTGCGGGAGATTTCACTTGTCATGTTTGCATAGTAAGCTAACGATTGATAAGACGATGTCAGAGGAATTGGTGCGCAAATTATCGTCATTCACCAAACAGTGCTGTCGCTCTCTATACACAGTTCGCGCGATTGCAAAGTGAAAGCAAAAAACAAGCGCAAATTCAAACGCGATTTCAATATGTCACATATTGACAGTGGCTCACCGATGCCAATGACATAATTACCCAGCTACATTTCCGAAAGAATGCAAAAGCATTGACATATATTTTTCCTTCCTACAATAGCCCAACGGGCAGGGCAGAGAGAGATTTTGGTAGCCCGACTGGAAAAATCGCTAGCCCTGGGACGTCGGGCTAGCGATTTTGCGAGCCCTGACCTTATTGCAAAAGCAATCAGTATGATGTATTATTTCACTCCTAGTCTCATTTCCTTATCACTTGGGATAATTTTAGAGACTGCTGGATAGTATAGTAACCACATGGCATATTGCAAGTATTACCTGCTTCCTAGGAGACAATCTATTCAGTGCCATGCTCAGTCACTGGCTAGTGTGCCAGTCTGCATGGGCAAGATACTAATTCCAAGTAAGCACTTACAGCAGAGCAGAAATGCATTATATCCGAACCAGTCCATTTACTATGTATAGCTACTTACTGTAAAGAATTAACACTGTAAACTAGAGCAGGGCGATATGGCCAAAAGTATTTATCACGATATATATTTGAAAATTTGCAATAACGATATAACTGACGATATAATTGATGCGAGACAAAATACAACTCCACAACATTACTAGCACAAAAAGACAACCTTCCATTTATTTCCACTTAAACAAGAAGCTGGTTTTTATGTACATTAAAGCTTTATAAAAATGTAACACTGCAAATGCAAATTCCTTGCTGAAAGTTTAACCAAAAGGCATTTCCAGTAGAAATGGGCTGACATATCCTGAGCATAACCATGTATAATATTCACTGAAGTTAAAAAGAGGTGCTTTGCAACATTAAACTGCAGTGTGCAGTACGTATTTTTCGGACCATAAGGTGCACGGGATTATAAGGCACATTAAGCGAAACAAAGCAGTCAGATAAATCAAACTTTATTAAACTCATTCTTCTTGCTTCCTCCACTTCTGTACCATTGATTCATTAATGTTGAATTCTCTGGCAGCTGCTCTATTCCCATGTTGTTGCAGTATATTAATGGCTAACCTCGTATTGTGGATGAATTATCTCAGTTGTTCTCCTGACTGAAGTTTGGTCCATTTACAGCATCCTGCCATGCGATTGCATTTGTCTCTAACTATCAGGAACTTTAACGTTAACTTTTATAAGTGGAAAAGTGTTAGTGTTCGTCCTCCAGCTTCACTGTTTATGTTATGCTAACATAGCTGTGTCGCTAGCGATCACGTAGCACATCATTATATACCAGTTAGCCCAACTTCAGTAACCCTACAAACGTCACTGCTGTTTAGTTTCCTGTCTTCATTTATGTTGGACGTGATAGCAGAGCTGTACGTTTGAATTTTTTCAGAAATCTCTCAGTCAGAACATGCTATATCATGCTTAGGTAACTAGCGAGCTAAGTTCCGCTAGCTTCCTGCTAACTTCTAACTCCGTTAAATGTAATAAATTTTGTTTTCATGGATGCCTGGAAGTTAAACTTCATAGTTACACCTGGTAAAGCAGCAATGCTGATCGTTTTATTAAAGATGAAAGAATTTAGACAGTTTTTAACTCTCAGTGATGCTGCAGTGTTCGTTTGACCTGAAGCATACGGAGTTTAGGACTCAGATTACTACCAGACTAAAGAGCATCTTAGTCCGACAAATACGACAATAACAACGGCCGCTTGCATGTTCTGCAAAAAAATGTGCTTTGTCGTGTATCTGACGGACAAACACCAAACCAGTTCCACATCACTGAAGTTGCACCATTTTTACAAACCAATTCTGGTTCATCTGTTTCACTCAACAATCGGCCATGTGCGTATGAAAACAAAGGCACTGCGCATGCGCGCTTTACTCATCGCGATATTTCATTTTCCTATCATTGCCTAACATTATACCGGTATTACCGTGAAAGGTATAATATGGCCCAGCCCTAGTGTAAACTCACCTTTTACGTTTTAAATTCAGGATGCGGTTGTTCTGCACCAATGTAACAATAAAATTGGCTAGAATCACGGGACTACAGCAGGCACTGTGTGACAGTTCTGTGACTCCCATTTTCAGCATTTCTACCAATTCTTTCTGAACAGTTTTGTCTTTTATGTTTTGTCTTTTAACCTGTAGGGCAGGGCATGTTTCTAAATGCCATTGTATTCAGGGTTAGGCCATAGTACCTGGTACCAGGTACTAAAATAGTACCTCCAAAGTGATCTGAGAAGGTACTGAAATCTGGTGTAAAAAGACTCCATGCCACCCATTGGCTAATCAGTGGCGTCACTCGATGAGTCATGAGAGAGTCTTGTTCTCAAAAATCAAAGCTGCCATTTTTGAAACCCAGCAACAAGGAAAATGGCAAGAAAAACAATGCTGTGGTCATCTGACAAAAAGCCACATAGCGAGCAGCAGGTAACTCATCGCCTCGACGTCCACCTTTGTTGTAGCGTTTGTGTCGCATACTAATAACATCAAGGGACGCTTGGCCGTGTTGCTGTAACAACAACCAGCCATTGGGTTGTAATGTGCCATATGGCCATTGTCAGCGTTCCATCAGGGCGCACCGTTTGACCATCAGTTTTCATCACGTGGTCAAAGGCTGAGTGTATCATCCATGGAGTGAATTATTGGAACTGGGCGGGTCTCCTGTGGGTCTCAGTGGTGGCTCTTCCCCTGAGCGAGTGTCCTCGGGTCACTTGTCCAGTTTTCTCAAATTTAGATTTTGTTTTGTTTTTTTATTCTTAAAAGAAATGCTGCACCCGATCCTGCCAACTTTTCAGCTCATAGCTCTTTGAGAATCACCTTCATATATGTTACGGCCCTAGCAGGGCCTCCGCCTGAAGGTGCCTGTGTGGGCGTGTCCTACCAGCTCTCCTGCCTTAGGAGCCACCTCTTTCTATTGTACAGCTGACTCCCATCAGCAATTAAAGGTATTTAAGCCCAGAGAAAGGTGAGCTCTGGGCCAGAGTGCCATTTTGTGTGGTTACAGCTAGTGTGCTGCAGTCTTGTGGTTGTCAGCTAGTGTGCTGCGGTCTTGTGGTTGTCAGCTAGTGTGCTGCGGTCTTGTGGTTGTCAGCTAGTGTGCTGCGGTCTTGTGGTTGTCAGCTAGTGTGCTGCATTCTTTTTGACTTACATTGTGCTTTATTGACTAACGTTTGGTTTGTGGTGATAGCGGCTTGTCCGTCTCTTTTAGTTGAGCTACTTTAATAAAACTCTTTAATTTAACCCTTTCGCCTCCTTGACTCCTTTTTCTGACCCGGTCACTTTTGTTACCCCCCCCCTCCCCGCCTAGACCCCTCAGGGGAACGTAACAATATAGTAAAAATATTTTGTCTTTCAAACTGTTAACTTTTAATAAATTCAACAAAATTTTATTTTATTTCTATCGTCCAAATCACAGCAGCACTTGCTTTTGTTTTTATACTGTAAGGTAAATACCTTAGAATAATAGGGTAATTAGTGGAGCTCCCACCAGGCATCGAGTCAGTCACGTGACTACAAGCTATGGACTTAGAGGGGGCAAAAGTCACAAAACACTGAAATCTATGATATAATTTTAAGTTTTTGGTTTTTGATCGTATGACTGTACAAGTGTCAGTATACTGTATATATACTTGAAATCCAGGGTCAATTGATTGTTTGTTTTTCTTCCCTGTTCTTTGTGTCTGTGTGTAGATGGATTCCGTAAGGTGATGCACATTGATACAGGCATTGTGAAACAGGAGAGAGACGGTCCAGTGGAATTTCAGCACCCCTACTTCAGACAAGGACAAGATGATCTGTTGGAGAACATCAAGAGGAAGGTGGTGTCTTCCACCATTGTGTCATGTAAAAATGTAGCTAAAGTTACCCCCATGATTCAGACAGCTGCCAGTATCTATGAGTCCCAAACCTTGATGACTTAAAAAATTGATTGTTGTTTGTCAAAAACATCCTCCTGCTCCTTGGAAACCTCCTGACCTTCACCATCATATTTTTCAAATGTATACAATTTCATTAGGAGTCTAAATGTAAGATGCAAATGACAGCTTCCATTGTCTTCTAGTTAGGTTGAGAGAAGACACTTTCAAGTTTGTCAGGGAATTTGTTTTAGTCCATTTGAAATTGTGTGCTTCTTACTGATAAACTGAGGCTGCTGAACTACAGTTCCATGATATGAGAGTTCTGACATTTTTCCACTAACTGTAAAACAGTGAAGAGTAACATAAGAGGGTATAATCCTTAGTAGCATAAGGAACAAACGTTTTTACCCTTCAGCTGTGAAAAGCTCATGTGATATTGTCACCCTGCGGGGCAGGCTGGCAACATGGACACGCCAATTTGTGAATGCAATAACCCAAGAAGGAAGTCACCTAGGGTTTTGAAATTGATGCCATAGATGCATCTACTAAAAATCATGGAGCAGTTAAAATCTTAGTGACCTCGACCTCAAGGTCAAGGTCAGAATTCAAGTTTTCTGAAAATCAGGTGATTGCTAACAAAGCGATGTAAGATTTTGAAATTGATACCATAGGTGCATCTACTAGGAGGCTGAGGAGTACCGCTGGCCAGCACCCATGTTTTGTTTTTTTCCTGATCTCTGGGGGATTTCCAGAAAATGGTAATGCAACGTGCAGCCAGACTCTGATAGTGTAGAAAGAGGCGCTGGTGTGAATGAGGCAAGTTGTGTTTTTGAGTGCTCGGGGTAGAAAAGCGCTATATAAGAACCAGTCCATTTCCATTTATCATACACAACCATGTGTTAAGAAGCTCCAGTCGATTGAAATGCTGCCTTGTTTTAGGAAGTAAATATGGAACAAAGTATTTTGCAAACCATTTCCTTTTTTTCTGAATCAAAAAATGATTTTCAGTCAGAAAATTCAAATGTCATTCCAAAATTTTTTTTTTTTTTTTTACATTTAGCCTATACCACAGTCACATTTGGACCCCTCTATTTGTTTAGTGTCATTACAAGGACGACAGTAACAACTGTTACTTCGCAAATAGTCTCAGCTGTGCTAAATCATCTCAGAGAGAGTTTGTTGATGAAACCATCTGCTCAGTCTTCTGATCCATTGTGGCAGATCACAACTTTGCTGTCCTTTAAGCACAAGACTTAGTCATGCTTTATGTTTTTCAGGTTTCTAATGCTCGACCAGAGGACAACAAGATTCGACAGGAAGACCTGACCAAGATTTTGGCAAGTGTTCAAAGTGTTCACAGCAAACAGGAGAACATCGATGCCCTGTTGGCAACACTCAAGAGGTGAGTGTAGGGCTTTAAACCAACAGATGCAAACCAACACATCTGGAGAAGTTGCATGTAAAGGTTTTGGTCAGTAAATAGTCATTTGTATTTCTTATTGTTATTGGTATCATTTTTTTAACTGTTAAGGTTCACAATTGAGGAGGGAGAGTACAAACCACTCTTGGTCCAGAAGCTCTTGGTCCAACAATGGTCCAACATACGCAGACAGCCAGTAGTCCTCGACTTAATCAAAGCATAAACAGATATTTTATAGCATCAGGGTTTGATTTACTGACGCCCCTTCATGCGTCACAGATACATTTTATACATAGATCAGATCAACACCACCATGGCTTTTAAGACAGAACATCATCTTCTATTTTCATGGCTAGCCCTTCCTGTCTACCTTTCAGTTCTTGTCTTGTTCCTCTTTCTTGCCGAGACAACAAGGAACGGTTCCTCTTTTACCGAGACACTTTTGCAGTTACAGCCAGACATGAGTAACCTCTTCTCTAAATAAATTTAACTCATGTGTGTGTATGTGTTGACCTCACATGCTCTTTGTGTCACCTCTTCACCTCCAACCTGCTGTGTCTCGTCCTCAAATGCTCTTTCTCAATTCACCTGTTGCACTTCTAACCTCTCACTAGACCAGACGCTCACTGAGACTATGTGTATGTCTTCTACTAAATAAATGTTTTAACCAAGAACCTCTACTAAAACCTTAATATAAAATGACCTGATATAAGTGTTTTGTAAGCATGTATTGCAATTCCTTCTATGTTCTAGTTTTCCCTCAGCATGTATCACCTGAACAGTCACGTCAGTGAAGCTTAAGACCTTTAAAGAACCTGAACATCAACTCAAATAAGCACAGATATGCAATATGTATAAAATAGTTATAACTGCACCTGGAATACAAAATTAATATAATAACTTGTATGCATAAACATCTTAAGGCCATCTTAAAGCTATCTGTTACATTGTTAAAGCAATGATCATACTGCAGATTATATTATGCTGGTCAAATACTTTTCTGTTCATCCCCACATAACACAACAAAAATACAGAAACCTATCACACCTGACACTATGTATGTTCTGAACAGGTCACCGTCAATCACAGAGCTTGGTCGTGTAGCCTGCTGGATGAAGTGGTAGTTACATGTTAAAGTAACACCCAACTAAATAACAGGTTTCTCACCAGAAAGTTAAATTGTTCCATCCACTTTTAAAACATTGTTTCTTTTTTGCACATTGGCAGTGTTTCAAAGTGAACATCTCAATGGCCATTGCGCATAAAAGCCTGTAATTTTCACTCGTCTTTCCTGCTATCAAAATGCACCAGGACCTGTAATTTAGGAGAAATAAGTCAAAAAATATACCTTTGAGATATTCCTGTTTGTGCCAGAACAAAGGCATGAAAACACATCTCTTAAAGTGTTTTATATTTGAAGTTAAAATAGATAAACTATATATGTTCCATTAAAATTGTTATGCAGATCAGAGAGAGTTGAGCAGTAAGCTCGTGCTGATTTGAGATGTAATAACCCGATTGTGTTTGATCAGTGTATCAGGAAGGAATTCTTACATGAATGCAAGACTGTGTAATCGAATACTGAATCTTACAGGTGACAGCTGGTCCTGTAGTCCAATCTGTTGACTGCAAAAATCGTATTTTTCAGAGAGAACGAGTCTCTGTGGCGAGAGTTATCAGATCTGAGACAGAAACATGCCCACCAACAACAGCTCATCAAAAAGGTCAGCAGTCATATGATTTGGAACTGTATTCATAAGTTATGATTGTATCTTCATTAGATTATACTGAATTTAAAGTTGAACTTCTTTTGTAATAAATGTCATAATATTATGCCTTATTATTCATGTTATGTTGTTGATATGTTATTAAAAGACTCTTTCTAATTACTTGGTACATTGAAAGCTAAACAAGTTTTTTAGTGATTTATCCCGTTTCTTTTACCACCTAATTTTTCAGCAGCCAGACGTAAAACCTTTATCAGCATGTATTAAAAATACAGAGATGAAAAGCGATGAAGTGTTCATGTCAGGCTTGAATTTTTCATACTGGTCTTTTTTTCAGTTGCTCCATTTTATTGTTACATTGGTGCAGAACAACCGCATCCTGAATTTAAAACGTAAAAGGTGAGTTTACAGTGTTAATTCTTTACAGTAAGTAGCTATACATAGTAAATGGACTGGTTCTGATATAATGCATTTCTGCTCTGCTGTAAGTGCTTACTTGGAATTAGTATCTTGCCCATGCAGACTGGCACAGTAAGGAATCACCCCTGACCACCCCTATACTAATAAGTTGCCAAAAACCTTGTGTGTTAAAGATAAATAAATAGTAACAAAAGTAACGGTCAAGATGTAATTTAGGGAGGGGAAAAAAACTGTGTGGTAAGCGGTAAGTAAGACTGCTCGTGGATAAAGGGCGTCTGTTTCCAGTAAGGGTCCCCAGGCTAGGATCCTGTGGTACTTACCGATACAGACAGACTGGTGATGGCTAACCAACTGGAGACACCAGTGGTGGGCAAGCAGACGACTAATCCTGTAGTGATGTTGACTACTGAGGACAGACACCCTCTCTACTTTTAGGATTAGGCTTAAAACTTTCCATTTTGACAGTATACAATAGTAAGGGCTGGATCAGGTGATCCTGAATCCTTCCTTAGTTAAGCTGCTAAAGGTCTAGGCTGCTGGGGGGTTCCCATGATGCAGGGTTTCTTTTTGACTAAACTCACTATGTGTTTATACACCTCTACATTTAATTATTAGTTATATTCATCTTTGGTCTTCATATTGTCTTCATCCCCTCATCCCAACCGGTCGCAGCAGATGGCCACACCTCCCTGAGCCTGGTTTTGCTGGAGTTTTCTGCCCGTTAATAGGGAGTTTTTCTTTCCCACTGTTTCAAAGGGCTTTGCTCAAAGGGGGTTATATGATTGTTGGGGTTTTCTTTGTATTATTGTAGGGCATTTATACTTACTGTACAAGGCGCCTCGAGGCAAAAGAAAATTGAATTACATTTTGGAAGTGGGGTTGTCAGTTTTATGTAAGGCGTATGTGATAAAAATAATTCACTAGTATAACACTAATATCATACTAATAGTTACTGTTGTAGGTGTTTCAAAGTGTAACTTTTTGTGAGTTTAAATTATACAAATGATAAAGCTGCTTTTTTATTGATTACTAGTGACATAAAATATTAGTTTGGTTTTCAACAAAGGGTTGGCCTTTAAATACAATGGTACAACAAATAAGAACTTTTAACAATAAAGATGTTTTCCAAAGGACTACCATATCACAGTTTTTGTCTTTGTTTTTAAACAGGCCCATTCTTATGAATGGCAATGGGAAGAAGCCCAAATTCATTCACCAGATCTATGATGACAAAGTGTGTGTTGAACAGGTCAGTAAAGAATGGTTACTGTTCACATTATGCTTTTCAAAAGTATTGTTTTTAAGTGCTGCCTTAAATAAATTAGAAGTCTAGTGATACCAGAAATGTTTCCTGTATGATTACCAATACAGTAACTCTGAACTCAATACCCAACTTTGTACCACAGCAGAAAAATGAAAATTTCTATAATGTTAGCCATTGCAAATATTTTATCTAACTGAACATAATTAATTTTACAATCACAATGGTAACGTGTATTTCAGGATAACAACACCAAGTACTATCTCATTAACAAGTCAATCACGAGCTGCTGCTCTTGTGGGTCTCTTTAATATGTAGTTTTTTTTATGTGGCTGGCCTTAGTCTTCAGCATGTTGCTGTAGCTGATTTGCAGCAACTAACCAAACCAAAGCAATACAAGACAAGCGACTGGCTTCCTGTGTTGACACAGGTTCTTGGCATTTAGTTTGAAAGTCCTGATTGTAATTCAATTAATCTGATGGTCTGATTAATTTAGAGAGGTACTGAGTTTTTCCATGTAAGAATGAATGTATTTATTAACTTTTTTGGTAAAATTAGAGTAAGAGAAGTATATTTATAACTACAAGCCTCATTCATCCATTCACAAATCCTGTCATACAGGCACTTCATTCTCTGTCCAAGTACTTTGCCAAGCACACAAACACTCACACTCACTATAAACTGATGCTTTGGGGTAGTTCAGGGACTCAAACTAGAGGAGCCAGACTGAATCACTCACCTTCTAATTTAATAGAAAGTGTGCTGGACGTCCTGAGCAGTAGTCACACTAAATGATCAACTACAAATTCAAAACAGTTTGTTTTATTTATTTTTTTTGGGATGGATCCCAGTTTTGCTGTTCTTTGCATACTAAGGTTTTAAGTTGTATTTGTAGATGCAGTGAAGAACTCTGCCCCTGACCGTTGGTCACAGATGTGCTTGTGCAGGCAGTGATTGCCACAGCAGAACTGTCTACTCTTGAGGCTGTGGCTCTAAGTGCCTAAAGTTATTGACTATTCAAAATTTGCTTTTATATTTTTCTCTGCGTACAGATTTCATTCATCTAAGACTATGAACAACAGATGATGATATTCCCAAATTCTTTGCAATTTAAAGTTGAAATGTTCCGCTTTAAGGGTTTTGTTCACCTTGCCCCGTGTGTGTGTGCGCGTGCGTGCGTGCGTGCGTGCGTGGTCCTAAAGTTGAGCATTGGCATGTTGATTATATCATCTTGTAAGAGCTCTGTAAACAATCTTTTCTAAAGTCATGAATCTCTCTGTGCCCCGTGTTAAGTCCTCTGTCAGTAGTATCAATGGCGTAAAGGGTTCTGAGCTGTCTGATGATGTCATTATCTGTGACTTGCCTGAGAATGATGGAGAGGTAACGTCGGAGATCACAGAAGAGTCACAAGCCTACGAGCAAGGGTAAGACGATTTACCTAAGACTTCTTGAAAGGCATTAGCATTCTGCCCTTATAACATCAGATGGTAACATCTTAACAGCTGTAGTAGAGGTGTGCTTTGCTCTGTCAAGTGCCTTTGAAGATGTTGAATTGGTACTCCAACCTGCTACACTGAACAATGGAATAGTCAGTTTGCATCAATACAATCTATATAGTGTCATTACATGACATGTTGCTACCAAACAAGACCCATCATACTTGCTGAGCTCTTTGTAGCTGTGAAGTAGTTACAGTGGTGTGAAAAACTATTTGATTCCCCCCCCCGTTTTTTTTTTTGTTTGTTTGTTTGTTTGTTTGTTTTTTTAAATATGTTTGTCACACTTAAAGTGTAAAGAGTGATGCACCATTGCATGCATCAATTACATCCTTTGGTGGACATAAATGATTCCCCAAATACTTATTTGGGAAACTAAAAAAGCAGTTCTGCATGGCATGATCGCTTCATATGCCTCAAATAAAAAACACACCAAACAAGAAATCAAATGTGAAGCACAAAATGACAGAACTATAAATCTATTTTCAACCAATCAGTTTGAAAAAGCTTTGTGAAATAAGGAAAATAATTTGGAATTAAACTCATTGTTAAAAATGAGGTCCACAGATTCCAGTACAATTAGGAAAAACAGGTAAATACCTAGCAAATCTTTCTGATGTATTTCTGTTCCTTCGCGGGCCCTTGGATCAGTCGACCAGCTGCTTTTGGTTGTCCCAAAAATTGAGGTTTTTCACTTGTGGCTCGTTTTCACCTCGTCCTGTTTTCCTTTTTGTATGTCCTTGTCTTGTGTTATTGTTGCTTTGCTAAAAAAATTTTTTTTAAATAATGATAATAAATTTTAAAAAGAGGAAAACAACACACTTCACTTTCAACATTTGTTCATTTTTCAATTCAATACAGGTTTGAAATAATTTGCATATTATTGCAACATTGTGGTGTTAATTTTCCCACTAAATATTTTACTTTAAAGACTGGTGATGTATATGGCAACCAGTGCCATAAAGTCTTTGCCAGTTAAGTAAAATGACAATACACTGACTTTAGAAAGTTGTGTTTAGGTTAAGTTTTAAATATATTCATATAGTTAAATATATTCTATATGTTTTCCTTCAGCGATGTCGAAATTGTGGAAGTAGAGCTCGAGAGCTGTCCAGTGCTTCCAGCTGAAACAGAGGTGTGCACCACCATTACAGAAGGCCTCAAACACACTGAAGCTGTGTCGGCAGCCGCAGCAGATGACGGTCAGAGGAGCAGCACTCTAGACAGCAGTGGAACAACTAGTAGTGCCCTACAGCTTAATAAACCCTCAGTGCTGAGTCTTGAGGACCCCGTGAAAATGATGGATTCCATCTTGAATGAGAATGGAGCAGCAATATCACAGAACATCAACCTGTTGGGGAAGTAAGTTTGAACCGAAATTCTCACTGAATATTGATGCTTCATTGGTTGTTTAGATTGTGAGACTTTTATTTTCAAATAAGACTATCGATCCCTTTCAGATGTTTACAAAACATTTAAATGGAGCACTGAGCTGATGTGGAACTGATGGCTGACTGGTTACACTGAGGTCATCCCTTGGTTATAAGATACTCTGTGACCCAGATCCTTCTGTGTGAAAAACTGATCTTCCAAACTACGCGGGGGATCATCGTAGTGTAATGCATAGTCAGTTAAACTGGTGTGTGAATATGGGTCACTCTAATGTTGTTGGACCCTTGTGGCCCTCGTGAGTCTTTTACTGATGATTTGGTAAGAAACATGAATGTTAGTAGCCAGGTAGAGGTCATTTTGTCGGCCTCTGGCAGTGCTCCTCCTGTTCTTTGCACAAAGAAGCAGACATTGGTCTTGCCGTTGGATAGATGCTTTTTTTGGGGGGGGGGCTGTCTTTTGTTATCTTGTGCACATTCTTGAGATTATGCTGGGTGACATCAAAATGTCTTGTGATGGTGTATATAAAGATGAGACAGCACTTTTACTGGGCTGCAGGTACCGTCTCATGCTACAAGTAGTGAAATGGACACTTAACAAGAAGCAGAACTCAAGTAAAATTAGTCGGGAAGGATGGTCTGTGTCTACCACCTGTAAAACCACCTTGTTGGGGTTGTCTTGTGCACTTGTTAAGAAGTACAGCAAGCTGTCTATACCTGAGGACTTGGAAGCTGCCAAACAAACACTCACAGGCTTTGCCACCTGCTTGAAGAAGCGGAGAGATGGTCACCAGGAGAATAAACCAGATATTCTCCACTGGCCATCCAATAGCTGGCATTTTGGCTAAGTCTCAAATATGTTCAAAGGATGGCTAGAGGGCAAAGGAGCACGATACTGGTTTTTTTTCTCACCAGTAGCTCTGACGTCACATGTAAACTGTAGATAGAGGCTGGGGTTAACCACACCAGGCAAGACCCCAGGAGCAGGCTGTGCAAAAATAGCTAAATAGTTGACACACAACTGGATGTTTCCACGGGACAGTGATCGCTACGTTTCTGAAATATGTAAACTACGCTTTAAAGCTAGGTCTGCCCCAGGTAATCAAATAATTTAAATGAACTCTGGAATTCTGCTAGCCAAATATCGAGTAGCCTAATATCAAGTGAGAACTACACGAGAAGTTACATTTAAAAGCTATCATTGGATTACATGTGCAGTATCAAATGCACCCTTCCCATGTTTGTAACATGTAATGTCTTAGCTTTAACAAGGCGTTATAGAAATGTCCATGTGGAGGCCAAAAAAAGTATTTCGTTTTCTGCCTGCTAGTTATTTATACTGGGTTTCTTTAGCTGTTTACCAGCTAAAGTTCCCACGGCACATTGTAAAAACATCCCTCTGGCCAGACATGATCATTATTTCTGATGCCTCAAAACATCTGATCATGCTGGAACTCACAGTGCCCTGGTAAGAGCAGATCCAAGAGGCCAACGAGAGAAAGCGCGCAAAGTACCAGGAACTAGTGCAGGACTGCAGGGGAAGGGGCTGCAAGACTTTCTATGAGTAGGGATGGGTACTGGTGGTTCTGACATAAACGGTAGTAACCAGACCGAAAAGCAGCGCACATTTCGGTGCTTTTTTTTTTCCTGAGCTGTGATACACTTCTAGCCAATAATTTTACGTTTCCGAGGATAGTAGGCGGGTCCAGGTACGTGCGTTCTTTTAGAGCAGAGCTACAGATTAAAAATGCCCAAGGCGAAGCGGTCAAAAGTCTGGCTGTACTTCACAGCAAAATATGCAAACTCAGCAGCCTGCAACAAGTGCTTTAAGCTGATACTGTGATACTGTCAAAGGAGGTAACACCTCGAATCCGATGAAACACCTGGCGACGCATAGCGTTTTTTTTAAAAGCCCAGAAATGCGCCGTATGATAGCTTGCTGCCAGACCTCACACCGAGCGCATCTACTGTGCGTGGGTTGCCTGTTATCTGACCCGGAGTTAGCAATATCCCCCAAAAACCCCGAAGAGGAGAGTCCTGGCCCCTAGCCCTGCCAGTGTAGCAGAAATGATGACGGATGATGATGCAGCGGCAGCCGTTCTTCTCTGCGTGAGTAGCTTAATGTTCGTGTGTAATTTACGTTGAGTAGGCTAACCACGTTATTACATTAATGCATGTAAAGTGAACTAGCAAACATCATCATAGCTACATGCGGCTGTCTTCTTGTTTGATGGCAGATACTCCCTTCACCCTGGCCAAAAAGGCTAAAATGACCAAAGAAAAAGTGGAAAACAGCTAAACATGAGAGGTTTAGGACAAAGTTTGTGTTTTTTCCATTGTTTAAGCACTGCTTCCAGCCAAGAGTGATGCCATATATGCCCCATAGCTGCAGAAAAGGCACACATTGTTATCTTTTTACAAAAAACCAGCTGAACATGAGAGGTTTTTGGACCAATTTTGTGTTCTCCATTCTTTAAGCACCGGTTTGAGCACCGGCACCGTTTCAAAAGTACCGATTTGGCACCGGTATCGGATAAAACCTAAACGATACCCATCCCTATCTATGAGTGGGTTGTAGGGGCTTTGCAGGACAATCACTCTGCAAAGTCCTGGGCCGACTGGGAGTGGCTGGGGCAGCCAAGAAGAGGGCCATCCAGGCTGTGAACAAAGCGGCAGAGAAAGCCACAAGGTGGCTGTGGATTGAGAGGGCTGATCCATGGGCAGCTACTGGTACCAAGTTGGGGCCTGATCACCCCCGGCTGGGTCGCCTGGGCGAGGGTGTATGATGTTGCGAGACCTGAAACACCTGAGGATACATCACAGAAGATGCGTACCAGTGCATCCAGGAGATGTGTCTTGCATAGCCAGCCTGTCCTTGGATTAGCCACTTAGTTCTCCAAACCCTTTCACTACAACAGTACCACTTTCTGCAAGGCAGCACAAATCACAGATTGTTTTTGGCAAGCCATATAAACTTTCACTGGAAATCAGTTATGGTTAATGTCATGTGTTAGACTGGTCAGGCACAGTTTCCCAAGAACACTGATTACACTGAACCTTATCTTAGCTAATTAGCACATACCCTTGCTCTGACCTTCCAAGCTGGATTGACCCATCCATACTGACAGTATATGTTGCTGTGTTTATGCTGTCTGTACAGAGTCATGGAAGCAACATTGTAAGGGGGCTGATTATGCACAAGATGCATATGTAACATTGTAAAAGCATTGCATGTGCGTTGCTGTTTTTAGTATTTTAAATACTTTGCTGTGTGCTGTGTGCTGTGTGCAGTATGCGAACCACAAATTCCCCAAATTCTAGACAGCTGAACAGGCATGTAGTACATTTAAGTGTCTAGTGCTGTCACATTTTAACTCTACAACTCCATGTTGGTCATGTGATCATGTGAATATGGTGTTCCATTTCATTCATTTTATTTAACGTGTGTGAATTTGTCTTTTTTTGTTAGGGTGGAACTCATGGACTATCTGGATAGTATTGACTGCAGTCTAGAGGACTTCCAGGCCATGCTTTATGGAAAACAGTGTGGCATTGATTTTGATACTCAAGAGGTAAGATAGCATTATACACACACACATCATAAACACCCACTTAGGTCATTGGTGGTTTCTAGCCTTAGTCAAACTGATCAGATGTGTTATCCAAAACTGGATAAGCTGACCATTGGTACTTCCACTGCTATAAAGGTAATGTAATGGGAGTATTTTGAGGTAAAAATATGGAAGGAGCCACCCATTCATTTTCTGCTGCCTGTCCATCTCTGGGACGCAGGAAAGCCAAACCTACCTCTCCCCATCAACCTCCTCCAAGCTCTTCTGGGGGAGGGGGCGCTGAGGCATTCCCAAGTTGGCTGAGACATAGTCTTGCCAGTGTGTCTCCTCTTAGTTTCGACATGCCTGAATCACCTCACCTAAGAGGTGGTTCTAGTCAAGTGTCTGACTCTGTTATCTCAGGGCTTTCAATTGGAGGGAGGACTTTTGTTTTAAGTCCTTCCTGAATGACCAAGCTGCTAACCTCTTCACTATCTGGCCTAGATACTCTACAGAGCAAGCTTCTTTTTCTCTGCTTGTATCAACAATCTCATTCTTTTAGTCACTACCAAAAAGCCATGGCCATAGATGAGAGTGGCAACATAGATTGACTGGTAAACTAATAGCATCGATTGCACACTCGGCAAGAAGAGACTGCAGCTGCACCAGTCTGCACGTGCCAGTTTTCTTCTCAGAGACACTTGCAAGTGTTCCACATATGGCAGCAGCTCATTCCCTGTCTGTAAGAATATTTGTTCTTGAACGTGTAAATCTGTTCTCTAACTTCTAATTTACATCTATGCTGTTAGCTTTTGTCTGTTTTAAAGCTTCTGTCTTGTGATGTCACCCTTCAGGAGAATGTGCCCTCCAAAGGGAGCACAGCAGAGGTGAGCAAAGGGAGGAGTGAGGAAGATAACACAGGTAAGGATAAACTACACAATGAACCAAAGATAGTTTTAAATTAGCCATTGGATATATTGCAAATCCAAAAGGTACTGCTGAAATGAGTTAGATGGATATGGATGTCATTATTTTCTAAATTACAATACAACAGATGTACAGTAACTATGTACTTTCAGTATCCTGTAGGCAATTACTGATTGTTAATGCTATAAAGTCGTCACTGTTTTGTGCTGTAAATCTGTAATACACACTGTTATAAGCAGTTACAAGCAAAACAATCTTCCTAAGATTAGTACTTAATTTGGTATGATACTACTGAAACATTACACTTTATTAGGGTTAATGATACTTCATATAATGCCATTTAAGCTTTTATTTCCCACACTGTGGTGTGAACTTGCTGGTTTTATTTAATAAGCAGCTGATTAAGATTTGGAGTAATATCTAAAATTACAATTAATTAACAACTCTCTCTACCTGCAACATTGTGTCTCCAAATCGGCGTCAGAGAGCAGACATTCAAATATTTCACAAGTTTAGTTAGTGTTGATTGTTTGAAGCTCTTTTCTTTATGACATGAGCGGATGATCATTAATGTTATGTTGTTAATAAAGTTAGGAAAAGTAAAGGATGTTTCACGTGTTTTTCTTCATTGAACCAGATATATTTAAAGTTTGTTTTTTGTTGCTCCCCCCACAAGATAAGCAGCTGATCCAGTACACCACCTGCCCTCTGTTGGCTTTCCTCGATGGCTGTATTCCTCCTCCAGACCTGGATCTAGCCATAGACGGCAGCAGCACAGGCTCCTCAAGCACCCAACATGAGCCTTCTTCCAGCTCTGTGGCTTCTATTGATGCTGAGAAGTCATCAGAGATAGTGGACACCAGCTTGGAGTCGAAGCAGGCACATCGCAGCTCGCTGATTCGCCTGGAGCCCCTGACAGAGGCAGAAGCTAGTGAGGAGACCCTGTTCTACCTATGTGAACTGAGTCCTGCTGGGCCTGAAGCTGATTCAGTTCAGCTTAGCAGAGTGTGAACACCGAGACTGCTTCAATCACAGACTGTATCCCTCAGTTATGTTAATACTTCCTCTCATCTCTGGAGTTCTTTTAAACAGCAGAAAATGAAGCGAAAATCTTCGCGGCTGCAGTTTGGACACATTTTTAGATTTATGACTTTGGCTTTGGGTAATAGTCAGTCACTCAAAAGTCACATCTGATTACTCCATACTCATTCTCTTTGTGTTCTGTAAGGAAAACAATCCAGGAAAATCCTGGAAGGTGTGTTCGTCATCTGTGGGAGGGGCACAAAGAGCTAAATGAACTTCCACATTTCTGAAACTTGATCATTTTACTTTCAAGTTCTAGAACTTGAATTTTTTTTTCAAATCAAAGGTCTCAAATGTAAAAATAAGGCACAAAGTGGAGGCATTGTAATCACTTGTGTATAAGCTCTGTTCATCTCTGTGCTGCTGGATCCACAGACAGAAGAATACATTGGCTTTCGTTCCATCTCCTTCAGCGTCTTTGTAGTCTAAAGAAAACTGCTTCAGTTTTGCTTCTACAACTTTAGTGAGGATGAACAGTAAACTGTTGTATATAATTTAATAATCTATTTATTCTAGTTTTTGTTTATATTTGGCTTAATGTTTGTGCACAGAGCTTAGACTTTTCATTAAGCAACATTCCTGCGGATTGTGTTTTGTTTAGGGAACACCTCGGAAAGTAACTTGTACATTTACATTCAGTTGAATTCTGGAGGACTGGGGCAAACACTGGATTAAAAACGGAAACAGAGGATAATATTCAATCCTTC
This sequence comes from Aulonocara sp. 'chitande type north' Nkhata Bay, assembly GCF_057382095.1. Taxonomy (NCBI): domain Eukaryota; kingdom Metazoa; phylum Chordata; class Actinopteri; order Cichliformes; family Cichlidae; genus Aulonocara; species Aulonocara sp. 'chitande type north' Nkhata Bay. Next base: position 34,304,558 of record NC_141358.1, on the reverse strand, counting down.
AGTCAGCTCATAGTTTTCATTCTCAGAACTGCAGACAGAAAAAATCTTGATGATAATATGTGAGTGGCTTTAGCATGTGTGCATGCTACAGATATGATAGATGTGGAAAGAATGCGCTGTGTCCACCCGACCACACACGAGACATACAAAATATATATTGCGAAATCTGTCCTGCATTCCTTTAGCAGTATATAACAATAAAGTTGAGTTGTTGTAAGTGTCAGTGTGTTTTTTGGAACGGTGGTCATAGATCATAGAGAAGTTTGATTTCTGTTTTATCATCACCCGGCTGGGCAGACAGTAGCTCCAAAATGAGGCACAGTACAGTTGGTGCTCCTACTACAAATTCAGTGACAGAGGTCAAGTTTTCTGAACATTTTGTGAATGTGCTAACTGAAGAAAGAAGCCACCTACCATTTTTAAATTTATACCTTATTTATTGGGAGACTGAGGGCCAGCAGCATTTTAACCTTTTAGCATTTTGTACACAATAAGACAAATAAGAATATGAGAAAAGTAGAAATGATCATTGATTTCAGGAAGAAATCAATTATATCCTGGCATTGACTGTCAAGCGGTTTTCTGTTGAGAGGCTCTCAGACTTCTGCTTTTTGGGAGTTAAGGTCAGGGAGGACCTGATCTGGGAAATGCATACTGCTTGGCTAGTGAAGATACCATGCTAATACCATGCTTCTGTTGTGCTGAGAATTGCACCTAAGTTTTCTTCAGTGTTTCTTTGCTACAATAACAACTATTCTGATTCTGAAAGAGTGTAGGTGTTCAATAGCACCATCTGCTGGATTAAATATTCATTGCAGGCAACCTGGATAAAGCTTAGAGACTAAACTACAACATCTGGACTAAATGAGTGATGAATGGTCTTTACATAACCAGCAGATGATGAAATAGAAGTGTATATATTCACATTAATTAGATGAGAACTACATATGATTGACTAATAGTCTGTCAAATGCTAAATTTACTGATCTTTTTTGTAAGCAAGTATAAGTGGGAACACAGGAAATAAAAGCCAAGGTTTTGTTTAGGAAATAGAAGTGCTTGTGACAGTGGGAGTGTTTGTGTATTTGTATCTGAGGGCAGAAGGCACGGTTTACAAATTTTTCTACAGAATGAGAGGTTTTAGTAACATCAAAATTTAAAGCAAATCTGTAGAGGTACAGGTAAATGTTTCTGATACTCCCAGTATACTAGAGGATCCTGTGTTCTGGATATGTTGCTCTCTGGGAGATATTGCTGGACTTGGGTGATGGCATTAGTAGTTGCTTCGGAGTTCTTCCACAACAAGCTAAAAAGTAAGCACTAAAGGCTGTCTCCTATCATCTTAGTTGTGCTTTCTACACAATTCCTATACAATTTGGCACCTCACTGCAGTATGACACAGCAGCTGCACCAGTCTCATGGTTTTTCTTAAAGCGATACACGCAGTGATACGGGGAGTCACTGTTTTCTGCTTCATACACTACTGGCCTCTATAGTCACCATCACTACTGATGACTGTAGAGCTCACTTGAGTACAGTGAACTCAATGTCATGTTCAAGAAACTAGTTTGAGATGATTTAAGGTTTTGTGACATTGCGTGTTATCCAGCTGGAGGCAGTCTTTTGAAATGGATACACTGCAATCATAAAAGGAGGGACATGTTCAGCAACAATACTCAGGCTGTGACATTTAAATGATACTCAGTTGGTACGTGCCAAAAAATATCCTCCACACCACACCAGATGAAGCAAGGCTTTTATGTTCAAGCCTAGAAGTGATAGATTTCGATATCACACTGTTTTGTCACTGTAACGTTTGTCCTGTAAAGCATCCACAGGACACGGGTGTGGGGACAGCAATACCTTCATTAATACTGTGGTTTCAGGTTCACTGGGACACAGTCACTCCCGCTCTCTGCTGTCACGTCCACTCTTCCGCCTCTGACTGTCACTGCGAACATATAAAGAGTGACAATCACCTTCACTTCCCAGCACACCTGTTCACCCCGCCCCTGCGCCGCCCCGGGAGCTCACTGCGTCATCCCTCCTCTGCAGCCGGCCAGAGACCACACCCACGCCACAGTCACATGATGCTAAACAGAAGCTGTCAACTCAGCTCTGTACAGTGGGCAATCATAATGAAGCAGTTCAACTTGTAGATTCAAGCTGCACTGCTCTTCATACTTTTGGCCACCAGATGCCACCAGAGAGGACGGTGTCGAAAAGCTTCGAGTAACAAACCCTTTTTCAAGACCAGTTTCAGTGATTCACAAAGCTTCATTTTGCCATCACTAATCTAAGGAGCTTGGAAAGAAAATTGACTGGAAGGAAAATTTCCAGGACCTCCTTAATCCCAATGACATCTTCTGTAGAGGAAGCAGAATCTGGGTATGAGATTCTTGATAGGGAACCCTTCACCTCTGGTGTCCACCATCCAGTGCATGGATTATCGCCATGTCAGGTACCATCTTACAACCACAGTGCCTTGCAACAGCCTCAGCAATGGAGGTGTTGAGCACGGTCCATTCAGCTTATTGTCTCCAGCCTCCTTCAGAATGATGTTAAAGTCATGCTGTTGAAATACTGTTGAAGGAACTGAGATCACCTTCTGTTGTAAGAGTGATCCAATGTTAGCATTCACACTTTAGTGAGAGGTGAAACAGATTTGACCTAAGGGACAATCTTTTTTTTTTTGTAACCAGTTAGAAGATTTTGGCTTTTATGAATAATAGGATGAAATCTCTATCAGTCATCTGCCACCCAGCTGATAGAGATTTCCTTTCCTGCAATAATAACACCTACAACTGAAACGGCTCCGACCTGTAAGGTCAAAAAGGGCATCGGAATCACTTTCACAGTGGAACAAAGAAATTCACCGCAGTTGCGATAATAATATGCGCATCTGCTGCAGCCACAGGTTTGGATGGTCGTTAAAATGGAGAGATATCTGACGAGAAACATGCGTTGCATCTGAGACAAACGAGGCAAATGCTGATAATAAGGCAAAAAGGAAATACAATGAAGTGTATCTTGCTCTTGGTTTCACGGTGAATGTGATAGGAGATGAAAAGAGACCGGTGTGTATTTTATGTTTGAGAACTCTGGCAGTTGACAGTATGATGCCCAACAAATTAATAAGACACTCAGAGACATTACACCCCAATGACATCCATAAGACACTTGACTTCTTTCAAAGAAAATTGGAGATTACCGTCAGCAGGAAAAAAAATAAAAGCTCTAACCTGAGATTCTGGCGTTTCTGGCAAAATACATTTATATTTAAAAATGAACTCAGGATTTAATGAACGATATCGCGTTATTCAAACTAAAATCGATTTTACTCAGAAAATCTATCATCGAAACCCACCCCGAGTGAGTCTGGCTGGTGTGGAGAGGGAGCATCCACTCATGGATAGAAAGCTGTGGGCATTCTGCTTCCATTTGGCACGTCCTACCTCTGTGAGATGGAGTGAGCCTCACTGAAAACAAAATATAGATCTAGGTTGAACATTGAACATGACTTGACAATGGCGGTATCAAGCCTGCAACCACAGGCTCAGTGCAGCCACTACGAGTGACAAGTATTAAACTCTCACTAAATTATATATTTTTTCATCTCTGTTCATGAGTTTCTGGATTTCTTTTTTCATAAGACTAAGACTGAACTTTATTTTTGCATTTCTGGCAAAGTTCACATTCTGTGTAACTTGCTGCTTTTTTGAAGAAGTGGTGCAGACTAATGACACAGTCTAGTGACAAAAGTTGCAAAGTTGTTTGAAATGAAAGTTGTTGTAGTCTGAGGTGGTAGTCTGTAGCACGGGGGGCCCCACAAGGAACAGTACTTGCCCCTTTCCTCTTCAACCTGTACACTGCAGACTTCAGTTATAACACAGACACTTGCCATCTCCAGAAGTTCTCAGACGACACCGCCATTGTGGACTAGGCGTCAGAGGGAAACGAACTGGAATACAGGGGGGTCATCATCAATGACTTTGTCAGCTGGTGTGAACAGAACCATCTTCATATCAATTCCAGCAAGACGAAAGAGCTGGTGATTGACTTCAGCAAGAAGTCCCCCCTACATCAGTGAACATCCAGGGTTTGGACATTGAAATGGTGGAGGAGTACAAATACCTGGGTGTTCACCTCAGTAACAAACTGGATTGGTCCGCAAATACAAATCCCCTTTACAAAAAAGGTCTAAGTCGTCTTCACCTGCTATGGTGGCTGAGATACTTTGGGGTGAACAGGACTCTTTTAAAGGCGTTCTTCTACGACACTGTGGTGGTGTCTGCTATCTTTTATGCTGTGGTCTGCTGGAGTGGTGGAATGGCAGAGAGGGACAGGGGGAAACTTAATAAACTGATCAAGAGGGCCAGCTCTGTCCTGGACTGTCCACTGAAGTCCATCAAGCAGGTTGGCGAGGAGAGAATGTTGTCTAAGCTAACATCCATCATGGACAACACCTGCCACCCCCTGTATGAGACTGTACTGAGCAGCCTCTACAGCAGCCTCTATTACATGGTTATCTCACTCATCACCAGTTTAATTGACATATCATATGTTTTTAATTGCTGCTACTCATTAGCAGCTTGTTTGTACACTGTATATTTCACCAGGAGCATTTATACACCCCCCACACTTATGTACATATCTCTGTATGTATATCTGTGCATACGAATTTCGGTTGCTGTGTATATAGGACTACTTTGTGTCTATATTCCTCTTGCTATAAGAGCTGTGTGACACCCAAATTTCTAATTCGTGGGATAATAAATGTTTATTCTATTCTATTGTTTGTTTAAAAGAAAAATGAATGAAGAATTCATTGTGAATGTGCTTATTATCAGAACAAAGTTGCAGCTAGGCTTTTCTGTCTTTGTTTTGTTTTTGTCTGTGGCGTGAAAATCTTTCCTCCTGCATGTAGTGAATGATGTAAAAACGTTGACAACCACTGGGGCTTTGACAAATTTGCTATAAGGAACACATCAAGCCATAAACTCATATACTGAGGAAATGCTTTAAAGAGGCCTAAGAAAAGACTAAAGCTGTCTTCTGTAACAAGTTCAGAGTAAAAATGTCTAAGCTCAGACTTAAATATGTCTGTTTTCCATGAATCCCGGTCAGTCTGTTGCAAGGTAAAAGCATGATTTAATATTGGTAGCCAACTGTTTAATGATAGAAAATATTTTCTTTGATTGAGGGATTAAAGTAATTAGGCCTAGCCAATACTTTCCACGTACAGTTCTTTGTAAGAAATGGGCTATCAGACTATTTCTGCGTATTTTTCTTCCTTTTTCTAGAGTTCCGTTTTGATTTGGATTGTTTTCTATAACTGTCCTGTAGGGGGCAGCCAAGCGGTGAACGGCACCGACACTGTCGCCTTATGACGCAAAAGAAGCCAGTGTCCGGGCGTCAGCCATCTTCTCTTAAATTGTCAACCGAGCTCTTGGAGCGGTCTGCTGTTGGACAACAAAAGAACAACAACAGCGATCATGGGAGCTGTTTTGGGTTTGTGCTCGATGGCAAGCTGGGTCAGTATCATTCTTCATTTGACTGTGAGAACAGTTTTAACAGCGACAGGACGTTTTAGCTGCCTCGATTTAACAAATGTTGCAGTGACTGCGCAGGAGGAAAATGTCAGGCCAACACGATGAGCGTCTGTGGCGCAGACATACTAACATCACCGTTTGGCTCATAACACACTTTAGTGATTCAGTTACTGTGAGCGTGTTACTGCGCTTTTAGTTAGACGGAGCCGATTATGCGAACCATCGCCGTACTACCTCCCATCCAGCAGGCCTGTTGATGTTCATGTTACAGTGATGGCTCGTAAACACACTGTCCGTGAAATGAAAACACCGGGGTGTGACGTTAGCTCAACCTTGTAAACACAGTGCGGTATCCGCTGCACGCAGCAGGTTCGTGTCATGTGAAACGGACAGATACACTTACAGACACGAGGTGCTTCTAGGAACGAAATGATTACCGTTATTCCTGTTAACCAATGAGCTTTGAAATATCTGTGCTTAACTCTAATACTCGACTTGTTCCCATGTGTGTATGTAGATCCCGTGTCTCTGTGGCAGCGCCCCCTGTCTGCTATGTCGATGCTGCCCCAGTGGAAATAATTCCACAGTGACTCGCCTCATCTATGCCTTCTTCCTGCTTCTGGGAGTGGCTGTTGCCTGTATCATGTTGATGCCTGGCATGGAGGGCCAGCTCAAGAAGGTACGCAGTGTTCCTGACATAAAACTAGCCTTGGAATATCTCCTGCAGCACAGAGATGTCACAAGTTATGAAAACACTCTCATGGATATTTTAGTTTGCTAAGGCTTTAACAGGATTCTGCAGTGAGAGTAAATATAGTTTGGTTCATTGCTCCTAATTATGTAAGACACATGGTCCTTGTTTGCTGTTAAGTAGCTTACCAGTTGTTAATCACCGTATTCTCCTAATGAGCCATACCTGCCCGTTCCAACTGTTAAATACTTAAATATGTGTGATATTCACACCAAGAGAACTATACACGGCTGTGAAAATACTGTGATCTTTCCTCTCACGTGGTAACTGTTTTTATGTTGATCCCTACAGTGGCCTCAATCCCCTTTTTTCTGTTTGTGCAGCTTTGTTGTATAATATTGGCTATAACAAAATAATCTGGTGGGATGTTTGGAAAAAAGTTTTAACGGTGTTCAGTCGGCCGTGTTTGGAAGCTGCAGTGCTGTGAAAAACCTCATTCTTTGGGGGGTTTTTTTGTTTCTCAACTAAGCAAGTGAGACAACACTCTAATACTAGAATAACTGACAAGTCAGAAACACTAAGATAATATGTTACATTTGAGAACAGTTTAGTGGAAAATGTCAAAAACTAATAAAAAGGCATTTCAAACCATTAATCCGATTCTTCAGTGCTGTTTAGATGGGCGCCACCTCTTGTCATTCATCATCAACACGTTATACTCAAAATAGACACCAAAGAGGAAAAACCCTTCCGATAAACCAATGTTAAATATGTTATGGAAACATGTTCACGAATTATTAAAATAGGACAAATGAACATCTGAAAAACTAAAACTGTAACTGAACAGTGTGGCACTGCATCATGAACGATGCACACTGTTTGAAAATTCATGACAACGACTTCAATAAAAGTTCAAATCTAAAAATAAGAAAACAACAAATTTTGCAGCCATTTTTTCCGTTTATTGAAGTCTGGTCGCGGGGGCAGCAGCAGGGGAGCCCAGACCTCCTTCTCATCACCTCCTCGAGGTTATCTGGGGAAACATCCAGCCATTGGTGTGTCCTGGGTCTGCGCTGCGGCCTCCTCCGATATGACGCGCCCAGCTTAGACACCTTACCCAGGAGGTGACAGCTTTAGCCATCTCCTTTTTGTGTAGAGCTGCAGCTACTCTACTCTGAACTCCTCCATAATGATCCAACTCCTCAGCCTCGCAAAGGGAGAGACCATCCGCCCTTCGAAGAAAGCCATTGTCCGCCGTTTGTATAGCTGTCTCAATCCAGGCCATCACTATTAGAATAACAGATTTTTGGTGTTTTTTCAACAGTGCTCCATCTAGTGGCAGATGGCTGCATAACATTTATGATCCAACAATTTACCAGCATTAGGCATCAAATCTGGTACCAAATAGTGACAACGATTAGTCGGCTAGTCGCAAACATCACTAATTTTTCACATTTGAACATTGACAGAGATTATCCAAGTAAATGTAAATTTTTTTAAATGATAATTTGATTTAATGGAAAAGCTACAAATGCTCTAATGGAAAAGTTATTGCCCCTCAAACGTAATAACTGATTGCATCCTCCTTGTTTTGTGATAACTGACGGTGAGTGTACCACATCACTGTGGAGGAACTTTTGCCCCCTCTTTGCAGAATTGTTTTAATTCAGCGACAAAGGAGGATTTTAAGTTCATGACCTTGGTTAAATTTAAGTCCAGGCTTTGACTAGTCAAATGATCATTGGACTGGTTCTTATGTAGCACTTTTGTACTCTACCTGAGCACTCGGTGCTTTATTCAACTTGTCTCTTTCACCCAAGCACTTTTTTCTACGTTTTTCTATGCTGGATCTATCTAGCTCTATTTTTTTCCATTTAACATTTACACACATGCATCCAATGAATGCGGATATTTGGCATGCAGACTGGAGAGATGGAACCACCACTTGCTGTTGTGCTTTGGGTCATTGTCCTGCTGCATAACCCAAGTGTGCTCAAGCACTTTGACCGCTGTATAAGAACCAGACCAATTTCCATTTTCAAGATAGCTTTGTATGGCCTTGTGCAAGCAGTTGTGTTAGTGACATTAAGCAACACTAATTGTCTTAAAACAAAAGCAACTACAACAGATTCAGTTCAGATAACTTTTCTCTTAATAAATGAAATCATCATTTTAAATTGCTCTCTATTGACTCAGGTTATCTTTGTCTAATACTGAAATGTGTTTGCTCTAAAATATCTAAGCGTGACATATCTGACCAAAAGAAAAGTTAGAAAAGAGGCAAATATTAGCTTTGATGTATCCAGTGGTGGTGTTTGTATGACCGACACGTCGTTTGAGTACAAAATGCAACATGTTAAAGGATAATTTTGGCTAGCTCATGTCCAGCCTGCACTTGACAGGTGGATAATTGACCTGTGGGATCTCTGTGGATTTTCTTTGGCTCGCAGTACAGTGCCTCTGTTGCATCCAGTGGCTCCTTTGCCCTTTCGTGGCGGGTGCTGCACTACGACACACCTGTATACATTGTCTCTTTTTATGTTGCTCTAGATTCCAGGTTTCTGTGAAGGAGGGAGGGGTTCGTCTATTCCTGGTGTGGAGGGACATGTGAACTGTGATGTGCTGGTTGGCTACAAGGCCGTGTACCGTGTTTGCTTCGGAATGGCTATGTTCTTCCTGCTTTTCTCTCTGCTCATGATCAAAGTCAAGAGCAGTAAAGACCCCCGTGCTGCACTCCACAACGGGTGAGTCAGCATGTCCATCTTCCACATCATGTCTGCTATGACACAAAGTCAGGTTTTATTGAGATTTGATGGATTGATTACTAGGGCTGGGTATCGTCACTGATTTCTAGAATTGATTCAATTCCGATTCACAAGGTGCCGAATCGATTCGATCCACGATTCGATTTAATTCGATTCGATTTGAATCTGGGAAATTTTGACAGTCAGAAATATTATAATTCAGATCAGTACATTTACATATTTTTGTATCTGTTAAAAGGAAGCTGACACACGCAAGACTTTATCAAAGGTGTGAGCATCACAGCAGAGGCCTTTGTGTCAAAGTAGCTGAAGATAAAACACAGAAAAACATGAAGGTGATTTTCCTGGCCTGGGATTTTATAAAAAATATTCTGCAGTACATCAAAAACGAAAGAAAACCATTAATCAACACATGAACATTACCTCTGAAGTTACAGCTGTTTTATTAGAGACACGGCTAAGCGTTTTGCATTTTGCTTAATTTTAAAAAGTTTAAATTTGTTCAGTATTGAACAGCAGAAATTAGGTTTACTTTTCGGAAGTAAGTAAAAGGGAGAAAAAAAACGTCGGCTGACAGCGCTGTAAACAACGGTAGACTTGTGCGTAACAAGCAAGCGAATAATGCAGAAGAGAGAGAGAGAGAGAGGGAGAGAGAGAGAGAGGGAGAGGGAGAGAGAGAGAGAGGGAGAGAGAGAGGGAGAGGGAGAGAGAGAGAGAGCTGTGCATGAAGTGTGATTTTTATCCTGATAAGTCAGCAAAAGTCAGAGGGAATTCATGACGATGTTTATGTGAAGCGTAGTTTGGATCTTCTTTTGCTGCTGGTTCGGTCAATATTGTTTGGAGAGAGATAAAACTAACAGCCATATGATCAGCGCAAAAAGGGCGTAAACACAGCGCGGACCCGCGGATCAGAATCAGCAGCCGTCGGCTTTCAGCCCCGACCGTGTCCGTGCCGTCAGGTGAGAAAGGCGACATCTCACTGATTCTGATCCGCGGGTCCCGCTGTGTGTTTACATCTTTGTGCAGAAGTCGTGTTCCTGCTCTCATTTACTGTCTTAGCTGTTTGGTGGTTGTTGAAATTTTGTGATCTTTCACCTGAGATTCTGGCACTTCGGGCAAAATACATTAATATTAAAAAATCGATTCAGGATTTTAATGAATCAATTTTACGTTATCCAAGCCAGAATCGATTTTAATCAATAAATCGATTATAAAAACCCACCCCTATTGATTACCTGCTTTAAACATGCCAAACATATCATGTTATTAGAACATGTGACAAGCTGGAACGTGTTGTTGTTATAGCTCACATCAAAACTAGCAGCAGGGAGTGAAAGGCCATCTTTACTGCGGAACATCCCACTTAGGACTGCAGCTAGTGATTATTTTCATGAATATAAGAAGCATTTTCAATTAAATTCAGTTTTATTTAAATAGCACAGCACCAGATGTGTTGCTCACAGTTTCCTGATGTCCATCATTGCACGTTTAAAACATGTTACCATTAATGTACTTGAATGACAACATCTGCAAACGTTTTCAGCAGTAATCTGATTGTTAATTTCTTTATGTTCTGTTTGTCAGGTTTTGGTTCTTCAAGTTTGCAGCAGCTGTTGCCATCACTGTTGGATCCTTCTTCATCTCAGAAGGGCCCTTCACTACTGGTAACTGTTTTTGGTTCACTCTCACTTAGTCCAATTGATTACATTGATCATTGATTGCACACACACACCTTGTTTCATTTTACAGTGCACATTAAAGGACAAGAATAAAGAAATGTGAATGTGCCAGATTAAAGCTCTCTATTCATCTCACACTAAACTGGAGGTTTCATTATATTAGTGTCCTTTGTGTGACGTTCTTTCTCTCACTCTGATCCACAGTGTGGTTCTACATCGGTATGGCGGGGGCCTTCTGTTTCATCCTTATCCAGCTTGTTTTACTCATCGACTTTGCCCATTCTTGGAACGAGTCCTGGGTGGAGAAGATGGAGGAGGGCAACTCTCGCTGTTGGTATGCAGGTATGATGACAAGTGATAGAGGATACTCGTGGAGATGACTAAAGAGCTCTGTCTTTGATCTAATAGATTTGAAGTGCAGACAAAAATGTTTTGGTCATAGCTGGAAAAATAGGATTTACTTAAGACTTATTTTTATGTTATTAATTACAACAGTCACAAGAAATAATTAGGTGTACGCTTGGGTGTATTTGTTTTATATGACAAGTAAACAATTCAAGGTGGTGTTTCCATCAGCTGGAAAAGATTAACACAACTCTATGTTAATGAGGTTTCTTTGTTTTTGTATGTTCACAGCTCTGCTGTCAGTCACCACAGTCAGCTACCTGCTGTCTCTGGTGTCTCTGGTCATGTTCTATGTCTACTACACCCACTCTGATGGCTGCACTGAAAACAAGGTCTTCATAAGCATCAACATGCTCCTCTGCATCGCTGCCTCCGTCATGTCCATCCTGCCACAGATCCAGGTTCACACCACTTCTTGTGTACATTAGATGACTCGACATGTTCAGCTTTTATATGTAGTAGTAAGATGCATTAATCATATTAACATGACAGGATATGTAGGGCTTTATTATGAAGTGATGTTATGCAATGTAACACTAAAAGAATAATGGCATGAATTATAGCAAGATGAGTCAGACATGAGATGATGGAGTCATGGAGGTGTCGCCTAATATAATTCAGAATGTGTCATGTATGAAAGTTGTTGTTAGAAATTAGAGATAACTGATGTGTGGTGTGTCATGTACAGGAGTCCCAGCCCAGGTCTGGCCTGTTGCAGTCTTCTCTGGTGACATTGTACACCATGTACCTGACCTGGTCTGCTATGACCAATGAGCCTGGTAAGAAAACAAAAGCTTTTCAGCCTGCTGTGTTTTGCAGTGTACTGGTATGTAGGGCTGCTCGATTATGGCAAAAATGATAATCACGATTATTTTCACTGAAATTGAGATCACGATTATTTGACGATATTTATTTAACCCTTTAAGACCTACTATAGAACCAAGTCCACCAGAGTTTATATTATTTTTATTTATTTTTTTTACATGCTGTAGTGCCATTTGTGGGAGCATTTCAAGTTGCTATACATCAATACAACTGTTATAGCCCATATTTTAATAATATGTATGCATTAAGTCCATAGTAATTACATAAATTGCAAAAAAGTGCAATAAACTACAAAAAAAATTGAAAATCGCTTTTGTTTTGTTTACATATATTTCTACTTGGAGAAGTTTAAGAGGTTTATCCCTCAAAACTTTAAATACAATAAAGTTGCAAAAAATAGTTTCCCACCACAGGAAATTTATTTTGAGTGTCTTCATAGTTTTATTTTGGAGATACAGCAATTTTTATATACTGCAGGAAAAACAAAAAACATTCTATGATGCAAATTTGCAAAGAAAACAGCATGTGCATCATTTCACTGTGGGAAGTGTTACGAACAGCTGATAGGATCGGCAAAGCGTGTTTCTGGAATATTATGTTTTTGTTCCTGCAAGCGCTTTTTATGCAATTTTTGCAAAGCTATATGTGGAACGAAACCGTGACCGAGGACAAGCTGATGGCATCAGATGTAAGTACAACTCCTCCGGTTTCATATGCAAAACAAATTATTGCGCTAGCTTACACGGTTCAGGTTCTACAGGGATTTAAAAATAGTTACACAAAACGGAGCATGCTGCTCTGACCGGCTTTATATAAAATAGTGTGCAACACCACTGAAGTTTTTTTTTTTAACCTCTCTTTTCAACCAACGGCAGTCACTCTCCAAATAACTTCTGCTTAGCTTTCCGAGCTTCCCTCGGGTCCTCTTAATCAGTGGTCTCCACCCTTTTTTGCGCCACGGACCGGTTTATGCCCGACAATATTTTCACGGACCGGCCTTTAAGGTGTCGCGGATAAATGAGGGAGGGGCCAATAATCGGCTCAGTCATTTTTAATGATCGTTGAAAGCCCAGATCGTAATCGTGATTAAAATTCGATTAATTGAGCAGCCCTACTGGTATGTGCCCATAACTGACCCCCAGACCCAGGCCTAGCCCCACACACACAGATACACGTCCGTCCACATCTACCCCATGCTCTGACGTGAACGGACAGGTGCCCGCCCAAAGCCAGCAGTGATCCCGGAACGCTGCTTTGAGAATCAGTTTGACACCAACGGATTTCAACTTTATTCTCAAACTGATCAATAATAGTTTTTATCTAATGTGGGCCTGTGTATTTTTGGGATGCTTCATGCTGCATCGATCTATTGTGTGATTTATCAGTTCCATTCTCTCCACATGGTCACACTCTACTTGTGAATATGGGTGTTTCTATTGGTCCAGATAGATCCCACAAGGAAAACTGTTGTGTTAGAGCAGCTGGACAAAGACTAAAAATACTGCAGTGTACAATAAACAGAGTGCCACAGATGCCTAGTGCAGACGCTAATAAATGCACATGCAAAGATTTACAAATACAACAGTGATTTTTAAAAAAGTAGCAACGAAGTTGGTTTAAAAGAAACAGTAAAATTAAGACTGACGTTTTGCAGAGTACTGCAAATTGTGTTGATAAATATGTCCACTATTAATCTAAGAAACTGCTGCATGAAGGTATAATACAAAAATATGTGTGGGATGGTTTGGCTAATAGGTGTGATCTGCTGTCGTAGAACAAGTAGTTACTGTACTGTTCTCTATAAAACAGTAGGAATGAGTTTCTGTAGTGTTGTTTGAGGCAGCGGGGTTGAATCACACTGAGGAAGAATGAAGGAAGGAGCTTTGCTGCCTTCGAAGTGTGGAGTGATGCTGGCTTGTCCATAATGGAGAGCAGTTTGTCCCTCACCGACTCAAAGCCTACGGACTCTGGCGCTGATGCTTTCCGCCAGCAGACAACAGCAAATTAGATGGCCAGACTGGTAGATCACCTCCAACACATTAAAGGATCTGAGCTTCCCCTTCTTATAAACAGCATCAATGTAAACTACCAGTAGCTCTCCACTGTTTCCACCTCCTCACCCATGATGTTGATGGGCCTAGCTGAAGACTTTTTCTTTTGGAAGTCAACTGCCATCTCTGTTGTCTTGATTACATTCAGAACGAGGGGATTTCTTCCTCACCAGCTCTCTGTACTCTGACTCCTGCCCACCCTTAGTACATCCAACCAGTGTAGTGTCGATGGTGATCCAGTGCTTGTTGTTAGGAAAACTGCATACAGTCCTGGTTGGGACGATCCTCACAGAAATGTATACAGTCAGTGATGTAGTCTGTGATGCTATAGCTATCATTTCCATTTGGATCACAGAACATGTCTGTAGTGTCAGAGCATTCCTGCAGGGCATTGCTGTCTTCTACCTCTTCACTGGGTTGGTGGCAACAGGAAGGAAAGGAAGTACAGGAGCACACTAAGAATATAGATGGATAGAACACCTTCCTGAATGCTAAACGCTACTGATACCACTGACATGTAGTGCATTTGAATAGACTTCAGTGGCTGTGCAGATGACGGTAATTAGATAATTAAAGAATCTCTTCTTGTCTCTCAGACAGGAAATGTAACCCAAGCCTTCTGGGCATTATTGGGCTAAACACCACAAGTCCTGGCAGTCAGAACCATGTGGTTCAGTGGTGGGATGCCCAAGGGATTGTGGGATTGATCCTTTTCCTCATGTGTGTCCTTTACTCCAGGTATGGAACTCCTTAATTATCTTTGTAATTCTAAACTTGCAAACACCCAGACAACTAAATGGTTCATTTACTAACCCGCAGGCTGTCTCTTTGTGGATAGCACGATTCTAACTGTAGCCCTCTGTTTATTCGTCAGCATCCGCAATTCATCCAATGCCCAAGTCAACAAGCTGACTCTGACCAGTGATGAGTCTGCTCTCATTGAAGATGGGCCTCAGACGGACAGCTTTGAGGAGGGAAACGGCCCCAACAGAGCTGTGGACAATGAGAAAGATGGTGTCACGTATTCTTACTCTTTCTTCCACTTCATGTTGTTCCTTGCGTCGCTCTACATCATGATGACCCTCACCAACTGGTATAGGTAGGTTTCACGCTGTAGGAGACCTGTATAAGTCTGTCTTTGTACTTTATATTTGTTATTTCATGGGTTTTGTCCACAATAAGTTTAAAGTTGCGCAGTCTTCCATAGTCAGAGACGTTACCTTTGCTCTGGATTTCTTACCTCATATGTGGGGTTTAGGTCCAAATAAGGCGCGTTTTGTGTTTCTGCTAAGGTATATTATTTGGATAGAAGCAACTAGTCCACTTTGTTTGTGTGTGTCCGCAGCCCTGACTCCAAGTATGAGGCCATCACCAGCAAGTGGCCGTCTGTGTGGGTGAAGATCTCCTCCAGCTGGATCTGCATCGCACTCTATGTGTGGACATTGGTGGCTCCACTGGTCCTGGTCAATAGGGACTTTGACTGAAACTGCACACTGTCCCACTGCTCCAAATATTGAAGCTTTCACCTGTGTTTTGTTACTGCAAATTAAGAAACTTAGTAGTTAAATAACATTGCATGAGTCAGTGCTGAAGGAATGGTTGTTTATTGGCTCTGGTGAGTTGCTTGTATTGCTGAGTGTAGCTACATAACCAGAAGGTGATGAACTAGTCAGGACGTTCATGTGTTTTGTTTTGTTTTTGTTTTTTCCAGCTGTGACTTCAGCCCATTCTCATGAATCCTTAACAGTTCATTGCAGTCATTAGTATATCCTGTTAAACCCAGTGACGACTTGCACGTTTTTCTTTGAAAACTCGACGTGATGTTAACAGTAGTTGTATCTGAAAAGGTTCCTATGATCCTGCGTGCACATCAACTCTGCACTGTAATGTTCTGTATGCTGTTTCCTGTTTAAAAAAGGGAAAAAATGTTTTTATTCTTTTGAGTTGTGCATGAGCAGCTGTGACATTTAGAAGCAAGAGTAGGTTCCCACTGGCTCCATCACCCTGCGTGAGCAGTGTTGTGCATATGTGTTGGTGTAGATAGTTCTTCTTTATATTGCACATGTCTGCACACGCTCAGCTAATTGAGTAACAAGATGCATTCTTGTTTTTGTTGCTTCTGACTTGCTTTTTGATAACATTTGTGGTTTTGACTGCTTGACAAGCTTCCTGATAAGTTCTTGCGTAGCGCATTAGCTTGTTTCAGACATATTGTGGATGTGTTTGACTCTCATCTGTGATATTTTTTTTTCTTCTTGACCTAACAGTATATTGTAACTGATTTAATAAAAGAAATATGGGCGGGGGGAGTCAAGTCTAATTTGTTGTTGTTTAGCTGGGTCGTACACAGTTGTCAGCTTCACCATTATTTGGTAGGTCCACCAAAACACTCATTGAGCTCTGAACCTAAAGGTCTCCTGTGGTAATGTGTCACACAGTGTTCAGTCATTTGTTTCCTGAAAGGAAATCTCATCTCATCATGCTTAATACCATTAAATCCAAGCTGAAATCACAAGATGAGATGGCAGTAACATGAAAAACCACCAGGGTAGTGGCAGGAAACTCTAAAGTTATTTTTCTATTTATAGGCGTTTACATTTATCTTCAATTTTGCTCACTTCTTTGTAGTTTGCGTCCAGGCAGTTAGACCTGTATTTTATTTTTTTAAGTGCTCATCAACGACAGTTTTCCACTTTCTGGATATCTTGCAGTGTTCTTCAGTTTATGCAGGCCGTGTACCAAAAGATTCAGGTGGAAATCTTTTGTACCAAATATAATCTTCATCTATAATACAGTACTGCGCTCTGCAGATATTAATTTCAACTGCTGTAATAAAGGAATGTATCAAATAGAGGACAAATAAAGTGCATCTCTTCTCAGTGCTTGTATGTCAACATTTGCAAAGGATTCCTTTTGTTGCAGTGAGGTGTAGAGCTCATCAAGTAATTATTGAGTATTCCACCAATTAATCAGATAAATCATTTTCTTATTAATGAACAATAATAAATATTCAAAAGGTGAAAATTTCCATTTTAGCTACGTCTGTCTACGTGCCCTAGTTAAATGTAACTTCAATGCAAAAATATATAAATACTCGAGTACATTCAGAGGTCAAATAAAATAAGCAATGAACACAAGCTAAACTAAGGCATAAAAATATAACCTGTCTCTGATGGGTTTCTGACAATAATGGGGGCAAAGAGTAGATACGTGCAGTGGTTGGGATTTGGCTATTCCCCTGCCGCTCCTCGTTTCAACTATTTCTACTGCAGATCCCACAGATCAGTCACCCGTCTGCTCACCAGCTTGAAACAAGGAATAACAGTTTGCCTTCTCTGCTCAGCACTTTTATACTTCCACATAACTACATCCAAGCATGTTCCTGGCATGCTTGGACACTTTATTTCACATGTTACATTTTCTCATTCGGTTTAAACCTAAATTATTTTTCTATGATTAATCTTTAGCTTAACAACTTACAACTATTTTTCACACAGGACCAGTAGGATTGGATATTTTTATTCCTCAACAAATAAGTCATCGTTTAAATTGCTATTTGTATTTACTTCAGTTCAATTCAATTTTTTTTTACAGCACCAAGTCACAACAACAGTCGTCTCAAGGTGCTTTATACTGTAAGGTACCCCCACGATAATACATACAGAGGAAAACCGAACAGTCATATGGCCCCCTATGAGCAAGCACTTTGGCGACAGTAGGAAGGAAAAACTCCCTTTTAACAGGAAGAAACCTCCAGCAGAACCAGGCTCAGGGAGGGGCGGGGCCATCTGGGGTGAGACAAGGAAGACAGGATAAAAGACATGCTGTGGAAGAGAGCCAGAGATTAATAACAGGTATGATTCAATGCAGAGAGGTCTATTAACACATAGTGAGTGAAGAAGAAACACCCTCCTCCACAATGGGTTTCATTTAATATGAGTGACTCAGTAGTAACGCAACATATTGTTAAAAATGTCAGTCAGTATTCAGCAGTATTATGTCTGTATTATTGTTTCTACTGAGTAAGTGCATTTCAGAAATGGTTTTCTAATTATTTTTAGGAAATTTGGGATGTGAAAAATAGAATTATGAACACCAACAAATGGACATCTTTTATATTTTATTATTTGAAATGAATCATCTGTCATGTACACCACTAGAGTACACTGAAAAAAATTACCTGTGGGATTAACATAAAAAAAATGTACATTGGTTGCACGCAATTAAGTTATGTTTTGTCAACCTTCGTTTTTTATGTTCCAATTGCATACAATTATTTATACATAAAAACCGCGTCCGATAAATAAAACTCAGTTAAGGTTGATCTCACTGTATGTACTGTACATTTTTTTTTCAAAGCAACCAACAAAAACATTTTGAACAATGACCTGTATTTTTCAAAACAGCATACAGCTGTAACAGCAGTCCAGATGATACATGACTCCTCTGAATGCATCTCTTGAAAAACCAAAATGTACCTCACAAACATCTGCTGGATCCTGAATTCAACATTCTAGGGCCTATGACAAATATAACACTGAATTTGAAATCTCTTTCACGCCTCACTAATACTTACACTGTGGAAAACAGGGCATTAGAATATAGTTATCCTTCTTTCAGCCTGCAAACAATCAGATCCTACAGAGAATCCTTCTTATTATATACAATGTGCACTTATTTTTGTAAATTTATTGAACTTCTTTCTTTGAAATAAGAGCAATATTGGGCAGACGATAGTTTACATCCATACAATATCCTCTTGCAAATATTAGAAGAAATACGTGATAACATAAAAATTACAATACCATCTCTTTACATCATCATATACAGCTACTATACTCTATGCACAGTCTTTGATGACCGTGAACTCAACTCACATTGCTATGTGTTTAAATTACATTCTGGTCAGTCATTTCTCAGTACATACAATATGTAGCTAAATGAATTTGTGTTTATGAGCATGGAGACATTTCTCCATTCAGACCATAAAATGAATACCATGACTTACCTGGGTGATCCCAGCTATCCTGCTTACCAGATTGGGCAAAGCCTAGCACTATTCATTTGTATACAAGGGAAACCTGGGGGTTGCACCTGACTCACAAGTTTATCAGGCTAATGCACTTAACTCTGTCCCAGTTCTTAGGCTACTTTAACAGGAAACTCGTCTCCTTGCTCAGGGCTCAGGGTAGTGTAGATGACAGTGGGCTCCAAGACTCTAGGGCAAAGTGGAGGTGGTTCATATGGTGTTTGATTGTCTTTGTTTCTGAATTGCTTGTAGACTCGTGGGTCCTGGACCACATAGGTTGACGAGGAGGAGTAAAAAACCAGGCCCAAGATAATAATGAAGAATGACAACAGATAGAGACCCGAGAACTGAAACACAGAGACAGAGCTATCATGTGACGTTCAATATATGCATACATGCAATATTTTATTTTCAACCTATTCTAAAACTAATGTAAAGATGCACATTTCTTTTAGGATAATGCTGATTAATAACAGTTCATCGGGATTGGTTGTCCTGACTTGTCTTTTATTTAAATCTTATTTAAAGTCTCATAAAAATCTATTATATTTGTCTTTATTTGATAGTGCATGGTAGAAAATGTAGGGAATCAGTATTATCCAAGAAGGCAGTGTCAAAGTGAGATCTCTGCTGCTGGTATTAACACTATATTGCCAAAAGTATTCACTCACCAATCCAAATCACCAAATTCAAGTGTCCCACTTACGGTGCTTTCATGGCCACTGCTTCTACAAACATTTGTGAGAGAATGGGTCACTCTCAGGAACTCGGTGAATTCCAGTGTGGTGCCATGGTAGGATGCTGCCTATGCGACAAGTCTAGTTCTGAAATCTCCTTGCTACTAAATATTCCAAAGTCAAGTGTAAGTGGTATTATAACAACTTGGAAGTGACTGGGGAAGATGGTAACTTATTCACAAATTGGTGGTGTCAGCAGATGCTGATGCATATAGTGAGCAGAGGTCACCAAATTCTGCACAGTCAATCACTACAGACCTCCAAACTTCATGTGATCTTCAGATTAGCTCAAGGACAGATTCCTGTGCAGCTGCATCCAGCCTTACACCACCAAACGCAATGCAAAACCTGCATGCAGTCGTGTAAAGCATGCTGGACAACTGGACTTCAGTGCAGGCAGTGAAAGGAAGGCTTGTTCTCTGGAGTGAAGGCATTTTCTCTGGAGTGACGAATCTCGCTTTTCTATCTGGCAATCGGATAGATGAATTTGGGTTGGTGGTTACCAGGAGAAAGATCTGACTGTACTGTGCCAAGGTTTGGTCGAGGGTGGTGGCATTCTCACTCGGTGTTGGTCCAGTGTTGGGAACAGCATCACTTCCTGTTCCTGTTACACAATGGTGTAGCTTATCTGTGTAGCCCATTTAAGTAAAAACTGTTGGAAAATGACTTATTTCCTAGTGTCCCAAAGCTTTATTCAAAGCACACTCTTTGTTGAATAACTGGCTAATTATATTTACAGTATTCATTCACCGTGTCTTTAGGGATTCATTACATTAGCTTAGCTTTTAGCCAACTTACTAGCAGTACAGTGTCTTCAACTGTCCCTCCTGCACCTTAGTCCAAGTAGTCCTACACAGAAACCCCTAGTACACCAACCATTCACATCTAAAATTTTTCCCCACTCTGTGGCACACCCGCCAAGGAACAAACTCTGGTTTGGATCATTCTGTTTTGAGAAACGTGTCGTTACAAACACCATGTCTTCCAAAGACCAGAGCAGGGACATTCAATGAACCCTGAAATTGCTGGCTAAAGATAAACAGATTTGGTAAAATTCTAATTCACATCGGCAGCAATTAAAACCTAGATACATCAATCGGAGGTCAGTAAAATTAATGTTGAACCAGTGTGTAACTTTACCAAAACAATGTCAGACGTAGATGTAGTTTTCTCTCGTCCCCTCCTCAGTCGAACCAGGAATGACATGTTTAGTCACATATTTTCCTTAAATTGCTGGCTGTCTGAGTGGTGTCCAAAAAATGATGTGAGCTTTATAGATAATTGGGAAACTTTCAGGGGAAAACCTGATCTTAGCATGGAAGACAGCATCCATCCCACTTTGGATGGAGCAGCTCTCATTTCTAGAAATGTATTAAAGCCCCCAAAAGATGACTATCCAGAGCTGGGACCAGGAAGCAGAGTTGCAGTGCTAAAAGCCTCTATGCAGCTTCTCTCCTCCCGTTATCTCCCCAAAAACCCATCCCCTTAGAGACTGTATCTGCTCCCAGTCCAACAAAAAACAAACCAAAACTCAGCAAAAGACAACTTAAACATAAACAAATCACAAAGAAAGACCAATTTAGTATCTATAACTGCACCAACGAGTAAAACTGTTAAATGTGGATCATTAAGCATTAGGTCTGTCTTTCTGAGCCCAGGCTAGAAAACAATTTAATAATTGATCAGCATATTGATGTACCCTGCGTTACAGAAAACTGGTCAAATGAATCAACACCCCTGAGTTATACTAGCTCAGAATCCTCAAAGCACAAGACGAGGAGGAGGAGCAGCAGCCGCAATATTCCACTCCTGCTTATTAATCAACCAAAGACCCAGACAGAGTTTTAATTCATTTAAAAGCCTGATGCTTAGCCTTCTTCACCCTAACTGGAAAACTCAAAAAACAGTTTTATTTGTTATCTATTGTCCACCCTAGCCCTTACTGATTTAGTTTTCAGTTCAGATAAAATAATTATATTGTGGGTGATTTTAACAACCATGTAGATGCTGAAAATAACAGCATAAACATTGCATTTAATCTGTTATTAGACTCAATTGGCTTCTCTCAAAATTTAAAAGAACCCACCACCACTTTAATCACACTCTAGATCTTGTTTTAATATATTGCATAGAAACTTTACGTTTAAAAGTGTTTCCAGAAAACCCTTTCTTGTCTGATCATTTCCTAATAACATTTAAATTTAGATTAATGGATTACACAGCAGTAGGGGAATATCAGAGTAGATGTCTTTTTGAAAGTCTGGTAAGTACGGAAAGAATTCCTCCACCGTTCTCTTCAATGTTATATACCAACACAGAGAGCAGCTAGCTAAATTCTACTCCCACAGTGGTCGATTATCTCGTTAATAATGTTACATCTTTGGTCAGTATGACCCTGGATACTCTGGCTCCTCTGAAAAAGATAACTTAGCTCTGTTGAGCTTTAACATTAACTAGTAATAACTAGTAGAATCTTCCCATTGAATTTTTTTTGTGTGTTTTCCTTCCTCTGGGGAACTAAAAGTACCCACCAAAAAACACATGACATATCAATGGAAAGCATAGGATGTCCTCTCTTTAGTACATCAGTACTTAGTAAGGTACACTACAGGTCAAAAGGTTCAGAACACCCCAATTTTTCCAGTTATTTCTTACAATTCAAGTCGTTCAAGTCTAATGAATGGGTAAGTGGTGAACTGCCAGAGGTTAAAAAAGGTAAGGTTACCAAAAACTGAAAGATAATGTTTATTTCAGAATTATACAAAAATGCCTTTTTCAGGGAACACAAAATGGGTTAACAATTTAAAGCTGTTCTGCAGCAATAGAGGCTCATCAAGCCTTGAAAGCTGTTCATACTAATTCCTACAGCTGTTCCAACCTTTCACTCTGAACACTCTGACAGGAAGAGGTCTGACAGACCCAAAGCCACAACTGATAAACCACAACAGAAAAAAGAACAAGATGGTAAGCTTGAAAACATGGAATGGCCAGCACAGTCTCCAGACTTAAACCCCATCAAGGTGGACAAAAGAGTGAAAGCAAAGTAACCTACAAGTGCCACACATTTATGGGAACTTGTGCAACAGTCTTCCTTAGATAGTTAGATAGTTAGTTTTTGTTAATTTATGTTGTAATTCATGTTAGGTCAGTCTGTCTTGTCTCTGCTAGCCAGCTAACTAGGCCTCTTAGTTAGCTAGTTTAGTGTTTTCTGTTTATTTATGTTGTAAATTTATGTTGCATGTAGCAGCTTGGTCCTGGAGGAACGTTGTTTCGATTCACTGTGTACTAACTGTATATGGTTGAAGTGACAATAAAGCCAACTTGACTTGAAAACTTGAAAAAAAAAACAAAAAAAAAAACAGATATGGGAAGAACTTTCTGACAAATATTTGATTGTATTGTAGAAAGAATGCCACAGGTGTGTTCAGCTGTTATATCTGCAAGGGTGGCTACTTTGACGAGTCAACAGTTTAGAATACTTATTTGTACTGTGCTTTCCTTTCAGAGTTCAATCAGACATTAAACTGGATAATTTTCAATAACAAACTGGACAAATTGACTGGCAGTGTAGCTCAAATAAGTCAAAAGATTTTGACCAAAATCAGACCTCATGTTATCTTAAATACCTTAGGTACCTCATAGTACCATATCACCCCAACAGCCCCAATCACTCTCACACTGGAAACTTACTTGTTGTTCCTAGGGTATTTAAACGTAGAATGGGAGGCAGAGCCTTCTTTCAGGCCCCTCTTCTATGAAACTACCTCCCAGCTTGGATTTGGAAGACAGACACTATCTCTAACTTAAGATTAGGCTAAAGACTTTCCTTTTTGACAAAGCTTATAGTTAGGGCTGGACCAGGTATCCCTGAATCCTCCCTTAGTGATTGCGCCATAGGCCCAGTATTTCTCCTTCTCTCAACCCTTGTCACTCACTATGTGTTTATACACCACTCTGCATTTAATTAAGCATTATTATTCATCTCTTTCTCCCTTCCACAGCATTTTTTTGTCCCGTCTTTCTCACCTCTATAAGTTGCAGCAGATGACCTTCCTAAGCTTGCTTCTGGTGGAAGTTTCTTTCTGGAGGTTAAAAGCTTTTCTTTCCACTGCCACCAAAGTGCTTGCTCATAGGAGGTCATCTGATTGTTGGGATTTTCTCTACATTATTGTAGGGTCTTTACTTTAAAATATTAAGCACCTCGAGGCAACTGCTGTTGTGATTTGGTGCTATATAAATAAGATTGAATTGAATTGAAATATGGTGTGGGGGTGTTTTTCAGGAAGTGAGCTTAGCCCCTTAGTTCCCAGGAACTCTTAATAGTTCAGCATACCAAGACATTTTAGACAATTTCATGCTCCACACTTTGTGTATTTGCGATCATTCTCTTGCTTATACATCCACCTTCATTTTATCATCATCATCCTGGTAGATGGCAGCAGCTTTTTATCACGATCGTCTCAATACATGTTTTCTTCAATTACATGAAGCATACCAGTGCTCTATGCTGAAAAACAGCCCCACATCATGAGGTTCCCACCTCCAAACTTCGGTGTTGGGATGGCGTTTTTGAGGTCATATACAATGTCTTGACTTCTTTTCATGTGTGGATTGTATGGGTTGTTACCGACATCTAGTGATATTTCATGTCAATAGCACCATTAAAAATATATTTACTAAGAACATAGATGAAGCGTTCAATACTTATTTTACCCCCTATACTGTGCTAAAACAATCATCTGACAAATAAACTCTCTAAAGGCATTATTTAAGCATTTCAGCTCCCAGTTTTGGGATTACCTGTTTTCCCTTCTAGTGGACATGGTTAATGGCAACTAAGCTATTGATAGTTTCTTATATGCTACAACTAAGCTACAACGTAAATAAATGTGGCATAAAGACCGTCAGTTACGAGACTTCCGATAAAAATTTACTATAAAAATTATTATTATTTTTTTTCTAAGGTTGTAAGAAAACAGTTTCCAGAAAATCTGCTCAGTTTAAACTCTTAGGTGGCATTTTAAAATATGCTTTGACAAATTTTTACAACACATCTCAAGTTCTCAGCTTTGAAGATACATTTCTCATTATAGCATCACCGAATACAGTAAAGATAAACTCCGTTTTCCTTGTATTACTTCTGGAGCCTGTGTGAATGTCCTGCTGCCCATGTCACCAAACCCACTCACCCTCCACCATCAGACCTGTGCCACCTGCCTGCCAGCATAGCTCTTGCCTTTTTGTGTTCACCTCATCCATTCTTAACTTTATATCACTTTTTATGAGCAAAAAAATATTTCTAAGTGCCACAAGTATCATTAGCATTTTCATAAGTCACAACAGTGTACATCATTTATACCACAATGCAGTTCAGTTATTTTAGTTTTAATCAACTAAATCAATTAGTCTAGTCAAACTAAATAGTGCTTTACTCTTATATATATATCTTTTAAACTGCACATCATCACATAAATGATTCCTGGCAGTTGATTACCTTGTAGTGAAAGAGAAAGAGGCCACAGAAGAGACTGTAAAGGTCAGCTGTGAGCAGAGACAGATTGACTGAGGTGGCACTAGTCCTCTTCATCACAACAGGCATGAAGCTGTAAAGGCCAAACATGAAGGCACTGAAACCAACATAAAGAAGACCTGTGAACACACAAAGAGGTATCGTTTTTAATAGGATTTACTTTTATTTCATTATAAAGTGCTCAAATACAGTAGAGAAACTCTATATAAGAACCAGTCTATGTACCATTTACCATAAAAGTGGTTATTGTGATCTTATGGATCATGCTATGAGTTATTGCTAACTCTTCATTCCCAACCTACACTGTAGAGATGCAGAAAAACACATTTGTGTACCAACATTTTTTACATACTGAGGCATAGTCACAAGCCCTTTTCTCCAGACAAACCAAGGCAAAAAACTTTTATGGGATTTCCTAACACATTTTGTGTCTTTTTGTAAGTGAACAGGGTACTTCTCCAATATTTTTCATTTTAGTTCAGTTGTATTTATATTGAACCAAATCACAACAACAGGTGCCTCAATGTGATCTATATTTAAATTCTAGCCTGATTCTACTAGAGGTTTCTTTCTATTACAAGGGAGTTTTTTCTTCACAGAGTCTCTAAGTGCTTGCTCATAGGGGGTTGTCTGATTCCAATACTATGTGGTCTTTATCTTAAAATGAAGTGCCTTAAGGGACTTTTGTAAATAGTCTCTATACACATATACAGTTGAATTGAACTAACTTGAATGTGATTCCTGCCACTTTGACCAAGATCCATGTGAGCAGATCTGAGAATGAGAGGTTTCAGGGTGTTTTGCCTCCTCTTTTATGGCTGATGTACCTACCATCAAAATGCCATCTTGTGTGACTGGCAGCAGCCACTAGAGAGGGCTACCTTATAATGCAAGCATGTAGCTTGAAAATTTCTTCTCAGAAGCCCATCCCTTGATAAAGCACACTGGTTCCATCTCTGACTCTGTCACTTACAGAAGGGAGCTGAAGAGCGTGCAAATCTTTGAAGTCTTATTTGTGAGAAAGCTTGAGAAAGTCTGATAAAGTTTGAGAAACAAATGCTTTGACTTTTTATCCTTGAGTGATGGTTTCCCATGTTTTCCTAAGTGATGAGCTTCATTACATACTTCAATACGAGGACCCATGTGCTTGGAAGTGTGAGTAAATGCATTAACTGCATTTTCATTGACCTCTAGGTCAATACAGAAATGCTGTAGGTCAGCATCTCTGCAAAAAGCCACATCATCTGCAAAAAGCAGAGATGAGATCCTGAGAAAGTGAAAGCCTTCCACCACTTGGCTACGCCTAGAAATTCTGTCCATAAAAATAGTGAACAGAATCGGTGACAAAGGGCAGCCCTGGCGGAGCCCATCACCCACCAGGAACAAGTCCGACTTATTGCTGGCTATGCGGACCAAGCTCTTCGAAAGCGGTCGTATAAGGACTGAATGGCCCGTAGCAATGGGCCAGACACCCCATACTCCCGGAGCACTCCCCGCAGGACATCCCGAGGTACATGGTCGAATGCCTTCTCCAAGTCCACAAAACACATGTAGACTGGTTGGGCAAACTCCCATGCACCCTCGAGTATCCTCAAGAGGATAAAGAGCTGGTCCAGTGTTCCATGACCAGGACGAAAACTGCATTGTTCCACCTGTATCTGAGGGTCAACTAACACACACACACACACACACACAGTTGTGTGTGTGTGTGTGTGTGTGTGTGTGTGTGTGTGTGTGTGTGTGTGTGTGTGTGTGTGTGTGTGTTCAGAGTCACCTATCTGCCAGTTCCAGGATACTCTTAGAAGCTCTTTGTGTTCCATGATAGCCCTGCAACAAAGCATACACAGAGATTTAATAGCACTGGCTTATTTTTACAGAACCAGAGTTCCTTTAGGGTCTTGGTGCACAGTGGACAAAGAATGTTTATTCTAGTTTAGTATGGCCAAAACCACTTTCAGTGGTCCCAAAAAAGTTGATTCTGTTCATCTGGACGTAACATAACAATTTGCATATTAATGATCAAGAAACTGACCTCATGGCCCATTGTTTGCCAGTGGTGCTAGTTTCAGTCATTATACAAATGTACTCATTATACAGTTGGAGAAACCTGCAGTCAGCAGAGACTGAAGAAGTCACTTGGATGAGTGACAAAACGTTTCTCCCACTGAAAACACTATGTTCAAATGAACAGAATGAACCTTTTGGGATTTCCTTACCTGGATGATTGAGCATGCATCAAGACACTTTCAGTGGTGTTTCGCTTTTTGTGTAAAGGTTCAAATTGCAGATAAATGGGGTGGTTGTAGCTCAGGAGGGAGAGCAGGTAATCTGCATACCAACTGGAAGGTTTGGTGGTTTGATTCCTGGCTGCTCTATTGTGCATGCCATATATACTTGGGAAGATGCTAACCCCAAGTTGCTCTCTCCAATGCATATACTGGAGTATGAATGTTAGATAGAAAGCACTTACTTAGAAAACACATTAAAAAAGTGCTTGTGTGAATGGGTGAATAAGTTAAGTTGTATAAACTGGCTTGAGTGCTCAGGTGGAGTAAAAGAAGTTCTATATAAGAACTAGTCCATGTGCCTCAAAGTTTTAGATTTCATTTCCTGGTGAAAATTTGTCTAAAATACCTGAGCCTACCTATAAGTTACATTCAGAAAGTGTTGTTCTTACATCCTCTCACCATTTGTACCTGTAATGTACCTGTGTTATCATTATGCATTAATACTTAATTTTTTAAAGGTAAAATGTATTCTCTTAAAGGCTAATAACAAATGCTGTAAAATACACATAGTTCAGTTAAAAGTACAATATGTCTAAAATTTGATTAAATTTAAATTTAAATTTAGAAATTAAAGAAAACTACATCAAAACTGTGCTAAATATACCTAGCTTGTTACTTATTAAATTTTGACCACTTGCATTTATGAAGCATGTTTCTCCTCCACACAAACTCACAGCTGAATGCCGCTGAAGAAGGATCCAAATAGTCCCAACATGCCCAGGAATTCAACACGACTCAAGTTCTTTACAATAAACTCTTCGCATACATTGGATATTCCGTACAGCATAGCTCCTCCCAGAACTAGCAGATTCCCAAACAGCTTCTGCTCTCCTGGAAAGATTCAGGAAGAAAGAGAGGAGGAATCAACACTCACAAATGACCAAGAGACCCCAACAAACTCACAGCACCCACACATGCATGCACCCTTAGTGGGCCACAATAATGCATTCTTTATCATATCAAATTACCAGTGGATCTGTGCCTTGATGAGCTGCTTGCAATCAAATGTAAATTTGTTGAGTGTCATCTTTTAAGTATTTATGTGTACTTGACAGTGTGTACTTGGTACTTGCCAAAGCCTTGCTGTCCACCAAGAAGAATGTCAGCTCCTACAATGCAGCCAATGCCAAGCAAACATAGACCTGTCCCGACAAAATGGACAGTCTTGTATCTCACTAGGAGAAAGAACCAGGACAGCAGCAATACCACTGGGATGACAAAACAGTCTAAGAGCTGAGAGAAAGAATCGTGCACAGAGAAAAAAATAAACAGGTTGATGATTTCTTTTTCGTTCACACCGGAAGTGTTGTTTCATTCTAATCAGACTTATCTTTTTGTTACTGTTGACTAGTGGCTCCATTACTGTGTATTCTAAACAATGCAATAAGTGATTTCAGTAGAGTTCCTAGTGGTCTGTCAATGCAGATTAGATCCGCATCACTGTCAGAGGATACCAATTTAATGTTTAAGAGACCCAAAGATTAATAATCAAATAGAATAGAACAGAATAGCCCTTTATTGTCATTGTAGATGTACAATGAAATTGTGGGTGACCCACACAAACTGCAGGAATATAATATAAATAGTAAGACTGCAGGAATAATTATTCATCCATCCATCTTCTTCCGCTTATCCGGATCTGGGTCGTGGGAGCAGCAGCCTAAGCAGAGAAGTGTCCATT
Source organism: Aulonocara sp. 'chitande type north' Nkhata Bay (assembly GCF_057382095.1). NCBI lineage: Eukaryota > Metazoa > Chordata > Actinopteri > Cichliformes > Cichlidae > Aulonocara > Aulonocara sp. 'chitande type north' Nkhata Bay. Next base: position 34,275,325 of record NC_141358.1, on the reverse strand, counting down.
TGAGCAGGTGGGTGTAGCTGGTGTGGATCCCTGCCTCCTGTAACCACCTTGGGGCGGGCCTACCATTCTCTCAACTGGACAGCGCACCTAGAGTTAGATCTGGACAATCAATGGAGGCTATTTATGGCCAACTTCACTGTCACCTCACCGCCAGTTCGGCAACCCACCTAAGCTGGTAACAGGCTCAAAGGCCGTTAAAGTTTCCATTTATGACACCCCATACTCCTGAAGCACCTCCCACAGGACACTACCAGGGACATAGTCTAATGCCTTCCACAAGTCCACAAAGCAGCTTGTCCAGTGTTCCACGACCAGGATGAAAGCCGCATTGTTCCTCCTGTATCCAACTACGGACTCTCCTTCACATCTCCTTCACATCACCCATCATTGAATCATACTTTTATTATCTCTGGCTCTCTTCCGCAGCATATGATTTTTCTTGTCTTCTTTCCCTCTCCAGAACCAGTCTCGGCAGATGGCCGCCCCTCCCTGAGCCTGGTTCTGCTGGAGGTGTCTTCCTGTTAAAAGGGAGTTTTTCCCTCTCACTGTCGCCAAAGTGCTTGCTCATAGGAGGTCATATGATTGTTGGGTTTTTCCCTGTATGCATTATTGTAGGATCTACCTTACAATATAAAGCACCTTGAAGCAACTGTTGTTGTGATTTGGTGCTGTATAAATAAAATTGAATTCAACTGAAGTCGGCAGTGCTCCACTCGCACTATACACAGTGCAGGTAGAGCACCACTTTCCCCTCCTGAGTCGCGTAAACATATCGCAATATATATCGTGTATCATGAGAGGGCCAAAAAATATCTTGATATTAGATTTTCCTCTCATCACCCAGCCCTACTTTATTCTATACACTTTAAGCACTTTACATACCTTGCACCCTGTGCTAATTTAAATTCACTTATTACATTTCAAAGACATGCATGTCTTTGAAAATCAAAGACATGCATTTCTTTGAAATGTGGGAGGAAGCCAGAGTAACTAAATTCTGAACTGCAAATCCCACATATCCAACCAAGGACCTGCTTGCTCTGATGCAGCAACACCTAGCATGGCACCACCATGCCACACTGGCGAAGCAGAAGTCAAGGTATCCTGATTCTTCACTGATTTTCCATAATGGAACTCAAGGGCTTTTTTATTTAAACAAAAAACAAAAAACCTCAAACAAGCTTTGTACCATAAACATCAACATTATTTTGTCAGACTTCACAAAAACTCTATGGGTACTATGAGGACAGCTGGCTTTGATGTAATGTCTGCAAACACGCACAGAAGCACTCACACATACCAACCTGTACACTGGACAGTGTAGTGTACTGGTAAGCCCTAAGGACCAAATAGTTGGCCTCAATGTCTATGACACCCAGAATCATGTATTTCCACCAGCGCTGCATTAGAATGGCCAGCAAGTTCCCTTCCCCTGGTGAGAAACATAGAAAGGGACAAAAGGAAAGAATCTCACAACAGTATTCCAAACATAGGGACAAGAATTCACTCCATTACAGCACATGTGCACACACACACTCACACACAAAATTGTGTTTTCATATCTTAGTGGGGACATCTAATGCTTTCCCTAGCATCTTACCCTAACTATCACAAATGAAGGATAACCCTAACTGCTTAGCCTAAACCTAACCATAAACGTATTGTAACCCTGATACTAAAACCACATTTTGAGTGTCAAAAAGACTTCAAACTCTTGGGGACAGGCATTTTGTCCCCATAAGGGCTACTGGTCCCCACAAGTTTAGTAATATTCAAATTTTTGGTCCCCACAAATATATGTAAACATTGTGTACACACACACACACACACACACACACACAAAGTTACAAATGTCCTATTTAGTCAGTCAGCCAAAAATATTATTTTCTGTTTATATTTCGTGAAAATTGTGCAAGTAGTTTATACCATAAGATCAAATATGAAAGTCATTTCCACAACTTTGTCATTATCAAATAAAGTTAGGATCTTGCAACACAGAAGTTTGCAACAAGTGACAGTGAGTCTTTCACATCAATGTGAAAGATCAACAGGACCCTAAGAGTCTTCATCAGGGACTCAATGGGGACGTGGCAGACAACACTAGAGGCCAACTTCAAAGTCATAGCACAAGTCGCCATCAAGTGCAGGATGTACCAAGAAGATGCTCTGTCCCCACTGCTGTTCTGCATAGGCCTGAACCCCCTCAGTGAGTTCATTAACAACACTGGCTATGGATACCGACTATGGAATGGAGCAGTTGTCAGTCACCTCCTCTACATGGATGACATTAAGCTGTATGCCAAGAGTGAACAAGACATCGATTCACTGATCCACACCACCAGGATATACAGCAATGACATCGGAATGTAGTTCAGACTGGAGAAGTGTAGTCAGATGATAACAAAAAGAGGGGAAGGTAGTCAGAAGCTCTGAGCACAAGATCCATAGAGGCTGGGGTCTATCACACCAGGCAAGACCCGAGGCGCAGACTGTGTAAAGATGTCCCCGAGACAATCCAGCACATAACAGCAGGGTGCAAGATGCTAGCAGACAGGGCATACATGGAACACCATAACCAAGTGGCCGGCATAGTATACAGAAACATCTGTGCCGAATATGGCCTGGAAGTTCCGAGGTCAAAATGGCAAACTCCCCCAAGGGTGGTGGAGAATGACCGAGGGGCTTCCAGATACAGACGGACAAAATGGTGGTGGCTAACCAACCCGACATAGTGTTGGACAAGCAGAAGAAGACGGCCTTAGTGATAGATGTAGCAATACAGAAGGAAGGCATGAAGGAACATGAGAAGCTTGAGAAGTAACAAGGGCTCAGCGAAGAGCTCAAGAAGATGTGGAGGGTGAAGGTAACAGTGATCCCAGTGGTAATCGAAGCGCTCGGTGAAGTGACTCCCAAGCTAAATGAGTGGCTCTCATCAAAATAACTAATGTCCACTCTTATTGGAGTGGACTCTGACCACTAACCTCTAACTCAGCATCCTCATCCTCCTGGACCTTTCTCTAGCCTTCAACACCGGTTTCTCATCTAACTAACCGGTGCTTTACTCTCTTGCTTTCAGTCCTATCTCTCCAACACACAATAGTTTGTGAACAGTAAATGGACATAAAGCACTTTTCTACTCTATATACAGTTGGAGAAACCTGCAGTCAGCAAATATGAAAGTGCATATTTGCTGACTGCACAGACAGTTAGTTAGAAAGCACTTTATACAAGTGCTTTCTAACTAACATTGGCACACATTCATACTCCAGTGGATGCATCGGAGTGCAACTTGGGGTTAGTATCTTGCCCAAGGATATTTAGGATTCAGACTGGAGGGTTTGAACAACCAATTAGCAGATGACCTGCTCTACCGCCTGAGCTACAGCCACCCAGTCTGTTACACGTCTACTCCAGTTAACCAAGATGTGCCTCAAGGTTCTGTGCTTGGATCCCTGCTCTTCATTTTGGTATTTATTTGCGAATCTAGTTTCATTTCAGCTTATCTGGTTAAATTCTGTCATGCCTAGGTTACAGTGTAAGTTCATGGCTTATCACGTTCCCCTTATGTCCCACCCCTGTGTTTAAGTCTCCCATATTGGTTAGTGTGTCTGTCTGTCATGTCTCATGTCTGCGTGGTTCATGTTGTCAAGCTCATGTCACGTCTGCGTCCTATTTATAGTTCCTGTTGTATTTTGAAGGGGTCTTGTGTTCCATGGTGTCATTAGGTTCATTCTAGTCAGCTGTTTCCTCATGTGTCTCCACTTCCATTGATCTCCTCGTTTGTGTATTTAAGCCCTCTGTCTTCTTGACTTCAGTGTCTTGTGTCTGTGCTACCCACATCATCTCACAGTTTTCATAGTTATCTTGTTAAAAATCATAGTGAGAATCATAGTTTAAAGTCATAGTTAAAATTTGCCCAGTGTAAATTTCGGTTTTCTCTCATTTTGCCTTGTCTTATGTTTGTGAGTTTCAGCCCCAAAATAAAGGCTTGCTTTTTGTTCAAGTTTAGTTTTGGTTCCTCATCTGTGTCTCCACCTGGGTCCTCCTCACACACTCCACACAGTCTGTCTCCGCAGGCTGTGACAATATTAACATAAAAACAAAACATAAAACAGGCCTGATGGTACTCAAACTGAACATGAATTAAAAGTCAACACAAAAAAGACTGTATAGACCCTGGTATTCATTGACATAGACAGTTGCCTCATCTTCATTATTATCATTCTTATTATAATTAGATAGCTAGATAGAATATTGATATTGATTTATGCACTCACACATCTTAGCTTGTGGCTTTACCTTGCTTGACTGCCAACGTGGTAGTGTACACCAGAAACAGCAGGATGTAGTTGAGGAAGCTCTGAAACACTGGAGTGTTAGCGTGAAAGTCATTCGCCAGGTATTTGCTTGTCAGACCTAAAGCGCAAATTAACAAGGACAGGACCTGACCCAGGGCCAAGGTCACCAGCAGGTCCCTGTGGAGGACAGCACACACGGACAAAAAGTCAGTTTTATGACTGAGCATGAATGGCAAGGATTATTATAATCATAAGGCAATAATATACTCTAACGTTCTCTGCTTGTTACATCATTCTCTGTCACAAGAGATGACTTATAAAATTAAATACCTGAAATCATACTTACTAATGCAATAACCGTTTTTGGCCACCAGGAGTACTTGAATGTACCAAGAAGCACACAGTGACCCACAATATTTTGTCAAAAGTATACGCTTGTCCGCCTTCACAAGTATGTGAACTTTTTTTAAAAAGAAAACCTGTCCTGCAGTCAGTATTGTGATCTGAGTGCACGGTGGTGCCGAACACATTTTGCCTTTGCAACAACAGCTATACAGAATCTCTATAGGCTCCTCTTGTTCATGTGAATCTTTTATCTGTTTATTTGTTTGTTTGTTTTTGTTTTATTTCAGACATTACATTATATGTGGAATAGTACAATGATGTCTAAGGCAAGACAGGCAAGACACCAAAACAATAAAAAAAAAATACAACAGGTGGGGAGGTAGAAACAAATAGACAAAAACAGACAAAATAGTTTGTTTGAAACAAACAAGAATTCCTTTCACTGGAGCTTGTAAAAACAACCCCAGACCATAATACCCAGTTTACACCAACCACTGCATCCAATGCTTTATATTGTACTTAGTGATGTAATGCTTAAATGTAGCTGCTCGGCCATGGAAACCAAAAATGATCATCACTTGATATCTTACTGTTTGTGTCTGATAAGGTTGTCCACTGTTGGAATGACAGAGAATGAATCAAAACAGTACAAGGAAGGCAGCTAAAAATTAGAAGTAGAATAGAATAGAATTAGAATTGAACTTACCATAAAGCTATGTAAAACTGAAATGGTCCTCCTCCACCAAGACAGAAATAACTATTTGTGCAATAATTACCAAGAGGATGTTGATTAAACTTGGTGGAGATGTGGGACATGAGAAAAGGAAGAACCTATTGAACCCATTCGATTACTTTCCGCATCTTGCAAAAGAAGGATCAACTTAAGCCTTTCTGTAGGTTACTACAAGTGACTCTTTCACTTTGTCACGTTGTTTTCACAGCTGAAACGTTGATGTGTTGCACATATAAATTCGAGCTAGTTTAAGCTAATAGACGACACCAATATAGGAGAAATATGCTTTCTCTTTCTAGTCCCTGTCAGTACTCTCGCTGCAGCATTTTGGATTAACTGAAGGCTTTCCAGGGAGTTTTTTAGGACATTCTAATAATAACGAATTACAGTAATCATGCCTAAAAATAATAAATCCATCTACTAGTTTTTCAGCGTCACTGTGAACAGGGATATTTATAATTTTGGAGATGTTTCGAAAATGGAAGCGAGCAGTCCTACATATTGGTATTGGTAGGCATGTAGTAGGCAAATACAAAGGGAGTTTGAAGGATGCAGTGAGTGAGGCCAATGAGTAGAGGTGACGGAGGCTTTAGCAGACACGGGGACTGGACAGCAGCAATTTAGCGGAAAGATAAACGCAGCACGGCAGCAGACACCGACCCAACACAACTTGTCTAGCCCTGGACACCAACATAAAACGAAATGTATTATAAATGTATTAACGCTCCTTCTCGAATGCTTTACCCTCCACACACACAGCTCTTTGCACGATGCTACGATGACATCTGTTGCTCAGTATGCAGCAGAATCTGACGGGTGTGATGGAGAGCCTGTGTTTGGAGCGCAGAGTGAATGTAAATTGTTCAGCGCCATCACGATCATCTTACCTCGTCAAGACCTTTCTGATCCGCTGGTAAAGGCTTGCGGTGCCCGTATCTCTGGGAACACCCTGTACTGTCGACACAAAAGAAATCATTATTTTACCGAGCGTGCGGATATCAGCGCATTGTGCTCGGAGGAGTACCGGAGGAGAAGGAGGGGCGTCGGCAGAGAAGCTGCGGAGCTACTGGTCTCCGTCCCGCGGGCAGCAGTGCACAGGTTGCAATGCACTTCGCAGGTGATACAAAAGCAACGACGCTGTTTCTACTTCTGAATTTAGAAGTAGAAAATTAGAGATCATCCAGGAGCTGACCTCTAACTGCATAAATCTTTTAAGATTTATTAAAAAGTTATTGGTGTGTGTCATCCGTCTTTGTGGACAGACAGAGCTCTTTATCTGCATAGTAATGAAAATATGCCTTCTAATAAGGGAAGCGTGTATAATGTAAACTGAATTGGTCCTGACATGGGACCCTGTGGAATTCCATAATGTGTGAAGAGGACTCTCCATCTCCGTGATCATATTAGATCTATTAAATGATTCAAACAAGTATAGCCCGGTACCTTTTAATGCCTACAGCTGGCGCTAATCGCTGTAATAAAATGTGATCAACTTTCGATCACTGCACAGAGGTCTAGCATGACAGGCAGAGATGAGTCCACAAGATCATTTGTAACCTTCACTAAAGCTGTTTCTATATTGAATGTAACCCTAGAGAGTTACTAAGGGTTTCAGTGTATTATGAGCAGAGATGGGACAGTAATGCATAATCTGATTACTTTTTTAAAGTAATGGGATTACTTTCTTGGAGACGTAACAGTAACGAATTACTTACTTATTGTAACAACCCTTTTGGGTTATAGCACCACTAGGGGGGGTTGCCCTACTATTGTAGTAGCTATGGGAGTCTCCTAGGGGGTGTGTGAGTTGTTAGCGGCAGCCATTACATGCTGCTCGTGTTCTGTTCTCAGGATAGACCTCACCGTTGTAACGGCCTGGCACCGGCGACTACCGATCCCCGCACATGTATGTACGGACAGTGTAGAGCCGTGGAGACCTGGCTTGTATGGTCTTATGTTGCTGACAAGGAATAAAGGTCTGTTGTTTAATTTAACTGACTGGCTCCGTGTTATCCGGCTAACCTCCACACCTAGGGTTGCCAACTCCCTGAAAAATAAATAAGGGACACCTCGTGGCCAGGGCCGGGCGACCCAGTTGTCTTCACCCTTCCCAGTGTGGTGAATTTTCTAGCTCTTTTTTTGTGTGTGAAATTATTTTTTTAACCATTTGACTTGAATTTGATTTAAGTAGATGTGTATTCTTTGTGATATGAACACATGTGAAACAAATGATCATTTAGCCATTTATTTTTAGCTCAAAATGACAACATTAACACAGTAAAACAGGTCTCTTTCTTAAACAGAAGCCTGTCATGCTTAACTTTTGAGAATATAAGTAAATCTTTCTTTAAAAGAACTCTGTCCTGCTTAACTTAAAATAATAGAAAACAATAGAAAGAAAAATATTCTTGTAACAGTGCACATTTAGTGCATTTAGTACAATTGGCTTCAGTTGAGGTATTATTTCAGCTTTTCTAATGCTAATCAGCTGCTCCTGTTTGTAAACCCGCTTGTTCCCATGATTACGCATCATAACTCATCATCATTATTCATCTATGTATTACTTTTATGTATTAGTCATCAATTTGTTGTAATCATCTATCCTTGCAGTTGTTTATTACACAAAATAAGTTATATTATCACACTTCTGGCCACATAGCGCTGATATTCATTGCACATGCCCATATTAACTTTTTCCAGCCAGGTGTTTTCCTTTTCCCATTCTTCCCTTTCTCTGAGGGGAACAAACATTGCTGCTCTAACGCTGGGCTCACACTGTGCGGTTTTAGGCCCATTTTGAGACGATTTTTGAGTGATCGGACCGATTTTGGCCTTCATCGTGCGTCGTGTAGTATACGTGGGGTAACGAGAAGTGATTAACACCTCACGACCAGCTCCCGATCATCAATCGCTCGTGAGGGTGTCACCACAGGGGCTCACTGCTCACGCGCAAACACGTAAACGTTGGTGTAAAAGATGGAGCAGCACGGCAGTGCAGCGTGTGATCTGGACACAAGCGACGGAGGCACAACTTGGAGAACTTTGGAAAGCTCATCCGAGCCTTTTCGATGTGGCATCACAAAATGATCACGACCACAACAACCGTGAAAATAGTTGGATCGACACTGCTGCTCAGTCACAGCTGCCTGACCAATGTTTTTCATTAGCAATTTAGCAAAGTTGATGGTGGTGGTGTGTCTGTGTGAGTGAAAGACAGAGAGAGAGAGGGACAGATTTTCTGTTATAACCTTCATTTTATGGAGGCACAGTGTGCGCACTCAGGTCGCATCAGAGCATCGGGCGGTATAGTGTGAGACCTGCATCGTGACCTACCAACTTCTAACCCCTGCGAGTCAATCGTGCAGTTTGAGCAGGAGCTGAATAACGTGACTGAAAAAATCACACAGTGTCTGCCCAGCTTTAGGTGTACTGTCGTCCGAGACTTGCACCGCAGTGTCGGCGTTTGTTTCCCTGTTGGCCATGCTTGTTGTTGTGGTCATCTGTTGTCTTCCGGTATTTTCTCTGTAAGCGACCTTTCCTCGACCAATGAGATGAGCGGTAATCTGAATTGTTATACTCGAATTGTCATAAGTGTGCTGTCAGCTCATTGGTCACAAAGCAGGAGAGGGTCTGGGAATTATGTTTTCAAACAAAGTGTTAATTCCATAAACATTTATAGACTACTTTTGATTCTCACTGTATTACGGGACAAAGTGCGTCCCTTATTAGCTCAATACGGGACGTGTACTTTTGTTTCTAAATACGGGACGATTCCGTTTTTTAAGGGACGGTTGGCAACCCTAGCCAAGTCACCCCTCCACGATTTTTTGAAATGATTGGTCTGGGAAGAAAATTGTGTAGTTTGGCATTGCTCAGCTTCCTTAAGAATGGCTTCTTGGCAGCAACCATTTTACATGAGGCTTCGAAAACATATGGATCACCTGAAGGGTCAGATCCATCTCACGGGTCTTGTGCCAATACCTTGCAGGATTTTTTCTGTTTCTATATCTCAAGGACATGGCAATACGTGCCTTGAGATGACTGTTGTGTTTTGGTGAAATAATAAAACTAAAATGCAAAGAATGCTAATATGCCAAGTTTTCAGTTAAAAACTTTTTTGATGCACAAATACTATTTGATGCCCATCAGAATGTCACCGTTGGCATTTTTCATAGCTGGATTTATGCTTGATTCAACGATCTATATGCTAAGTGACTTTAAAAAAAAACAATAAAAAAAACAACATTGTACCTAACCATTTTCAGACTAATGTCCGAAGAAAAACTTCAGACAAACTATTATTCAAGACCACCTTAAAAATGACAAACAAGTCTTGCTGCACTGAAGCAAAATATAAAGAACTGAGTCGTGTCCAAGCACACAGTGAGTCGAGGTTAAATCATAATAGAAAGAGTTCATTCTGTCATAAAAGGAGCTTTCTTTTCCTCTAAGAGTGTTAACAGACACAAAAACACACTCAAATACACACAGTGCATTTCTTTATTTCAGACCAAAAACAATGTTGAACAACCATCTGTATGTGCATGAAACAACACTACACATGAACATGACTGCAAGCTGGAGGCCACAGAGACAAACAGAGCTACAGGAATTTCTCATATTTACACATTAGCCACTCTGCTGTTCAGCTCCTGTGCTGCATGCCCCTAAACTGCTGCTATATTTCCTTGTGATGCAGCTTGCACAAAAAGATTCGTTTTTTCTTTATATAGTCTATGTGAAGGCAATTTTTCCATCAGCAGTAAATGACAGCTGGAGAAAGAATGAAACAAACAAGGGTGTTAGGACCACCGAGTCTGTGGAGACAGTCTTACGTCAGTGCCATTTTTTCTTGTTTTACCGAGCATGTTCCATGAGTCCTGGAATGTGAATTCATTAGAAGACAAGCTGGTGGTAAAGATTGGCTGGCTATGTTTCCTGGTTTCCATATATTTGAAATGTCTTGTTGTATTAGAGGTCCAGCAGATGGGCATAGCTGAGCCGACGAGTAATGAGGGACGGTAGTCATTATCTGTCCGGGATGTCCTGGCTGTGTAAAGCCCACACTTGTGTATTTAATATCACTGTCCGAGCCGCTGCTGACAAGCCCCGTACCGCTGCAGGGCACCCAACAAGTCCTCATACGAGATATTTCTGTGGGATGGCAGGGAGCTGAGGGCACAGAGTAGGTTATACATTGAACATAGTGCGCTTCAAAGTGAATTCAGTTAATGACATCAATTTCAAAATTCAAACAAACTTTCATACTTTATTGTCATTATTAAACGTGGTCCATCGAAACGTGCAAATTCTGAGATGTAAAGAAGCTTACATGAACTCTGTGAGCCTGATGTGCCAGGGGAGGAAGCCCAGTGTGCTGTTCACAGGACCAAACTTCACCACCAACTCAGGGTCTGGAATATTCTTTGATTCTGAAACAAGCACAAAGAAAGCGAACATGTTATCAAGACAATCTTTTTTCTCCTATTTACTGAGAATCTGCATGTTCTGACTATAGAATGAACTCAAATCTGAGAGTGGCTCCCATTCAGCAGTACTTGTGTAGCTGTCACCCGAGATCCACAGCCACACAGGTTAAAGAAAATTTAGGTAATATACATCCACTCTCACTGGATAATACACTTCTCCACAGTTATGGTCATTTTTGGTGCCATAAATGTGTCCAATCCCCGGAATTTTAGAAAACTTGAGTCATTATTTAAGTTAAATTGATTTTCTAGAGGTTGTTTGTTTTGCATTTATTTGTCTCCAATTGGCTGAACTGTTGCATTGGATAGTCTAATTAAATACAGAAGCCTAACCAGTGGACTGGAATTCTACTGGGGCAATATGTTGTGTAATACCTCTGTTACAAGATGATTTATTTCTTAAAATAGTTTAATGGTTTTTGGATATTATTTTGTGTCAAATAACAAAAAGACATTTTGACTGCTACATCTGTGCTTCTTTGTTCTTTCCAACACTCATAAATTACATGGCACACATTCACTTTTCTCCTCTAAGTATTTTTTTGGACATATCCATACGACACTTTTCCTAGGCCTCTTTACACAAGAGGTTCAACAGTGGGGAAAAATGCCCAGGAGAAACATTTTACAGCACTTCAATGTCATGTCCATCTCTTGCATGTAAAAGTACAATCCCATGACATGGCGCAGCTAACCTGGATCCTCTACAGGTTACGCTCCTTCTTTAAGCTGTCCAATAATGATTCAATCCTATTCAGTTTTATTTATACAGCACCAAATCACAACAACAGTTGCCTCACGGCACTTATATTGTAAGGTGACCCTAAAATAATGCAATGCAATAATAAATAAAGAAAACCAAAAACGCCAACAATCATATAACCCCCCCCCCCCCCAAAATGAGCAAGCGCTTTGGCAACAGTGGGAAAGAAAAAAAACATTTTTAATATTAAGAAACCTCCAGCAGAACCAGGCTCAGGGAGGGGCGGCCATTTGCGTAACCAGCTGGGAGTGAGTGGATGAAGACAGAATAAAATACTTAATACACGTCTTAATTACTTTTAAAACACACAGTACACACATCCACTGGATCTTGAAATTCTTTTGCTTTCAACAGTAATGAGTTAATGAACTCCATGACACACTTCTAATGATTAGGGAAAAGAAGCCTTCTAAGACTCTTTCTTAATAAGCACACGCAGCTTCAGTAACCCCCTCTAGCTTTATTAAGGGCTACCAAGGTGTTCCCAGGTTGGTGAGCAACAATCTCTCAAGTGTGTTCTGAAAAACATCAAAGTATCTTTACACATGCACACAGGCATAAAGTGCTACCTCTGAGAAGCAGGTCTAGCATGGAAACATTAATGTCTTTGAAGCTCCTTTCCTTGTTTTCCACAGAGCGGCAGAGCTGCTGTGCTACATGGACAATGCTCTGCTTCCCATCGTCAGGAGACAGCACCCTCACTGTGGGCCTGCAGGACACAACTGCAACAAAGGACACATAAAAACACATTAAATTAAATATGACTACTAATGGTATTCTTCTGCAAATACACACCCAAATTTTCAACTTTGTAAATTTTTTTTTTTTAATACTGTAACCTCACTTGCACACCTGATGTAGACTACTGGAGCACACTGGTGAAGTATGGGTTGAGGGATTTTAGATTACACCTGGGAAACATATTGTTGGGTAAACTGAGAAACTGCTGGGTCAATATAATGATGCTTCGGCTTCAGTCAGACATTACCTCAGTGGAACAAGCCAATTAGTGACATTATTTATTTATGTTACCATCTATGTTCATTTCGTTGACTAATAATTTTTTTCCACAAAGGAACTACTTAAAGAAAACTAAAATATGTGGATAAATACTACGATGAAATGAACTGACACTTTCTGACTCACCTATTCTTAAATGTAACCATTCACACCAACCATGTAACTTCACTGTATGAATTTGTGGCATTTATTACCAATCCAAGTCTGAATAAAAAGCTCTGACCAGCCAGACCAGTGGACTCGTAGCTCAAAACATGACTGGTCAACTGGGTATCTGAAATTATTTCTCTTCCTCAGATGTGACAGCAACTTTACCAAGAACAGCTGAAACTGCCCCATGAAATTTTACCTGCTACTTCTATCTGTAGAGAATCTGATGAACCCAGAATTTCCATTATTTTATTGTCTTAATTCGAAACTTCAGGACCAGCTCATCATGGTTTAACATTGACTTAATTTTTTTTTCTTGACACTGTGTGAGGACAAAAAGTTCAGCCTGTACATACATTACATGAAAAGTTTGAACTTGAGAGTAAGTGGCTCAGGTGTGTGTTTTTGCACAATTACGTAACTACTCATTTAATTGTCTTTCTTTTATTTATTTTTTTGCTGTGTTCAGTGGTTGTAGAAATGGTTTATATTAGCATTTAGCTGAGATTCTGAGGTTTCTATGGATATCAGACATGTTGATATTTGCATCAAAGAATTGACGTTAAACTACAGTTTAACCCCTTTGCCCCCAGAACCGGGGGCTTTGGGGCTCTCCAAGGTAAAGGGTGTAAGGGTCTGAAGTTTTATAAGTGGATTCTATCTAACCTAATGAAGAACAATACAGAAAACAAAAATGAGGTTGTAGGCACTTCCAACAAGTGGACACAGAAATTTTGGAATGTAACTACTTATATGTAACAGTCACAGAATTTAATTACAAGAAAAACATTGATCTGGAAATATACAATTAAAATACAGTTACTAATCAAAATGTTGGTATTACAAGTTTAAAAGTTCTTGTTGGTAAAAAGCTTCCAAGTACGTCCGAGTCTGTAATTGTATGAACTTAAAATCAAAGATATCATGCCAGGTTCTTACCATTGTGCTGGTGTTGGTCACTACCACTGCTCAGGAACTCCACACTGTGCATAGATCCATCAACACCCAGCAGATCCTGTTGCTGCCTTTTTATTTCCTCGAGTAGACGAGAGTTGTTCTTCTGAAAAACACCTGGGTTGAGGAAAAGCACATCATTCAGTTCAGGTTGATCAAAATCACCAAGTAGACCTAAGACAGAAACAGTAATTGTGAAGAAACATGACTTTTGGATTGATAGAATCTATTTTCTTTAAAACAAAGCAAATAAATCCAAAATTAGGGGCAACTGTGGCTCAGTCAGTAGGGTGCGTGGTCTACCACTTGGAAGGTCAATAGATAGATTGGAGAAACCAGGTATCAATGTGCAAAATACTGAATCCCCTAATGCAGGGGTGGCCAACCCGTGGCTCTCGAGCCGCATGCGGCTCTTTGCCTGGTTTCATGCGGCTCTTACGTTCATATCAAAGTTTGTGTTTTGATTTTTTTTATGTTGTTGTTTTAAAATGTGCGCGTTCGCTTCGCTTGAGTTCAATACGGTATTTTCATCAAATGCGCATGTGTGTGAGATGAAAATACCGCAAAGTTTCCCAGTAGGAGCAAGTTCGCCCTTAAAATGGCAGGAAAAAAATGCACAGCAAAAAGAAAATATGAAGATGAACACAGGACGTTTTTAACAGAGTGGGAGAGTTTATATTTTTTTGTTGAACGCAATGGTAAGCCATTCTGCCTTATATGTCAGACGTCATTAGCGCATTTCAAAGCTTCAAATCTTCAGCGCCACTTCAGCTCACTCCATGCTAACATCGACCAGGAATTTCCAAAAGGGACTGAACTTCGCAAGCACGAGTTGGCCACTTTGAAAAGTCAGGCAGAAAAGCAGATACAGTTTTTCCAAAAATTTACGAAGCGGTCAGAGACCATAACGCTCGCATCCTATCAGCTGGCTTGGAACATTGCACGGGCTAAAAAGCCATACAATGAAGGGGAGTTCGTTAAAAAATGCCTCAGTGATGTTGTTGAAATCTTGTCTCCTGAAAACGACAAATTAAAACGCATGGTATCAGACGTCCAACTGTCCCGCCACACTGTTGAACACAGAATATCGGACATTAACACGGCTATTGAATCACAGTTGCACTCTGACCTTCAAGCATGTGAGTATTTTAGTGTCGCATTGGATGAGAGTTGTGATATACAAGACAAGCCTCAGTTGGCAATATTTGCACGGTCTGTTTCAAACGATTGTGTGATCAAAGAAGAACTCCTGGATATTGTGCCATTAAAAGACAGAACCCGTGGCATAGATGTGAAAGAAACCATGATGGCTGCATTTGAAAAAGCAAATCTGCCCATAACGAAATTAACTGCAATAGCCACGGATGGAGCACCAGCCATGATGGGATCTGTGAACGGGCTTGTGGGGCTGTGCAAAGCTGACCAAACTATTCCTGACTTTTGGAATTTCCACTGCATCATCCACATGGAGCAACTCGTGTCTAAATCATTGAATTTAGATAACGTCATGAAGCCTGTGATGGAAATCGTCAACTATATCCGCACACATGCGCTTAACCACAGGCAATTCAAGAATCTCATCGCTGAGCTGGACCAAGGGCTTCCAGGTGACCTGCCGCTGCACTGCACTGTGAGGTGGCTGTCAAAAGGCCAGGTACTCTCTCGCTTCTTTGAGCTTTTGGATGCCGTGAAACTGTTTATGGAAAAGAAGGACAAGGACTATCCCGAGCTCTCGGACCTCAAGTGGATTATGGATCTGGCCTTTTTGGTCGACATGCTGTGTCACTTGGACAGACTGAACCTGACCCTGCAGGGTAAGTTAAAAATGCTCCCTGACCTAGTGCAAAGTGTGTTTGCGTTTGTCAACAAACTGAAGCTGTTCAAGACACATATTCAAAAGGGAGATTTAACGCATTTTCCCACTCTGCTAAAAGCCAGCGGGCAAGTCGCCAGTGCTGCCCTGAGTAAGCAAAGAGCCAGATATGCAACGCTGATTGAAAACTTGCACGAAAGCTTCGTGACCCGGTTCCATGATCTACAATTGAAAAGGCCACAGATTACGTTCCTCGCCGACCCATTTAATGCAGAGACCGGCTGTTTGAAAGTCCCGCTAGTCACAGATGAAGCTGCGGCTGAGTTGGAGATGATCGATCTTTGTGAAGAGGACCAATTGAAACCTGCTTTAAGGGAAGGGACCATTGAGTTCTGGAAAAGTGTGCCAATGGAAAAATACCCCAATGTCAAACGGGCTGCGCTTAAGATACTGTCAATGTTTGGGTCAACATACGTCTGCGAGTCTGTGTTTTCTACCCTAAAACATGTGAAATCAAAGCATCGATCTGTTCTGACTGACACACATGTGAAAGAATTGCTTCGAGTGACAACAACGGAATACAAGCCAGATTTAAAGAGGATTGTTCAAGGCAAGGAATGCCAGAAGTCCCACTAAACAACATGCATTATAAAAGTAAATGCTATTGTAGATTATTATATTTTTGTTTGTGGACTTGGTTGAACTGAGAGTTTGTGTGTGTGAGACAGTGCACACAATGTTCATTGTTGAAAATGACTGGCCTGTGGTTTTAGTACTGTAGGAGTCCATTTCTGTCATTATCATGTTGGTGTGTGACATTTACAATAAATCTGGCTGAGCAGAGATGTGTGTATTTTGTGTGTGTGTGTGTGTGTGTGTGTGTGTGTGAGTGAGTGAGTGAGTGAGTGAGAGAGAGGAAAGGATGGGTGATGTTCATGTGTGCCCATGCGTATGATGTGGCTCTTTGCGGTAACACAGTAAAAAAAAAGTGGCTCTTGGTCTCTGACTGGTTGGCCACCCCTGCCCTAATGCATTCATCTACATGTGTTTAAATTTAAATATGATCAACCTATCTCTAATAATCGGCTATGTACCACAGGCCTTCAAGCTGGCTGTAGTTAAACCTTTACTTAAAAAGCCATCTCTAGACCCAGCCGTCTTAGCTAATTATAGGCCAATCTCCAACCTTCCTTTCATATAAAAAACCATTGAAGAAGTAGTTGTCAAACAGCTAACTGATCATCTGCAGAGGAATGGCTTATTTGAAGAGTTTCAGTCAGGTTTCAGAGCTCATCACAGCACAGAAACTGCTAGACCTCAGTGCAGCGTTCGATACTGTTGACCATAATATTCTATTAGAGCAATTAGAACATGCTGCAGGTATTACAGGTACTGCACTGCAGTGGTTTGTATCATATCTATCTAGTAGACTCCAATTTGTTCATGTAAATGTTGAGTCTTCTTCACATGGTGAGGTTAATTAGGGAGTTACACGGGGTTCAGTGCTAGGACCAATTCTGTTTACATTACACATGCTTACCTTAGGCAGTATCATCAGAAGACATAGTGTACATTTTAACTGGTATGCTGATAACACACAGCTCCATCTATGAAGCCAGATAACACACACCAAATAGTTAAACTGCAGGAATGTCTTAAAGACATAAAGACCTGGATGGCCGCTAACTTTCTGCTTCTTAATTCAGATAAAACTGAGGTTATTGTTCTCGGCCCTGAAAATTCTAGAAATATGGTATCTAATCAGATTCTTACTCTGGATGGCATTACCTTGGCCTCTAGAAACACTGTGAGGCACCTTGGAGTCATTTTTCACCAGGACATGTCCTTCAACGCACATATTAAACAAATATGTAGGACTGCTTTCTTCCATTTGCACAACATCTCTAAAATTAGAAATATCCTGTCTCATAGTGATGCTGAAAAACTAGTTCATGCATTTATTACTCCTAGCCTGGACTACTGTAATTCATTATTATCAGGAAGTCCTAAAAACTCCATGAAAAGCCTTCAACTAATCCAATGCTGCAGCAAGAGTACTGACAGGGACTAGAAAGAGAGAGCATATTTCTCCTGTATTGGCTTCCCTTCACTGGCTCCCTGTTAAATCCAGAATTGAATTCAAAATCCTGCCATTAGAGCATTTCACTCTCACGCTCCCGGCTTACATGTTGTTCCTAGAGTATTTAAAAGTAGAATGGGAGGGAGAGCCTTCAGTTTTCAGGCCCCTCTTCTGTGCAACCAGCTTCCAGTTTGGATTCGGGAGACAGACACTATCTCTACTTTCAAGATTTAAGATAAAGCATATAGTTAGGGCTGGATCAGGTGACCCTGAATCCTCCCTTAGTTATGCTGGCATAGGCTGCTAGGGGACTCCCATGATGCATTGGGTTTTCCTTTTCAGTCACCTTTTTCACACACTATGTGTTAATAGACCTCTCTGCATTGAATCATACTTGTTTTTAATCTCTGGCTCTCTTCCACAGCATGTCTTTTATCCTGTCTTCCTTCTCTCACCCCCGCCCCTCCCTGAGCCTGGTTCTGCTGGAGGTTTCTTCCTGTTAAAAGGGAGTTTTTCCTTCCCATTGTCGCCAAAGTGCTTGCTCATAGGGGGTCATATGATTGTTGGGTTTTTCTCTATATGTATTATTGTAAGGGTCTACCTTACAATATAAAGTGCCTTGAGGCGACTGCTATTGTGATAAAATTGAATTGAAAATTTAATGTGTGCGAAAGTTAGATAAAAGTACTGTATTTACGTCTGTGTGATTCAGTAATCAGACAGACACAATGTGGCATGTTGTATGAAGTGCTTTAACTGAGGGATAGGTAGAAAACTGCTAAATAAAAAACCGTCACCATAGTGGAGACTTTACATCATTTGGCAATGACAAAAACTACAATCTGAGAGACCCTAAGGTGAGGAGCTTGGTCATTAGAGAGGGATGGAATAGAGCCGCTGCTCCTCCATATCAAAAGGGGCCAACTGAGGTAGTTTGGGAATGTAAAATAACTTCAGTCAGAAGGCACTCTCCCTAATTCAGTCAAAACATTAATATCAGTTAGCTTTACGAGATTTGTCATTTAGGGAGAAGGGGACAATAATTTCAACAATTTGAGGCTAAAATGCTCAGCTGCAGTATAACCTCCGCTTAAAGTTAAAAAGCAGAAACATAACTGTAACAGGGGAAAAAAAGCAACAAAATGAAGTCTTGATGGATGCTCAATCATCCAGGTAAGTGAATCCCAAAAGTTGATTCTGTTCATTTGGATGTAGCGTTTTCACTCAGAGAAACGTTTCGTCACTCATCCATGTTTCCCCAATCTTATAAACAGTGCATTTGCACAATAACGTTTTATAAGGTTAGTGAAAATCTGCAGTCAGCTGAGGTCACTGTCAAGTTACTTGGATGAGTGATGAAACGTTTCTCCTACTGAAAATGTGATGGCCAAATGAACAGAATCAACCAAAAAAATGAAAAGATGAATACAAGTTTAATAGTTAAATATTGCGCAGTTGTTTTAACGTTTGAATAGTGTCTGTAGCTGAAAGTACGTTGAAACAAAATTAGGACTTGGAAGTGGTGAAAAAAGACAGATTTAATTTGCATTTAATGTAAACAATTAAACAGGGTATTGCTAATCTGAAAAGGAAAAGATTCGCTACATCTTCAGCCTAAGCATTAAAGGGGAAATTTATACAGAGAATGAATGTAATACAATGGGGAAATTTATACAGAGAATGAATGTAATACAATGTAATCTTAAAAGCCTCAAAGTTGGAAACAATATCTTTAAAATGCATATTAGAAACAATGTACATCTAATAAAATAAAATAAAAATGCTTAAGAGTCAGAAGAATACTGAATATTTAAAGCTCACACGCATTAATACTCTTTAAGACTGGAATTATGATTTTCTTTTTTCCACTTAAGAATCTGTGTGTGTGTGTGTGTGTGTGTGTGTGTGTGTGTGTGTGTGTGTGTGTGTAAGAGAGAGATATAAAGATATAAAATATGGGTTCAGTGACATCTGCAAATCATTGCATTCACATCGGATGAACTTGTCCAAATAATATCCAAACTACACTAAACTACGTGTATAGTTTTTTTTTTTAAAACAACAAATTTAAATCTATTTTTGATGAAGCTGTGATTTATTATTTTATGAACTTCACTGTATAAAAGCGCAAGCAGCAAACTCAGCTGATAGGAGTAACATGCTTACCGTGATTATCATACACGCTAACATAGGATATGCCGACAGCCATACACCACACCACCACGTTTGCTATGTCCGGATAACTGGGCTCTTCTTCCGCAACCAACAGGCCGATATGGACCGGTATCTTCTTCAGGGACTTTCCGTCAGACAGACACCGTGACCGGCCACCGCCGGTGCTCTTTTCAGTTATCGGTTTAACATTAGCATCTGGGCCATGATTCAGATTATTCTGAAAGTCTGGAAATCCAACTAGAGATATCGGCAACAGCAGGACGGTCGCTGCTCGCTCCCACAGCCGGCCCTTCCAGCTCTGGATGCGGACGTGGAGCCAAGAGAAGAGCGCTCTGTTGACGTGAACGAGAATCAGTAATAGCCGCCATAACAAACTGTACATAAGCGCCATTCGTGTCCGCATTTCGTGTAGGGGGAAAACCCAGGATAAAGTACAAGAACACGACCACTTTATTCTGATATATTATCCGCGTAAATGAGCTCAGCAGTGCTTATGGCTCATCATGACTGCAGCCATCTTGTTTTCTGGTTGGCAACCTCTGAACTCCGAACCCCGCGTGTGATACACGTAGCTCTCGGATTGGACAAGGTAAGCGAGACGCTGCTGCGTATGCGTTTGACTACAGAGAACCGAACAGAGTAGAGATGTGTCGTTCGCGAACGAAATGGCTCTTAGAGCCGGATCTTTGACGTGAACGACGTAATTTATATTTAATTGTATTGTGGTTTCCAGTGTTTTGTGTTGTTTCACTTTAAATTTGTAAAAGGAAAAAGCTGAAAATTTAAATAGTTAAAAGTTGAAATGTGAATAGTTGGTTTTTGTATTATATGATTTATTTATTACATTTTATGTGGAGTGAATAAATAAAAGTATATTTACGGTGGCCCCTAGAGACAAAGCACGTAAAAACTGCAAAACACGTAAAAACTCCAAAACATGTAAAAACTCCAAAACATGTACAAACTCAGAAGCACACAAAAACTCAAAACACGTACAAAATACAACAGAAGTGTGCCAGGATGCTAGGACGCAGTGTTGAGCTTTGTTACCTAGTGGCTACACCAGCCAGCAAGTACCAAAGACCGGATTTGGTGTGTGGTAGTAACAGGTAAATGAACATTTTTTTTTTAAATTATTTGAATATATATGAGTGCTTGTGTATAAATGCACAAACAATACACACATGCTTTCAATTGTGTCATTTAAGTGATCTAGGTAGCTCTGTTTTGGAAGTTCAGTTAATGCTAGAAATGTGTTTTGGAGTTTGTACGTGCTTTGTCTCTAGGGGCCACCGCATATATTTATATATGTTTATATATAAATATATGCGGTTTATATTTATATATAAACATATATATAAATAAAACAACTTCTTTTTTTTACATTAGTAATTCCTTTTGTGCATAATTTTATATTATTGTTAATAATAAATTAATTAAAGCAACAAAACAACCTGAAGCGCCGGTTCGGAGCCAAAAGAGCCGGCTCTTTTTATTGAGTCGAGCCGAAAGAGCCGGTTCTCTAAAAAGAGACGGAAATCCCATCACTACAGTGTGGTCTGTTGTTCATTAATGTAAGTCATGGAATTTAAATTGTGTGGACTGGACTCAGTTTTCAACTCATGCAAGTTTAGATAATAAACAACGTCTATTTTTCAAAAATTGGATAACTTCAGGGTCAGCTTTGAAGTTATCTGGATAAGTCAAAAATCCTGTTTCATAGGCCTCTATACTGTGAAGAAAGGCTTTAAGCTTATGTGGGTAACTTCAGGGTTGACCCTGGGTTTTACTTTACAATCACTGTACATTTTCTATACACACGAAGAAACAGTGATATTTCTATATGATTGTTTAATGTCATTTCACTGTACTTACGGAGAGAACTTTGTACCCACACTGAGGCTACTACTGGCTACCCTCACATATTCAGTTTTTTCACCGAATACATCATCTAGTAAACGACTTCATTGTGTATGCCAAATTTTGCTAGTTTTGGTCATGAGTTATTTAAAAATGAATCTGTTCTGTCACGCACAAAGAAATTACTTGATCAACAACTTATAAACAAAGTAACCTTGAGAGCTTAAGTACAACCTGATATCAGATTGCACGCCTAACTTAACCTTTCATACAACTCATAACATGGACGACACAACAGCTCCCCAAAAATGAAGCCAAAACGTCTCTATCGCCCCCTGGTGTCTGGCTGCAGTATAGGTCATAAATCCCACCTCCTCCATGTTAGCGGATGGGACTGGGGTAAGACTAAAATAAAAATTTCTCCAAAGATTCTTTCGTTAACTATCAATAGTTCTCATCATTTATATTCAAGGGGTCTCCTTTCCCATGTTTGATTCTTTGACTGGCAGCTGCAGTCACGGTGAAACTTGTGTTTGGGAACGGCAGATAGAGCAGGCAGATTAAGTTAAAATTTACGTTTAATTTTCCCACAAATTAATTCTTTTTTTTAGCACCGACTCTGTATTTTTATTTTTATTTTTACAGAGTTTGATTCAAATATTCAGGTTAAAAAACGAATCTGAATTCATGTTAATGGTCACAAAGTTACATGTGCAGCACTCTGGACAGTTTACATCCTTTAGGAGAAATAATTTGTAGCATTATTATTTGTTTTTCAGTACTCAGGCAGCAGCTTTAACACTGCTGTATGTCTGACCACAATGCAGGAACAGACTGAACCAGGACTACAAACCTGCTCCATCTTCTCATCTCTGGAGATTTCCATTTACAAAGCACCAACAACTCAAAGGTAAATATTATATTGGAAAATCTGTTTATATATGTTGTTTATATAGTATGTATGATATATAAGGCTTTGTCCTTTTTTAAATAAACAGCTCGTATGTCAGCAGAACTTTTCCATTTTTCCATTAATAGAAAAATGATCAACATTATTCATTTCCTGAAAACTGATAGTGAGCAGTTATTCATTTAACAGTATTTATTTATAAGAAACAATATTTTTATTATATACAAGGACCAATGCATTGTCATTTTAAAATCACAGTACATGTTCATTTAAAAGACAATCCAATGACAATCAGAAAATAAAAAGAGACAGAAATACAAGTTAACATTTAGAATTTGTTTTATTGAATTGGAAAATATTCTCAAATTGCTGAGCAATTTGATTTAAACAGGGCCCAATAAGAAAAGCTGATTGAAAGAGCTTTATATTATAAAGACCCTACAATGCAAGAGAGAAAACCCCAACAATCTGATGATCCCCTATGAGCAAGCACTTGGCAACAGTGGGCAGGGAAAAAAAAAAACCCTTTTAATGGGAGGAAACCTGCGGCAGAACCAGGCTCACGCGGGCGGCCATCTGCCGAGACCGGTTGGGGGATTATAATCCAGTTATAATCAAATTTCTCTCTTGCGACGACATTTTTGATGTTTGATGTATTTAGGTATTCATCTGCAAGGAAAAAGATGACTGTTTTTCCTTCAAGATGAATACTAAGTTGATGTTAAAAAACACCACTTCAAGTTGTGCGGTGATGGCTTTGGCCAACAGTGAAAAACTTGACTATGCCATTTGGCTTCTTTTTTGCGTCTGACGTTCAGTCAAGCTATGTGCAATGGTTTTTACAGCTGTGGATTTCTGTAACTCCAGAGCAACCTGAACATATTCGACACTCCCAAAGAAATTGCGCAAGTCTCTAAGAATGTACTTTTCCACATTTTTTAGGTTTTGTGGCGTTATAGTGAGTTTTTTTTATCCCTGAGTTCGCCCCATACTTCTTCCAAAAGCCAGGTGTGGATCTTTGGTGTGCATACACAAGTGCACTTAATCTTTAATTTTTTAGCTATGCGGCTAAATAATTTATGAAGGACTATTTTAATGTAAGCTTTATTTACACGATCATTTAGTACAAACGGCTCAGGTTTTGGTTGGGACGTTCGTCATCTTTTGTCATCATCTAAGATGAGCTCTGTAAATTTTCTATAGGGTCCTCTTGTTTATTTATTTATTTCTATTAGTGTTATATCAGTTATTGCATTATACGTGTTGCATGTCAAAATGACAGGCAGCAGTGTGTGTGTGAATATCAATCCCAGCGAACAGCAACATCACGGGGCGCGAAATTTCGCTATCCGACTGAGGTAAGTGAACGAACCAAGAGTGGAGTGACACCGCATTTTCCCATCATTCAGCGGGGCGTCATGGCGGACACTAGAGAAAAAGCGCTGCAGGACTACAGGAAGAAATTGCTGGAACACAAAGAAGTTGATGGGCGACTAAAAGAATGTAAAGGAACATTTAACACTGATATTTGCGTTCGTGCTAGAAATTCGTGTTGTTTAGTTGACTGGTTACTTGTAGATGGACAGGCAGCATTGACTAGCATACCAGCTAGCTAGTGCTTTGTCATGCAGTTAGCTTCTTGGTGGAAATGTATGGAGGCTACCGGGTCTCGCTACCAGCTTAGGAGCATAAAGACGACAGTGATACAGTTCGTCCGTTCATTGGATAATTCATATTTTAAGGCTGGTTAATCTAAGAATGTGAGGTCATTATTTGTTAACGTTATCAAGAGCTATAAGTAGAGCTAACGTCTGACTTTTCACGTTGATGCGAGCATTAGCTATAACAAACTGTTCCAATTAGCTCTTAGTGTGTGTATGAAACATGTTGACTGTCCGTTGTTTTCCAGTGAGAGAGCAGCTGCGAGAACAGACCAAACAGTACGAGAAATCAGAGAATGATCTCAAGGCTCTCCAAAGCGTCGGTCAGGTAAATATACCGTGTGGAAATTAATCATTTGGCTTCAACTAAAGACTGAAGGTTAACGTTGTACATCAGTGCAGTCACACTCAAGCAATGCAAAGAGAAGACTGTTCACTTGTTATCTGATGACAGAAATCTGAAGCCAGTGACAGTAATTAGATGTGCGATATTTCTGGCTGTCAACAGACAGAAACAAGCAGTTTCCACCAATGCGCTAGAGTGCTAAACACTTTCAGCTGACTAAGCTGCTTTGTGCTACAGGTGAGAAACTAACAGCAGACAATATGAAAAGAGTGATTTTTCTTTTCTCCTTTTCCCCTTTGTGTCCCAGTTAAATAACTAATAGTGAGGCTATAGTACATGAAGCTAATTTCAACACAAACAGAAGGGACCTGATGTATTTTTTTTTATTAGCTAACTATTTGTCTTCCCTGCAGATTGTTGGAGAAGTGCTCAAACAACTCACTGAGGAGAAATGTAAGTCTTCCCATATATTATAGCAGAGGTAGAAAAGGCTGATTGATTTTATACTTCTCTTTAGTCTTCTACTGTCAGGCTCATTATGCAACACCTATGTTGAAGCCTGGTAATCAATGGAAATAACAAATGTGAATCTGTGACATGTGTTACAGTGTTAAACTCAGGTGTGTGGTTTGTTTGTTTTTTGACTGAAGTCATCTGTGTTTCTAAATTACAGTCATTGTAAAGGCTACCAATGGACCCCGATATGTGGTTGGATGTCGCAGGCAGGTAAGGGTTGATCACATTCTAGTGTTTGTGCTGTCTTGTAATGCAGAATTTTCTTTAGGGTTTGGAAGCCCTCTGTAGTCACATCTGAGAGCTTTGAGTGCTAAGTCATTTGATTTTCATCATTTATCAATGATGAGGAAATAAAAATAGGTTTACAAAAGACTCTGTACCAATGACCAGATCTGTTTCTTTGTGTACAATGTTGTAAATCAGCTGGAAGTACTCCATTATTCAGCACTGAGTTATGTAATTTTTAGAATCAGCAGTGGCAGTCTAACTTTATTCTTGTATATTGAGTCAATACAGCTAAAGAAGAAACACACTTCACAATGTTTACATTGTGACATATTAAAAATGATTTGTTTAATTTTCACTAATCAAACTTTCTCAACAAATGCTGACCTGACTGTATAAAATGGAAACTTCCAGTTGGACAAATCCCAGCTGAAGCCGGGGACCAGAGTGGCTCTGGACATGACTACGCTTACTATTATGAGGTAAGGTGGATATGATTATTATTTTGAATTGGTTCACCAGAATCATGTCTCACAGCACTAAGAAAAAGGTTTATAGAGGCACACCAGGTAAGACCCCAGGTGCAGGCTGTGTAAAGAAGCAGTGAGATCAGCACATAACAGCAGGGTGCAAGATGCTAGCAGGCAGGGCATACATGGAACACCATAGCTAAGTGGCTGGAATAGTATACAGAAACATCTGTGCCAAGTGTGACCTGAAGTCCAGAGGTCAAAACGGAATACAACCTAGAGGATGGTGGTGGCTAACCAACAGTATTACTATTACCATAGTAGTGGACAAGCAGAGGAAGGAGGCCGTAGTGATAACAACATCAGGAAGAAGGAACAGAACAAGCTCAAGAAGTAATAAGGGCTGAGAGAGGTGCTCAAGAAGATGTGGAGGGTGAAGGCAACAGTGGTCCTAGAGCACGTGGTAATCGGAGCACTCAAGCTAGTGACCCCCAAACCTGGCGAGTGGCCCGAGCAGATCCCAGGAAATGTGGAGCTTCCTGAAAACCCAAATTAGGAACACAGCATCTTTTATCAGGTTGTTATTCACAATAAGCTACAATAGTAATTCAGCCAGGAAACAAGAGAGAGCTGCTTTGATGACACAGGAAAGCTCTGACTGAAAGTTCAACAAAGTGCTCTCCTGCTTTGCAGTACGGCCCTCAGCACTGATTAATAAACAATAGATTTATCACAGCACACAGGTTTGTTTACTTTTACATCTCTGAATTAATAAGTCTGCTGCAGTGGGGAAACTCCATATGGGTTTGCTTTATTGTCATTATATGACATAATGAAATCACAGTTGCAGCTTCCTTTAAATATCAATATAAATTAAATAATTTTCATACTAGTTGTGGGGGCTTTCATTGGCCTGTAGGGCTTGACTGAAGACATTAAGCTGAACAGATGATGAGCTGGGTGGGAGGAGTCAGGATGTTTTTGGCTCTTCTGCATCTGGAATTGGCGATCTCCTCCAGGAAGGGCCAGAGAGCATCTGACGATCCTCTGTGCTGTGTTTATCACGCTCTGCTGCTTCCACTGTACCACACTGAGATGCAGTAAGTAAGGACACAAGCAGCTTCTGATTCAGTTTCTTTTTACTGAGGATTGGCACAAAGTGCAGACCCTGCATCGCCTTCACTGCCATTGCCCGTGTATTCTCCAACCATGAGAGATAATTTATTATAATTTATGATTGCAACTCCCAGAAATCGTCTCTACCCAGTCTCCATAGAGGGTATAATCCCCTGCAGTCTTACGGAAGGCGACGAGGACCTTCCTGGTTTTTGAGGTGTTTAGAAGCAGGTTGTTGGCTTCACACCACTCTGTCAGCAGCCTCATTCCCCTTTGTGATTAGGGATGGGTACTGGTATCCGGTGCCATTATTTCGGTGCTTTTTTTTTTTTTTCCTGAGATGGAAAGAATTTTTTGGGATTCTAGCCAATCATTTTACCTTTCCAAGGACAGTAGGCGGGCCGAGGTACGTACATTCTTTTAGAGCAGAGCTACAGATTAAAAATGTCCAAGGCAAAGTGGTCAAAAGTCTTGCTGTACTTCACAGCAAAATATGCAAACTCAGCAGCCTTCAACAAGTGCTTTAAGGTGATGCTGTGCAAAGGAGGTAACACCTCGAATCTGATGAAACACCTGGCGACGCATAGGGTTTTTTTAAAAGCCGAGAAATGCACCGTATTTGATAGCTTGCTGCGAGACCTCACACCGAGCACATCTACTGCGGGTGTGGTGCCTGTTATCGGACCCGGAGTTAGCAACATCCCCCAAGAACCAAAAGAGTAGAGTCCTGGCCCCTAGCCCTGCCAGTGTAGCAGAAATGATGACGGATGATGATGCAGCGGCAGCCGTTCTTCTCTGGGCGAGTAGCTTAATGTTGTTCGTGTGTAATTTACATTAAGTAGGTTAACCATGTTATTACATTAATGCACGTAAGGTGAACTAGCAAACATCATCATAGCTACATGCGGCTGTCTTCTTGTTTGATGGCAGATACTCCCTTCACCCTGGCCAAAAAGGCTAAAATGACCAAAGAAAAAGTGGAAAACAGTTAAACATGAGAGGTTTAGGACAAAGTTTGTGTTCTCCATTCTTTAAGCACCGGCACCGTTTCAAAAGTACCGGGTTGGCACCGGTATCGGATAAAACCTAAACGATACCCATCCCTATTTGTGCTGAAGCCCATCGGGGTGGTGTCGTCTGCAAACTTAATAAAAAGGAAGCTTCCTGAACTTGGCTTATGTGATGATGCCAGTGTATGTGTGGCCTGTTTTTTCACAGGTACCTGCCCAGGGAGGTGGACCCTCTGGTGTACAACATGTCCCATGAGGACCCTGGCAGCGTCTCCTATTCTGAGATCGGAGGCTTGTCTGAACAGATCCGTGAGCTGAGAGAGGTACAACAAAAATGAAGTCCTCCTCAACTCTCGTGTGCTCTGCATTATTTATCTCAGTGTGACTGGCTCCAGTGTTTTATTACATTTTGTTTGTATGATTTCACCTTCACTAGTCATTGTTTTACATTATATATTTAAACGAGTCTACAATAATGGGGCTGCTGCTGTTTTCCTGCAGGTGATTGAGCTCCCACTGACCAACCCTGAGCTTTTCCAGAGAGTTGGCATCATTCCTCCTAAAGGCTGTCTGCTGTATGGGCCCCCAGGTAACTGTCATTTCCTGGTGTTTTCACATTACAGCGCCAAATCGCAGCAATAATTGCCTCAAGGTGCTTTATGTTGTAAGGTAGACCCTACAATAAGATAAGATAAGATAACCTTTATTAGTCCCACACGTGGGAAATTTGTTTTGTCACAGCAGGAAGTGGACAGTGCAAAAGTTATGATGCAAAAATTAGAATACAATAAGAATAAATACAGTACACAGCTGTACAGAATAGAATAAAATAATATACTATATACAGTAGAATAAAATCGAATAAAAATATACAATAAGATAAAAATAGAATAATACAATGCTTTATTCTCTTGAAAACATTCATAAACCTATGAATATTTCTTCCTAATGGCCAATGGCATGAGGAAGAGTACATCTAACAGCTAGGATCAAGTTAGAATACAATGTTTTCACAGCTTGCTAAGAAATCCTGTGATTTCACTCATTTTAGTCCAAAGAGTCTTCTGTGTTTCTTCTTGTCTTTGTGTTAAAGTGAGGCTGAATAAGCTGAATTTTACTCATTTGTCACTAGTGTTTCAACTGCACCTGATTTTAATCACAATTAGAGTTCTTCATTGTTTTTCATATGCAAAAAGTGACTTTGAACATACAGTTCTAGTTAGCCTTGGGTTGTCAGTGCAAGCCAAAGTGCTGTACACATTAAAGGCTACACGCTCTAATCACACCTCGATGCAGTGTGGAGCAAATTGTTGCCTAAGCTGAAAATGTCAGCCTTGTCTTGGTTTCAATACACCTTCTTGAACTGATGTAATCACACCAATTTTCACTTAACGCATGGTGTGAATACGCCAATAGGCTTCATCATACATCCATGATATGTTTGTTTTATGGGTGCAACAATTTTTTCCCCCACTGATTCTTCGTTGGGAGCATAATGTAATCAATCAGCCGTAAAAGCCTGGTGGGGGTGTTGGTGTCAGGAAGACAGGCGGGTGGCATGGACACCCAAGTCTGTGAATGTGATAAATCGAGTAGAACACGATGTAGTATTTTTGAAATCCGTACAACCAGTACTTCTAATGGTCAGTGATGATTTGTTGTGAAACAGGCACTGGAAAAACTCTTCTTGCTAGAGCTGTGGCCAGTCAACTGGACTGCAATTTCCTGAAGGTGAGTCTCAGCAGCTCCATCAGAGTGTACTGCCACACTCGGACACAGTCACTCAGCTTATTGTGTGTCTGTGTGGCTGCTGTAGGTGGTGTCCAGCTCCATTGTGGACAAGTACATTGGTGAGAGTGCCAGGCTGATCAGAGAAATGTTCAACTATGCCAGGGACCACCAGCCATGCATCATCTTCATGGATGAGATTGATGCCATTGGTAAGTCAGCGTCAGCTCTACAGAGAACGATAGGAAATGCTTTATCCCATATTTGGGAAATTCTTTTGTTAAAGTAGTAAAGCCGTATTTCCAAAATTCAGATCATACTTAAAGTTAAGACGTACTGAAAACAGGAGCTATCTTTTTATTTGCCTGCTTGTCACCAGTTTGAATTAAATTGAAGTACTTTGTAAAGACATGTCACAGGTGTGAGCTTCAATACTGACACAGCAAGCACAAAGTTCATTCAAAAAAGAGTTGTGTACTGAGCATTTATTTACAGTGAAATTGTTAGAAGGGTGCTTGAGATACTTGTGTTTTTCCCTGTAGGTGGCCGACGTTTCTCAGAGGGAACCTCAGCTGACAGAGAGATTCAGAGGACTTTGATGGAGGTAACAGAAGCACCAAAACACCACTCAGCAGCACTCTTTGTTGTTTGAATATAAACAGCAAATATGGAACAGTGTGATCGCCTGTTTTGCGTCATGCTTTCATGTTGCAGCCAGAAGGTGCTCAATCCACCCAATACCCCAAGTGTCCAGCTTAGGTGCCGTTATAAAAACTAAAAAACATTTCATTGGACTTCATTTTCCATTCTACAGAATTGTATTGTACTTGGAGGGTGTCCTTAGCTGTATCAGTCCCTGCCAATAATAACTGCCAGTTATCAGTTTATAGTAACTCTGCAGTCACGTAGTGACTATCTACAGTAAGAAACATACTAAACCAAATGAATTTGAAAGCAAAGTACAAATGAAAGTATAATTGAGCCTTAGTGAGTAAGGATGCACGTTTTTACCCTGCACGAGAAAAAAGCTCACACACAAAATCTCCATCAAATTGATGCAAAGCTTTTAAAGTGGACTGGTTCTTATACAGCGTGCCTCATTCGCCCATACATACAAGCACTTTCTATGTTTAAATACTTTCTATATTCTATATACTGGGGCTAGTGTCTCGCCTGCTTTCCCCCCTGAGCTACAGCATCTCCACTTTTGTTCTGCCATGTGTGACATGAATCAGAAGTACTCCAAATTTCTGGGCTGGTACTCACTATGCTATCCACATACCACACATTCCCATTTTTCTATACAGGAGACAAGTTTACCTGAAAGTAAAATTGTGTGGTTAGTGTTGTAAGAGAGAATGTCTGTGATCCTAACATGAGCAATAAAAGCGTCCCGATTCTCTGAGTCTGTGAGATTAAAAATGCTTTTGGCTGCTCACAAGCAGCACATCAACTCACCCTAGATGCCCTTCCTGACGCAGCCACCCAACCCACCCCACCCATCTGTTGTTATTA
The DNA here is from genome assembly GCF_057382095.1 of Aulonocara sp. 'chitande type north' Nkhata Bay. NCBI lineage: Eukaryota > Metazoa > Chordata > Actinopteri > Cichliformes > Cichlidae > Aulonocara > Aulonocara sp. 'chitande type north' Nkhata Bay. The sequence continues at coordinate 34,244,148 of NC_141358.1, read as the reverse complement.
TAACAGATGTTAACACAAAGACATTAACAGCACAACACGCTTTTTCAATCGTCTGTACTGGGTCTGTTTAGGCAATAAGACATCACGTCAGTATGTCGGTTGTTCATTTGAAGCAGACCTTTCCAAACATTTGTTGTTTTTAACTTGACTCTTGTAGTCACCAGTAACATGGTTGCCGTTGCAGTGGACAAGTGCTTAATCACACAGAATACATGACGTCTGTGTGTTTTCAGCTGTTGAATCAGATGGACGGCTTCGACACATTGCACAGAGTCAAGATGATCATGGCCACCAACAGACCTGACACTCTCGACCCTGCCCTGCTGCGGCCTGGCAGACTGGACCGCAAAATTCGTAAGAACTTCTCCTGTTCAGCTTCTCTGTCAGCGCTATGTGAGCCCACGCAGGAAAACCACTTTCCTTTGTCTCTTCCTCAGACATTGAACTGCCCAATGAGCAGGCTCGTCTTGACATCCTTAAGATTCACTCCAGTCCTATCACCAAGCACGGAGAAATAGGTGAGTAGACGAGCTTCACCTCAGTCCTGCTGCACTTATCCAAATGTCAAACGGACTCTGTGTTACTTTGGTAGTTTGCTCATTTAAGGTGCTCTGCCTGGAAGTTTCAGCATGTTAACTTGACAAAAATCCCTCAGATGAACAACAGGTTGCTTTCCTCTTTGCTGCCTACTCATGACTTGTACATATCTCTGTTCTTTGAAGGCTTTTGTTAATGTATTTGTTGCAGAATAATCGACACGTGACCTCCGTTTTCATGGATCTAACTGTATGATTACTTTCAGATTTTGAAGCCATTGTGAAGCTGTCAGATGGTTTCAATGGAGCTGACCTGAGAAACGTGTGCACAGAAGCAGGTCAGATGATCATTCCTTATCAGATCTATGATGAGCTCTGAGAAGCTCTTCTCTCACATGGCTCTGTGTATGTTTTCAGGGTTATTTGCCATCCGCTCAGATCGTGAGTACGTAACTCAGGAGGACTTTATGAAGGCCGTGAGGAAGGTGGCGGACTCAAAGAAGCTCGAGTCTAAGCTGGACTACAAACCTGTATAACTTGTCTGTCCTTTTCTTTATTTTTTTATTCCTCTGTCATGGATTTGCTGTGTTAAAGTTTGTTTGTTGGGAAGCGGTATTAAAAGGAAAAAGGAAAAAAAAATCCCTCCACCTTTAAGATTGCCAAAAGTGACTTTCATAGTGACGTTACCTGCTGTTTCCACTTATTAGTCGAACCTGCCTCAGTGTTTACACCACATGAAAGAGGCTCTGTCTTATAATCTACACTTGTATAAAACGGCTTTATGTCCACAAATACAACTGTTGCCGAAGCTGTGTTTTATTTCCATCGTTCAGTTTTCTTCTTAATTATTCACAACTGAAATGGAAATTTGACAAAAACATGCTCCTGTTAACTAATCACATCCACAGATGACCACAGAGGTGTTCAGTTTATGTTTTAGTCTGCTTTTAAACTTTTTCAACCAGTCTCTGATTTTTATCTAGAAGGGTGATATTAACCTTTGAAATGCATATTTTAAGATGGCAGCAACTGGGACATAATAATATGGACTAAACTTTATGGATCCATGGTGAAGGTCCTACTTGATTTAATTTAGTGTTATTTATATAGCGCCAAAGCACAACAACAGTTGGCTCTTTAATATTGATTATAAAGACCTCACAATAATACAAAAAACCCAACAGTCAGATGACCCGCTATGAACAAGCACAAAAATAGGAAGGAACAACTCCCTTTTAACAGGAAGAAACCTCCAGCAGACCATCTGCTACCACTAGTTGAGGGTGAAGGGAAAGGAGGCGCGCCAGAGAATAATAACTAATGAGTAACTAATGCAGAGTGTTGTATAAACACACAGTAATTGAAGAAGAAACACTTGGTACATCATGGGAAGCAGCTGAGACCAATTGGAGTGTAAATGGATCCAGTCCTAACTCTATGCTTTATTTCTAAAAGTAGAGAGGGTGTCTATGGAGGGCCAGGAGGGACAATTCATGAATTAATTTTATCAGTCAGCCTCACCAATCACAGTCAGGGGGCGGGGTTAACGCTGGTCGAGTCAACACCATTGCTTTGGCCTTTCAGCGGGCGTTTCTCAGCGCCAACAACAAACAGAAACTAACTAAACTATCGAGTCTTTCTCTCGTGATGTTCGTATGTGTCATGCTCATTTCAGTCACCAATTCTGAATTATAACTAACATTAAAAACATGTTAAAGGAGGAGAGAGAGCAAATAAATCTGATTAATATCTGATCTTTGAGTTTTTGTTCAATAATCAGCATGACCTGTGTATACACACATAAGCTTTATTAAAATGGATAACATTGGTGTCCGTCATGTAGTAACTGTTTGGTTTAACTGTACCAGGCTTGTTAGTGAAACACAGACTAATATTTTATTGTGAATAATAATCATGAGGCTAAACAGGCAGTCCAGCTGCTGCCTCAGAGCCCTGTACACCATGGAGCGAGGACAGCATCTCCAGGATATCTTTCCATTATCTGGAATCGCTGACCCCAACACTGGGACCAGGATAAGAGGTTAGGAGCTCTAAGTTAACCCAAGGTTTCCCAGCATGGGCACATGAAAGCATCAAAGTAATCTAATGGTCATATCTGTGTTCATCAACATAAACTCATCCTTATTACTGCCAACTATTCCAGAGATGGGAAAACCTGCATCGTAAAGAACATAAAAATATGGCAGTCAAACGCAACACTTGTAAAAGAGATGAATGCTTCAGTTTGTTGCAGGTCAAAGTGAAATGAATGCGATTGGTTGAACGAGTGTTTGTGATGTGTGTTCTTTGTTATCTGCATTATTTTCTTCAGCGTAAGAGACTCAGCAGCAGATTAGAATCAAGTACAACATTCATACATTTAATAAATCACCAAATTAATACACGCATGTTCCTGTGACCATGCGACGCACTGATTTTAGTACAGCAGGCTGCACACTGCTCATATAAAACATATTCCCCCATTATATTGTCACTTAAAACATGCTGTAAATAAAAGACTGAATGAAAATATAAAAACAAACGTCAAACATGGGCTCAGTCTACGTTTGATATGATAATGCCATCCAGAGTAAGCAAACAAGAAATTAGAGGTCATCAAGGTCTTTAAGTCTTACAGAAACACCTGCAGTTTAATTATCACGGAAAGATAAAGTATTATCATAGAAGTGAAAATGTATGCTGTTCCTTCTAATGCATCAAAGTTTTGCTGTGTAGTTTGACACAGAACTCGGAAGTTGGAGCTGGACAATGTTCCAGAGTTTAGTTAATGAGCATCAACAGTGAAACTAAACTCTGGCAAGCAGTTATGTAACAAGTTACTGTAACCAGTTTCCATGTTTTTAGTCATCATGTTTAGTAATTTATTACAATTATGTTATTATTTAAATTGCAATGGCTCTCAGGTTGTTGTTTTTTTACCCTGCATGCTCACACTACAGTCAGCTGAATCAGCTCGTTTCTGGGAGGTGGAAAATGAAGAGATTGACAGCTTTGATGAGTGCAGGTCTGGACAATCTTTTTATTGAATTAAAGGACAAGAAAAACAAAGCCAAAAATAACCTTGTAGCTTCCACTTCCACCTGTTTCTACCATAGAATCACCCCGGCCATCACTCTGGGCTGTTTTTCTGTTCATATGTCAAAAGTACAACACAGCTTGTATGCATGTTGTGCAGGACTGTAGTTTTAAATTATTAACTGGTAACTATAAGACAATTATGGAGTAACACAAAAGTGGTGAATATAGGTAATATAATGTATTACTTTTAGGAAGATTATCAAGTAATATCTAATCGATTACTTTTGTGAGTAACAACCACATCATAAGCGGTCAAAGTGATGCCACTTTCAGCAAGAGGAGCCAGAAAACATCACAATATCCTGTTTGCGGAAGAACTGAGTGAACATAAGGAACTGTTTAGTGTAACAAAAGTACTGCAGAACAACCCGAGAACATCCTTCCATGTATGGTGGAGGCAGTGTCACTCTCGTAGAAAGGAAACTATCCCAGAGGCTAGCTGAAGCACTGCAGAAGTTGGGTAACGCTGTAAAGTCCTGGAGAATGTTTTAAAGAAAGCCACCAGACCTTAAAGGAGCACAGACAGGTCTGATCTGCTGCTAACCAAAACACCTGTCACACAGGCGACAGATCCTTGTAGTCATCTCTTCTATCATCTTCACCAGTTCACTGACAGTCATTGCTGTGTCAGTGCAAACGACTCCTGGACAAAGGCTCTACAGATGGGGCAGTGCTGGAAAAAGGACACGCAGCTGTCACACATGCAGGCGTGTCTGCAGGGCAGCAGCACCCTGTTCACTGCTGCATTCTGACACACCACACAGTCTCTGCCCTCCGTCCCCTCTGACCAGTCCTCCTCCTCCATCACTGGGATCTGATCCTCGCTCTGAGTGTCACTGGGTGTGAAAGTGTGCCCCGAATCAGCAGACCCAGACATCCCCCCGCTGTCAGCAGACATGAAAAGAGGCTGCAAGAGACAAGAGATAGGTTTTTCTTAAACTGCTGTAACAAGGCCCTAAGTGCTTGGCAAACTGGAGATTTTCACACGTGTATTGACACTGACAGAGACGACACAAAATATGTAACATTTTGCTAGTCTAAAGCCACAAGATCTGCCTGATAGGCATCTGCAGTAATCTGCATCAGGGTGAGAACTGCAAGAAGAGTCAGTGAATTCCTCTGAGTGTTCATCCTGCAAGTGACGGGAATTCTAGCTCTACTAAGAGAGCCTGCTCTTTTGGTTTCTAAGCAGCTCGTCAGAAGTTTTGTTAAGTTTAGGTAAAAAATTAACTAAGTAAAATGATGTCTATAATTAATGACTAATGTTTATTATATATAATGACTTATTAAAGTACAAAAACAAACATCCATCTCAGTTTGCCAAAAAACATACAATCCCTGATTATAAACTTTGAATTATTTACAGTGAAATAATAAAAGACAATCAAACAACTAAATAAATGTAACTGCTTAAAACAAAAAGAAAAAAGCTCTTAGTCCCATTGTTGACTTCAAAGAGACACATTTCATTCCTGACTGACACACCACTACATCATGATACATATTCCTTCAAAGCACACATTACAGAAGGCAGGAAGCACTGCATTAATGAAACCTGATTTACCACATGGAGCCTTGCTCTAAAAAACTGTCACATTTAAGACTGTCCTTGAAATAACTGTTTAAACCCAAACTTTTTAGAGCCATAATGTGGCACTACATAATAGTAACCAACCTCCTGTTGTTTGTATTGTTGGTAAAATAAAAAAAGCTGCTTTTTTGTTGTGCTGGCCGTGGCTGCAGCAATGACTCTAATGGTGAAAACCAAGGAAAGACTGTCCACTTTCACTCTTGGCCTTTAAACACAAGTGCTTCTTGATTGCTGGCTGGCTGCACTGACACAGGAGAATCCAGGAGTCACTGGGATTTATGCTTCAGTGGGAAATGAAGTCATAACCGCAACCCCCTCTCAAACCATGGGTGAAAAATAACTGAACAAAGCCAACAACTATTCCGTTTTGTTCTTCTCATGCATTTTCTGGCCAATTCTTCACCTCAGTTTTTGAATTTGTCAGTGACAGAATAACAATGGTCTCAGTATAAGGAATAATACTAATAAGAATAATAGCATCAACCTAGAAATAACAGCAAAGTCCTGACAGTTTGATCAAACTGACATCAGAATGTACAAAGAAGTGGACCTTTTATGTTATTTTTGACATTTAATGGTGTCCTTGAAATCAAATGCATTATTATTATTATTATTATTATTATTATTGACCAACCTTTAACTCGTACATGCTCCCTTGTGAGGTGAGGAGGTACTGGAAGAGAATCCGTGCAGAAAGCTTGTATTTGTCATCAGGAACATGAATAACTATGACACTAGCCACCTGAAAGAGAAAACATTTACAATCACTTCTACCAGTTCACCATGTAAATCTGCATTTTTTTAACTCACTGTGAGTGTTGCTGTTCTCTGACTGACGGCTGCTCCCACTTTGACACACTTTAAGTTTTCTTATTAGATAAAACTCATCGTTAGGGTTAGATCAGACTGCTCGGGGAGTTCTCATGATGCACTGCCCACTTTCTCTACCCCCACGCCCCTCTTCATTTTGACCACACTGTTACCCTGAGTGAAGGCAAGATGGTATAGTGTTGCTTCACAGCAAGAAGGTTCCTGGTTCAAATCCCAGTTGGGGCCTTCCTGTGTGGGTTTCCTTCTCACAGTATAAAGAGCCTTAAGACAAACTGGAGATGTTTATAAAATAAATAAATTAAATGATTAAACTCACAATGTCGTTCACGTGTCTTTCTTGTGCCTCTTCCAGGGTCAGCACAGCCACGAGAGGGTAGCGCTGTCTTGGCAGTGGTCCAAAATCAGTGATGCCCTGATCAGCGGGGATCTGTGCGTGCCGCTCCGCTCTATCTTCACTGCTGATACTGAGAGAAGGTCAAAGACACTAACGGCAGGAGACATGAAGACATGCTTCATGTCTTCCTTCATAAGGCAGACATGAAGCATGAAGCTCAATGAGTCAAAGAGCGGAAATGTTAGAAATGATTGCTTTGACTGATGACTAATAACACAAACTTTGCTGCCACTGGCACAAGAACGTGAACAGACCACATGTAACAATTAGTCCAGTGCCAATCACCTGAATGGACCTCAAAGGTTCCTACAAGCGGAAACAAGCTCCACTGTGTGATCTCAGGGACTATGCTGTTATGCTGTAAGTGTTTGATGACCGGACCCTAGCCCACTTGGTCCAGCTGGGCAGAAAGAAAGGAGCCCCAAAAAGACAACATGGGCACGCCCACCCCCTCCAGGACACAGTGTTGGGGTCAGGTGCAATGTGTTTCAGGTGGAGGGCAGTGGCACAGGCCCTAGCAATTGGATACCCGGCTATCAAGGCTGGCTGCTGCAACATCGGTGTGCTCCAACTACAGGGGATCACACTCCTTAGTCTCCCTATGAAGGTCTTTTCCAGGATACTGGAAAGGACAATTTGTCCATTAGTTGAATCTTAACAGTGTGGCGTTCGTCCTGGTCATAGAACATTAGAGCAGCATTGCAGCAATAAGTCGGACTCATTTCTGGTAGGTGTTTTACTCCGCTAGAGCTCTTTGTCACTGATTCTCTTCATAATAAATTTTATGGACAGAAGTTCTAGGCATATTCAGGTGCCGGAAGGCTTCCACTTCGGTAGCCTCAGCCTCATCCTCATCTCTGCTTTTTTTAGATGATGTGGTTCTGTTGGCTTTGTCAGGTGGTGGTGGCCACCAGCTTGCACTAGAGTGGTTCACAGCAGAGTTTGAAATAGCAGGAATAGAAATCTCCCATTCTAAATCTGAGGCCATCTGAGGCTGGGTCAAGGACGAGTTGACGCCCCAAGTAGGGGAGTTTAGATGTCTCTGGGTTTCGTTCAGGAGTGAGGGAAGAGGGGAGTGACACACAGTGTGAAAAAAGAAAGAAGAAATTTCTACACTCCAGCTCGACTGAACAACACAAGTTTAGATCTCACAGGTCAAAGATTAAGTCTAAACTGTTTGACAGAGGCATACCACTGAGATACTTGGTTAGCAACAAATAGGATACTGGAATTTCTGGCAATAATAGTAGTGGAGGTTCAGGGCTTCCTGGAAATGCTGGTGGGTGCTGAGCATCATGCCATGCTGGTGGGCATGTAGCACTCCTTGTAGGGTACTGACCTCACAGCCCCAGAAACAGCTCAGGACACAGGACTCCAGACAACAAGGTCTCACCAGCACACCGTCTGAACAGAGCAAAAACAGAAAAAGGTTCAGTGTTCCACAGCATCACCATTTAGAGTTCTTTCCATTGAACAGCAGACCACAAATCAAATTGATAATTATATAGACTACACAGTAGGGCTGGGCCATATTATACCGTTCACGGTAATACCGGTATAATGTTAGACAACGATAGGAAAATGAAGTATCGCGATAGAATATGAGTAAAACGCGCATGCGCAGTGCCTTTGTTTTCATACGCACATGGCCGATTGTTGAGTGAAACAGATGAACCAGAATTGGTTTGTAAAAATGGTGCAACTTCAGTGATGTGGAACTGGTTTGGTGTTTGTCCGTCAGATACACGACAAAGCACATTTTTTTGCAGAACATGCAAGCGGCCGTCGTTATTGTCGTATTTGTCGGACTAAGATGCTCTTAAATCTGGGAGTAATCTGGGTCCTAAACCCCGTATACTTCAGGTCAAATGAACACTGCAGCATCACTGAGAGTTAAAAACTGTCTAAATTCTTTCATCTTTAATACGATCAGCATTGCTGCTTTACCAGGTGTAACTATGAAGTTTAACTTCCAGGCATCCATGAAAACAAAATTTATTACATTTAACGGAGTTAGAAGTTAGGAGGAAGCTAGCGGAAGTTAGCTCGCTAGTTTCGCTAGTTACCTAAGCATGATATAGCATGTTCTGACTGAGAGATTTCTGAAAAAATTCAAACGTACAGCTCTGCTATCACGTCCAACATAAATGAAGACAGGAAACTAAACAGCAGTGACATTTGTAGGGTTACTGAAGTTGGGCTAGCTGGTATATAATGATGTGCTACGTGATCGCTAGCGACACAGCTATGTTAGCATAACATAAACAGTGAAGCTGGAGGACGAACACTAACACTTTTCCACTTATAAAAGTTAACGTTAAAGTTCCTGATAGTTAGAGACAAATGCAATCGCATGGCAGGATACTGTAAACGGACCAAACTTCAGTCAGGAGAACTGAGATAATCCATCCACAATAAAAGGTTAGTCATTAATATACTGCAACAACATGGGAATAGAGCAGCTGCCAGAGAATTCAACATTAATGAAACAATGGTACAGAAGTGGAGGAAGCAAGAAGAATGAGTTTAATAAAGTTTGATTTATCTGACTGCTTTGTTTCGCTTAATGTGCCTTATAATCCCGTGCACCTTATGGTCCAAAAAATGCGTACTGCACACTGCAGTTTAATGTTGCAAAGCACCTCTTTTTAACTTCAGTGGATATTATACATGGTTATGCTCAGGATATGTCAGCCCATTTCTACTGGAAATGCCTTTTGGTTAAACTTTCAGCAAGGAATTTGCATTTGCACTGTTACATTTTTATAAAGCTTTAATGTACATAAAAACCAGCTTCTTGTTTAAGTGAAAATAAATGATAGGTTGTCTTTTTGCGCTAGTAATGTTGTGGAGTTGTATTTTGTCTCGCATCAATTATATCGTCAGTTATATCGTTATCGCAAATTTTCAAATATATATCGTGATAAATATTTTTGGCCATATTGCCCTGCTCTACTACACAGAAACATTCTCTTGGCAGTCAATAGATTTACAGTTTTTTCTATTTAGTACATCCAGCTGGACACCATCCTCTGGAAACACACTAGAATATGAGGGTTAACAGATGTTTCTGGATGCAGGCATGGAAGTTTCACATCCCCAAATACTTTTGGGCCAAAAAATACCTTTTTCCAGTAACAGCATTATTTCATTCCTCATCTGTTCTCACCGGTAACACTTGCTGATCCAGAACCCAACTCCAGGGCGAAGGGATTGGTCACCTGAACCATCTGTTTCTCTGGTAAGCTGGGCTCTTGCTCATCATAGCTGCGAAGTATAACTGGAACGTCAAAGCCAAACCTACAGAAAAGAGGCGAGAATAAGCAGAGTCTCTCTGTCTGGTGGTGTTCTCGCTTAAATCTAAACCGATTCGATTAAATGCAGAGGGGTGCACACACTGGCTGGCTGTGTAGAAACATGCTCTTCTGAATGAACTGCTACTATGTTGACTGTAGTCTAGAACATGACACAGTTATGCCTGGAAATGTTTCTACAACCAATTATCAACAATCAAAAATCCAACTCAAGTGCAGATTCTGAACTTTATTGTAAAAGGATTGAACAAAAATAATGCATTGAGGAATTACAATCCTTTATACAGAGACCCAAATCTTTAGAGCTTCAAATGCAGGTCATATGAGCAATTTGTTATTTCTTCATCAGCTAACCAGATACAACGTCTGAATTGTTTCTAAGTGTTGCATGTCCATTTCACAGAATAACATATTCAAGAATAACAGGCAATTATTAGGTTGCAAAATGAAAGAAATTCAGGTAGTGAGCAAAAACTTCAGAGGAACAAAAACCAATTGTCAAGGAGAAAAAATGACAGATGGCAGAGTTCCTCAGAGTAAACGGCAGCCATTCACCATTATTATCACTGCCATTGTGTACACTGCTCCCAGTGCTAAGGCTATTTCTAATTAGGCACTTGGAGGCCTACACGACAGCAACGTTGGGCTTCTACCTAAACACTTTAGCAGCTTTGAAGTGATTGGAGGGGATTTTAACCACAACAGGTTCAAGACTGCGCTCCCCAAGTTCAAGCAATACAACAACTTTAAAACCAGAGGGGTGAACATGCTGGACTCTTGGTGTACACAAACCACCAACACACATACAAGGCAACCCCCTGACCCCACCTGATCATCTTTCCATTATGCTTGTACCTGCTTACAAACCTCACTGAAGCACATAAAGCCAATGACAAACAGAGGATGCAGCCTTAGCACTTCTACTTTAGGCACACTGAGTGAAGCCTCTCGGCGAGACCACATAAACATCCAAGAGTATGCGAAGACAGTAACCAGCAACACTGCACAGTGTACAGAGGATGTCACTGTAGGTAAGAACTTCACTACATGTGGCAATCAGAAAACCTGGAAGACCATAGAGGTGTGCTCCCTGCTGACACATCACTGCTCACAGCACTCGGTATTAACCCACCTGGACAGTAAAGACAACCACGCCAGACTCCTGTACATTGATTTTATTTATTTTTTCTCCTTTGGGCGGGGGATCAGAAAAGAATTAAATGGTAAGCCGCGCTACTAGAGTCACATGTCATATTTACTATCATCTACAGGTCGAGGCCTCTGACAACGAATATTATTTTGAAACATCACTAGCCCATTATTTTTTTCACCTCGTTGTGTGTGTGTGTGCACATTTGTGAGGTTGTTCTAGTAATCTTCATAATACCCACAGCCCTAAAGTGCACCCCGATGAGACCCAGAAACCAAACTTAAGCAATGGTGAGTACACTAGCGTGGATAACGCCAGGTAGTGTGGTAAGAACATTTTCACACCCATCACCGGAACACAAACATCATAACAAAGCCCAGAAGTCCCAGATTGATCGCTCAGTGCAGAAGCTATGATTGTCTGGCAGCATCACCGAGGGAAAAAAATCATCAAATTTGTTATTGCCCGTCGGTTCCAGTCTTAAGGCAGTCATTAGTGACTGTAAACATTATGATTAAAGTATCAATGGGAACGATACTAAACTCAGATTTTTAATTATGATAGTTTCTCCAGTTAGTTCTGAAACCGTGAAAATTAATGGACTGTAAAAAATAGTTTGGATTATTTTAATTACAGGTCAATGCAGTATTTTGTTCAACAGAAAATAAGCAAAATGATTGATAGACATGTTACAGCACGCTGCGCCAGACCTACATGCTATGTTATATCATGAAGGCCACATTCAAGTCGTTAATATATAAAGTCGAAGGGTACCTGTGTGGTGACAACGAATGTAAATTATATATCAAAGTGTGGCTAACTATATTAGCTAAATACAACTTACCAGCCGAGGACCATAGCAGCGGTTACAACGAAACAAAGCGACACCACACTAATATAAAAGAGCGGAGAGTACTCGTAGAGTGTGGCTAGAAACACCCCTGCCATTTCACATCAGCTTCAAGAATAAGCGTGTTTATTTAAAAAACCTCATATAACACCTTGGGTTCATTCCAATAATCCATCTTGCTTAGCAAGGTTCTCACTGAGACGTAACACGGAAATAGCTTCTTCTTCTTTTTTGTTTTGTATTGTATTGTATTGTATTGGTGGTTGTCAAACAGCAAAATGGTGCATTACCGCCACCAACTGGTGTGCAGTGAAATATCACAAAAATTTGAGAAAATGTCTGAAAAAATAAATTTGAGAAAAAAGGCAGAAACCTAACTTTTTTTCTCAGAATTCTGGAAAAAAAGATGTGCCCACTTTTATTTTTCCCCAGTGACTTTAATCCTCTTCCATAATTTGAAACAGTCTGATAACTTTCACTCCCGGAAGTATCTCTGTGGCTGTCATAGTAAGTAAGAGCTGTTCATATTCTCCAAATACTAAGGAAAGAAGCATCAGCACTTCCTTTAGCAGAGGATACACTGGACCACCCTTTATGAAAGGGGAGGAGAAAACGCCGCCCCATAATTCATTGTGACGGATCATCCGACCATTCACGAAAATAACAACAAAGTAGCAAGAAAGTTGCGCGTATCATGTAAATGTTAACTGCATTTTCCATTCATGCTAAGGAGGGATAAGAGTACTTTTAGAAAGTGAGTTCTGGCCCTGTGATTTATAACCGTAGAAGCAAAAAAAATCATAATGGAATACTGCATTTTGTGTTTACCTGTGTTATCCTTCTCTAATATTTAAATTCGTTTGATCATCTAAAACTTTTACATGTGGAAAATACACCAAAAAAATATGAGATCAGGAAGCGGGGGGGGGGGGGGGGGGGGGGGGGGACTTTTTCACACCAACTCACAAACTTCAAGTCCACACCTGACGATACTGGCTGTCTGGGAGCTCCTCCCTGAATCACCAATAAAGCAATATGGGATAGGCAGGCTCTCGCTTAGACCAACAAGAGAGCGGGGAGAATGGCTTTGAGCTGACCAGTGGGAAACGTAACTGATTTTACGGCCTTCTGAGGAAGAGGTTTTATGTTTCAAATCAGTCAGACAAAGGGGGATTTCAGAAGGTCACGCTGGGAGATAAGCCTCTGTGATGACCAAAGCCAATTCAGAGCTGATTAAAACAGATGGTGGTGTCCTGCTGTGCTTATGATAAGGCAGGGTGTTAATTTTACCTGGCCAAAGATTTGTTATTTTTCATGCCTCTTTTGTCAGCGTTTTGATAACAGGGGAATTATAGCACCTTAATGCAGTTTTACATATGTACAAAGCTGAAGACTAAGAAACGGTAGCTGATACATTTGATATCGTAGCTTCCTCTGACATGGTGTAGCCTTTCTTTACGTGTTTGAAATGTTTTTCACTGTTTACTCTTTCAGACTCTGATTTCACCATTCAAAATACAGATGAATGTGTAATTGATTTTTACTGATGATGGTGTTTTAGACAACATTAAAGAAACAAAAATGAGACCATCTCTCAATCTCTCATATAACAGCTGGTCCGGGACAGCAATGTGTGTCTTTATTATGCTGCACAACGTGTTTGGTGACTTAAACAATGTTAATATTAAAGAAAGAATACCGTTCTATGTATGTGTATTTTTAGAAATAGTTTTATTTTACATTTGAATGTGGAGATAGATCAGTCTGAAATTGCCTTTTTACTAAACATTTTTGCTGACACCCAGAAACGAGGCTCTTGAAGACTTGCGATTAGAATCAGAGATTCAAATATCAGATGAGCTCTTAAGTGAGATAAATATACTAAGTGAAAATTCGGAAGTCCAGTGCTTCCCAAATTTTTGTCACTGTCAACCCTTAGGTAACTTTATACCAAAACAATGTAGAAGATAGTGCATCGATTAGGACCTCGGCTGCAAAGTTTGCATTAAACCAGCAATGTGATTATTCATTACAACAACCAGGAGGAAATGCAGAACAGAGTACCACATCCTGCTGTATTTTTGATAAGTGCATTCAATAACATGGAGATTAGACGCATTTTGAATTTTCCACTTCCAGATAATACTCCAAATTATGCCGAATATTATGGGAAGTGTGCCTGAGATGTAGTTAAGTTAGAATTGCGAGGTCATCGGCTGCAAAATAGTGTTTCTGCGACTGTACTGTAATAATGATCTGTCTGAATTTGACTGACTGTAATGTTCTCGCTGGAAGTTGGAGCTCCATTGTTACCATCAGAGCTCCTTCACATATTGATAGTTACTGAACAATGAAGTAATCAAAAAGAAAAGCTGGCATAGGGCATGACCTGAGTCACCATTTATGTTTCGCAATAAGTGTCCCTCAAGAGTTTAGCAACCTTCAGACAAAGAGTACGTCCACACACCATACTGCAAAAACCCTGTTTTTATTTCTATTTGAGAACCTTTATTACACCAATTAACATTTTAAAGCATTTCTGGGCACAAATGTTGTATGTGACCACAGTTATACAGGTTATACAAATGCCACAGGTCATTGTTCCGTCTGTTTGCAGCCATCTTGTAGTCACGAAGCTGCCAAGCCTGTTGTCTGCCCCGATGCAACCAAGCATCATCGTCGACCCTGATACACATGGATATGAGTGAATCAGGTGAATCAGGCGAGTCTTCACACAGTCGACCGAAGCATCAGATATGCATCAAACTGTGACACCTCATTCACCTTGTGATAGATCCATGTTTCCTTACTACAAGAACTACGGGGCTACACCAGGCACTGTGTGACTCTTCTATTACTCACATTTTTAGCATTTCAGACAATTTCTTTGAACAAATTGTCCCTAATGCTCAGGTAACCTGTAGGGTAACCGTCTCCAAATGGTGCTCCAGGAGATTGGTACAGCCGAATAAGGGGAGAATACATCTGCAAAACGCTGTTGTTATGCAGCAACGTCCGCCCTCTACTCCCCTAACATGTGAAGCTTTGCCCTCAGAGTGTCCAGAATGTATTAAATCTCATTTTAGTTGGTCTTGGACCTTGCTTCCAGTTTTCTTTCTTTAGGTCTAACACCTTGACTTTCTCAAAGGTAATTCCCAATAATTCACGCAGTTCTTTTAATGTGCGAGACATACACGATGTGTCCTGGTCAGTATTTCTTTCAGGATGCCAACTCAGAAAATGGCCTGAAATTGCACCTATGCAACACTCTTTGTAAAAAAAAAAAAAGGTGCACAGTAGCACTGCTTTGGGATTTCGTGTTGCACAATCCATCAGAACTAATACAAAGTGATATCCGCATGCACTAGGGTGAAATTATTGTCCCTTCTCACTCTTATTATCAACTATATTTTGTGTGTGCTTGTCTATCTGTAGCAGTGCAAAGCTCTATGACAGTCTGGAGGTGGACATAGCAAATATGACACTGTTGTAAATGAACATTGTAGCTGTGTAAGCATCCATTAATAACTGAAAGTTTTTGTTTGTTTGTTTGTTTGTTTGTTTGTTTACCCAGTGTGAAAGCAGAATATTAATTGAATAATTAATATTAATTTCAGGACTTTATGCATGACATTATGAACAGGGGCTGAGTCACCTAAAGATTTGATCCTAGAATCTGAAACTAGAATCTGAAACTGCATGTCATGTGCTGTTCAGCTGATAAACTTTCCTCATGGATGTAATATTGTGTGTGACTGGGGCATGATGTTTGACTGTTTGAGACTGGAGTTTGGGTTCCATTTATTTCACATGGCTTCTCTGTTTATGAGATATTTGCATACTCGAAAAATTGTTGTGAGCACTGTTAACAAATAGGTCAGCTTGGCCAACTCTAGGAAGACTCCATTTCTGGATGATAGAGGTCACTGCGCTCACTGGAATCTTGGAATTTCACTTTGTCATGAATCCATTTCGGAATAAGGCTGTAACATTACAAAATTTGGTACGAGTGAAGCGCTGTAAATACTTTCTGGATCGAGCGATCCTTGAGGCGACTGTTGTTGTGATTTGGCGCGGGATAAATAAAACTTAATTGAACCGGATGCACCGTGCGATTCCTGCTATTACAAACAATTGTGTTTTGGAATTTAATTTTGACACGACGACAGATTAATAGTCAGTTTAGCAAAATTCTAAACAGTATAAGATGAAATGTCAGACGATTGTTTGACCTGATTTTGAATAAACGAGTGAAAAAACAGACTGATCTTCAAATTAAAGGTCTGTAGCTGGATGTGTAAGTTCACCGCGCGCAGGACGCACGCGCGTCGTGTGCGTCCTGCTCGCACGCGTTAGTTGGGTTTACAATTTTCGTCTTATTGTGAAAAATCTGTTTATTTTGAACGTTTGAACAGGAAGTTGCACTTTTCGTATTTTACCTAACACTAGGGAGCGACTGCGAATCCCATCATAGCTTATTGTGTTTATTCCAGCCATTATCAGAGAAAGGAGGATGCAAATGGGGCCAGGAAAGCAGGGATTTATCTTCACTTTGTTCAGCTTTAATGTGTAGCTATAATGGCAAGAAAGACAGTGAGTAGGTGCAGAAAAGTAAACCGTTAATCGGGTCCACTGGTCTGCTGGGAGGACATCACTGTGAGTTTTCCTGTGGACTCTAAAAATGAGCAGTATAAAGGAAAAAGGGACTATTCGGCAGCAGAGCTCCGAGAATAACTCTGTGAGCAGCAGTGAGTGGGACATGGCAAACGATGTGTTTGTGTCCGGTTTTGACGACAGCGTGTTAGCGGACAGCATCGGTGATGGGGACCAGGAGTCGGCACAGTCCAGCTTACTGGACACGCGTCTGCCCTTGGATGGGATGATGTTGGGCCTGGATCGGGTTGAATATCCTGCCTCATCCTATCTGGATTTCGAGCCAAACTACACCGAAAGCGATGGCAACCTTACAACCAAAAAGCGCATCCGGTCCAACAGCTCCCGGCACCGCGGTGACATCGTTACAGAGCTGGGGCCAGAGGAGGTCCGCTGGTTTTACAAAGAGGACAAACGGACGTGGAAGCCTTTCGTCGGACACGATTCTTTAAAAATCGAGATCATCTACCGGCGGCTCGTTGACCAGAACCAGGATAAGGCCCTGGATCCCAATGAAGCCGACGAAAAGGAGACAGCCGGGTCCTCTGAGCTGCAGCCGGAAAGCTCGGCCGTGGACAGTGCAAGTTTCAGGGCGGAACCGGCAGTGCAACAGCTCTCAGTGTCAGAGCAAATCACAGAGCCGGTCCACAACGGCGGCACCAGCGTGGAGGCAGTGTGTGTCAGAGGGGGCCTTTATGAAGTGGATATCAAAGAAAAGGAATGCTACCCTGTTTATTGGAACCGTGAGCATCTCAGTAATGACATAGCTGTTGTTAGGACTGTTAGCACGTGTTCTGCTGTCAGTATCTTTGACCACTTCTAAGAAAATGAAACGTCTGCTGCTGCTGACTCTGTCACCTCTGAGCTCTGAGGACTGAGCTAATAGGCTGCTTTAAAAACGTCCTCTGTTACTGACATCGTCATGGTCTTACTGACCACCCAAAGTGCTTTAGACCAAAAGCCACACTGAGCCATGCATTCACACAGCGCTTTATTCTGTACACATTAAGTGCTTTATCTGCCTCACATCCGTGGCCACGTTCCAACTACCAGTTCACTTAACAAGCATGTTTTTAGACATGCTCTTTGAAACGAGACAATAATACAGTTGTTTCCGCACAATTAGTCGCATATTAGAAGGAGACTTCTCAAGACTTTGTCCAACACAATAGCGATACTTTACAGGGATGTAGAGCAGAGAGCAGGAATACATATATACACACTACTGGTCAAAGGTTTGGAACACTGCAATTTTTCTAGTTTTTTATAAAGTTATGCACTTTATTCTCCCATTACACTCTGAAATGAAAGCATAGTACAATTAAGCAATTAGAGTTAAAAAAAGAAACCATGGAATAAATTTATAGACTAACATTTATTCTGACTCATCAAAGTAGCCCCCTTTGGCAGATATAACAGCTGACCAACCCGGGACATTCTTTCTACAATAGACATAAAATATTTTTCCATAAAGTTCCCATATCTGTTGCACAAGTTCCCATAAATGTGGGGTACTTGTAGGTTGCTTTGCTTTCAGTCTTCTGTCCAGTTCATCCCAAACCAGTTCGATGGAGTTTAGGTCTGGACTGTGCCACTCCATATTTTCAAGCTTACTATCTTGTTCTTTTTTCTGAGGTAGGTCTGGCCTGGTCTGGTCTGGTCTTGGGCTTGTGTTTTATCTTGCTGTGGGATGAACCCCTGACCAACTAGGCACATACCAGTGGATATTACATGGTGCTGCAGAATGCTGTGGTAGCCGTGTTGGTTCAGGGTGCCTCTTATTCTCTACGTAACCGGAAGGTTGCCGGTTCGAGCCCCGCTCGGACAGTCTTGGTCGTTGTGTCCTTGGGCAAGACACTTCACCTGCCGCCTACTGGTGATGGCCAGAGGGGCCGATGGTGCGATATGGCAGCCTCACTTCTGTCAGTCTGCCCCAGGGCAGCTGTGGCTACAACTGTAGCTTGCCTCCACCAGTGTGTGAATGTGTGAGTGAATGAATAGTGGAATTGTAAAGTGCTTTGAGGACCCCGAAAAGCACTATATAAATGCAATCCATTATTATTATTATTACAAGTCACCAGTCTGGATCCAGCAAAACAGCCCCAGACCATCACACTTCCTCTTCCACATCAGTCCATAATACCATCTTCCAGTCTTCAGTAGTCCAATGTCTGTGTTTCATGGCCTCTTTGTCTTATTCTGACTTCTTAGCAATGGCTTTCTTGCTGCAACACGTCCTGTCAAACCGGCAGCTCAAAGTCTTCTCTTCACAGTTGAAAGTGATACTTGCTTACTATGACCACTCTTAAGCTGTGCTTGAAGCTGTTGTCCCATGAGCCGACTATCACACAAGCCGTTAACTCTCAGAAACTTGTCCTCTGATTCAGTTGTGGCTATAGGTCTGTCAGACCTCTTCCTGTCAGCGTTTGCCCCAGTTTCTGAGTGCCTTTTGTTGGTGAAGGAAACTGTACTGTACACCTTGACTTTCTTTGCAATTTCTCTGTAGGGATGTTCTTAAACTTTTTAATGATAGTGTATATATTAATATATTAATGAACTAATTTGGGTCAATTCTAAATTGAACCTATAATTACACATTTGCTTAGTATTCTTAGATTAGACACACACACACACACACACTGACAGATATGATTAATTTAAAATTTTGTGTTTGATGTTTTCAAAATTAGTTCATCTTTACTGTTACTGGGATCCAACATTCTGTCTTAGATTACAATTTTTGTTTTTATAAACTTCACATGTTGTTCCACAGAGCAAGACCGAATTCCTGTGATGAGGGGCCAGTGGTTCATTGATGGAACTTGGCTTCCACTGGAGGAGGATGAGAGTGATCTGATTGAGCAGGAACATCTTTTACGCTTCCGGGGGCAACAGATGAGGGACACCTATGAGATCGAGGCAGTGACCACCACAGTGGACAGCAAGGACGGTAGGGAATTTAAAACAGACAGGAAAGACAGAGAGATGCCATTGTGTGTGTGTCAGGCAAAGAAGATGAGTGTTTGCAACCATGTCTGTAGATGTGTGTCTCTGTTGGCCAGAATGGTCTTTTACAGGAAGTTCACAAAACAAGTCAAGTGATGCTATAATGCATGGGTTTATTGATTCTAAAATCTGTAATAAAATAAGATATTTCCAGATTTGGGAAATTCTGTTTTCACAGCAGTTATATCTGTCCATGGGAATAAGAATATATAACAAGTCAAATATTTTCATAATCAACAAAAAGTAACAAATTTTAAAATGCAGTGATCCAATTAACTCCAATTCTGCATACTGTCATGGGAGTTGGTGAATTAATTATTCTGCATGAATTATGTCAGTTGCTCTTAATTACAGTGTGACTTCTCACAGCTAGCCACAGTCTGAAGCTGAACAGGAGTCATGTGGACTGGCACAGTGTGGATGAGGTGTATCTGTACAGCGATGCCACCACCTCGAAGATTGCACGTACTGTAACTCAGAAACTGGGCTTCTCTAAAGGTATATAGGATGATTAAAACTTTCTGTCTATTCCAAGAATTCTATCCATCCTCTTCTGCTTATCCAATTCAGGGTCATCTGACCCTGGAGCCTATCCCAGCTGTCACTGGGTGAGAAATGGGGTGCACCCCACAAAGCTGACCTGGTGAGTACTGCTGACATTCCATGCAGGATCAGGGAAACAGGACAGTAGTAGTCACCAAGGAACTCCAGCTGCTGCAAAGACGAGGATGTTTTAGTGTCCTTCTGAGCTGAAATATGTCATGAAACTAAACATAATTTCAACAAAAAAAAGTCTGGATTTTGATTAGGCCACTCCAAAACTTTAATTTTCTTTTTGTTTTTTTCAGCCATTCAGAGGTGGACTTGCTGTTTTGATATTCAAAATTGTGTTTTTTTTGCCTAGTTCGCTTTGTCAGAGAGATTCTATTTAAGTGAGTTAAATGATTAGGTAAGCGATATTTAAGCAATTAAGTATATCTGGCAGTAACCAGACCTGTGTGCTGCTTGTGATATTGAGCTGATTTTTTATTTACTCAGGTTATATTTTAGAATTTGTTTTATGTTCTTAAACATTTGTGCAGCAAACTAAAACAATCCTGGCTACCGAGGCTGGTGATCACGACATGGAATGTCACCTGTCTGGTGGATTGAGCCTGAGCTAGTGTATGAGGTTGAGAGCAACTGGCAAGATATAATCGGGCTCACCTCAATTGACTCTTTTGGGCTTTGGAACTAGTCTCCCTGAGAGGGACTGGACTCTGCCTCTGTTTAGAGTTGCCCTTGGTGAGAGGGAGTGGGCTGGGCTGGGTATCTTGGTATCTCATTGGCTTGCTGCCTGTATGTTGGATTTTTCCCTTGTGAGTGCAAGTGTTTGTTCTCTATGCCTTTGCGTCAGGGAACGAATGAAGACTGTTGTTTGTGCTTATGTGGCAAACAACAGTTCAGAATACTTGGCCTTTTGGAGTTCCTGGGTGGTGTTCTTAAGGGTGCTCCACCTAAGGACTCTGTTGTGCTACTGGGAGACTTCAATGCTGATGTGGGATTTTCAGCACCCACCTTTGACAGACTGGGGACATTGAGTCAGAACGGACCGTGTTCCGCACCTCCATTGGTGAGGAATTCTACTCGGCTTGGTTAGCCTGTGGGACTTTGGAGACAGCCGATGGGTCCCAGCAGGACAAGTGGAATGTGGCTTAGGCAGTGGCTAAATCAAAAACTCGGGTGAGGGAGGAGTTTAGTAAGGCCATGAAAAAAAACTTTGGACTGCCTTGAAGTGGTTCTGGCAAACCGTCATGTGAGTCAGGAGGGGTAGAACAGTGCTTTACCCACACGGTGAATAATGGGGTGGTGTGCTGACTTCAACCGAGGATATTGTTAGGCAGTGGAAGGAATACTTTGAGGACCTGCTTAATCACACTGGAAGGTCTTCCATAGAGGAAGCAGATGAGGGGCATGACTCAATCATCACTGGGGGTGAGGCTACTGAGCTCCTTGGTGGTAGAGCCCCTGGGACGAATGAGGTTCACCCTGAGTTCCTGAAGGCTCTGGATGTTGTAAGGCTGTCTTGGTTGACACGCCTCTACAATGTCATGTGGCGATCTCAAGTGGTACCGTTGTATTGGCAGACCAGAGTGGTGCTCCAACTATAGGGGGGGTGCTGGAAAGTAGGGTCCGTCCATTAGTCAAAGTTCGGATACAAGAGAGACAATGCAGTTTTTGTCCTGTTCACGTAACACTGGACTAGCTCCCTATCCTTTTGAGGATATTTGAGGTTGCATGGGAGTTTGACTACCAGTATACATGTGAAGTACATGTGAAGAAGGCATTCAACTGCGTCCCCCGCGACCTGGCCCTGGATAAGCAGAAGAAAATGGATGAATGGCTGGATGGACTAAAAAAAACAGGAAGAGAGCAAATACTTTTTTCACAGCCCTGTACCTGTCTCTCACGTCCTCAGCCTCCAGCAGTGGGACACGTCTCCATCGAGGGTACGTGGAAGAGGCTGCACCTGAAGACACCCCACCTGAAACCACACACATTGTATTTGTGGTGCATGGCATTGGCCAGAAGATGGACCAGGGTCGCATTATCAGGAACACCAGCATGTGAGAAATTATGGTGTTTCCATTGCAAGAACAGATAACAAATTAAAATTAGAGTAATTTTGGAAGTAACAGTTTATTTATTTTTAATTGCTGGATAGGATGAGAGATGCTGCCAGAAAGATGGAGGAGAAACACTTCTCAGATCGCACCACAGAGCATGTAGAGTTCCTTCCTGTGGAGTGGAGGTCCAAACTGTGTCTCGATGGAGGTATGCTTTACAACACTTTTGTTTTGGATTGCTCGCAAGCTTATTATGCAGTTTTTTTTCTGCTACAGCACGTGTGAAAAGCCTGCTTACAACACTTTACATTAAACGGACTCAGAGTTTCATCTTCTAAAACAGGATCAAAATTTGCATAAATACTTAGTGAATCTTATTTTTGTTCAGCACTTTTTTTTTTCTATGTCAAATGTTGAACATATACAGTGGGTAAATAAGCATTGAACACATCACAGTTTTTCTATGTAAAATATATTTATATTTCTAGAGGCGCTAATGACATAAAATTCTCACTAGATGTTGGTAACAACCCATCTAATCCACACATGCAAAGAAATCAAACCATAGATGTCTAAGTATTTAAAAGTGCTAACATTAATGACTGTACCAAACAGGTGACTGATTATATACATTTCTGTGTGAATTTAGTGGTCCCATCCAAAACTTGTAAAGGTTATACAAATGAAGAAAAAGACTTTTAAAGACTATGATGACATAGCCAGAAGTGACCTCCAGAGACAAATTAAAAGTACAATCAAAAGTTAGAGGGTGCTGTGACACATCTAGTAATTCCAGAGAAGCGCGGCAGAGTATCAAACCCATGATAAATGTCCCACATCAAGGTAGGGGGAAGGCTTCCCTCAACCTGCAGGTTAGTGAGGGTCTGGAGATGGCCAATCAACTAAACACCCTTTTCTGCTGCTTTGATAGTGGCAGCAGAAATGACTGTCCTGTTGAGTTGCCGTCCTCACCAACTCCTCCCTTGGACTTTATTACAGAATCAAAAGTATTGCAAGTTTTCGGAGGCTGTAAACCCCCAAAAAGTTCAGATCCTGACAATGTCTGTGGGAGTATTTGAAAAATATTTTTCAGTTTTTTTTGTTTGATTTTCTTTTAACAGTCATACGATACCAAATATCTGGAAAGTGTCAGTAACTGTTCCTGTTCCAAAGTTCCCTAGACCTTTGGTCCCAAAAGACTTCAGATCAGTTGCACCCACATCTCTGGCCATAAAATGTTTTGAACATGTGGTGAAAAGGTACATGGTATCGAAAACTCAAGGTCTTATAGACCTCATGCTATTTTCTTATCAACCCTAGAGAGGGGTGGAAGATGCTGTATTAATTTTGCTGCTTACTACATGCTCATCTGGAAAAAGCAAAGACTCATGCCAAGATTTTATTTGTGGACTTTTCCTCTGCTTTCAACACAATCTTACTGATTATTTTAGCAGATAAATTGGAAAAAGAATTTTTGCTTATTGATTTTCTTTGGAGTAGAACACAGCTGGTCAGAATGGTAACTCAACTTTCTGACAAACTGACCATTTCAACAGGCTCCCATCAGGGCTTTGTTTTATCTCCATTGTTGTTTATTCTGTATACCAAGTCTTGTAATAGCACCTTTCAAAACAGACTTTTTATTAATTATGCAGATGATACAGCTTTAGAGAGCCTCGTGTATGATGGGGAGGATGGGCCAGTTCTTGAATATTTTATTAAATGGTGTGAGAGGGCAAATCTTGTCCTCAACACCACAAAGACCAAATGCCAGTAGATTTTAGGAGGAATCCAGTATCCCAGCCTAAATTAAATGGAGAGCTGATCCAGTGTGTGACTGAATACAAATGTCTGGGCGTTATGCTCGACCATAAAACATAATTAAAATGCTTCATATGTTTTGTTGGGCTTTTATTAAAAGTGTGTTTAGTTCTTGTATTATTTGTTGGTTTGGAAAATGTCTCTGAGGCACAGAAAAAGATGACTAGAAAGGCAGTGATACTAGCTAGTAAGTTGCCTGGAACTGCATTGCTATTACATTTCTAAACTGCAAGTTTAGAAAGCATTTTTAGGGACTGGGCATGGAGTAAAGCAAATAATATTGTGAGTGATGTAAGGCATCCACTTACCTTTTCTATTATTGGATTATTATTATCTGCACAGCGCTATTGTCCCACTTTGTTCACAGAAAATACGTCCAAATGATCTTTTTTTCCTCAAGCCATCAAAATTCTGAACATAAGCAACACATAGGCTGCCAAGTTGGTGTGGTATAAAATCATCCCTAAGATATAAGGAAAGCCAAAGTGTCTATGTATTGTGTGCTTATGTTTTTTAAGGTGATGTGTTTGTTTTTTATGTGGTGTTTTTGAATGTCAGGTGTCTTCTGCTGTAAGTCAATTTCCCCATGGGCATCAATAAAAATATCTTATCTATATATAAATTAAGTAGTTAATGTGTAATAATGAGAAATGACACCAAAAAAAGGTATTGAACATGCTTACCGAAATGCAATTACCACTTTGTACAAAAGTTTTTGTTGGTGATGACGGCTTCAAGATGCCTCCTGTATGGAGAAACTAGTCGCGTGCAGTGTGATGCTTGATAATTCTTCCACACAAATAGTCTTCAGGTTCTGAGGCTCTGTGGGCCCCTTTTATGGACTCAGAGCATTAGTACTCGCCATAGATTCTAAATGCGATTGAGGTCAACAGATTGGCTGAGCCATTATTTTCTTTCTCTGAAAACAGTTGAGAGTTTCCTGTTTTCAGTATCACACATCCACCGGCGTTTTATCTTCATCATCCTAGTAGATGCATGCATACAGTCCATGGCGGTTGAGTGCATTACTTACTGTTTTCTTCAAAACAATTGTACCTGCTGATTCCAGGTCTTTCTGTAGCTCTCCACAAGTGGTCTTTGGCTCTTGAACAACTATCCACATTAGGTAATGCAGTGAAAGACTTTCAAAATTTCTCAATACCACACCAGAGGCAGACTAAATTACAACAATGTTTTTCTGAGGAATGGAAATATGGACTTTACTTTGATTTTAATTGCACAAAAAGGCAAAAGTACGCTGGTAGAGTGCAAACTGCATCTGGGACAAAACCAATACAACTCTTGCTCTTTGCATACGTCTACACAAACAGCATGCTGACATAAAGCTACAGAAGAATCCAGAGTGATGTTAAAGCTGAGCATATGCTGAACCAGGATGTAGCCAGAGCCTGAACCTTAACAGTCAACAAAAGTGGTGATGAGCAGTCAGGCTTGCAGCATTGCAGACTTCATTTCTGTCCGTATATATTCTAAAGTAAAATCACTGAGGGAATTCCTTTGAGCTGGTTTTCAGCTGCTTTGTGATGTTGTTTTTGTGGTTTTATGTAAAGACTAAGAAAAAGAGCACATGTATGTCCTGATTAGGATAGTGATTTGTGTCAGCATGGGAGACTATAGCTCAGGTTTATATTGTTATCTGGTCGTTGTGTCAGAGTGCACTTCAGGGCATATTACTGAGTAATCCAAAAGTAATATAACAAGAAATGTGACAAATTCTTTTTTACAGGGAGTGATTTAGTGCCATGCTGGATTACTTTTAAGAAAAGAAATCTACCATCCTCCTCGTGTTTTGTTCTGTATTCTGATCTTTAACTGAATTTCTATTAAGATTTTTAAATACTAGTGCAAAAACTAAATAAAGAATTACAATATTGTAATATATATTTAGCTTTTTCCTTTTTTTATTTTGATGATTAGCTTACAGCCCATGATGACCTTATAGCTCATGAAATATCCTTTATGGCGTCGATGCAGCGTGGCATAGAGGTGATCAGCTCTGTTAAGCCCAGATTGCTTTGATAGCTCATCTGTGTTTTTGATTCTTTCTGGGGTTCAGGTCGGACAAGCTGCCTTGCCCATCAACCTCAGTAAGAACTTATTCAGCAAACCATTTAGTCCTGCTAGAAAAGGAAATCAGCATCACCATGAAGCTAGTCAGCAGATGGAAACACAAAGCGCTCAGATATCTATCTATCTATCTATCTATCTATCTATCTATCTATCTATCTATCTATCTATCTATCTATCTATCTATCTATCTATCTATCTATCTATCTATCTATCTATCTATCTATCTATCTATCTATCTATCTATCTATCTATCTATCTATAATTTACCAAAAGACTGTACTGTAAGGGATCAAATGAACTAGAAAAAGTGCATTTAGCTGAATTTATATAGGTCCTTCACTAAAAAGTTTTAGAGCACAGCTCATGAGTTTGTGGTGAAAATTGTGTGAGCTGTCTATGGTCAAATATGGAGTTCCAGAAGGTTCAATGCTAGGACCAATTTCTGTTTACATGATACATGCCTTCCTTAGGCAATATCATCAGAAGGCATAGCGTACATTTTCACTGCTATACAGATGGCACCCAACTCTGTCTAGCCAGATAACACACACCAATTAGTTAAACTGCAGGAATGTCTTAAAGACATAAATACCTCTAATTCTCTAATTCAGTGGTTCCCAAACTTTTTTTGCTGCCCCCCCCAAATACCGCTTCGTCCACACCTCCATGGGTATTTTTGAAAACGCAGCTGTTTCTATGCGTTTGGGCCTTTCGTCCACACGTACACGGCATTTCAAATCACCGAAAACAGATTTTTAAAAACTCCTTTTTTGCATTTACGTGTGGACGAGGAGTACAGAGGTCGTCACACAATGTCAAAGGTATGTGCCTTTTTTCACGTCACGCTGTGCGCCACGTTATTGTTTACATGAGTGTGGGCGACCGTGGCTCAGGGGGTTGGGAATCGCATCTGTAACCGGAAGGTCGCCGGTTCGATCCCAGGGCTCTCTGTCCTGGTTGTTGTGTCCCTGGGCAAGACACTTTACCCTACTTGCCTACTGGTCTTGGCCAGAGGGGCCGATGGCGCGATATGGCAGCCTCGCTTCTGTCAGTCTGCCCCAGGGCAGCTGCGGCTACAACTGTAGCTTGCCTCCACCAGTGTATGAATGTGAGAGTGAATGAATAGTGGTATTGTAAAGCGCTTTGGGTGCCTTGAAAAGCGCTATATAAATCCAATCCATTATTATTACATGAGATGAATTCACTTGGCCTTAAACAGCTTACAAATATGGATATGAAACCAGATTCTTACTCTGGATGGCATTACCTTGGCCTCCAGTAACACTGTGAGGAACCTTTTTTGACCAGGATACGTCCTTCAGGGTACATATTAAACAACAACTGTTTTCTTCCATTTGCACAACATCTTTGAAACTAGAAACGTTCTTTCTCAGAGTGACACTGAAAAACTATCCATCTATCATCCTTATACTTCCTCCTCATACTTACTTTTCCCCCAAAAGCAACTTTTAACTACAGAAATGAATGCAGCAAACGAAAGGGACCAAAAGAGGAGAAGTTTTGTAGCATACTGTTGAATGCTACAAAACAAGGAGGAAAAAGTCAGTAGCACTGGTGAGAAAAATGTTCCTGACACTTGCTGATGATGGTACTATCCTCTTCACCTGTCAGTGGTTTCATGTTGTGGTTTACTCGCTAATATTCATGTTGGACAGAAGGACAATACTACTGAGTTTTGCCATATCTATACATTGCAAGCCAGAATCATAATGTCTACTCAAGTATATGCAGAAGCATTAAAAAGTAATTCATTTTGCTCTGGGAACTTCTGACAACTATGTCTTATGTATTTCGATGTTCTTCCTACAGACACAGTGGACTCCATCACTCCAGACAAGGTTAGAGGTCTAAGAGACATGTTGAACAGCAGTGCCATGGACATCATGTACTACACAAGTCCTCTGTACAGAGATGAGGTGAGTGAAAAAGCCCCACCATTTCAACATTCAGTGTAGCTGTAGCTCAGGTGGTAGAGCAGCCTACTAATCAGAAAGTTGATTGTTCAATCCTCGTCTTCTCCAATATCCTTGGGCAAGACACTAACCCCAAGGAGTTCTCTAAATGTTAGATAGAAAGAACTTACAGAGAAAGAGCATCTGGGTAAGCACTTTTGGAGGTCGGTGGATCCTGGGAGTCTGGCAGTCATCTCTGCACCTGAATGTGATCACTGATCCTAATGCACATTCAGGTATCAATAAATCAAGTACACATTAGAAAGTCTTTGGCAGCGAATTCACTTCTGAGATTTTTACTTCATCCATGTAAAAATGAGGGTCTTTCTCTTCCCAGCCTGCCTAGTCAGCTATGATTCAGAAGTCTACATAATAATCAGCAACAGTCTGTTTACCTTGGCGAAGGTACTTTTGCCAGTCAGAAATCTCTGACTTATCAAATGTCTTTGAACTTTTACTATATATATATATATATATATATATATATATATATATATCAAAGAAATTGCCCTTTGGTTTAAAGCAAATACAAATGCATGTTCTCAGAAGAGGTTTAGTTCATGCTTCTTCTCTTGTATCTTCTTCATGGCACCTGTTAGTGGGTGGGATATAATAGTGAGCAATTCAACATTTTGTCCTCACAGCTGAAAATGGGCATCTCCAAAACTGCTGCTCTTGTGAGGTGTTCCTAGTTTGCAGTGGTCAGTATCAATCAAAAGTGGTCAAAAGGAAGGAATGGGTGGTGATCCAGCGACTTGGTCATGAGGAGGCAAGTCTCACTGATGCACGTGGTGAGCAAAGATTGCCCATTGTGGGCTGATCCAACTGATGAGCTATTGAGGTTAAAGTGTAAGTCAAAGTTGTTACACTTACACTTAAAAAGAAATGACCAGTCTCTTATTTTGATGGTAGGTTCGTTTAATGAAAAAAAACAGGATATCAACAAAAAATCCTACGCCAACCAAAAAACATAAATTTGATCCCCAAGCAAAACATGACTTAGTACTTAATGGAGAAATCCTTCGTGACTGTCGTCCCGACTGCCTTCATATCATCAACAAGCTCCGCCTGTGTAGTTTTTGGCTGATCCACCACCTTTGTCATGATTCGCTTACAGAGTGTGTCACTTACATGTTCCAGTTAATTTTCCCTTTAGTACAGGGAGTTAGTGGATTTCCCAAATGCTTAATTGATATCACATTTAATAGTTTAATAATTTAGTTAATAGTTTTCAGTTTCCCTTTGCACTTTGTTTCACATGCATTTTTGCAATCGGCCAAATAAAACACCTTACTTTTAGTTTACCTCAGTAAGTCTCTGAATGTCTGCATTTGGATCCTCACTTTTCTCACACTCAACACATGACAACGATAAAACTTTTATTTTATTTTAACCTTTTATTTCAATGTGCTAATAAATGAAAAACAATAACAATAAATAAGTATTCTTACTACAAACCGTGTTCCTAAGGGCTAGCCTTTGTCCCCTCACTGATATGGTGCTGCAGGGAGCTGGTGCAGTGGTTTGTGATGTGAAGTCTGGCCTTTCTGTAGCAAGTTGTGTGGCTTTCCTCCAGGTACTCCTGCTTCATGACATGCATGTTGGATTAATTGGTGATTCTAAATTGTGATCAGTGTGTTGAATAAACTGCTTCCCTGCTGGCACTCAGCATTACTCCTATTAGGCTAAACCAAACTTTGTCACACTTAAAATCTGGTTAAGATTTTGTAATCCAGACTGGCTATGCAGCACTGGTCTACCGGCCGATCAAAATGACCCTAAAACATCAAATATAATCATATCTATTTGAATCTGATTGACATAATTAAACTTATATCTCATGGTGTTGTGCACACATGCTGTTGTTTTGTTTGTGTAGATTACCAGGGGATTGACTCTGGAACTGAATCGTCTGTACTCACTCTTCTGCTCACGGAACCCAGACTTTGAGAAAAATGGGAAGGTGTCCATAGTGTCTCACTCACTGGGCTGCGTCATCACCTTTGACATAATGACAGGCTGGGATCCAGTTCGCTTTCATCATCCAGAAGCCCTAGACCCAGAGGATCCACAGATCCACTGGCCTACTGATGAAAAGCACCACCTTCAGGAGCAACTGAGACTAACGCGCCTCAGGTACTCCTCTGGCTTTTGTCTGAAACAGGTAAGGAGTCAGTCCCCATCTGTTTCAGCAAAAAGTGTACCTAATGGCACAAAGGAGTTTGAGGAGAGACCCTCTTTATTCTTCCACATTTTTTCATTATATAGGAAGGGAGAGAGAAATATTTAATCACTTGTGTAATATAATTGTATAATACTTGTGTATTAATACAATATAAAGGTTAACTCTTTGTTTAAGTGGCCTTCATCAGCAGAATGGCTTGGAGCCGCTCAAAATGTAGGGAACAAATATCTTTATAAGGATCAATGCTCAATAAAATATAGCTTGAGAGTTTGATAATCTCTGTCAGAGATATCACTATGGTTTTGTCATTGACTTGGAGAAACAGTTTTATTTTATTCAGTTTCAGATTTTTCACACATTTTTCGGGTCACAATTTTCACATCAGCCTTTGTTTTTTCATTATGTATTAGAATGTTTTCGGCTGAAAGTCATGTCAACTGCTTTACACTGGCATAATAAATGGTATCCGTCATCCTGTCCAGGTTGAGGGACTTAGAGGATCAGTTCCAGGGTCTGCAGACTTCGTCTTGTGTTCCAGTGCCCGCCCTGAAATTCAAGGTAAAGATGGTGTAGCAGTTTCTCCTCAAACAGAGCAGATTTGCACACACAGATCTTTATTATAAAACTTTCTGGGAATATACTCTCATGGATAGTGTTCATTCCCACTGCTTTAGTTTGTCCACCACTGCGTTCCTTCAGCCCCACAGTGCAGTCAAAAAGTATTTGCCCCCTTCCTTATTGCTTATTGTGCTCAACATGTACTATATAGGGAAAAAACTAATTTGCACACCCTATGTGTCTTTCTGCAACTGATGCAGGAACCCTCGGTCATCCTGCCCTACCTTTCCCTGCTACTGCAAAGCCACAAACCATAACCCACAGCCACGCACCCCCACTGCCCAACTTAGGGCGGGAAGTTATTTGCTCTAACCCCTTCCCCAGTGAAAGAGAAGTTAACCACAGTCATCATCGAGTGATCTGGACATTGGCATCCTTTATGTAGTGGAGCAACTGCAGTGTGGCATGGTCCAAACTTGGTATGCTATATTAAATTACTAAGTTTCTCTCTGATGTAAAGCACTGAGAGTTAACCCCACACACCAACTGGAAAAAAATAAGCCCCCAACCCTCTGTTCAACACATCAATGTGCGAAATAAAAGGGACAGAGAAGTTGTTGATCAGGGTGTTCCACTAGTGGGCTATTTTCACCCTATAAAAAGCCATTTGGCACCAATCGGTCCACCAGACCCAAGATGGACCACCATTCTCGGTGTGTTTAGTTATGGGCTATTCACATCCGTGAAATGTGGGATGAACTTCTGATAGTAACAAGCCAATCCCATCTTGTCCACATGAGAGGATATTCGCCCACTTCCCAAGGGCAGTGCACCTGCCTCTGTCCAATCCTGCACTTCTTCAGGCTGGGAATAAGTCCAGCTTGCTTCAAGGGCTCCAGCACTGTGCTTACCCACTGTACATGCTATGCTCAGGTTTTTCTGTGGCTGATCATTTAATCTTCGTAGAAAGTAGCATTTGTAGTATTGGGATGCAACAGGCCGGGGCACCAAACCAAGGCATTTTTTCCTTGTACTCTGGAGATAAGAAAATCTGCCAGTAAGGCCTTGGTTAAATCCAGTGTCATGAAAAATTGAGCGGTGCCCAATTGTTCAAGGAGCTCATCAATCCAGGGCATGAGGTAGGCAGCAAACTGTAAACCAGCATTCACCTTGGGATAGTCAACACAGAACCTTATAGACCCATCCCTCTTCATGACAATAACAATAGGACTACACCAGGCACTATTACTCCTACTACCTTCATTTCCAGATTTAGTTTAAATTCTTTCAGAACTACTTTTTGTGTTCTGGCAATCTATAAAGTCTTGACCAAACCGTCACCATTGGGAAGTCTTAACATGATGTTGTATGAAATTATTGTAACCTGGAAGATGCAACTTGGCAACACATGCCTTCTGGGCTGATTAAAAAAGGTAGTTAGAAGGGACTCATCTCAGCTCTGTCATTCATCTGGCATTTCTTGCAGAAATATTATGGTGCTTTGCTTTGTAATATCGAATTGCACAGTCCACCTGAACTTATCACAAATGGCTTGATGAAACGACCCAGTGAAATCCATGCCAGTTTGTTCAAACATGACCTCCATAAGTGGTAAAGAGCACAAAGGTGCTTTTGGAATGTGAGCTGGATTTATGTGGTTAAGTGTGCACATGCACCCAAATATGTGGCCAATGGGATCGGGCTACTGGCATTTTACCGTTGTACCTATTTTACATTGATGCTACTGCATATCAGTAAATATCCCCATTTACACACTTAAAATGTGTGAACCAGATCCCTTTGAGTCAGGGACTGAATGTAGTCTGAATCTATCATGTCACAATGTATATCCCCTTTGCATTTTGATCACAACACTGTTTGGTGCCCCCCTGACTGGGAAAAGGTGTTGGAAGTGACCTGTACCACCACCACCTATGAGGGCACTTATTTTTAGAAGTGACAGGGTCACTCCATGCTTGCAGCACTCCTGCCCAAGGCAAGCTGGGTGCAGTTCCAGCAAGCAACTGGACTCATGGCAGTAAAGCAGGGACAGTGACTTTAGGTCCAGTCCATGGTATTAGATGGGTAGCCTGGTTTGCTTCAGTGTGTTCCCCTATATGCACAGCAAGGTGGTTCTTAGCCAAAGTGACGACCTGCTAAGAACCACCTGCCTTCGAGCTCACTGGCCTGTGACATCTCATTTACTCATCTCAATCCCTCACAAACTGCTCCGTGATGACCAGCTCCTGTAGCTGTTGTTGTCCAGCCGCCTTCCCTGTTTGCAGCTACCACATAGCCGCATCTTTCAGCTGCTGGACGTAGGCAGAAGGGTGGTCGGCAGGCCCCAGCTCGGTGCTCATGAAGTGATGATTTTCAGACATGTCCAAAAAGGACTATGGATCATCTGTGACAGTCATTTTGTGTTGCAAATTTACACTCAGATGTCTTTAGTTGGTAGAAAAATACTCTTATGTATGGCAAACTGGCTGTCACACTGAATTGTGTCACATTTGTATACAAGACAAAGATAAATCAAGTAAATGCAAAATGCAGTTTTATATGATGATTTCATTTATTAAGGGAAAAACCAATCCAAAGCTACCTGGCACTGTGTGAAAAAGTAATCCCCCTCAATAAATCACAAATTAACTGTGAATAACAACATTTTATGGAAAGACAACTTCAATGTAACTTATGGAAGCCCATTTCCGGAACAAAAAAAGTATCCATAACTCTAAATTTTGAGTTGTTAACTCAAAATTTTGACTTGTTTTCTTAAAGTTTCAACTGATTAACTTGAAATTTTGACTTATTAACTCGAAATTTTGAGAAAAGTAACTCGTAATTTTGAGAAAGATAACTCGAAATTTTGGATTACAGGCTTCCATAGTCCCTAGTGACACCCAGACCCGATTATTGTCTGACCCACTGAATCACAAAGTCACTTAAATAGAACCTGTCTGACAAAGTGAAGTAGGTAGAAAGAGCCCAAAAAAGGACACATCATTTCACGATCTAAGCAGAAAAGAAACAAAAATATCTATCAGTCTGGAAAGTACTACAAATTAATTTATGGTTAAAATTTTATTTGTGAAGAAGTTTATGACGTCGTTACTACTTAACATTAAAGGGATGGTTGGCTCAACAGAGCTCTGACTTTTTGTCGGCCTGGCTACAGTGCTGAAGAGAAACCTGGGGTTGTTCTTATTTTCTTCAATCAGTGATGAATAGTAAGATGTTCTAGCTTTACAGAGGGCTTTCTTATAAAGCAGCAAACTTTCTCCAGGCTAAACGATTGTCTTCTAAATTTGTGACAGCTTAAAAGTTATCTGCTTTAGCTACGCGTTTGAGAATTATTCAAGGGAGTCAAGTCCTTCTGATTTGAGGCTCTATTTTTCGCAGGAGCTACAGTAACCAGTGTCATACGTAGTGAGGATGTAAAATTATTAACAAGATAATCTGTGGATGTAGCGTTCAGGTACTCTTTGTGATTCTAAGTAATTTTTTTCCTGATTTTTAGGGTTTTTTTTGTTTGGGAGCTGACACAGTCTCTAAGGGGATGGGGTTTTGAAGGGATAACAAGAGGAGAGAAGCCACAAAGAGTTGTGTAGGACTGCAACTTTGCTTCCTGGTGCCGAATGAAATCATCATTTAAAAAATTAATATTTACTGAAATGAACTTTGTCTAATACTAACATTGTTTGATGATCTGAAATATTAAAGTGTGACAAAATGTGAACCGCATATCAAAAATGATGGGTTGCTATTATGCCATTCTATTCATCTTTTGTCATAGATCTGATTGCAGCTATAGTCTCCCTGTATTTCAGCCTAAAAACATTGTTGTATAAATCGGCCTTCATATTTAAAGTACAAACATTCCTAGCATGTCAAATGCTCCCAGAATCACAATCTGAGGGAGCTTCACTTGTAGTGTAAATGCCTGTGAGGAGCAATGACTATATCTCTAATATCTCTAATGATACCCTGTTCTCTGTATTGCAGGTAGAGAATTTCTTCTGCATGGGGTCTCCTCTGGCTGTATTCTTAGCATTGCGAGGAATCCGTCCTGGAAACAATGGCATGCAGGACCACATCCTTCCAAAATCTATCTGCAATCGCCTCTTTAACATATTCCACCCTACAGACCCTGTGGTGAGTCACTCGTTTCAGTTCAGTTTTATTTATACAGCGACAATAACAACAGTCGCCTAAAGGCACTTTATATTGTAAGTAAAGACCCAACAACAATACAGAGAAACCTCAACAATCAGATGACCCCCTATGATCAAACACTTCGGTGACAGTGGGCAGAAAAAACGCCCTTTTAACATAGAAAGAAAACGGCAGCAGAACAAGGCTCAGGGAGGGGCGGCCATCTGCTGCGACCAGTTGGGGTGAGTGTAAGAAGACAAGTTGAAGACAGGAAGAATTCCACAGATTAGAAATTAAGTCACACCCATTTCTTTTCTCACCAAGGTGCCCTGGTTCCTCAACAGCTGACGTGGACCATGTCAGGCAAATGATATATATATTAGGGGTGCAACAATATACAAAATTCACGGTTCGGTTCTGTCTCGCTAGCTTGCGCTGCGCTCAGTGGATCTGCACTCGACAGTGCAGCCTAGGCGGAGTAGTTGAACGCAGATCCACTGAGCGCTCAACACAGACAGCATCGTCAGAAGAAAAGTTGATAAAATAAATTAAACATTTTGTATTGTTCAATACATATGCGTACGGAACCGAAAGCACTGTATTGAACGGTTCAATATCGATACGAGTATCGTTGCACCCCTAATATATATATATATTCTGTCTTTAATGTTAAGCAGTTAAACATATAAGTCAGCACTTGCTGTTTATAAATAACGTTGGGTGTGTTTGGCCAGAGATTAATAATAAATAATAATTAAATGCAGACTGGTGAGTGAAAAAGAAACTATTGCAGCACAACTAAAGGAAGATTCAGGGTTATCTGATCCAACTCTAACTATATCAGCTTTTTCCATAAAGGCTTGCCATCTGTGGAACACACTTCCAACCGAAATCAAATTGATTACAGACATCAGATCCTTTACATTGAAAGTTAAAGTTTTGTTAAAGGGAAATCAGAGATGTAGTAATTTTAAC
Source organism: Aulonocara sp. 'chitande type north' Nkhata Bay (assembly GCF_057382095.1). Lineage (NCBI taxonomy): Eukaryota > Metazoa > Chordata > Actinopteri > Cichliformes > Cichlidae > Aulonocara > Aulonocara sp. 'chitande type north' Nkhata Bay. The sequence goes on along the minus strand of NC_141358.1, from coordinate 34,208,360 downwards.
TAATGATTTTTAATTTATTTTAATTGTAATTAATTATTAATTAATTATCTATTAATTGTAATTGTATTTATGATGTATTTTGGTTTTATGAAAATGTATGTTTTATTGTAAAATGTATCTATGTTGATTGTAATCCCAACAAGGGACAATTGTTGAAAATTATTGTAACGCACATAACATGAAACTTATGTGCGTTACATCAGTTTCATGTTTTTTACTTGGACTATGTTAAACTGTACGGAGCCCCGCAGGGGACATGGGAGAAAAAAAAATTAAGACGGACTTTTGCGAGATCTCGCAAAACTAACTCAGGATCTCACAAAACTTTTGCGAGATCTCGCAAAAGTTTTAGCCGCATTCTTCGGAGGCCGCCAGCTCGAAGCCGACCGTGAGGTCGAGGCACGATGTGCCGGGAAAGCGGTGTTCCTCCCGCCTGTAGTAGGTCTCAACCTCCCGTTAGCTTCGAGATGGAGCACTTTTGCAAATACGTGATGTCTTGTAAACCGAGCAGATATCTGACATTTACACAACTACATTCACGCCTGAAAATATCTTAAAAGTTTATTTTGTGACCCAGAAAGAGTAATATTACAACTAGAGCTGGGCGATAGAACGATAACGATATGTATCGCGATATAACTTTTACTCGATAGAGAAATTAAGCTATCGCGATAGCTTAATAAAAATAATAATAAAATAAAAAAAAGGTCAGCCAATCCAAACTAAGTAGCGCAGAGCCGAACCAATCACAGCCGCAGCGTCACGTCGCGTGACTTGTTACGTACAGCACAAGTGCCAAGCCGCACGTGTGTTTGTTTGGGAAGCAGCCAGCGGGTAATGGAGGAAATGAGTGTGCCGACTAGAAAAATCAACCGAGCGTGACCGAAGAGAAAACAGATAATGGTTCCAACGCCGGAGAGATTGTCGAACGGAAGAGCCATAGAAGTTCCGTAGTGTGAAGGTATTTCGGCTATTTCAAGTCTGACAAAAAACAGAGTAGCGTGCACTGTAAATTGTGCCGAAAGCAAGTCTGGAAATACAATGAACTGGTGCATGCGTCACACTGTGCGCCACGTTATTGTTTCGGTGAAATGAATTTCTACAATACTGTTAATTCTACTCTCTGCAGTGTTTAAATGCTTACATATACACACAGTTACTGTCCCTCCACACATACGACTCGGTTCTGCTTCTATGCCCCAGCTTTGTTTACTTTTTCCCACCAAGGCTTCTAGACTTCTGATTGGCCAATATTTCTGCACGGTTAGGAATCGAGCGCCACCTGCTGCTTTGGCATGTTCATAGCAGCGTTTTCCTTCATTTCTCCCTTTATGTGTGGACGGGATTATTTTTTAAAACGAAAACGGAAAATCTCCGTTTTCAAAAATACCCGTGTACGTGTGGACGTAGCCTCAGTCTCTGACTGGAAGCGCTAATTCGTCATTCGGCTTTTGTCAGACTAAAGTAACTGTTAAAACTGTTTGAAAAGCTAAGCTATACAACAAGGAGAGATTGAGAATTTCCTTGTAGTTCTCAGTTTATTTGATATTGACAAAAGTTAGTCAGTTTTGTCTGTTCTTCTGTAAAACAAACTAAGATTTATTTTTAGAATTAATATTTTGTTTCTAAGTGGAATTGACAATTTAGTAGTCTGTTTCGTTTGTTCTATTTTGAAACTTAAACGCTTTAGCGGCTGCCTTTTGTGTAGTTTGCAATATTTGCCTTTATTTATCTGAAAAAGTCTCATGTTCCTTAAGTACATCTACCCTGTTGAACTTATTATGGGAAATAAATATTTAAATAAAAACAAGCTGCTGATTATTTCACATTTTACTTGTGAGCAACGGCACATTTAAATCTTACAAATATAGTTATTTGGCTTATATCGTGATAGATATCGTTATCGCCTGAAATGAAAAAAACATATCGTGATATGAAAAAATCTCATATCGCCCAGCTCTAATTACAACTAAGTAATTGTTGGAATTCAACTTTTGCGAGATCTTGCAAAACCGCAAAGGTTTTGCAAGATCTCAAGTTTGTTTTACGAGATCTTGCAAAACTTTTGCGAGATCCCGAGTTAGATCTCGCAAAAGTCCATCTTAATTTTTTTTTCTCCCATGTCCCCTGCGGGGCTCCGTAAAACTGCACTGTCCCTTTTAAATAAATAAATTCAAATTCAAATATGCTTTAGCAAAAAGCAACGTTTGAAGCCAAATATTAAAAGTAGAGAGGATGTGTGTATCATGGGTCCAAAGTGGGAGCTGTTGTGGCTGAAGCGCCACAGTTATGTATCTTATTAACCTGCTGAGATAATAAGTACCTATTTTAATGATCAAGCTATTCATATCTTGTTCAATGAATACTGACAAAGATAATGTTACAAAAGGTTACGGTAGTATTACACTAATATAAATTTAAAAAATTTAAAGACAAGCTTACAGTCATGATTAAATTGTGTCTTTAAAATACCTAATGAGTTTAAATATTTGTTTGTTTTAGGCGTACAGACTGGAGCCTCTAATCTTAAAGCACTACAGTAACATTGCACCTGTTCAGATCCACTGGTAAGAAATGTCAAGTGTCTTGTATATAAAAGATGTTTTCCAGCTGTAAAGGCTAGAATAAAATAAACTTTTTGGTTTTGTGTGTAGTAATAACTATCATGTCATTTAAGTAAGGGCGAAATGTTTCATTGAGCAGAGGTTGATGTGATGTGCAGGTACAACACTACCAACCCGGCACTGTATGATCTGATCCGGCCCACGCTGCTCAATCCCCTGAAGGAGATTGTGTCTGTCTCAGATTCAGAGAGCATCCCTAGCCCTTGCACGTCTCCCCCCCAGCCCCGGCGGCACTATGGAGAGTCAATCACCAACCTGGGCAAGGCCAGCATTATGGGTGAGGATTTCGGCAATAGAGTCATAGATGATAGGAGAACATTATATATATGTGATTTTTTCAACTTCTTATGTTTAAAAATCAGTTTAGTGAAATAATAATATCTGAAATGGATATGAATGCCAAGTAAAATCAGCTGATGTAAGCTGAGAGAAACAGAAGATGCTTGAGCTGCTGATATTGTAGCAGCCCCAGCACTGGGCAGTAAACATTTTCTAAACAAATCAATAGAAGCAATTAGCTCTGGAGAGTAACTTTAACTGGATAAAAGACATTTGATATTACACAGCAGATATAGAGGTACTGCTTCTAACACTATTAGAACTTCACTCCACTAAGCTCCCAAAAATTTAAGATGAGACAAGCCAAGCGTTTTTAGGTCATGAAATTTGTAGAGCACTAGAACGATAAAAACAAACATTTCAAGGTGACATTTTGCTGCCACAGTTGTGGTCCACAGACAAGGGTCATGAACCTGTTGCCCTTTTGCCCCCTTCGAGTGACTCCCTGAGGCTCCCTTGAGAATTAATACGGTTGGTGCATCAATCCAGCTTTTTCCATTACTGCCCAATACCTTGGTTGTGGGTATCCGGAAAACCCCAAAAGGGAGCAGTTGAAAGAAGAAAAGGGCAGAAGACACACGACTTTTTTGAACACAGTAAATATTGTTAATGAAGAACTTTAGATTAGGAATACAAAATAAGATGATCTAATGCATAAATCTAATTACCCCTAAGGTGCTGCAAGTCTCGGAAAGGGAATTGGAGGAATCCTATTTTCCCGCTTTTCCCGTTCCAGCGGCCAGGTGGGTGGAGTGGAGGAGGAGCCATCAGATTCTGAGAGTGGGACCTCTGATGTAAAAAATGTGGGAACAGGAGAGGAAGAAGTAGCAATGGCAGAGAAAGAAGACAAAGACAAACAAATAATGGAGGAAAGAAGGGAGGTGGAGCCTGCCATGTCCCAGTCCACCTCAGCTGTCTTGGACATCACCTCATGTAAGTGCTGTAAAGTAAAGCATCTATGATTTGCTGTGGTTATTGAGATCTTAAACCAACGTAGCTGCTCTTCAGGGGCTAGAGCAGATCATCCACTAATCAGAAGGCTGGTAGTTCAATCCCAGGCTGAGTCTGAATGCTAAAGCATCCTTGAGCAAGAACTCTGAGTTGCCCCTGATGCATTCATCAGAATGTGTGTGTCACACAGAATCTGTGTGAATGATAATTAGAAAGTACTTAGCTATAATCTCTACAAGTAGAGAGTAGTAAATAAGTGTGAGACATGTATAAAGTGCTTGAGTAAAAGAGTACTATATAAGAACCAGCCCATTTACCATTTCTTTTATCTCCCTGTAATCATTTTTCAGAAACTTTTTTGTGAGTCAAAATCATGTTTGTTCTGTTAAGTCAGTTCAGTTCAGTTCTATGTATATAGTGCCATTTCATAACAACAGTTGCTTCAAGGTGTTTTATATTGTAAAGATCCTCCAGTATCAGAAAGAAACCTCAACAATCACATGACCCGCCTACGAGCAAGCAACAGTGGGCAGAAAAACCTCATAACCGGAGGAAACCTCCAGTGATGTGAGCTGTGAAGGATTATACTTCTTGGATCCTTCACCGCAGACATTAACTCTGTGGATAAAACATAAAGTTCACCAGGGAAGACACAAATGATAACAGGTTGCCATTCCTGAACTGTGCCGTGCACATTGAAGAGAATGGAAACCTCAACACTGAAGTTTACTGGAAACCCACACACATGGACCAATACCTCCTCTTTGACTCCCACCACCCTCTGGAACACAAACTTGGAGTAATCGGGACCGAGGGAACACACACGTGTAAAGGAAGCTCTTAAAACATGTGGTTATCCTAATTGGACTTTCATCAAGTCAGCAAAGACGCACAGAAAAGAAGATCAGACACCAACTAGGGAGGATCAGAAAGACAAAGTCAACAACATTGTCATCCCCTATGTAGCCGGTTTATCAGAAAAACTCAGTCTTCTCCAAGCACGACATCCCAGTGTACTCCCAGCCACACAGATACAAACTGGTTCATTCCAAAGACAAAACTCTTAAACATAAACTTAACAACGTGGTATATGCTATACAGTGCAGTGAGGAATGCTAGGACCTCTACATTGGAGAGACTGGATAAACACATGGCACAACATAGAAGAGCCATCACCAGGGTACAAGACTCGGCTATCCATCTGCATCTAAAGGACACAGGTCACTCTTTCGAGGATGCCAGTGTTCACATTTAGGACAGATAAGACAGATGATTTGAAAGAGGAGTGAAAGAAGCCATCTATGTCCACTTTGGATGACCATTATTGAACAGAGGGCGGGGCTTAGGACACCAACTGTCAACCCTCTGTAATCCAGTTTTGAGATCCTTCCCAGACACTTTAAAGCCCACTCACATCCTGGGTCATTTGACTTCAGTAAATCACATGATAGGGTGAGGCAAGGTCTTACAATTTGTTCACCCACACCCGTTTTCACACCTTGGCTCATGTGATTAGGTAGAGGAACAATAAGGGGTCCATGACCCTCTTGTGGACACTCCACAAGGCTTAAATCTGGGAATCTCCACCAATTGCTCTTAGAACTGAAGAAGCTTCTTGGATGAGATGTAAAACGTCTTCAAGAAAACTTTAAAAAATCCTGACGCTTTTCCAAGCTCCTTAGACTAGACCTTGGTTAGTTTTTCCCCAGTTTAGATTTTTAGTTTAGTTTATCTCCATGTTCTTTTGCCTTTGTTTCGCATGTGTTTTGGCCGTCAATAAACAGCTTGTTTTTTGTTAAACCTGATTCCTGCCTTGAGCGTCTGTATTTGGGTCCTCTTAAATAAATACAGGGTCTGCCACTGCACTGCAATGAAGTGTTTTGAGCAGATAGTGTCTCAGCACATCAAAGACTGCCTACCTCCCTCTCTTGACCCCCACCAGTTTGCTTACAGAGCAAATCGGCCTACAGAGTATTCCATTACCATCACTAGGAAGAGCTGCGAGAGGAAGCTCTTTGTGGACTCAGCATTCAACGCCATAATCCTAGACATCCTTTCCCACCAAACTGGACCACCTCCACATCCCCCCTGCCTCCTGCTCCTGCATCAAAGATTTCCTAACCAACCGGCCTCAATCAGTCCGACTTGACCCCCACCTCTCCACTCTACTCTCACTCAGCATCGGGTCCCCAGAGGGTTGCATTCTCAGCCCCCTACTGTATGTCCTCTACACCTATGACTATACACCAACCCACACAACCAATGTCATCATCAAGTATGTCAATAGCACTGTGATTGAGCTCATCTTTGATGAACATGAGACAGCATGCAGGGTGGAGGTAAAGAGTTTGTCCCACTGGCACTCAGAAAATAACCTGAACCTCAAAAGAACTCATCATGGACTTCAGGAGGCACAGTCAGGTCCAATTCCCTCCCACCCATCCATCCTTCCTTCCTTCCTATTATCCGGGGCCAGGTTGCAGGGGTGGCAGCCCAAGCAGAGAAGCCCAGACCTCCCTCTCCCCAGCCACTTCCTCCTCGACCAGGTGTCCGGGGAGACACCAAAGCGTTCCAAGGCCAGCTGAGAGATATAATCTCTCCAGCGTGTCCTGGGTCTGCCCTGGGGCCTTCACCCGGTGGACATGCCCGGACTACCTCACCCAGGAGGCTCCCATCCTTTTCAGATGCCCGAACCACCTCAACTAGCTCCTTTCGATGTGAAGGAGCAGCGACTCTACACTGAGCTCCTCTTGGATGGCCGAACTTCTCACCGTATCTCTAAGGGAGAGGCCAGCCACCCTTCGGAGGAAGCCCATTTCCGCCACTTGTATCCACGGTCTCGTTCTTTCAGTCATGACCCACAGCTCGTGACCATAGGCGACCGGTACAGTGTCCGCATCACTGCAGCCGCAGCACAAATCAGTCTGTCAATCTCTTGCTCCTCCTCCCGTCACTCGTGAACAACACCCCAAGATACTTAAACTCTTCCACTTGGGGCAAGAACTCATCGTTGACCCGAAGTGGGCACTCCACCCTTTTCTGGCTGAGGACCATGGCCTCAGATTTGGAGGTGTTGATTCTCATTCCCACCGCTTCACACTCCAAACCATTCCAAAGCGAGCTGGAGGCCATCACCCGATGAAGCCAACAGAACCACATCATCCGCGAAAAGCAGATACCCCAAAGCAGACACACCCAGGTCCTACGCTCCTCGCCACCGCCCGGCTCACAATGCACCTGACCCCTACGGTGCCTTGTGCGGGTGGTAGGCCTGCAGGAGGATGGGTCCATGTCCCTTTTTCTGGCTGTGCCCAGCCAGGCCCCATGGACTAAGGCCCAGCCACCAGAAGGTTGCCCTCGGGCACCCTCCCCAGACAATGTGCCATGGGAAACCCTACCAGAGAGGGAAAAAAAAACAGACAACATAGCCCCGGGGATCCCTGGGACACACAAATCCCTCCAACATGATAAGGTAGCGATTCGCGGAGGGGAGGTCCAATTCCCTTGCATCATAAATGAAATATAGGTGTAATCTGTCTCCACCTTCAGGTTTCTGGGCACTCACATCTCCGCCAATCTCACCTGGACCCACAACACCATCGCCCTGGTAAACAAGGCCAAGCAGCAGCTAGAGTAACCTGGACCAGAAGCTGCTGCTGGCCTTCTACCACTCCTTAGTGGAGATTGTGCTCTGCATGGGTGTCTGGTATGCAGGGGCCACAACTGAGAAAAAAAAAAGGCTGCACAGAGGTTAATTAACACTGCCCAAAAAATCATTGGCTGCCCTCTGCCACCCCTGGAGGCCATCGCCAGCTCCTCCTGTCTCAAGAAAACTAGGGCCATCACAGGTGACCCCTTGCACGACGCCCACTACCTGTTCGACCTGCCGCCCTCTGGTTGGCACCTAAAGTCAGTCAGGTCCCACACCTCAAGATTCACAAACAGATCCTTCTCCTTGGCTCCCCCACACCCCACCCACCTCACTAATCTGAGCCATAGTCTGAGTAACCCCCATCAGTCAGGCCACACACACACACACACGGACTGTCTTCAGAAGTATTTTTTCTTTGCAGTACTTCCAAGCACTCTATTGCTTTTTATATATTCCTCTTGATTGTATATATTTCTCCTCTTTGTTATGTATTCCCGCTGTCTGCTATTTATATTTTATAGAATAGAATAGAATTCAACTTTATTGTCATTGCACATGTCACAGGTACAGGGCAACGATTATTCCTGCACAGCTGGTTTTGTGCACCCACAATTTTGTTGTACATGTACAATGACAATAAAGGGCTATTCTATTAAATTTTTTGATGAGAAAGAAAGGTTGGTGGTTACAAATGTATTACATTCAGTATTTATAAATATGTTTTATGATCTACTGTAGTTTACTAATGCATACCTACAAAATATTCAATGTTTGGTTAATAGTAAGAGTTTAGGCCAAAAGTAGAAATTTTATTGCTCCAGTAAACTGAAATGGAAACCACATGTTGCATAGTGAAAAAAAGTCAAATGAACTTCTTCAGTATGAGTATTCAGCACCAGCCTGGCTCACATGATCTTAGATCCTAATATGGCATTTCTTCTGTTGCAGTGGAATTGGAGAGACGCATTGACTTCGAGCTGCGGGAGGGATTAGTAGAAAGCCGCTATTGGTCAGCTGTGACTTCACATACAGCCTATTGGTGCTCATATGATGTGGCTCTGTTTCTCCTCACCTTTATGTACAGACAACATGAGCTTCCTGAACCTGCTGAAGACAACTCAGACGCCACATAAGTGCAAAGTGAGAGTGGGACCTGTACGCCTGAGTCAATTTACTTTCTTTTTCCAACTTTTGAAATCCAAATTCAATTTCAAAAATGTTGGGATGCTGTATAAAATGTAAATGAAAAAAGAATTTTCAAATTTCAAATTCCGTTTTATTCACAATGCAACAAAGAAAACATATCAGATGTTAACACTGAGAAAATTTACCATAAAAAAACCAAGGCCTTTTTAATTTTATTGAGACTTGTAACCAAGTCTCAAAACGTTTGCACAGTTTCACGTTTACCACTGTGCACCACTACCTTTTCTGTTGTAGCTGGACTTCTGCGAGAGGAATGCTGCCTCATTCTTGTCTGTCTATGTTGTGTTGCTCTAAAACCTCTATATACATTTCAGCATTGATGGTGCCTTCCCAGATACATAGGTTGCCAATTACATAGGCACAAATGAAACCCTGTACCATCAGAAATGCAGGCTTTTAACTGGGTGCTGATAACAAGCTGGGTGACGCCTCTTATCGTTAGTCCTGAGGATAAGGTATTCATGTTTTCCAAAAACAATTTCAAATTTCTGTTGTGTGTTCAGAGAACGTTTTTCTATTTTGTCCATTCTGAGACAAAGAATGGACTGAGACTGTCTTCTCTGAGCTTTGACCCAGAGAAAAGTGATCATGTTCACATATGGCTTCTTTTTTGCATAATAGAGCTTTAATCTGCATATGTAGATGGCACAACAAACTGTGTTCAGACAGTGATTTCTGGAAGTGTTCCTGAACCATGCAGGGATTTCCATGACAGAATTATGCTTGGGAATCTAAAGACTACCAATCTCATAAATCCTTGAGGAGACTGCTGTTGTAATTTGGTACTATATAAATTAAAATAACATCACTCTAAAACCCTAACCACTAACCCTCTGAATGCGGCTTGTTGTTGGTTCACTGCTGTATAGTTCTACCTCCTTTGCACCGAATATATATGTGTAGCATGGCTTCTTTAATGGTTCCTCCTCCTTTTGTAATAGCGATACTAAATTTAGCCTGTTTGTAGTTTTGGAGACCCAGCACTGCACCCTTGAAAAACCTGTACCTAGCCAGGCCCCTGTAGTTGGTGTAGGAGAAGGTAGTTTTACAAATGTGTGCCTTAAAGCAGATATCCCATAAACCGGAGAGGAAATGGTGTTTCGACACTGTGTCAAGCTTGTGAAGTGCAGATGTTTTGAAACACTGCTCCGAAGCATGGTTCAAAACACCTGGGTCGCATGACCACAACTAAACAAGGTTTTGGTGCACTTCACCCCAATTTCAACCGGTGCCAAACCTGCTCCTTCTAGGCATTACAGAGCACCAGGATTCCAATGTTTCAAGAATCTGAGTCATTTGTAATTACTTCAATTAAACACTGGAATCTATAGTGTAATCAATCCAATATTATATAGATATATACATAATATGTAAAGACCTCTTTTGAATGATTACTAGCATCAAGACAGAGACTGGGGGCTTCTAGCACAAAGCTGACACTAACACCTGGAAAGCTTCAAAATCAACCAAAGACGTCCAAAGTTTGAAGGCTTTGAGGAAAAAACGAGACAGACTGAGCTCCAGACAGCTGGAAACCTCTGTGGTTATTCCAGTAAACACAGTGGTCTTTTCTAAGAAGGATTTACTTTGTAAATTAAGTTGCTGAAAGCAATATGACTATTAACAGAGGAAAAATTTTGCTGAAGTACACCGATCACTATAGTCACAGGCTGCCACCCATCTTTAACGGTCCCAATATTTTTCTGGCCTCCAAAATATGTGTTGATCATAATTATTAACAGTCTGGTATGATGAGTAGCTTTGTTTGGAATTGTGCAGAGCTCGTCTGTGCCAGTGTAGTGTACTGGTGTAGTGAAGGTTGGCCAGCAGATGTCATCATGGAGACGGGTTTCAGATTGTTTCAAAGCCTCAATACAACTCTGGCACAAATGCTTTGAGTGTTTCAGTGTTTCACAAAGTCTCACTTTGCCCATCTATAGGTTTGATTTACCCCATTATAACTGCCCTAACACACAACAAACACAGGGGATATAACTACTGGCTGATCAGTCCAGGACGTAAGCACATAAGGTAATAACAAATACTAACAAATTATGTAACACCAAACAAAACAAAATAACTGTTAATTTAATAACCTCTTCAAATCAATAATACTGAACAACAATGCCTAGTGTGAGTCTATATATTAGTAAAAACTAAAACCTGTTTGTAGATTCTGTGTTACCCAGAGAATAGCTTTGTGCGCCAATTCAATTTTAAACAATTTTCTTAAAGGCCACTTTACCTAACTCAAAGCATTCAATGGAGATGTGCCATGTACATTAGCTGAACTGTAAAGACACAAGCATGCAGAGAATCTGACACTAACACCTCACACTAAATTTGCTAATGTACTATGCATACATTAGAATTCAGAGAAAAGTTTAACCTGCCAGTTAAATGTTTTAACTTGTTTTCACTGATCCCTTGTAATATGTGTTTGCACTTTTGTTTTTTAGTTGAAACCCATTATATGTGATGTCCTATATATGCATCGGTGTAGAGAATTTGGGGGCCAACAAAAATTAGGAGACAGCTAACAACAACAACAAGAAAACAGTTTCAACCAAGAGAGGTCTAGGTTCTGCACAGTAAGGATAAATTATATATCCTTTCTGTGTGTAGAACAGTTCTGAATTTGAGAATAGGTTGTTGTTTGTTTGTTTTTGCATTTTTAGCTTGTACCTTAAAAAGTCCAGTCAGCTTGTCAATTGTTTTGAATACCAAAACCTACAAAAAGTACCCTTGGATTCAAATGTACTATTATTTTAAATGTTTATAAAAAATATAGTGATGTTTTCATCCTCAGTTTAATATTGAATAAAATCAGATCTAATATCAAATATGTTGGACATGAAATATTATGTTTTCTAAAAATTGTTAGGAAAAGGCCCTAAATGTCTGATGATGTGGGGTGGCCAAATACTCTGCATTGCTGTAAAAGGTAGCATAGCAAGGATACATGGTAAATGAAGACGGTTTTCATGAATGATGCATGATGATACATACTGTATGACTTAAAATCATCAGAGTGTGACCCCATAAACGACTTCCCTAAACCTGCTGGTTTGGAAGTCCAGCAGTTCATCTAAACAAAAGGAACTTAGAGTAAAACAGATATACGTGTGTTTGCTATACCATATATCAGTAAGAGCAGATATAACCTCTCTCCTGACCTTAAGTTGTGTGTGCATGCCAGAGTGCTCTGGGAGGCACACAGAGTCTCCACAGACTACTAAGGATCAACCCTCTACCAACATGACATTGATTATGCAACTCTAAGCATGTATGAGTAAATATTTCTAAGCATAAAAAACAATCCACTATATAAACCTGACACCCTGGAAGCAAAATGAAAACACTAACAATATTGAGAATTAAAAGGTTTCCATATCACATTGAGAAACAGAATATGTCTTTTGGACCCATCAACGATGCTGTTTACATTTTGTACAGTGACAACTTTTTCAGTCTTTTTTTTTCTTTTTTTTAATAAATGTAGTTATGTCAAATGTTACTTTGCAACTGATGAAATGAGAAGTCTAGCTAACACCATGTTTCTGTCTAGCTACCCCCTTCTGCCTACATTGTACAGTTCCTTCATGACTGATGTGGCTCTTATTAGATTCTTGTTGTTTTTTTTTTTCCATTTTATGATTAAAAAACCAGGAACATACACTTCTTTCTCTGGTCTTCATTTTACATTGTGAAAGATTTAATTTGTATATGCAGAACACACTTCTGATTTAGCACATACTATTATGGGTGTAATAAAAGATAAGGGAGAATTTTTAAATAAAAATTATATTACTCTGCTTGAAATGTTTAACCCCGTTCAAACCATTTTTGGACAGAAACAACAACAACAAAAACAACTTTAGTTATTACTAATCTATGTTATATGTCCAACACAATATGTCTCGCTCACCATGTCGAAAATGTTTTACACATATAGCAGCAAAGATGAACAGGCACATGGCTAAAAAAATGAGCAGGACACAGAAAGGAATTGGTAGGAATACTAGAGCGAAACACTAGCTAGTGCTGTCAACCCAGGTACAGCAAGGCCTATGACTCAATGCCCCGCATGTAGATCCTGGAATGCCTCAAACTATACAAGGTCAACAGGACCTTTAGATCCTTCATCGGGAACTCAATGGGGATGTGGTGAACAACACTAGAGTCCAACTTCAAGAAAATAGCGCAAGTCACCATTAGGGATGAGTATCGAACACCGGTTCTTGTTGAGAACCGGTTCCCACTGTTTCAATTCCTTGGAATTGTTTGCCATTTTTGCAAACGATTCCCTTATCGATTCCAGTCGCTCCGAATGACGTCACCACGTTGCGGAGCATCAATTACCTGGCAAGAAACATGGCGGCTCAAACGCTCAAAAGTTTGGTTATACTTTACGAGAACAGATGACAACAGGGCAACTTGCAATACTTGAAAAGTAGACATTTCACTTAAGGGAGGAAACACTACGAATATGCAAAAGCATTTGCTCACAAAACATGCGATAACCTTAAATGAATGTCGTGTTTTTAATTCCGCTCCGGACTCGTGAATCTCAACCCAGCAGCAGTGGTAACGTTTGCACGTCCTCTCCCGTTAATGCGGCAGGTAAATAATCAACTAACAGTGCATATTATGTTCGCGCGATCTGCCTTATTACAAAACCTGCCATTACTGTGCATTTAGGTGACCATGATGAGAGACACAGACAGAGTCTGGCTCAGTTGCTGGCATTTCTCACTGCAGTCAGAATCATATGTTGCATGAATGTTTTGGAGATGTTCACACAGGTGGTTGCTGTTGCCATTCCTGGTTAAAAATCTTGAAGTTGAGGATCACTGTGAAGAAATTCCAGGGATGGCTCTGGACAAACTGCACTGCAGAGAACTCCCTGAACCCTGTTGTAAATATTATTATCTTCTCAATTGTGGATGCTCCCTCTAGAATAAGACCAGAGAAATCATAACAGGCAAACATTAATTTTGAACATGCACTCTACAACGTTTCCTACTGAATCAATCAGATAAAAATTGAAGGTGAATACTGGAGGTGATCTCTTAAAACTGCCACCACCTGGTTTTCTGCTGTTCACCTGTTGTTCTCTGTACTGGAACATTTTAAAAGGAGCTGTTTGTAGAAGATGTCTGGTTTCACCTTTGTAGTGTAGGCCTGTGACAAAGTAGGGGGTGGAACACAACTGGATAATATTGGATTTTTGTTGGAAAAATATCCATCCATCCATTCTTAAAGCAGAGAAGCATATGAATAAATAGATATTGGAACAGGTCATGCCATTCAAGTGATTGCTGTGACCTGGGACCTGGAAGATGTTCCTAACCATTATGTGCTTGTCGCCAACCTTTCTAACAGGACTAAGGCAACCTGCAATCACCAGGTAGTCTTGTAGTTCAGAAATTTGATTTTGGATGTCCTCAGTGGTCTGAGGATGAACAATCGGAAGAAAAAATAATGTTTCAGATTCCAAATGCACTGCAACAGATTCTCTTTTTAAAAACACATTACATGTTTTGGGTCCAGTTTTCTGGGCATGCAACTTGGGGACAGCACACACAAAAAAACAACAAACACAGAAACCTAGGTGTGTGCAATAACATTAGGAGAATCATTTAAAGTAATATAATGTACTGAAAAAAACAACAACTATGTTTGATGCTTTATCATCTATTAAATATTAGATACTCTAAGGCTACTGTTGTATTGTGATTGTTATTTTCCATTTTTTAATTTAGACTTAAAAAATGCCCATGGATTTCATCATTTCGATCTTTGGCTGCACGTCTCCATATTAATTACATCTTCAGTTTTTGGTAAAGCATTACTTGGACCCTTTGTTAAACATTCAAACAGACTGGTGGATAAGGTCCTCCACTGTGAGGAAGGTCCTCTTAAACAGCTATCAAAACTGACAACACAATGATATTGACAACAACAGAATATGTACAGAATTTGCCTATACTGTAGATTTCATTTCTGGATTGAACTTACCTGTGAAATCAATGGCCAAATTCTTCTTTTCTTCTGTCCCCTCAAAGCTCAATGATTACTCCAGAGATTGTATAAGCAGCACCTAAGTCCACTACCGGCATCATTATCGAATTTAACTTGGATGCGGTTTTTGGGATTGTAGGATGTGAGAAGCCTGTAAAAGCATCATCCAATATAGTCGAGTAACTGATGTTCAAAAGGTATGTGCTATTCATACCAGTTCTTGAAGCTATTCCAGAAATTAAGTCCTTTGCTAATACTGTATGTCTACACCTTTGTGTAATGGGGAAGGCTTTAGGACCCAGGGGACCCAATGGAGGGTATAAAAGAGGAAGTAGCAGCTGGTGCTCTTCATTTCCACTGATGAGCGGCTGTGAACAATGGTTGTGTGAGTAGGTGAAGAGCCTGAGAAGTTTTAATTGTCTGCTACACAAACAGTTGTTTTAAACCTCTACAGCAGAGGTTCAAGTAGTGATTTTAGAAGATAAGCCAAGATAAGCCAGGTGTGCAGCAAACACAGTTGTCTGCGGGAGGGCAGGCTGCACATGTGAATTTGTCACTGTTTTTTCCTCCTTCTCTTTTTCGTTGTGTTTCTCTCCCAAGTTGGTTTTAGAGTAGGGTCACCTTTTAAAACTGTTTGTTTTGATGCCGGGTTTGTTTTTATTTCTACTGGGCTGGTGCAATATTAGTCTGGCAATGTGCAATCCCTGAGCTGGGCTCTTACCTTAGGGGAAGTAGATCTTTTAGAGGTGCTCCATGTGGATTTGCAGTGAATAAGTTTTATTAAGAGTGATTTTAGTGCCACCGATTATTGCCTGAACTAAAACACTTAGTGCATGCGATAAGTGTTCTGTTGGGCTCGTATTTATTTGGGGTGGATTTGTTTCTTTTAAAGCAACGAGCATCTGGGACCACCGGGGTAGAGCAAGCCCTCAGGTGATAGTTGCATTGCTGGCAGGTTGCCCTTAGTGGTTACTCGGTGGCGTTTACTCGCTACATTTGTCTGTTGTTTGTCTTTAAAAACGTGTACATACAGTGGGGCAAAAAAGTATTTAGTCAGCCACCGATTGTGCAAGTTCCCCCACTTAAAATGATGACAGAGGTCAGTAATTTGCACCAGAGGTACACTTCAACTGTGAGAGACAGAATGTGAAAAAAAAATCCATGAATCCACATGGTAGGATTTGTAAAGAATTTATTCGTAAATCAGGGTGGAAAATAAGTATTTGGTCAATAACAAAAATACAACTCAATACTTTGTAACATAACCTTTGTTGGCAATAACAGAGGTCAAACGTTTACTATAGGTCTTTACCAGGTTTGCACACACAGTAGCTGGTATTTTGGCCCATTCCTCCATGCAGATCTTCTCGAGAGCAGTGATGTTTTGGGGCTGTCGCCGAGCAACACGGACTTTCAACTCCCGCCACAGATTTTCTATGGGGTTGAGGTCTGGAGACTGGCTAGGCCACTCCAGGACTTTCAAATGCTTCTTACGGAGCCACTCCTTTGTTGCCCGGGCGGTGTGTTTTGGATCCTTGTCATGTTGGAAGACCCAGCCTCGTTTCATCTTCAAAGTTCTCACTGATGGAAGGAGGTTTTGGCTCAAAATCTCACGATACATGGCCCCATTCATTCTGTCCTTAACACGGATCAGTCGTCCTGTCCCCTTGGCAGAAAAACAGCCTCATAGCATGATGTTTCCACCCCCATGCGTCACAGTAGGTATGGTGTTCTTGGGATTCAACTCAGTATTCTTCTTCCTCCAAACACGACGAGTTGAGTTTATACCAAAAAGTTCTACTTTGGTTTCATCTGACCACATGACATTCTCCCAATCCTCTGCTGTAGGATCCATGTGCTCTCTGGCAAACTTCAGACGGGCCTGGACATGCACTGGCTTCAGCAGCGGAACACGTCTGGCACTGCGGGATTTGATTCCCTGCCGTTGTAGTGTGTTACTGATGGTGACCTTTGTTACTTTGGTCCCAGCTCTCTGCAGGTCATTCACCAGGTCCCCCCGTGTGGTTCTGGGATCTTTGCTCACCGTTCTCATGATCATTTTGACCCCACGGGATGAGATCTTGCGTGGAGCCCCAGATCGAGGGAGATTATCAGTGGTCTTGTATGTCTTCCATTTTCTGATGATTGCTCCCACAGTTGATTTTTTCACACCAAGCTGCTTGCCTATTGTAGATTCACTCTTCCCAGTCTGGTGCAGGTCTACAATACTTTTCCTGGTGTCCTTCGAAAGCTCTTTGGTCTTGGCCATGGCGGAGTTTGGAGTCTGACTGTTTGAGGCTGTGGACAGGTGTCTTTTATACAGATGATGAGTTCAAACAGGTGCCATTCATACAGGTAACGAGTGGGGGACAGAAAAGCTTCTTACAGAGGACGTTACAGGTCTGTGAGAGCCAGAGATTTTCCTTGTTCGAGGTGACCAAATACTTATTTTCCACCCTGATTTACGAATAAATTCTTTACAAATCCTACCATGTGAATTCATGGATTTTTTTTTTCACATTCTGTCTCTCACAGTTGAAGTGTACCTCTGGTGCAAATTACTGACCTCTGTCATCATTTTAAGTGGGGGAACTTGCACAATCGGTGGCTGACTAAATACTTTTTTGCCCCACTGTATGTATTAAAATTATACAATAGAAGCTGTTGTGGAGGTATGTAATAACGACAGGAGAGGTCTCTGTGTCTCACTCCAACTTTATTAACTGACTCTCAGAACTTCACATATATTGAGCGCCAAAATCTCCACCCCAACACTTCTGTTCAACTTGGGTGTGAGTGGAGCCACCTGGTGGTCCGCCACACATACCCCCCCCTGAACACACAGTTAGGTCCCTATTCAGTCCAGGACCCTGGGTCTAAGCAAACGACCCGAACGACTGAACCTGGGAGGGAGAGAACATGCAGAGGAAGGTCCATCCTGTGAACGAGGCTGGTGAAGGCGAGCAGGAAAGGCAGGAGGAGGCTCAAACGCCGGTGGTCCGGGGGTAGTCCTGGGGGGAAAACCAGAGTCTGTCAACCCCATCGAAGGAGGGCGGCCACGGCGAGGGGCCTGGGCCGGCACTACATTACCGTCCGGAAGAACATGTGCAGGTTTAAGTCTGTCAACACACACAGTCTCCCTTTGACCCCCAAAATCCAAAACAAAATGTTTCTGGCCCGGTTCAATAACCCTGAATGGGCCGTCATACAGCGGCCGCAGCGGTGTCCTGTGGGCATCGTGCCTGACAAAAACAAACTTAGCAGTCTCTAGAGTCTTTGGAACAAAGGTTTCAGGCACGCAATGGTGCACCGGACCAGGAACCCGAAGCGAGTGCAAAAGCGGGTTGAGAGATAGCACCGATGGATCGAAGCAGGGAGGAGGATTTTCGGGCAAGAATTCTCCTGGCACGCGGAGGGGCTGACCAAACACTAGCTCAGCTGGGGAAGCGCCGAGATCCTCCTTAACCGCAGAGCGCAGCCCAAGCAAAACCCACGGGAGGCGGTCAACCCAATTGCCATCCTTTAAGGAGGCGCGAAAAGCAGCCTTAAGCGACCGGTGGAACCGTTCACACATCCCATTAGCTTGCGGGTTGTATGCGGTTGTGCGGTGGACTTTAGCCCCCAGTCCATCAGCCATGGCCGACCAAAGCTCGGATATGAACTGGGGGCCTCTGTCTGACGTAATGTCCGCGGGTGGGCCGAAACGCGAGACCCAGCTTGACAAAAACGCCTTGGCCACCACTGCTGCGGTAGTGGACGCCAGGGGGACCGCCTCCGGCCACCTGGTGGTCCGGTCAACAACAGTCAAAAGGTGCGTAAAACCTTGTGACTGCGGCAGAGGACCCACCAGATCAACATGCACATGATCGAAACGTTTGCCGGGTATGAAGAACGGCTCCAGGGGCGCCTTGGTGTGTTTATGAACCTTCGCACGCTGGCAGGGAATGCACGCCGACGCCCATTCCTTAACAGATTTGCGAAGGCCTGGCCAAACAAATTTAGAGCTGACCAGTTTAACAGAGGCCCGGACCCCTGGATGAGAGAGAGCATGTACCGAGTCAAAAACTCAACGACGCCAGGAAGCGGGAACCACTGGGCGAGGGCGGCCGGTGGAAACATCACAGACGAGGAGGGGACCACCGTCCTGCACGGGTCTGTCCTCTAGTATGAGGCCCGTCTGGGTGGATTTAAGCGCGAGGATGTCCGGGTCACTGCTCTGATCGGCAGCCATGGCGGAGTAGTCTATGCCGAGAAAGACGGGAGAAACCAGCGCACGGGACAAACAGTCAGCCACATGATTGGATTTACCAGCCACGTGCCGAATGTCCGTGGTAAACTCAGAAATGGCTGCCAACTGGCGCTGCTGGCGTGCACTCCATGGATCAGAAACCTTGGACGTGGCAAACGTCAAGGTCCACGTATGCGGTAAAGTGACGACCCTCGAGAAAAAAACGGAAATGACGAGTCGCCAGGTGGAGCGCCAGTAACTCCCTGTCAAAAACGCTGTAATTGCGTTCGCTGTCACGTAGCGTACGGCTGAAAAAGGAGAGCGGTTGCCAGACACCCGAGATTCGCTGTTCCAGCACCGCACCCACCGCTATGTCGGACGCATCGGTGGTCAACGCAATCGGCGCTGAGGGGGATGGGTGGGCCAGAAGGGCAGCATTAGCTAACGCTGACTTAGCATCAGAAAACGCTTGGATGCTTTCCGGAAACCAGTCAACTGAGTCATTAGCTTTTTTACCTTTTAACGCCCCATAAAGGGGCTTCAGCAGATGTGCCGCTCTGGGGAGAAAACGGTTGTAAAAATTCACCATCCCCAAAAATTCCTGCAGTGCCTTAGCATTCGTGGGACGCGGAAATTCCGAAACAGCTCGGACTTTGTCAGGCAACGGAACCGCGCCCTCGGCGGAAATACGGTGCCCAAGAAAATCGAGAACGGGCAACCCAAACTGGCATTTAGACGGATTAATAATCAGTCCATGCTCCGCCAAACGCTGAAAAACCTGCCGCAGATGGAACCTGTGCTGCTCCTTTGAGCTGCTGGCCACCAGTATATCATCAAGATATACAAAAACAAAGGGCAGCCCGCGCAAGACCGAGTCCATCAACCGCTGGAAGGTTTGGGCGGCACCTTTCAGGCCAAACGGCATGCGCAGAAACTCGAAAAGGCCGAAAGGTGTAATTACGGCGGTTTTGGGGACATCCTCCGCGCGCACGGGAACCTGGTGATATCCCCGTACCAAATCGATCTTCGAAAAAACCGAGGTCCCCGCAAGATGGGCGGAAAAATCTTGGATGTGGGGAATGGGATAACGATCGTTCTCTGTGACATTATTAAGACGGTGGAAATCCCCACAAGGTCGCCACCGACCATCAGATTTAGGCACCATGTGTAACGGAGAAGCCCAGGCACTGCTCGAACGTTGCACGATGCCCAGACGCTCCATGGTGGGAAATTCTTCCCGAGCAACAGCCAGTTTGGCAGGGTCGAGGCGGCGCGCGCGCGTGAACACCGGGGGCCCTACTGTAGTTATGTAATGCTCCACCCCATGCTTCGTCACAGTGCTCGAGAAGGTGGGGACAGAGAGTGAGGGAAACTCAGAAAGCAAACACTGAAAAACGTCACCCGAATCTACTGAGTTAGCATGCACCACGGGCTGAGCACCCCGAGTCAAACAGGGTAATGAGGAAAATGACACAGCATCAATTAAACGTCTGTTAGCAACATCAACCAGTAGTCCGTGAGCACAAAGAAAATCAGCGCCTATTATAGGCACAGAGCTAGCAGCAACAACAAAGTTCCACTGAAAGTCACGGTCGTGAAAGCAAACAGTCACCAACCTTTCACCGAAGGTTTTGATGGGAGAGCCATTAGCCGCTGTTAGCAATGGCCCGCAGCCCTCAGCTAGCCTGTCCGAGCCAGCCGGGGGAAGAAGGCTCTTCTGTGAGCCGGACTCCACCAGGAAACGCCTCCCCGAGCGTGAGTCCTCTAAGAAAAGCAGCCTTTCCTTGTTGCCAGCGGTCGCGGCTGCTACAGAGCGCTGACATGCCCGTTTCCCTGGGTCTGGAAACTGCAAGGCGGGAGACAGCGCCGTGCCTTCGCTCCAAAACGCTGGTGATAAAAACAAAGCCCCTTTCCGCGGTGCCGCCGTGCCGCCGTGCAGCGATTCCGGCCACTGTGGACGAGTCGGAGGGCCCCTGGAGCATCGGTGAGGGGGCGGGGGAAAACGCTGGTGAGTCCTGAACAATCGCCTGGACGCCGAAAGTCCTGGTAGCCAGGAGGATACGATCCGCCTCTTCCGCAAGGGAGCGGTAATCCTTCGTGGCCAATAGCGGGGAGTTGGCAAGGCCAGCGCGCACTGGAGCCGGCAGCTGTCGGAGAAAGAGGTGGGTGAAGAGAAATCCTCCGTCATCCGCGCCCAGCAAGGACAGCATGCTCTCCATGAGCTCGAGAGCGGTGCCGTCGCCCAGGCCCGTGAGGGAAAGGAGTTTCTCGGCCCGCTCAGCATCAGAGAGGGAGTAACGCCGCAGCAGCAGCGCCTTGAGGGCGGCGTACTTGCCTTGGGCTGGGGGGTCCCGGAGGAGAGTCATCACGCGGCGGGTTGACAGCGGGTCAAGTGAGGCCACCACATGGTGGTATTTAGCAGAGGCGGGACCAAGTCATTGTTTTGCAAGTCTCAAGTAAGTCTCAAGTCTTTATCCTCAAGTCTCAAGTCAAGTCTCAAGTAATGTCAGGCAAGTCAGAGTCGAGTCTCAAGTCACTGGTGTAAAAGTCCGAGTCAAGTCACAAGTCTGAAACTTTGAATTTCAAGTCCTTTCGAGTCTTTAAAAAAAAAAAAACGAAAAAATAATGTTGCAGTTATATGCTAAATGTAAATATTAGACCATGTAATTTTAAAATCTGTGTTTTTCTCAACACATGACAAAATAGTGAACTTAGAAAATATACACAAATTGTGAAATTGCACCTCTTTAAAATGCAGCTCAATTAAACCTAGCTCCAAGAATAATTTTCACCAACAGTTCTGAGATAAGCTGCATGTTATTCTTGGATGCGGTTGTAGGACCAGCTTTAAAATCGCATGACAAAAATATCATACACATTAAAAAAAAACTGTATCACCAACGTAGCCTGGACAACATTTGCTAGTTAGATGAAGTCAGCTATCTCATCTTAGCATATTTATATGCATATTTATAATTATACGGTTCTTGGAGTGAGTGCATACACTCATGAAGTTTAGTAACTTCAGGTCACTGCAACAAGCCCAGGTACAGTTTACCGACGGATGGGTGCAGGACCTTGAAATGCACCGTGTAGAACGAAAGACCATCGTACGTATCATAAGTTTACCAGTCTCACAAATTGTCGTCATAAATACACATTCGTTAACCGTTTATTAATAGGACCTTTGAGCTCAACGGTAATTAATTAGTAGTGGAAATAATTTCTGGTACCCATCACAGAAATGTAGCAGTGACAATAATACTGTATGCTGTAATCGTACTGGACAATTAGTGATACAAAAAACCTATTTTATCCTGTGAATAAAAGTATATGTTTTTGTCAATGTGCCATAATAACAGAGGCGAAACGCAATATTGTGTCAGGACAATTCACTACTTATGCACAATAAATAAAGGAGCATAGCGCGACAATTTCTGTTCAGCGCCAGACTTCCTTGTAACCTATATCACCAATTATGTTAAGAAAAATGACGTATTAACTACTAAAAAACACTGACCTTCGTGTAAATGCTTGGAGCAGACTAACCTGTGAGCTGGAGTGTTCTGGGACGTTATATTTGATCTTTGAATGGCTGCAATCCAGGCCATCCGTCGCGTCTTTGTTACTTCGGAAACATGAACAATTTCTCTTCAACGACGTAATCCGATAACAACCGATCTCTTTACTCGTCGGCTTCCCGTGGCTGTCATGCGACCAGCTATTGCAGTTAATAATACAACAGCTTCTTGACATTTTTGTGTTTCTTTTTATCGCTGTATAACTGATTTTAATTGAAAGCCTGCGTGCGCTAGTACCGCTTGCCACGAGTTCCCAGAATCCTTTGCGGTTCTACCCGTGAATGACGTCACATTTTCAATCTCTATATAATATGCATGTTAAATTTTATATTTGGGGTAAAATATCAAGTCTTTTCAAGTAAACCGGTTCAAGTCCAATTCAAGTCCCAAGTCATTGGTGTAAAAGTCCAAGTCAAGTCACAAGTCTTAGAACATTTTTTCAAGTCAAGTCTAAAGTCATAAAATTAATGACTCGAGTCTGACTCGAGTCCAAGTCATGTGACTCGAGTCCACACCTCTGGTATTTAGTATCGTCGGCTGAAACTCCACGAAGAGCAAACTGAGCTTCTACGTGCACAAACCATGAAGGAGGATCGTGAAGCCAAAAATCCGGCAATTTAAGCGCCACAGCAAACGCAGCCATCGGCGGAGGTGAAAGTCCGGCGGCAGCCGATGCTTCCAGGCCGGAGCTGGCTTCGTCGTCGAGCCTTAGCATGTTCGCTACAGGGGTCACCAATGTGGAGGTATGTAATAACGACAGGAGAGGTCTCTGTGTCTCACTCCAACTTTATTAACCGATTCTCAGAACTTCACATATATTGAGCGCCAAAATCTCCACCCCAACACTTCCGTTCAACTTGGGTGTGAGTGGAGCCACCTGGTGGTCCGCCACACTGTTAACATTTTTTCCATTGTCTTGATGTTGTTACGAAATATATATTCTTAGTGCTTATGAGGCACTGAATGAACTGTACCAGCACATCAGTGAGCAGCAGACAGCCCATCCTGATGCTTTTCTCATCCTGGCTGGGGATTTCAATCATGCAGACTTAAAGTGCGTGTTTCCAAAAATACAACAACACATAGACTTTCCAACAAGGGGAAATAACACACTGGACTTTGTTTACACCACCCAGAGAGGAGCTTACAAAGCTTTTCCCCTCCCCCACCTCGGCGCCTCAGACCATATCACTGTCATGCTAATGCCTGCTTACAGACCGCTCGTTAAAGTGACCAAACCGGTTCGTAAGCGGATACAAGTGTGGCCAGAGGGGTCTTCAGAGGCTCTACAGGACTGCTTCAATACTACAGACTGGAACATGTTTAAGCAGGCTGCCACCTATAACAACACCACTGACCTCCAGGAGTACGCAGAGACTGTTACTGCCTACATCAACAAGTGTATTGAGGATGTAACAGTCACGAAAACCATAACTGTCCGGGCCAATCAAAAACCATGGATGACAGGAGAGGTCTACAGGCTGCTGAAAGCTCGGAATGTTGCCTTCAGAGTTGGAGACGAGGCAAGCCTGAGGACAGCTAGGGCCAACCTTTCCCGTGGCATCAGAGAGGCTAAGAGACAGTACTCCAGGAAAATATCTCATCACTTCAAAGACAGCAGAGACTCACGGAGCCTGTGGCGGGGCATTCAGACCATCACAGATTACAAGCCCCCACCACAGACTTGTGACAGTACTATCCCCCTGCTGAACGAGCTGAACACTTTCTTTGCTCGCTTTGAAGTCCGAAACAGCACCACTGCACAGAAGACCCCACCCCCTCCTGGTGACCAGGTGATGACTCTGTCACCGGACAGCGTGAGGAGATCCCTCAGCAGGATCAATGCACATAAAGCTCCGGGTCCTGACAACATTCCTGGTCGTGCACTGAGAGACTGTGCAGTGGAACTCACTGATGTCTTCACAGACATCTTCAACATATCACTCATCCAGGCTGTCGTCCCCACATGTTTTAAAGCCACCACAATCATTCCGGTTCCAAAAAAGTCATCTCCCTCCTGCTTTAATGACTACCGTCCTGTTGCACTTACTCCCATCCTGATGAAGTGCTTCGAACGACTAGTCATGCAACACATCAAGACTGTCCTGCCCCCCTCCCTGGATCCCTTCCAGTTTGCCTATCGGCCCAACCGCTCAACCGATGATGCCATCTCCACTGCACTCCACTCGGCACTCACACACCTGGACAAAAATGACTCATATGTTCGAATGCTGTTCATAGATTTCAGTTCAGCATTCAACACCATAATCCCCCAACAGCTCATTCAAAAACTGGTCCAGCTGGGGCTCAACACCTCACTGTGCAACTGGCTGTTGGATTTCCTCACCGGAAGACCTCAAGCAGTACGGGTTGGCAGTAATACATCCAGCACCATCATTTTAAACACGGGGGCCCCGCAGGGATGTGTGCTGAGCCCCCTCCTCTTCACTCTGCTGACCCATGACTGCACCCCATCATACAGCTCCAACCTCTTCATCAAGTTTGCGGACGACACAACGGTGGTGGGTCTCATTAGCAACAGGGATGAGACCGACTACAGAAGTGAGGTGAGACGCCTGGCCACGTGGTGTGCTGACAACAATCTCTCTCTGAATGTGGAGAAGACGAAGGAGATTGTTGTGGACTTCAGGAGAATGCACACCCAACATGCTCCTCTGACCATTGACGGAGCGTCTGTGGAGAGAGTGAGCAGCACCAAGTTCTTGGGTGTGCACATCACAGAGGATCTCTCCTGGACGTACAACACCACAGCACTGGCCAAGAAATCACAGCAGCGTCTCTTCTTTCTCCGCAAACTAAGAAGAGCAGGAGCACCAGCCCCCATCATGTACACTTTCTACAGAGGCACCATCGAGAGCATCCTGTCGAGCTGCATCACTGTGTGGTTTGGAGCCTGCAATGCGTCCTGTCATAGAACCCTCCAACGCATAGTGAGAGCTGCAGAGAGGATCATTGGTGTCTCTCTCCCCTCCCTCCAGGACATTTACAGCACCCGTCTCACTAAAAAAGCCCTTTGCATAGCGGCTGATCCCACACACCCAATGCAAAGCTTCTTCAAGCTGCTGCCGTCGGGGAGGAGACTGCGGAGTCTCCAGGCCAGGACCAGCAGGCTGAAGGACAGCTTCATCCATCAGGCTGTCAGGAAGCTTAACTCCCTCCCGATTCTGCCCCCTCTCCCCTCTCTCCTCCACGGTCTCACTGAACTCTGTCACACACACACAAACACACACACTCTCTGACTCACTCACTGGCCTGCACCAGTTACCAGTCACTTTGTGGAGCATTGGACTGCCATTACCTCATAAGACTTTGTTGTTACACTTTCTCTTACCATACATTACCAAATCTCCATTTGCACTATTTGCCTATTTGCACTACTCTGCCTGGTTTACACTCAATGTCACTTACCCATTATATTGTATATTATATAGCTTTCTTGTTATATGTAAAATTGTATTTATTTAAATTTTTACTTTTTAATTATTTTACTTGCATTTTTTAATCACTTTTATATTTAAATATATTTAAATGTTCATTTGCTATTTATCTAGGGAGTGAAGAGTAACGCAATTTCTATTCTCCGTATGTCCTGTACATGTGGCAGAATCGACAAATAAAGTTGACTTTGACTTGACTTTGACTTGACTTATTTTCTGATTATATTGTTTTATGTATTTTAATAATAAAGGCCTTTATAAACCAAGGCCAGATATGACAAAGAACTAGGTCAGAGGGTGACAGGGCGCCTAGCAACAGAGGCTTTAGTAAGGGGAAGTTAAAAAGAGAGGCATGCAGAGGCATATTAATAAAATACAGGAAACCAGACAGAAAGTGGAACTAAGTAACACACACACACATTAGTCAGACCAGAAGGAGTTGTTTTGATCGAAACTGTGTGTCTGTGTGTGACGTATAGCAGAACTATATACATGTATTGTAGCTTGCCATGCTTTTAGAACTGTGGGTGCTCGTGTCTGCAGTTCTCAGTTTCCAGAAATGTACAATAAAGATCATTTTTTGAACTTGGCCACTCTGAGTCAGAAGTCTTTCTCTGTCGCCAAAAGAATTCAAAAGAACCGAATTTAATAATGTAGACTGTATGATTCTTAGTCTGATCTTGAGACCACTGTCATGTAACAAAAATGGGTTTTCTGGAGACTAAGTAAGTAGTAACATATGATTGAAGACATATTTTGTCAATAACATCTGAGCGGGTAAAGGTTCTTAACATTCTGCCTTCTGTGTTAAAAATGATCAGAGTTCTAAAACAGAGCTTATCCCTATTTGGTAGTCTGTATGGCAAATATTTAAAAAGCATAGAAGATAGTGCTCGTGTGATTGGGTGAATGTGGCATGTTGTATATAGCACTTTGAGTACTCCAGGAGAGGAAAAAAGCGCTATATAAGAATCAGTCCATTGGGGTACCTGGGTGGTCAATTCAGTGTTTTATGTCTATGGTTTTTGAGTCTTGCTTATTCATTACAGTTTTCGCTGTTTGACTTGTTCCTAATTTAGTTAACTGTGTTTCCAGTCTAGGTTGTTTGGTGTTTGGTCTTGTTCATGCCTGGTCTCATCTCTGTGTCGTGTTTGTCTTGGTCTTGCCTCTGTGTCGTCCCCTCTGTTCCCCTCCTCATGTCTCTGTGTGTTGCTCTCTCGCCTTCTCTCGTCCCTCTGTTTATGTTGTCAGGCTGTCCTAGTTTTCTTATCTAGTCTTTAGGATTCCCTTGTCTTGCCTCCCTGCTGTGTTGTGACGCACATATAGTCTTGTCTCTATGTTTATTCCCTTGTTTCCCAGTTGTATCTCTGTCGCTCTTGCTGTTGCCTGTTGGCATGTTCACTTCCTATTTTACTATATGGTCTCCTGTTACTGTTTTGCTTTTCCCCCTGCCTCATATGTTTGATTAGTTGCCAGCTATTTTCCCCAGGTGTTTCCTCTTTGTCCTGTTCCCCTCTTGTATTTAGTGTGTGTCACCCTCTGTTCAGCGTCACATTCTCCCTCATTAACTGTCTGTTCTGCCTGTGCTTTAGTTTCTAGTTTCTCCCAGTTTAGTTTCTGTATTTATTCATGCAGCAATAAAGCTGGTTTTGAGTTACGTTCTGTCTTTGAGTCTGCATTTTGGTCCTCCAATCCTGCCTGCCCACCTGTGCACACAGAAATCCATGACAGAGGCAGCCATCTTACAACTTTCTCTACATAGTACTTATGGTCATGAAATTGACCTTTTGGCCCATTGTTACCCAATAGCGCCAGTTTCCATCATTATGCAAATGTACTGTTCATAAGGTCGGGAGAACCTGCAGTCAGTCTCTTGGATGGGTGACGAAACTTTTGTAGCACAGCATACGTGACTACCTTTTTCTCTTAATGATTAATATTTACTGTAAAAATAGAAGTCTTCTAGCATCTAGAAATCTGTATGTTTTTCATAGCTTCTAACAAGCCTTTTACAGTTTACCTTAACAGTTACTTGAAGTCTAAGTCTTCAGCCTAAAAAAAAACAACTTAAAATGCTTTAAAAAACAGTTTGATCTGATTTTATTTTTTGTTCTAGTAAATTTCCAAATCTCACACCCCACCTGCTCGTGCATGTTTTGTGCATGTGCACATCCATGACCCTCTGTACCAGACACTTTTGCTAGTTCATGAGAGACAAGTGTCACTGACAACAGGAGGTAAGGGGGGGGATACCATTTTGCCAACATCAGGCTTTGCCTTTTGTTCTAATGGCTGAAAGCTTATTTTTTTCTGCAACTGTTTGTGTCTTTGTTTTAGAACTGAAAAGCCATAGGAACTGCTTCAACCCCCAGTCTCCCAGGAAGCCTTAAAAATCTCTCTGTATTATCTATGTTTTGGTGAACTTGTCCTTAAACCACAGTAATTCTGCAAATGAAAGACAATAAACCAAATATATTAACTACTTTGTTTAAACAAATTAACAAACAGGCCCCCACAACCTAAAACACAATTACACCAATTTAAATCAGTTGTGCAGTTTTTAAAGTTATATTGACAAAAAGTGAATAAACTACTGATCAAGACTGCATCATGACATTTAAATACACCTCTTAATGGAGGTGTTTGACTGTTAATATAAAATTCACACAAAGGCTACTACAAGTCTATTTAATTAAGCAAGTTTTCATCGTTCTCTCTCCCTTGTGTCTTTTGTTATAACAGCTAAACGGCATTGCACCAACACATGGCTGTGTGTTTTTATTTCTTCTAAGGACTGAAAGCTATTATACCTACAACTGTTTCTTTGTTTTAGGGCTGAAAAGCCAAAGGATATGGGGCATTTGTTAGTGCTAGACCTCCATCACCCCCAGTCTCTCAGGAAGCTAAAATATTCTCTCTGTATTATCTGTGTTTCGGTGAGTGTGTAATGGACCGTGGTGAAGGACTTCTGTTTCAAAGCTCTGGTCATCAGGGGTCTTACAGCCATTGTTGTTGTTTTTTTTTTGTTGTTGTTTTTTTACAGCAGTGAGATAAAGAATGAGATTTTCCCCCCCTTGTTCTGTGAATCAACCTGTCATAGCAAGCCATCCTTCTGTTAACTACAAATCACAGCCCTATATAAATTGGTGTGTGGAGACTTTCACCAATGGCCCAGAGGAGCTACAGCATCAGTGTCTCGCAAGACATTTCTTTTTAATATAGATCACACAAATGGTAAGAAACACAATGACTAGGCTCTATATAAATGTATGACTGCATGCTTTATTCATAATGACTTTCTTTAAAAAAAAAAAAAGGTTGTTTTGTTCTTTTTTTTTTTTTTTTTTTTTTTTTTCTTAAAAAACCAAAAACAAAGTAGGACAACAAAAGTCTCATTTTGGGGGTTGCCCTGAGAACAAATATGGTGTGTGTGTGTGTCAAATGGTTAGTGTTTTAACATATTTTGTCATCTACAGGTTTTTTCCTTGTATTCACACCCAGCGTGGTGTTGGGGCTGATGGGGCTGTATACCAGAGATGAAAATCCACATCAGAGACTACCTAACAATGGACACATCTGTTTGACCTTTCTGGACAGTTTATTAAATATTTGGTATGGCAAACTGATGGTCAGAAAAAAAGCTGAAACAGATGAGACACACACACACACACACACACACACACGTATGTATATATATATCCTCTACCAGAGGCCGGGGAGCTTGAGGGTCCTGCGTAGTATCTTAGCTGTTCCTAGGACTGCGCTCTTCTGGACAGAGATCTACAATGTTGTTCCCAGGAGCTACTGGAGCCACTTGCCTAGCTTGGGAGTTAATGCGAGTGGCTCCAGCAGATCCCGGGAATAACATCGGAGATCTCTGTCCAGAAGAGCGCAGTCCTGGGAACAGCTAAGATACTGCGCAGGACCCTCAAGCTCCCAGGCCTCTGGTAGAGGACCCGAGCTTGAAGGATAAACCGCCGGCAGGGGCGTGCTGTGTGTGTGTGTGTGTGTGAGAGAGAGAAACATGAAATAAAGGTGAAAGGTTGAATTGTGGGAGGCATATGATGCATGTTTGAATGCCACAGGCCTACCCCTTTTCTGAACCGTGTTCTGCCCCAACAGTCATAATAGCTAATAAATTACAACTGACTGAGGACAGCTAGACCAACAGCAATCTGTACTTGAAAACTTAAAAGAGATTGGCAGTGCTTTTGCAACAGTTAATCTACTTATAAACTAGGGAGGGGGAACGCCATCAGAAGCGGTTGGGTTTTTAATGTCAGACATTAATTTATGGAATGGCCACTCCCACTAAATTATTCGAGCACAGTGATGGTTCGGGTTGTCTGTAAATAACAATAATAACATTGCAGCTGAACAGTAGGTGACCAACAACGGTAGGATTTCGAGGCACTGGCCTCTGACTAACGTGCTATACAGTAACTGTTGGCCTCCTGCCAGGCCACCTCCCGGGTCACGCCTCCTCAGTCGCCTGCCTATTGCGTGGCCTCCAGATCTGTTCTGCTGCTGGGCATGCAGCTGGTACCAGAACTGCTTTGTCACCTCCGCTAGCCCCACTGCTGAACTCCTGAACTACTCTCTGTTTGGCGATTGGACTCCACCTAAAACGTCTGATGGATTCAGTGATCCAAGCAGAAAACAGGTTATTACAAAAAAAAAAAAAAAAAAAAAAAATCCCAAGAAAGACTTCAGTCCAAAATGCTGCAGTGAAAGTAGTGACAGGGACTAGAAAGACCATATTTCTGCTATGCTGGCTTCTGTTTATTGGGTCCATGTTAAAAGACTAGAAAAGACTGAATACATTACAGCTATAATGTTGACACCATTTAGTAAGCCCTTTTAAACTCAGTTGTTGCTGTACTGATTTAGAAAATGTTAGCATTGTTATATATCACATCATTTCCAGTGGTAGGAGATGGTGTAAAATTGCACTCTAAAGATATTTGAAGGCATCCTGAATAACTCTGCTCAGCCACTTTAAAACAACAACAGTAACATCAGTACTCCTCTCTCTGTTGGGAAAAAATAAAATAAAATTCACAGAATAAATTCAGAGATATAGAAAATCATTCGCACCCACAACCATCAGGCTTTAATAGATGAGCTATGTCAGACATATGAATTTCCCTATGGGATTAGGTCATTTCAATTTAAGCTTATTTAAATTTTCTTATTTATTTTTTTTAAATTGGTTTTAACTTCATTATTTTTTTGGCATATTGTATTCTTGTTTTTAAAATAATTTTATAGTTACATAGCATTATTTAAGCTATTCATTGTATGTTAATTGTTATGTATAGAAAAGTTCAGAAAACTTTGGGGTTGTAGTGGCTTTTGTCTCATGTGTTCATGGAGTGATGCAGTGTCACATATAGATATATATATAGTTATTAAAATTAAACAATTTCACTATATTCTAATTGGCTGATAAAGATTTGCACATGTGTAATAATGAAGACTTCCACGGAAAGCTCAGTTTTTGAGACAGCAACTGTCTGTTCTCTGGCTCATACCATGTGCCTGTCAGCCTTTTGAAATGGGATGGACTATGGTTGCTGTGTGCCTTCACAGCAAGGCACGCCACTTAGTGTGCCTGGGTATAAATTCAGGACTGAAGCCTTGGAAGTATTTGATCAATTTAACCACGTACTAACTGAACATCTGTACTAACACAAGAGTCTCACTGGAGTAGAAACAAAGACCAGTCCAGGATTTGGAAACAGAAGAAAACAAGAACGGGTAGGATAACATTTAGACTTAAGTTTGGTAAATGAGTGAAAAACGTAGAGTAAGGAATCAAAATGTCAAAACACAATTAGCCATGTTTGACTTAACTGTTTCATGCAATTTTGGGTTGGTTGTCTTATAAAGATGTAATTTATTTGAAGTGTAGCTGCACAGCAGCTGAAAACAATAACATTGTTTATAACTATGGCAATGAAAGTCTTTGTTTGGTAAATGCATGGTGGTACTCTACTGAAGACAAAGATCTGAATACTTTGTCATTTCACTGTTGTTCATTGTGTTTAATTGTCACCCCCCCCCCCCCCCCCCCCAAAAAAAAAAAAAACCAAAACACAAAAAAACAAAAACAAAAACAGAAAACATCCCGTCAAACATGAAGCATTAGAATAAAATAGGATTCGGGTGGGGGGCAAACCTGCATGCCAAATTAAAGAATGAATGCTAGATTGAAAGCACCTTTGTTGGAAAAAGTATAGAAAACAGTGCTTGTGCGAATGGTTGAATGACACATGTTATATAAAGAGCTTTGAGTGGGTGCTATATAAGGACCATTCCATTTATCATTAAAATGAGCATTTATAAACCCAGGTCACGCTCACCTTGTAAATATAGGTCAGTGATAACAACAATATTATAATATTGTTGATAATATGCAGCTGTTGAATTGGCTCACCAGAGAAAATCTTTGTTTCAGAAATTGTTTCCCAAAACATGTACATTTTGGATGATAAGAAAAACTGCCAATGTCCAGTGATTCACACATAGATTACTGAGTGATGAACAATAATGTAAAACAATCCTGTGAGGGATGAGTCCCTCAGGGACTCTGTAATGCTCAAAAACAAGATGGGTACAAAGAAGGAAAGAAACAGGGCCATGATTAATTTCACAATCACTGAGTCATTTTCATAATTTCCAAACTTGATATATATATAAGTTGTTGCTATCTTATGGAAATACAAATAATAGCAAAATGCTTTCTCAAATGTGGCAGAGCAACTAAAGGTGTCTCAAAGATAGAAACACCTGTAACTGTAGTGTCTGGTGTTGTCTGCTATTAGTGAAGATTGACAGAAAAAAATATTTTAAAAAAGCAGAAATGTTTTAAACTGTGTTTAGAGTTAACTGATTCACATTTAACTAAATAATGAAGGGCAGCCTTCTAAATTTTTAAAGAATATATAAAGTTGTATTAGTAAAAGCAAACATATTGTTGTTTTGAGACAAAATGGACGCAGGCCTGACCTGGTTTAAGTCTGTGATCCTTGTGATCTATGATGATCCAGCCCATCATGCAAGTGGATTCCAATCTGAACCTGACTTGGTGTCATTTTGCTATTTGGATAGAATAACCGAGAATCATTTATCGCTGATTTTCAGTAAAAATTATAGAGGTTCTGAACCTGAAGAGCTGGAATGTGATTTTTAGTCTTGAGTGCCATAAATGATAAGTAAGACTAGAAAATTGCTTAACAAATGCAAATACATTACACTAGAGTATACATTCACTCAGTATTAATCATATTCACAAAATATATTTATATTCACATAATCTCTAAGATGCCACTTGTAACTGAGATTTTTCTATCAGTGTGACCGATTATGACACGACAAATGGTTTTGGCCTTTTTGTAATAAATAAGAATTAGGTTTTTATTAGGTTTTTTTTAATTTTACTTTTTTCATCCTGTTCTGTCGGGCAGCTTTTGCAGTCAGAATTATGATCTGAACACACTGTCATGCCAAACACATTTTGCTTTTCCAAGATCAGCTCTATAAATTCTCTATAGGTTCCTCTTATTCGTGTTATTTCATTTATTACATTATACGTGGTATACAGTAAGACAGTGTCTAGGGCAGGACAGGCAGGTGAAGAAAAAACGATAGAGCACAAATAGAAATGCACAGAAACATGCATGTATCACCAACTGCTGCACCTGTAAGAAAAAACAAACATGCAACAAACATACAAAAATCACCTGGAACACAAAAATTCAAAAATGCATGTAAATCAACAATGTTTTTGTGGGATGCATGTGTGTGTGCATGTGTGTACCATGTTTACATACGTTTGTGATGAAAGAAAATTGGCATGCCACTATACTTGTGGGGACCAACAGTTACTTATGGGGACAAAATGCTTGTCCCCGCGAGTTTGAAGACATTCCTGAGGCTCTTTTAGGTTTTAGTATCAGGGTTACAATTAGGTAATGGTTAGGTTTAGGCTAAGGGTTAAGATTAGGAATTCATTTTTAATGGTTAGGGTGAGCAGCTAGGGAAAGCATTATGTCAATTAGATATCCTCAATAAAATGGTAAATGGACTGATTCTTATATAGTGCTTCTCTACTCTCCTGGTGTACTCAAAGTGCTCTATGCAACATGTCACATTCACACAAGCACTTTTCTTCTAAGTCTTTAGTGCTTCCTAACAAACATTCATACGAGCAACTTGGGGTTAGTATGTTGCCCAAGGATACTGGGCATGCAGACTCGAGGAGCCAATGATCCACTAACCTTCCAGTCAGTAGGTGACCTGCTCTACCTCCTGAGCTACAGCAACCCCCAATAAGATGAGGGGGTCATTTCAGTAGGCCGCTGAACTAGCACATCTGGATATAAAAAAAAACCCAAACCCCTGCCCCATATAGACTTTGTGTGGTCTCAAACCACCTAAAGCTAAGGAAAATACCAGTAAAAAACACTTTGATTATAGCATTTTACAAAAAAAGAAAGATATAACTATTTCAACTGCAGGCCCCTATTCCAAGCAGCAGGTTTAGATAAGGACTATTGGTTTTTTAACCTTGAACTGAGGAAAACTGGATTTTTCTGTCCTAGAAAGAGAGTTAACTTAACCCTCTCGAGGCAGGCGTTGCCGATTTGCAACAGTTAAAAACTAACAACCTGATTACCCCACATACATATTTTATGAGTTTTTTTTCACTCAGAAGTACCACTGCAGGACTTGGTTGTGCATTAGCAAACAAAAAGTTTCATTTGAGCCTGAGAGGGTTAAACAGTCACTGGGGTAACAGACTGTCTGAGCTTAACATAGTCCGCCTATTCTATTTGTGGATGTATCCCAAAAACATTATTTTCCAAAGAAAAGCTCTCTGAACCTTACTTACACATTAAGTTGTGTTTTACATGGCTGACCAATGACGAAAAATGAGATTGAAATAAGTTTTGAGACTTTTAAAATGAAGAAACTGTATTTTAAAGTGATTTATTAAATATAGGCTATACACAGTCAGGTTGTGACCCGAATACATTTCATGTCGAAATGTGTTCACAGATTGATATTCTGTCATTAAACCATGTCAAGCAACATTATGAAAGGTGCAGTGAAAATTACAGTGTGAATCTTTGCCCTGTCCTCAGGCAGGCACATGCTAGGCTCCATTCTGGAAACCATGTCTATGCTGGAGACCACTTGTATAGCATGTCAGGTTCCAGCTGAATAATGAGATATAAAAGAAACAAATGTAAATCAATGTATGACAGCAGACATTAAATATTACATATTTTGTATCAAACTTTTATTCTGCCTATAATGATGACAAAGTGACCCTAGCAAATTAAATAACTCCCCCTTCTGTTTTATTTTTTATTTTTATTTAAATATCATGGTGAGGACTGACTCAGGTTTACATTCCGTGGTCCACTGGATAGAGGCTCTTTAATTACCTGCTGCTATGGTGAATCCTGGTATTGGAGGTCCTTTGAGAGTGGCTTTGTTGATCTTCAACCAGGCACACGCAATCCTGAATCTCTATATAAAAGCACTAATCTCTGATCCTATGAGTATTACCCAGTAAGCAAACAAATGGAGCAGGGAAGGAGACTCACCCTGACTGCTACTCAGTTCCTCTGGATGTCGATCTTCCTCCCTCTGAAAGCATGCTTGCCAGGGTGGCCCTCTGGTCAAGGTTTCACCTCAGTCAGATCCATTATCAGCAGCAATCTATTAAATCTGTGAACTTGGTGACTAAATCTAATTAACCTAAACTGATTTAATTCTGATCCTTGAGGACAAAGAGATTGGAGCGAATGGGCACGCCTTTGCAACAACGCACCTATCTCTGTGGGAATATACAGGAAAGGAGTCCATTTCTTGGAAGTTGTAATCCATTAGGAAACGATGGAAATCTAAATCCTCCTGAACTTATAATCCAACACAGAAAAAATGCGAAGAGAAAAAGTCAAAATTACAATTAGACCCAATTAGTGGGTCCACATTGTTTGAGCAGTGGTTGCTCATCTGGCATATCTGTGGACTCTCAGAGCCAAATCTTCAGATGATGCCTTCTGGCCATCACAAGAACTAGTGTTAGTTTTTATATGTGTTCTCCCCTTCGCTCTCCTCCCTCTTTTTCTCTCTGGACATCTAATCATCTGTGTTAAAATCTAGTCACCACATGTCCAGCCAGACCCTATTTATAGAACCTATTTGTGTGACCTTAATTTAACATGATTTAAAATGTAGTTTAAAGATTCTTTTCCATGTTTTACTTTAATATGATTTATTATTAAATCCATCACTCTGTTTTTCAATTACAATATACTAAATGTAATTTCTCTTATTCAGCCATACATGTTAAAGTCAGACATTCAGTGAATATTTGCACTAAAGGCCTGAGGCAAAGTCTAGGCTGTGTGCTAAGTTTGCATTTCCTGTTGGTACAAACCGTCCCAGCACACACACATCAAATCACAGTTAAAGGCCAGGAGGTCAGAACTCAAGTATTAGAAAGATTTCATTATTCAAATTGCATTTCTCATTAATCATATTAATCAGACTTATACTTTAATTATATTTCATTAAGAATTAAAGATGATTTATTATTAGCAAAAACACATATACATAAACTCCGCTCTGTATGACTTCAAACATAAAAGGCTGGATGTTAAGTCCGTTTGCCCTCTCTCAGATGTAATGATAGGATGGTAATTATTCCTAACCAGGGATAACAACAACAGTCATGTATATAATTTATTTGTGTAGGTTTCTGGACAACAATGAACATTCAGTCTGCCATTAACAAAGAGATCTTCATCCCTCGTGATGAGCGGATGCTGGTGGCGGTGGAGGTGAGGAGGAGGAAAAAAAAGAGGATGGCTTTCCTGCCTACTGGACCTAAGGGGGATTATGCCACATTCATCTGTATATCAGGTAAAAGTCTATATTAGGCACTCTATGTTTCTGATTAAAAAAAATAAAACTGTAGGTTGAAGTTCTAGTGAGGCCATTGGAGTCATAAAAAAAATCAGACAGGGCACATTCATATTTTTGTGACTCAAATCTGAGAAATTATCATCTCAAAATATTGGTTTTTGTTGTTGTTGTTGTTTTTGTTTAAAACCTCATTAATATCAGAGAATATGTCATACAACTTTAATACTGTGAGATCTCAATCATGATCTTATTCCATAGTTTTTGGAGACAGGGAAAAATAAAATTTCTTTTTAGGAAAAAAACGAAACATAAATAATTTTTGATATATGTGAATTAAAACAGGTATTAATGTATATTAAGAAAAGACCAACACTGCTCATCACTTTTGCAAGCTTGTTTTTCTATATATGTTAATGGAAATAGCAGAGACTAACGCATAGTCTCTGCATGCGTTAGGATCTTATATAAACAAAGTCATGTGTGTGATATGTACCTGCACGTAGTATTTGTCAACGCTGGCTGTGTGGCAGGTAAAGGCTGGACCCAAATGCAGGACTTAAACATAAGGGGTAAACTAAGGAAGGCAGCTTTTATTGCTATAGTAAAATCAAACACTACAAACAAGAAAACAGAACCTGAACTAGGAGTAGCGCGAAAACCACAGTGACACAAACAGCAACGAGGGATGACAACAGGCAGGGGAATACGGAGTATTAAATACATGGAGGATAATGAGGGAAGGGGAAGCACAGCTGGAACTAATCAGACTAACAGGACAGGGAAATAAAGCTGAACATAATGCACTATCAAAATAAAATAGCACACTATCAAAAATAAAACAGGAAGCATGCGACACACTCTATCATGGTACTGGGTCTGTGACAATTAACCTCTGTGTATTTAGTCCTCAGTTTTCCTCTGCCTGTTGAGAGTGAGCGAGTGCATGTGTGAGTGAGTGAGTGAGTGTGTCTGTCTGTTTCACAAAATATCTTTGAAAATGAGGGTGGTAAGCCACGATAACATCCCCCAGGAGCCAAAGACAGAACGAGATGGATCCGGGAGAACCACAGCCCCAAAGAGTACTGAAGACCTGAGGCCACACATTTCGCTGATATCTGCGTGCCCATCCAGCAGGAGAAGGAGTGAGGCCCTAGATGGGGCACAAACGACCAAGGGGGGAGAGTCCCATGGGCATTGGACAGCCAACCCCAGTAGAGACCAACCACCCTGGTGTGAACCAAGATCAGGGTCACTGGGCTGACCCAAGAAACACCCGCTACTCGGAAGATCTTCTTCCTGTGGCCTCTGAGAGTGGACTCATCTCTGTGCTTGTCCTGCTAGACCTCAGTGCAGCGTTCAATACTGTCGACTATAATATTCTATTAGAACAATTAGAGCATGCTGTAGGTATTACAGGTACTGCACTACAGTGGTTTGTATCATATCTAGCTAATAGACTCCAATTTGTTCATGTAAATGGAATCTTCACACACTAAGGTCAATTATGGTGTTCTACAGGGTTCAGTGCTAGGACCAATTCTGTTTACATTATAGATGCTTCCCTTAGGCAATGTCATCAGAAGGCATAGCATATATTTTCACTGCTATGCAGATGACACCCAACTTTATCTATCCATGAAACCAGATAACACACACCAATTAGTTAAACTGCACTAATGTCTTAAAGACATAAAGACCTGAATGGCCTCTAATTTTCTGCTTCTAAATTCAGATAAAAGTTGGAGTTATTATCAGGATTTCCTAAAAAAAAACAACAACCACACACTGAAAAGCCTTCAGTTAATCCAAAATGCTGCAGCAACCATAATGACAGGGACTAGAAACAGAGAGCATATTTCTCCAATATTGGCTTCTGTACTGTTCTCTCTATGTGTTGAACTCTCTGAATGTGAGCATAGATAAACAGCCAGCAAAACTCCTTTTCAAGAGCCATGAAGACAAGCATACTTGCTCCTTTAATGACATCATGAACTGGAGTGATGAAAAACACATACAAAACACAAAAACACAAAGGACTGTCATATAATCAGCATGTAAGTATAGTTAGGCACTAACATAGGAGACTACAAAATAAGTATCCTGTAGATATACAGTCTGACATTAATACAATGAAAAATGAGCAGGTAGTTGGTAAGTGTACGCTTTTATCATTAGCTCAGAGGCTACGACCTATAACTACTGCACTTCAAAGAAGGTACAAAACAATGTCACAAAACACCCTATTACTAATTACCTAATATACAAAGAACTGCAAGAACTTAGAACCATTGCTTTCTGAAGGACTCCTCTGAAGGATTGTTTTGGATTCAACACAAATGATTACAAAGGGATAGCCATTCCCACTGTTCTCTGCACTTCCTGTTTCCTGTCTATAGACATGTCAAAATAAAAGCTTCCCTGTCTATCCAGGTGTCAAAATAAAGGCTTCACAATTTTCTGATGTATAATAATCAAAATACAATATTCATGGCTACTTATTTGTCCCATTAGCAGATTATCATATTCAAGACAGTATAGAATCCCTTTGTTGGCACCCTGTTAAATCTAGGTTTGAATTCAAATTCCTACTCAGGCCCCATCTTATCTTAATGACCTTATAGTACCATATCACCCCATTAGAGCTCCTTGGTCTCAGACTGCAGGCTTACTTGTTGTTTCAAAGTAGAATGGGAGGCATAGCCTTCAGTTTTCAGGCCCCACTTCTATGGAATGAGCTTCCAGGTTGAATTCAGGAGACAGACACTATTTCTACTTTTAAGATGAGGCTTCAAACTTTCCTTTTTGCTAAAGCATATAGTTAGGGCTGGATCAGGTGACCCTTATGGAGCCCCGCAACGGACATGGGAGAAAAAAAAATTAAGACGGACTTTTGCGAGATCTCGCAAAACAAACTCGGGATCTCACAAAAGTTTTGTGAAAAAGTTTTGTGAGATCTCGCAAAAGTTTTAGCCGCATTCTTTGGAGACCGCCAGCTCGAAGCCGACCGGGAGGTCAAGGCACGATGTGCTGGGAGAGTGGTGTTCCTCCCGCCTGTACTAGGTCTCGACCTCCCGTTAGCTTCGAGATGGTGGGTGTCAGATCTCCGAAAATGTCGGAGCACTTTTGCAAATATGTGATGTCTTGTAAACCGAGCAGATATTTGACGTTTACACAACTACATTCGCGCCTCAAAATATCTTAAAAGTTTATTTTGTGACCCAGAAAGAGTAATATTACAACTAAGTAGCTGCCGCCATTGTTGGAATTCAACTTTAGTGAAATATCGCAAAAGTTTTGCGAGATCCCGAGTTTGTTTTGCGAGATCTCCCATGTCCCTTGCAGGGCTCCGTAGACCCTGAATCCCCCCCTTAGGTGTAGGCTGCTGGGGGATTCCCATTATGGAATCTCCCAGCAGATTCCATATTTCTTCTTAAGTCACCTTTCTCACTCACTATGTATTAATAGACCTCTCTGCACTGAATCATACTTGTTATTAATCTCTGACTCTCTTCCACAGCATGTCTTTTATCCTGTCTTCCTTCTCTCACCTCAACCGGTCGCTGCAGATGGCCACCCCTCCCTGAGCCTGGTTCTGCTGGAGGTTTCTTCCTGTTAAAAGGAAGTTTTTCCTTCCCACTGTTGCCAAAGTGCTTGCTCATAGGGGGTCATATGATTGTTGGGTTTTTCCTCTGTATGTATTATTGTAGGGTCTTTACTTACAATATAATGCTCCTTGAGGTGACTTGTTGTGATTTGGAGCTGTATAGATAAAACTGAATTGAACATGAAGCCACACACTCTGGAACGAACAACCATCCCAGCAGGGTGCAGTGAACCCCTCCCATCATGACCATGACCATGTCCATTCACACACACACACACACACACACACACACACACACACACACACACACACACACACACACCCCGCTGGAACACGACACCAATAACTACACGACAAAACAAGACAAGATAGAGCTCTTTGTCTTTGTGGCTCGCGAGGGAAGTCAGCCCAGGCCTTCATCTTTCCTTAGCCAACTTCAACTTATTCCTTCGCTACAGCCCTTTTTATTGTCAGCAAGCAATCATTCATGAATATGCAATTACAAATACACGTGACATTCTTAAACAGGCATATCTGAACAACATTCTGTGTGTGTGGGTGTGTGTAGGTGCATGTGTGTGTTCTTCCAGCCATACTATACATAGACATATGACCTTACAATGAACTTAAACTGTGTGTATGAGGTATGCAGAAAAACAGAAGCAAGTGTCTTGCTAAACTATAAAAACAGGAACTTGCAATATGTCATATCTCAAATGCACATTTAAAGGTGGGAAGTCTTGCACCTCAAGAAACAGAACAGTCTGGTTTCAAAAGCTATAATGGAATTATAACGTCGAGGCTGCTTCTTCTCATCTCATGGTACACAAATGCACACAGAATCTTATCAGACCTAATAAGGATATGATTCTTATCAGCATACAAATGATTATGTATTTCTAAGCATAAATGA
The DNA here is from genome assembly GCF_057382095.1 of Aulonocara sp. 'chitande type north' Nkhata Bay. NCBI lineage: Eukaryota > Metazoa > Chordata > Actinopteri > Cichliformes > Cichlidae > Aulonocara > Aulonocara sp. 'chitande type north' Nkhata Bay. Next base: position 34,166,836 of record NC_141358.1, on the reverse strand, counting down.
CAATATAAGAAACATCAATTCCAACACTTGCTCTTGCTAGAAAGTCTGCAAAAGACATTGAAGGAGAACTTACGTTGACATTGACAGTGGTCAACTATTTTTCAACAAACACAACACCACCAGCCAGACGTTATGCTGTACCAAAAAGCATTCTTGAAAGGTGCAGTGACTCAAACTACTTTAACATTTTATGAAGGTGACATTGATTTGAACAAATCAAAAAAACTAACAAACTAACTAAAAAGGTGAAACAGTAAATGAGTGTTAAGTGATTTTTGAGGCCTATGACCTCCAGGAGCATAAATGGAAGATGCATTGCTGGGTTTGCTTCTATTCATTTGTTGTTCATTACTGAAACTGAACACTTGCAAATAATCTGCTGGTGATGATGCACTTATAAATTCAGATAAAACTGAAGTTATTGTACTCAGTCCTCAGTCAAATATTCAAAATATGATATCTAGCCAGATGCTTGGATGGCATTACCTTGGCCTCCAGTAACACTGTGCACAAGCTCTTTTTGCAAATTGCAAAGCTTCTAATGAATGTATTATTTTTGTAGTCTTCAAGGGCAGGGAATTTCTTACCATCTAAATGAAAAGAAATCTACTCTAAATGTTCAGTTCTTTGGTTATCAAGTATATTTTTTATGTTAAAAAATGTAGTTTAAAATGATCAGAACAAAATCTCTGGTGTTAGTAAAATTATTATTACAAGCTTTAAATTCTGATATTGTGGTTTGCATTTATTTCCTAGTCACCAACACCAGACCTCCTCAGCTTCTCATCACCAAGGTGAAGCGGTTTGGAGGCTCCTCCTCCTTCATCAGGAGGTCCCAGTGGACAGTTGAACAACTCAAACAGGTCAACGGGATTAACCCCAACAAGGTCAGCAGCAGTACCTGTTGTATCCTTACATTACATTTCATATGCATTCAGTTGTTTGCCAGCTTTGTTTGTTTTCCTGTGTCCTCCTCTTCAGGACAGCCCAGAGTTTGATTTGGTTTTTGACAATGCTGTGGACCAGTGGGTGGCTAGCTCCTCAGCAGACAAGTGTATTTTTGTCCAGATCCTGTACCACGCCTGTCAAACCCACTGGGAGGGGAAAGCAGGTGGTCTGGGAAAGTCAAGGAAGTTGGGAAAGGCAAGCCAGCAGGGACGAGTTGATAAATGTGATCAAGAACTGGCAGGAGCTGGTCACCCAGATACCTATGAATCCAAAAACCTACAGGCACGACGGAAGAGCTTTGTTCTTCCCAAACACACAGAATTCATTAACTGCCAGTCCAAACTAACACAAGGTAGTGTCTCATGGTTACTGAGGTTATGATGAAAGTTATTTCTTAACTGATTTTTTGTTAAAATTTTGTTTTGTTGTAATGTGTTATGTTTGTTCAATTAGATGCCTGCACCATGAATCTGGTCATCTATCGCTGCAAAGCCTTCTTGAATCGTGTAAAAAACTTGATGGTTTCAAACCAAAGTCCCTCACCAGGTCAAGGTAAGATAGTGACTAAAGGAACATATAGAGGTTTAATGTTTTAACGGGTTTAATGAAAAGAGGGTTTTGTCTGTATTATGGGAAACATGACATCCAAAGATTTCTTAATCTATACTGGTCTTCCCTTAGTACCCAGACTGAAGGTAGTTATATATCAAATTACAGTTAATCTTTAAATCTGTCAATACTGCTAACCTGTAATACTTACAGCATGCTCTAATCTCTGTAATAAAATACTATAGTCAACAGTATCAAATGTTGCAGTGAGGTCTAGCAGAAAAAGTACAGAGATGAGTCCTGTCATAAGAAGTTTATGTGTTCACTAAAGCTGTTTCTGTTCTGCGATGAGCTCTGAAACTTGACTGAAACAGACTCAAATAAACCACTGCCCACACTGCAGATGATCAGTAAGCTGTTTTACAACTAGTCTTTTAAGAAAACCTTAACCCTTTGAGATAAAAGGAAGGTTGGAGATTAGCCTATAATTTTGCTAAAAAGTAACATTTTGCTCTTCTAAATTAATGAGACGCCATTTCATCCCCAGCTTATGAGTTATCTGCTTTAAGGTACATGTTTGAGAGTTATACCAGGGAGTCAAGTACCTCTGATTTGATACTTTCTTTTTTTAGAGCAACCGCAGTATCCAGAGTTGTACTCAGCCAAGATGTAAAATTATTAACAAGATAATCGAGCTCTGGGTAGCTGCTCTGCACTGTGTTGGCACAGTTGCCAAATTTTATTGGCATGTCTGGCTGTTTCACTATAAACTGGCCTTGACCACGTGCTCGCCCCAAGATTTCAGATAGAGGAGTGAAAAAAATTATCAGAAGAGTTGTCCAAGAGCCATAGACCACTTACAGAGCACTACAGAAAGAACAGGAACAGGCAGGTACAATTCCCGTTGCCTGTGTGCATGGTCACCAAGCAAGGTATCATTGCGGAAGCATGTTGAAGTGGGTTTAAAGTTTGATAAATAACATTTAGACAAGCCTGTGAATTACTGACAGAATGTAGTCTAGTCAGATGAGACTAAAACTGAAGTCTTTGGATGCCATAATACACACCATGTTTGACGGTCAAAAGGCACTGCATATCTACCCAAAAAACACAACCTTTTGCAGCAATATACATCAACACCTTCATATAATTGAAGGAAGGATGAATGAAAAAATGTACTGAGACATTCTTGATAAAATCTGATGCCATCTACCCAGATGATGAAGATGAAATGAGGGTGGACACTTCAGCAAGACAGTGATCCCAAACACACAGCCATGGATACTCTCAACTGGATTCAGAGAAAGGAAATAAAGCTGTGAGTGGCCCAGCCAATCACCTGACTTAAATCCAAGTGAAAATCTATGGAAAGAACTAAAGCTCAGAGTTCATTAAAGAGCCCACTGAACCTTCCAGATTTGAAGACTGTGTGGAAGAATGGGCCAAAATCACACCTGAGCAATGCATGTGACTAGTTACTCCACACGGGAGGCATCTTGAAGCTATCATCATCAACAAAGGATCTTGTACAAAGGATTAAATAAATTTCAGTAAGGGTGTTCAATAATTTTTCCCTGTGTCATTTCTCATTATTAGACATAATTTATGGACATCTATAGTTTGATTTCTTCGCATGTGTGGATTAGATGAGTTGTTACTGGCATCTGGTGGGAATTTCATGCCAACAGTACCTTAGACCCTAAAATAATACATGCAAGCTGCAGGTGTTAAATACATGTTTTACCCGCTATAAATTTAACACTTCATAAAAGTGTTAACAATATCAATATCCTGTGAGAAGCAGCTCTGTAATTATGATGAAGGAACTATCCTCCCATCCCACTGTTCCTTCAGTGGTGCTAGTTTCAGTCATTAAACAAATGTACTGTTTATAAGATTGGGGAAACCTGCAGTCAGCTGAGACTGAAGAAGTCACTTGGATGAGTGACAAAACGTTTCTCCCACTGAAAACACTATGTTCAAATGAACAGAATCAACTTTTGGAGAGCTCTGTAATAAGTAATGTGTTCCATATCCTTTTTTATTTAACACAATTTCTTCTCGCTTTGACAAGGCTGCTGCCATTTTGAAGAGTCAATGAGACCACTCAAATGCTGTGTAAATGCTAATCCATTTTTTGCTGATAGTGAAAAAATGAAACTCAAATTGGAGGCATTAAATGGATAGTAAATGATAGCTCAAGTTAGGTAAATTAAATGTGAATCTAACACTAGTGGTATTCTAACTGAAGTGGTATGGTGGTGGAATAGGTTATAGGGTATTTTGGCTTCCTCCCACAGTCCAAAGACATGCTTGTTAACTGATTCTAAATTGCCTGTGACATAGATAAGGTGTATGAAATAAAACACTGTATGAATGTACGGTTAAATGTGCCTTGTATACTGAAGTCTTGTGAATGGTCAGTAACTAGAAAAACACTTGTATCCTATTGTACACCCCCAGCATGCACTAAACAAATCATGAGTTTGTCTGATGCTGATATAAGATCTTTTTTACATTTTATTCACAGGAACTCCTAATATTTCAATCCACGAAATTCCTCCAAATGATTCTAATAGATCTAATGAAATGGCGATCCTTTTCTGAAATTGGTACTAGGTCTATTGTACAGCTCAAAAAACACCCTTTGATTCATAGATTTCTTCCTGTCTTAATGTTATGGCACTGGGACTCCTCAGCTCATTGTATCCCCAGCATGTCTCATAGTCATTTTCCCTTCTGTCTTTTTGTCTATTGTTCTTGCTGAGCTCCACCTTTCTGTTGCCAGAGAAAGGCCTCTTTGTAATGAGATCCTGACATGAAAGGAGACTTTGTTTGTTTCAGGGAGGTTCATACAATAGCTGGCATTAGTTCTGTGACTAAGAGTGAGCACAGCATTCCACTGAAACCAGTAATAGGGCCAGTGTAATGGATGGGACACATGCCAAGCTGCACCACAATTAAAAGTAAACAGTTCCATAGCAATGGCTTAACAATGTGTTGCTATTGATAATGCTAGCAGAGGATGATGGTAATAGTATGAATTTGTTTGTATCAGTAGACTTGCATTTCAAAATGTTATCAGCATATTGGTGTATAAGTTGAAGTTAGCTTGGAAAGAAAAAAAGCGTCTGGACTTCTTTAAGTTGCTTGAAGATGTTTCACCTCTCATCCAAGAAGCTTCTTCAGTTCTAAGGTCAAACGGTGAAGAGTCCCATATTTAATCCCTGTTTGAGTGTCCCGGGGAGGGGGGGGGACGACGACAATGAACCCCCTAAGGATCCTCTACCTAATCACATGAGCCAAGGTGTGAAAAGGGGTGTGGGTCACAATCAGCGAAGGTTTCGGGTGAGCTCATGGTGAAATCTAGCCCCACCCTATCATGTGATTTCCCAGAATGTGAGTGGGCGTTAAGGCGTCTGTTAAGAGATCTCAAAGCTGGATTATAGATGGCAGACAGTTGGTGTCGTAAACCACTGCCTCTGATCAAAGATGGCCGTTCACAGTGGACCTAGATAGCTTCTTTCACTCCTATTTCAAACCATCTTCTCTGTCCAAAATGTGAACATTGGCATCCTCGAAAGAGTGACCTTTATCCTTTAGATGCAGATGGATAGCCGAGTATTGTCCCATGGAGGTGGCTCTTCTATGTTGTGCAATGTGTTTATGAAGTGGCTGTTTGGTCTCTCCAATGTAGAGGTCTGTGCATTCCTTGCTACACTACAGAATACACTACATTGTTAGATTTGTGTGTTTTGTCTTTGGGATGAACCAGTTTCTGTCTGAAGTAAACTGGGATGTCGTGCCTGGAGAAGACTCTCCTGAGTTTTTCGGATACACCGGCTACATAGTGTCAGGGTTCCTGGGTCATTGACCCAGCAACTTCAGTTTGTTCATGTTCAGTTTATTTTCTACATGCTCGTGTTTCACTGTGCCAACTTTCTGTCTCTGTGTATTATGTTCTAGTTCCACTATATGTGTTATTAGCCACATTATGTTCAGCTGTGTACTCACCGGTCTCTCATTATCATCCTCATCAGTCTGTGTATTTAAGTCATCGGTTTCCACCAGTTCATTGTCTAGTCATTAACGTTGTCTACCTCGCATGTTCCAGTTCGGTTCAGTTCAGTCAGTCTTTCAGTCAGTCAATCAGCCAGTCATCCGTCTCATGTTCTGTTCATCCATTCTGTATAATAAACACCATCTTCATTCCACACTAGCCCGTGAGTCCTGCATTTGGGTCCGCTCTTCCTCACCTCCACACAGCGAAGCCCTGACACATAGGGGATGACAATGTTGTTGCGTTTGTCTTTCTTATCCTCCCCAGCTGGTGTCTGATCTTCTTTTCTGTGCATCTTTGCTGACTTGATGAAAGCCCAATTAGGATAACCACATGTTTTTGAGAGCTTCCTTTACATGTGTGTGTTCCCTCTATTTCCCTCCAGGCTTAGAGGGAACATTTTCTCCCCAGTGTTGTAAGGTCCTGATTACTCCAAGTTTGTGTTCCAGAGGGTGGTGGGAGTCAAAGAGGAGGTACTGGTCTGTGTGTGTGGGCTTCCAGTAAACTTCAGTGTTGATGTTCCCAGTCTCTTCAATGCGCACGGTGCAGTCCAGGAAGACAGACAATTATCGTTTGTTTCTTCCGTGGTGAACTAACCACAGAGTTAATGTGGGGATAAAGTATCTCCTTGGCAAATCCTGCACTTGATGGTGACATATGAAATTGGTTTGAACTTGGCCTCTTTTGTTATTCATCACATTCCTCAGCAAATTTCAGATAAACGCTCTTAGGGTCTATGTGTGAGGCATTGAGTCATAGAGGCTTTCTTTTATTCAGTCCAGGCAATACACAGGTTGGTCAGTCTGGTCTTACTGGTGTTTCTATATATTTTTCCTGGGCCCTGCTGGTGTATTGAGCTATGTGCCAGTTCATCATGGCCACTATGATGCCTGACAAGACATTCCATGTTGTGCTGAGGGAGGTTATTGGCTGGTATTTGGATAAGACTGGTCCTTAGCGGAGATCCTTGAGGATAAGGGCTGTTCTTTCTTTGGTTAGCCATTCTGGGTGCATCTTATCCAGTAGGCATGAATTATGCTAGGGCCTGATGTTGTCCACTGAGCACTGGAACCCATTCTCATACCTTTCTACAGCTAGGATAGTTAACTAGTTTCTGTTCGTGCTGCCTTGATCTTGGTCTCTAGTCTCCTTCTTCTTGTGGCTGTTTAACTTGTAGCCAAGCATCTCAAGGATCACTGTTGCTGTGGTGTACATCAGCTGCTTGTTCTTACTGATGGTCCCAGTTGGTTGATTCTCCATACTATCTTCTAGTAGACCTTTAGAGGGTAATTCACATAGTCTTGGTAATCAGCCTTGGATGGTCCAGTTCCCAGTTTAGCTATGACCCTCTCTTTCAGGTTAGCTGCTTTCAGTTTCAATACCTTCAAGTGTAAAGTTTGGTGAAGGGTGGTTTATGGTGTGAGGTTTTTTTTTTTTTGGGAGTTGGACTCAAGCCTTCACAGAGGCGTTGAAGCTGTTATAGCTACAAATTTGGGCAAGCATAATATTATACATCTTTTCACCTTCGTATGTTACCATATCCCCTTTCTTTTTAAGAATGCTTATTAATGGTCATTATTTGACTTTGGTGTTGCTGTGTACTGTGCGTACAGTGATGTCAAAAAGTGTATTTTACATTGTGATAGAGTTGAGACTGCAGAAACCAATACATCCAAAAATATGGCGTTATTATTTCAATTTGCAAGTGCAAATGTTGCATGTTGAGGAGAAAATTATTATGAGGTAACAAAAGTTTAATTTGAGCGAACAAAATTCATTGCTGCTTGCAAGAAATGTATTTCAGTTTTTGCTATTATCTATATACACACACAATAACAGCCCCTCTCGCTTAGTTGTTGGCATTTGCTCTTGCTCAGATCTCTGCTCTGTGTGCTGACAGACATCTGCTGACCTGCTCTCAGTCTGTCGTTTGCACTCACAACATCTCTGCTCAGTGAACGTACAACTCTCTGTACACCATTATAAGTGTGCCACAAAACCATCCAATCAAAGAATTGGATGCAAAAATTCTGATTGACTGTTATGGTCTCCAATCAGCTTGCTAGATAGTGCATTCTGGAGACATGGTCCAGAATGTAGCTAAACCCGTTTTCGCTGAGCATGTTTAATTATTTTATTTTAATATATATATATATATTAAGAGCATTGTTGGTTTTAATCTAGTTTAAACCAAACCACCCCACTGGCTGGCCATATCGGATGTTACAGGGGATATTTTTGCAAGTGCTAAATGAAACCATGAAAGATCAGCTCGTCTTTCACGATTAGCCTGCCTCTTTCGCAGTTAGTTTCCCTTTCCCTATGGATTGACAACCGCCTGAAAGAAAAAGAAGCTGAGAAGAACTACAGACCCCACAGGCATTTGGCTCACGCACTTCCAGTTCCTGTCACTCCTGCTCCCCTTCCAGTACTGTAACTTGCCTCCATCGCGGTTCTGTCACTTAACCTGTCTCACCTCCGTGTGCCCACCCGAATATGCAGAACCTCATGCCCATAACAACACCACTCCAGATCTCTCTACCATCTCATCTGAGTAGCATGACATATAGCAGGTTTTCAGTAAACAAAATGCCATCTCACTTCCACCTCACAGACCAAATGATTGCGCGATTGAACTCCTCCCCGGATCTCTCTTCCCACTAGCTGTCTTTACATCTTGTCCTGGCCTGAACGAGCAGCCATGGAAAATATTTTCAGGAATCTCTCGCAGCAGGCATAATCTCCCCGTCCTTGAAGAACCATTCATCTGTGCATAGATTATAGGGGTCTGAATGACATTACAGTCAAAAACAAATACCCACTGCCTTTAATGAACTCTGCTTTCAAACATCTTCATGGTGCCACGATATTTACCAAAATCAACCTCTGCAACACATATAATTTGATTCGCATAAGACAGAGAGATGATGGAAGACTGCATTCAATACACCACTTGGACATTTCAGATATTTGGTAATGCTTTTGGGCTAACCAATGCCCCAAGTCTTCCAAGCTGTTGTGAATGATATTCTTAGAGACTTTTTGAACAGATTCATTTTTGTATATCTGGATGATGTTCTGATCTACTGAAAACTCGAGGAACACCAAGCTCATGTCCATGCACCTCCTTGAAAGCGAATCCTATGTCAAAGCTTGAAATTGTGAATTTCACTTACCGTCTGTGTCTTTTCTGGGCTACATCCTGGTAGGAGGGCAGGTGAAGGCAGGTCCGGCCAAAGCCCAAGCGGTCAAGGAATGGCCAACTCCCACATCACGGAAACATATTCAACGGTTCTTGGGGTTTGCCAATTTCTACAGATGGTTTATACGCAACTACAGCCCGGTAGCCTCACCCTTAACATGCCTCACGTCCACCAATGTTCCATTGTGCCTTTTTTTCTCGTCGCCTCACCCCTGTACAGAGAAATTATGATGTGGGCGACTATTAGCAGTTAAACCTCCCTGGAGGAGTGGCGAAACCTGCTGGAGACAATGGAGCAACCATTCACCATATGGGCTGCTCACAAGAACTTAACTCACCTTAGAATACCTAAGAGACTAAAGGCACACCAGGCACATTTTTTCCCATTTCTTTCTGCCCAGGTTCTCGTAATGACAAACAGGACACACTTTCTCACCAGTTCGTCTCCGAACTGATCATTCGTATCTCCCAACCATCCTCCCCTGTACATGAAAGATTGGGTACATAGCCGGACATTGCTGGAGACTGAAACTGACCTGGGAACTGGTCCAGTGAATCAACGCTTTGTGCCAGCAGCATCCCATCCTGGACTGGGTTCATACTGGCCAAATACTGGCCATTCAAGGAACAGTCAGACCATTTCTTTATTCATGAGGTATTTCTGGTGGGATACTCTGGATAAAGATGTCAGGGAGTATGTGAGGGCCTGCACTCCCTGCGCCTGGAACAATACCCACACCCAACGTCCCGTGGGTTTGCTACAGCCTTTAGTTACGCCATACCGACCTGGGTCACATACAGCATTGGACTAGCTGTTATACAGTTAGGTTATGGTTACAGTAATTATTTGGGCAGTGATTCTTTCTTTTGTCATTTTGCCTCTGTCCACTTCTGTTCATTACATTTTAAACAAACAAACAAACAACCAAAAAACAAATCAAGAAAAGAAAGAAAAAATCCAAATCAGATTAAGTGCAGTTTTGAAAAAGTATGGCTTCTAGTTTTTAGAAATTACAACAATTTTTAAAAATAGTCTCTGATTTTCAGAAGCTCAAGAAATATGGACCTAAGTTTAAGATACTTGACATATTGTAAAGGTATTTGGTCCACTATTTTCTTACTAAACGGACAAGTATAAAATTCTCTCAATATCCTTTTGTGTGTGTATGTGTGTGTATATAAACAGGTCAAATGCGGAACCGTGCCAAAGGCAGAAGTGTAGGTAATTTAGTCCAGAGGGTGAATGTTACTCTGGGCGAGCGTGGAGACAGACTAACTCGTGCTGAGGACAAAACTGTGGAACTGACACACAAAGTCCAGCAGTTTGCAGACACTGCTCATAAGGTAACATATGCAGCCTTCTCTGCTAGATTAATCATTCAAAATTGTATATAGTATAGATAGTAGAATAGATAACCCATATTTGCACAATCGTTTGTCAAAATTTAACTGCCATACATTTTTTATTTCTGTTGTTCTATTTCCTATACAGCTAGCCCTGAAGTATTCAAAGTAGAGTGTACTGGAGAGAGAATACCGCTAACTCTGGAAGATGCTAATAAGAAGAATATAAGAAGATTTACTCTTGGGCTCCAGGATGTTACTAATTTGTTTCTATTATAACTACATGTATCAAAGACAACTAAATAATATGTCCCTGTGTTCTGGGGCGCCTCTGCCCATAGGTAAATATCCCATGAACTGTGTTTTGTCTGTTGTCAGATACTTTTATGAAAAGGAAAAAGTGGATTTATTTAACATTTGTGTTGTTCTAAAATAGCTTTTGTATTTTAGCTTTTGTACAATAGCCTTGAAATTTATTTGAAAGCCACTCCAGAGAAAAATTAGTACTGCTCTCAGTGAATGGCATTAATTACTCCATTTGATTTAGTTTGATTTTATGTTGATTTAATGTGCTTTAATTTGTATATTTCATAGTCTTCTTCAGTCTGGCATTATCAGTTGTTGTCTTTTTGTGCGTGTGTATGTACACTCACTGTCCAGTGTCTTATGTGTTGTCTACTATGTTCACATTATGTTTCCTGAACATCAAAGTGTCACGCTGTATTTACGCTGCTGTGCTGTGTATGTCATTTAGTCCATGTTAGTATTGTCTTAGAAAGTGGAGTAAAGGTACGATGGTTTAGTTTAAGTGGTTAGGGTACAGGGTACCTTAAGGATGTTTAAATGCTGCCTTTAGAAGACTCACAGCAGTGAATAGAGGATTACTTAAATCAGACTGACTCATTCTAACCCAACTTCTATTAAATGTTTTCTTTATTGCTTCTAGTGGCATTTTATATATGTGGTATGTCTGAAATTTTTCTTCAAACCTATCAACTCTTCTCTGTGATCTAATTAAATAAAAACATGTTGAGCTTATACAGGGTATCAGCTGTTCCTCTAATAGTAAAAAAAATAAAAAATAGTCCACATATTAGTCTCACAGTACAAAAGATGTGAAGGAGACACTATTTTTTTAAAGGTAAACAAAGAACCTCCTGATTTTCATTGGCTGTCTTTTTTTCTTCTTAGGAGTCAGAGGTAGGTCATGACCTATTCATGATCTACAGATAACCTATAGGTCATGATTAGGTGAATGAGGTCCTCTGTGTAGGTTCTTAGTCATCCAAGTCTCATAATCTTAGGTGAGGTGAATGACGTTTGTAGTAAAAAACACTTTGAGTGTTCAGTTAGAGTAAAAGAGCTCTGTAAGTGTCTGTCCATTAAAATTTGTCCAGTGTAATGGACATCAGCCCTATAAGCTAAAAAGGAAGCATAAAAATAAATAAACAAACAAACACCCACACCAGGACAGAGAGAAAAAAAGGCACCCCCATTCCCGTTACGGCCACCCAAATCACAAAGGTCCAAACACCAGCTCTTATGGTGGTGAAAGAAGGCAACACGAATCCAGAAATGTCACGCAGAGTAAAGATAAGGACCGATTCACAATGCACACCAGTGCATAGAGCCAGAAAACGTGAAAAAAGGCTTTCACCACAGCCCAAAAGCCTCCACCAACATCTGAAAGAGGCCAGAAAGCTCATGCCAGACCCACCCTAGTAGCACAAACAGCCAGGATGAGAAGCTTAAAGCACCAGAGGAACCTATGAACAGCTAACAGACCCAGAGCCCAGGAAGGACACCAGCTGGCACAACCCCAGCAGCACAGTTACCTCACCTTTTAAACAGCTTGGACCTTAGAGAGGTCCAGCAACTTACAATATATAGTATACACTATAATATAACAGAGTGGTTTTATTTTCACTGACCAAATAACCACATTTGCTCAGGGCCTTCTTGATATGACGCTTTTCTGCTTCCCTGGACACTCTATCTGTGGGGATGGTGTTGGTCACAGTGGAACACCACCAAGTCGTTGGTTCAGGTATGTGGATGGCATCTGGGTGAAGATTAAGTCTCATGATGTACCCCAATTTACTGATCACACATAATGACGGATCCTGATGGATCAGCAAGAGTCTCCATTCTTTTTCTGAGAAAACAATTTTTTTTTGTTTACGGTGACAACTCCCCCCCCCCCCCCCCCCCTCCCTCCCTCCCTCCCCACAATCCTTCCACTGGGTTTGTAAACTGCCTTTGGGATGTGACAAGCACTGGACCCATCACTGGCTGCAGCTTCATGTGCATGGAATGATGTAAATGATGACAAATTTCTTCTTCCCTCATCATGCATGTGACGCTAATCGGTGTAACACATAGTGATGGGCATGTCTTAGCACTTGGCTGAGGGGCTGAGCTGCCCCACCGAATCAGTCAGTAGAATCATACTGCTGTCAGGCCACACAGCACTCTCCTCTAGCTTACAGGCCTCTGTTTACCTTCATTGAGCTACAGTGCTTACCTCTCCCTGTTGCAGTTTGTGAGATACTTGAAGGACATAATTTCCATTTGGCATATGATGTGCTTGTCAATGCCATTAAGCTCTTACACATATCAATGTCAAGCAGATGACTGTGCAGTTATTTCTCAAAGTCTTAAAGTCTGATGAAGCATCTGAGTTTAATGCCCTTAACCCAACTTTTATTTATTCAGTTTAACTAAAAGCACATGTGTGCGGTTCCAGTGAGGAAATGCTAAAGTGCCATACTCATATTGTTCCGATATTGAACAGATTTAACTGACATTTGAGCTACAAATATGTGTATCTGTTGTATTTTTTTAAACTAATATTGTAGTTACCTTACAACAATGTAATCATTATCATATTCTGATCATTATCAGAATCATTATAATAATCATAATAATTTGTCACAGTCACAGTCAGTTATACATGCAGGGTATATATGTCCAGGATGAACTTTCACTCAGTTTACCTTGTACTTTTATCAGTATCAGAATCAATATGGCTTATGGACACAAATATGCTTAAATACCTTCAAAATGACTAAAAGCCCCAACTTACAACTCATACATAACTCTCCAAAGAACAAAGATGTTCCCATTCAGATATGTTCAGATATGTTCCAAGATGTGCCTTGCAGATTCAAACATATGCACCCACTGCAGAGGCAATTCAGTTCTGTAGTGGGAATATCAATTGTATGTGTGTGTGTGTGTGTGTGTGTGTGTATTCACATATTTTAATCCAAAAATTTGTATAATCATTTATCCTGGTTCTTGTGTAAAAACAAATTACATAATTTATGCAGATTTGACAAGAAGATGTTTCCAGGGTAGCGGGCACAGCTGTGACCCACATCTTCATGGTTCACTGTTTGACCAGCCTGATTCACCCGAGAGCTATTGTGGACACAGATCAGCAGGGGGCATGGTATGATGGGAAAACATATTATAATATTTCCTAGATCTGAGAAACCCACAGAGAGGTTATACAAATGAAAGAGCAGAAACTCCTCAAATACAGGGCTCTGGTTAAGCTTGTTCCATTAAGGTTATGCAGCAAACAGCAAGATGTTGAAGTAATTCATGTTTCTAACAAAATATGTCAAATAAAACAGTGACACTGACAAGTAAAACTAAATTGAATTTACCTGAACTGAAATTGAGTAATCTTCTACTCTGATGAGTAAAGGGAATACCATTAGGACACAGTGATGATCTTGTGCTTGGTTTCATACTTTTATCACAAGAGGGCAGTAGTATGTCACTGAAAATTGGCCTCAACTGGGTTCACACAGAATAACTATTTATAAAATTATTATTAAGAGGCTACTTAGAATTTGTCCGAGTTAGTCACAAATAGAATTTTATAAAATATAAAGCTGATTTTCTCCTCAATTTCCAACACTAACCAAATATGACTACAAAAGCCCCCCGACCCCCCCCCCCCCCCCCCACACACACACACACACACACACAAAAACAACCAAATAACAAATACCAAAAATAAAACAAAACAAAACTTCATTGCTCTGTAAGTTGGAGACTTACTGAGCCCAGACACTGCTCCACTAAATCAACTCGCTCTTGTCCTTCCAATTAATTCTTATCCATGACCAGTTTCATCTCCTGCGACATGGCAGGAGAGGGCTGGCTGTGATGGATGTGACATTAACGGGAAATGAAACCAGGGAGATGCAATGCCCCTGTCCAGTAGTGGCATTTGTCACTGCCCTGGTCAGGCAGATTGGGCCAGCCTTAACCAATGACTAAGATTAATGATGACGGTGGCCCTGTCTTTGTCTCCATGTGTTGTTTCCTAAAGCACATCACAGTCTCAAAAGTCTGCCTCATATTAACCCCACACACATCACAGACACAGCATCCACTTGTAAATAGGGGACTCATTGCGTTCATTTCTTCCAGTAATTGTGGTGATATGTATGCCTATTTGATTTAAAAATGACAGTTTTGGCTAAAAAATAAACTTAAACCCAGGAAGACAAAAAGAGTGGAAATTATATATTTTTACACTTAAATTTGAGTGTTTTGCAGCTATCTGGACTGGTGCGCAGTGTGGTGGGAATACCAAATCCTTGTTTATAATGAAGTAATAAAATAACCTTAAATGCACAGAAAACGGCCTTCCTCTGACAGATGAACTAGCCAGGCAGACTCAGATGGATGGGGGTTTGGGCCAATGGTATAGGAGTTCAGGGAAGCAGCATATACGCCTGGTCATCCATCATTCGCTGACACATCCAGTTATCTTCACCACATATACATGCAGATGTAATGCTGTGTTTGATCAGTAATCTGGCAATTCCTAGACAACACACATTTAAAGTTATATAACAGCTTGTTTTGATGAAGACTATCTGAATGATCTTGTTGATGATATTCACTAACCACCAATGTGTGCTAAATTCTGAAGGTACCACAGAGAGCATAATCCACTATTAAGGTCAGTCATATTAAGAGTGTAATATGTACCCATATTTAAAAGAGTCTCCATTTTACTCATGCTTGGCCAAGTGCCATCATTACATGTGGCCCAGTAATATCTGTAAAATGTTGCAAACATGCAGTTGATGCACCTGGCATGGTTGTGCATTGGTAGTCTGTAGGTGTAGGCTTTGCACGCCAATATCTTCCTGTAGCTGTATGCTGTTGCCAGGGGGTGTGTCACAAATTGAATATACACGGAGTGCAGAATTATTAGGCAAATGAGTATTTTGTCCACATCATCCTCTTCATGCATGTTGTCTTACTCCAAGCTGTATTTGCTCGAAAGCCTACTACCAATTAAGCATATTAGGTGATGTGCATCTCTGTAATGAGAAGGGGTGTGGTCTAATGACATCAACACCCTATATCAGGTGTGCATAATTATTAGGCAACGTCCTTTCCTTTGGCAAAATGGGTCAAAAGAAGGACTTGACAGGCTCAGAAAAGTCAAAAATAGTGAGATATCTTGCAGAGGGATGCAGCAGTCTCAAAATTGCAAAGCTTCTGAAGCGTGATCATCGAACAATCAAGCGTTTCATTCAAAATAGTCAACAGGGTCGCAAGAAGCGTGTGGAAAAACCAAGGCGCAAAATAACTGCCCATGAACTGAGAAAAGTCAAGCGTGCAGCTGCCAAGATGCCACTTGCCACCAGTTTGGCCATATAATTCAGAGCTGCAACATGACTGGAGTGCCCAAAAGCACAAGGTGTGCAATACTCAGAGACATGGCCAAGGTAAGAAAGGCTGAAAGACGACCACCACTGAACAAGACACACAAGCTGAAACGTCAAGACTGGGCCAAGAAATATCTCAAGACTGGTTTTTCTAAGGTTTTATGGACTGATGAAATGAGAGTGAGTCTTGATGGGCCAGATGGATGGGCCCGTGGCTGGATTGGTAAAGGGCAGAGAGCTCCAGTCCGACTCAGACGCCAGCAAGGTGGAGGTGGAGTACTGGTTTGGGCTGGTATCATCAAAGATGAGCTTGTGGGGCCTTTTCTGGTTGAGGATGGAGTCAAGCTCAACTCCCAGTCCTACTGCCAGTTTCTGGAAGACACCTTCTTCAAGCAGTGGTACAGGAAGAAGTCTGCATCCTTCAAGAAAAACATGATTTTCATGCAGGACAATGCTCCATCACACGCGTCCAAGTACTCCACAGCGTGGCTGGCAAGAAAGGGTATAAAAGAAGAAAAACTAATGACATGGCCCCCTTGTTCACCTGATCTGAACCCCATTGAGAACCTGTGGTCCATCATCAAATGTGAGATTTACAAGGAGGGAAAACAGTACACCTCTCTGAACAGTGTCTGGGAGGCTGTGGTTGCTGCTGCACGCAATGTTGATGGTGAACAGATCAAAACACTGAAAGAATCCATGGATGGCAGGCTTTTGAGTGTCCTTGCAAAGAAAGGTGGCTATATTGGTCGCTGATTTGTTTTTGTTTTGTTTTTGAATGTCAGAAATGTATATTTGTGAATGTGGAGATGTTATATTGGTTTCACTGGTAAAAATAAATAATTGAAATGGGTATATATTTGTTTTTTGTTAAGTTGCCTAATAATTATGCACAGTAATAGTCACCTGCACACACAGATATCCCCCTAAAATAGCTAAAACTAAAAACAAACTAAAAACTACTTCCAAAAACATTCAGCTTTGATATTAATGAGTTTTTTGGGTTCATTGAGAACATGGTTGTTGTTCGATAATAACATTATTCCTCAAAAATACAACTTGCCTAATAATTCTGCACTCCCTGTAGATAATGTGGAATACCGGCTACTTTTGTCCATGTTTGCAATATAGTTAGTCCTTTATATTTGTCTACCGAAAACATTATCTGTACTTCTGATGCTTTTTTATATTACTATTTTATACCTTTTCATCTATTTGGTGAACTGTGGTGTCACATCTTTACCTGTTCAAACCAGTAGCGGCTCATCAATAGAGGGTGCTAAGCTACTGCCCCCATAAAAATACTGCATGGAAAAAAATCCATCACATTTAATTACAAATATATGATATACCATACAAATAAGAACAGTTTGCTCATACAAAATGTGTGGTAGCCTTCATGTTTGTGGCGGAGGTGTGGTCCCGGGCGCGTCTGCAGGAGAGGAGTGGTGCAGTGGGCTCAACGGGGCGGTGCTGGAGATGCCGGTGAGAACAGCTGTCGGTCCCAGCTGATTTCCCTCTTTTTCCGCTCCTCTCCGTCTCACTATAAAAAGGGAAGGAAACCATTATCAGTCCAAATCGCCATCAGCTGTTCTCACCGGCATCTCCAGCACCGCCCTGTTGAGCCCACTGCACCACTCCTCCCCTGCAGACGCGCCCGGGACCACACCTCCGCCACAATGTCCTTGCTAGAATGCATTTAGTGATCAAACTGCATTACATTATGCGTTAGGTTCTTGTGAATAATATAATTATGTTTCGACTTCCTTTTATGGTTGCCAGCTAAATGGGAGTGGGACAGATTAATATACTTTGCTTGTCCTTCCATGATGGCTCCTCCTCTTCCTCCTCTTTCTTGGGTTTCTGCTGCCTGAGGTATTCACTGAGCAGACAGTCGGTTGGGGCCATCTTCCTGATGTATTCGTGGATGTTCGTTGTTTCATCCTGGACTCTGGTACTGACACTCACTAGTCCCCGGCCTCCTTCCTTCCGCTTAGTGTACAGCCTCAGGGTGCTGGACTTGGGGTGAAACCCTCCGTGCATGGTCCCGAGCTTACTTGTCTTGATGTCAGTGGCTTTTATCTCCTCCTTTGTCCATCTTATTATCCCAGCAGGGTATCTGATCACAGGCAGGGCGTAGGTGTGGATAGCCTGGATCATGTTCTTAATGTATACACATCCAGAAATGCATATACTATTATATATTGTACATATATTTATTAGTTTCAGATGTAGCCATTCTTGTACTTTGCTTGTTTACATTATTGTATTTTGCACAACTCTGTTGCTTGTGAAGCTCGCACACAAGAATTTCACTCACATGTACTCTACCAATGTACCTGCACATGTGATGTGACAATAAAAGTGATTTGATTTGATTTGATTTAATGTTCAGCTGACTCCTCAGGACTTGCCTGACCCTCTGCAGATACTTGGTGGTTGCAGCCTTTCTAGCGGCCTCTTCGTGGTTCCCATTTGCCTGTGGGATCCCCAGGTACTTGTAACTGTCCTCTATGTCTGCAATGTTGTCTTCTGGTAGTTTGATCCCCTCAGTTCTGACTACCTTCCCTCCCTTTGTTATCATCTGACTACACTTCTCCAGTCTGAACTACATTCCGATGTCATTGCTGTATATCCTGGTGGTGTGGATCAGTGAATCGATGTCTCGTTCACTCTTGGGATACAGCTTGATGTCATCCATGTACAGGAGGTGGCTGACAACTGCTCCATTCCGTAGTCAGTATCTGTAGCCAGTCTTGTCAATGATCTCACTGAGGGGGTTCATGCCATTCAGTGAGATCATTGTGGGGACAGAGCATCTTACTTGATGGTGACTTGTACAATGGGCTTGAAGTTTCCCTCCAGTGTTGTACACCATATCCTCACTGAGTTCCTGATAAAGGCTCTTAGGGTCCTGTTGACCTTGTATAGTTCTAGGCATTCCAGGATCCAGATGTGGGGCGCTGAGTAATAGGCCTTCTTGTAGTCAATCCAGGCAGTGCACAGGTTGGTCAGCCTAGTCTTGCAATCTTGGCTGACTACGCCGTCTGCCAGTAGCTGGTGTTTTGCGCCTCTGGTATTCTAGCCAGACCCCACACACCTGCCCCACCAACCTCCCTGGCACTGACCCTTGAGTTCACCTCACCACCCCTCCCCTGCAACTGAGCCATGGACCACACCCCTGCCACTGAGGGTGCTGGTTCTGTGGAGAATAGCTGGTTTATTCTCCTGCCTTCTATCTCTCTGGTGTACCTCTTCAAGCGGCTGTCCAAGGCTGTGAGTGTTTCCTTGGCAGTTTCCAAGGCCTCAGGTATGGACAGCTTCCTGTATTTCCTAGGCACCTACTTCATCGCACCTTTCTGCAGCTCTAATAGTTGGCTAACCTCCCTTCGTGCTACCTTGCATCCCATGATGCACTTCTTCCTCTTCAGTCACATTTCTCACTCTCTATGTGTTAATAGACCTCTCAGCACTGAATCACACTTGTTATTAATCTCTCTCTCTTCCACAGCATGTCATTTGATCCGATCTTCCTTCTCTCACCCCAATCAGTCATGGCAGATGGCTGTCCCTCCCTGAGTTTTTCCTTCCCACTGTCGCCAAAGCGCTTGTGCATAGGGGGTAATATGATAATTTGCCTTGAGGCAACTGTTGTTGTAATTTGGTGCTATGTAAATAAAACTGATTTGAACAGAATTTAATTGAAACGCTCACCCTTGCCTCACACCTACACAAAACAACTACCTCCAGCCCTCACCCCTCCCGTCTGATCCCCTACCTGCACTAAGGATCTGCAAAGAGGATGTGGCTGCTGAGACAGAAAACCAGGAAGGCTGTTGGTGTGTCCCCTTCGTGCCTGAAAGTTTTTACCGGCCAACTAGCCCGCCATCTTCACCTGGATCTTTAACACATCTCTACAGCTGTGTGAAGTGCCCTCCTGCTTGAAACGCTCGACCACCATTCTGATCCCAACGAAGTCCACCATCACAGGATTAAGTGACTACAGGCCTGTCGCCCTAATGTCTGTAGTCATGAAGTGCTTTGGGACTGCACAACATACTGGATTACCTTGACCAACCTGGGACATACACCAGGATACTGTTTGTGGACTTCAGCTCTGCCTTTAGCACCATAATCCCAGATGTCTTCCACCGAAAGCTAACACTGTCCCCGCCTTCACCTTTTAGTGGATTACCAGCTTCCTGATGGACAGGCAGCAGCAGGTGAGGCTAAGGGGGCATCACATCCCACTACTCAGTTTTGCACTTATCGTTTCCTTAGTTTTTTAAGACTTTATTAAACCGAATGTTTCTATTTTTTTTTCTTGGATGAAAAGAGAAAAGTTGAACCAGAGTTTCTTGCTTGTGTGCACAACTTGTGTGTATAACAAATAAAGATTATTCTGATTTTGATTCCTGGCTGTTCCAGTCAGCACCCTAAATTTACCTTGCTCCTCTTGTGTTCATCGGAACGTGAATGTGTGTGAACATTAGAAAGCACGTGTGAATGGGTGAGTAAGACATGTTGTATAAAGCACTTTAAGTGCTCAAAAGGAGTAGAAAAGTCTATTTATCTCTCTAACCTGCTCTGCCAGTCACTCAATTCCAATCAATTCTCCTTTAATCCCCAACCTCGCACACAACTCCCTATAAGACTTTTCATTTGCCACCTCTGTCTTTGCTGTACACCAAGCCTCCCAGTACACTTGTCTACTTTTCTCTTGGTTTCTAATAGTAATCCTGCAGACTACCTAGCTGCAGATACCATTTTGCAGTCTCCTATCTATTTCAGACTGCACATTCTGCACATTCTATGTGCTCCTTCGTGCACACTGTATGTTTCAGTCTAAAAGGTGCCAGATCAAACTCACCTGCTAACACTGAGAAAAAAGTCAGTTGCTATGGTAGCATCTTGTGCATTATATAAACAAACAGCAGAAGCAGGAACAACCTACATATACACAATAATTTTGGTGTAAAAAGATTTTTGTAAGGATTTTATGTAAGGCTTTGGAAGACTCACTGCTAACACATAGATAAGGACTCATTATCATACTTGTATTTTTGTAAAGCTCTCATGCATGTGCCTGGCACAGCCCAGATGCTGTGGAGTCATCGGTCCTGCATGGCTTCCTACTGTGAGGAAGGCATGCAGGAGTCTTTACTCTTCTCTCTCTGTCTCTGTTTCTCTGTCTCTCTCTCACACACACAATGCTAGTTTGGATGTGGCTCATGCTGTTGTAACTAATGCTTTTGTTCATTGCCCTTTATAATCTTTGTAACAGAATTAATAACCTCAGCAGTCCTTTGTCCTAAATAAGGACTTGGTTACTTAGTACACTTAAGCCCTTTTTGGTAGGTGAATCAATCTTTTGCTCCCTAGCCAACATGGCAAATGGACTGATTCTTATATAGCGCTTTTCTGCCCTCCTGGAGTACTCAAAGCGCTCTATACAGCATGCCACATTCACCCATTCTTCTATGCTTTTAAGTGCTTACTATCTACCATTCACACACATTCATACTCCGATAGATGCATCTTGCCCAAGGATATTTGGCATACAAACTGGGGGAGCCAGGGATCGAACCACCAACCTTCCAATCAGTAGATGACCTGCTCTACCTCCTGAGTTACAGCCACCCCCATGCAGTTTGTTTGGCACCACCATGTGCAAAGCGGGACCTAGAAGGAGGAGGAGGGGATGATACCATCTCCAGCTGAGTCTGGTTGAAGGTAACAGTGATGCCTGCCAAGAGAACCCAGGGGACAGGGCTTAATGTGACTGAGGTGGTGGAGCAGAGAAGTCACTGTCCGTCCCTAGGGGATATGAATGTTGATTAAACATGTGCTCAGCCTTGGATATTGAGTAATTGGTTGTGGAGCAAATGTCAAGCATTTGTTAATTTCAGTATTATGTGGGGGTTCATAGTTTGTGATCGGTGAAGGAGGACAGACATGAGACATGTCTGTTTGTTCTCAGTGAGAAAAGGTGCTACTTGTCTTTAGGTGACGAATTCAGTCATATGACTGGAATGTGATATCCAAAAATTACTAAAAAATAAATAGCATTTCTAGCACTGTGAGAGCGAACCAGAAAACCTAGAGAAAACCTATACCGGAGAACAGTTACAATCCTACTGAAAGCCACTCCCTTTTTTACATTAAATTAATTAATTACTGAACGTTTATAACAAGACAAAAATTTTAATTAAATGTCAACATTTTGACCCAAGGAGAACAGGACTTAGTTCCAGGTGAAAGGAACTCTTAATGCTTTAGAATACTAAGAGACACCAGTGCAAAAAGCAAACATAGATGAGCAGGTTTGTAAAGGCAGGAAGGTGAATGCTGTGGCAATATAGTTTAGAGCTGGAAACCATGCTGGGAAGCCTTGCTGGGAATTTGTCTCATATTGGTCAAAAATCATTATTGTCAGTCTGAAAATGTTAGTGCTGATATTAGCATTTTGTCTGAAACAGCAAGGTAGACTTACATTTGTATTCACATATTTCATAAATATACACACTGGATAAGACGTCTTTAAACTTTTCTGTTTGGTAGGAAGGGAGACTTCAGTCAATAAACTTTGACTTCAGTCAAAGTATTGACCGGTATAATGATCTGGTAGGAGAAAGAGGCAACAAACTGAAATGTCATATATTACGCCAGCTAAAGTTTGAGATATGAGTCACTTTTAGTGGTCTGGTACATAATTAAGCCATATTTCTGATAGCATTTAAAGTATTCATCTGATTTGGCGACAGTGACATTGTCTGAGTCTTCCTTCAAAATCTTTATAAAATGTAATCTGACACATTCTTTTCACCCAGACAACTCCTGCAACACTCGCGAATTAGGAGCCCTCACTGTGAATACTGGAAAAAAAAATTCTGCGCCATCATCTGTGCAACCAGAACTGCATACACCTCGTGTTTCTATCACTATTTTGTGTAGGTGCTTTGAGCTCTAAATGCAAAATCTGGATGTGGTTTATTTCTTCCAATCCAATCTAATGAGCATCATCTCTGTCTAGGGATGCAGGCTGTGGTTCTTGAATCTTCTTTGTGTGGCTGGACAGGTGTCTAACTGAATGATGAATGGCCCTGTTTCTCCCCACATAATTGGCTACTCGCTGTTTGGTCTTAGACTGCCTGCATGTCTGCTGGGCAGCTACCTCCATCTGTCAATCAACAACCTGCTGCTGCCTGGCTGGACCTCTGATAGCTATGCTAATGTGCAGTCCTCATGCCCCATTGGCTGAATGTGTGCTGGTCCAAGCTAATCCATTAAAGCGGTGACAGTAATAATCTCTCCCCAAACACAGGGCTCCAAGTGTGCTAAATGTTATTTGACCGTTCCTGTCACATTGGTGCTGCCAAGTGCACCGGTGAGGAGATGGATGAGCCTAGCTCTGGGCACTCATTCATCACCTGCTGACTTGTGTTTTTGTGCTGTATCAATAATTTAAGGGTTTCTGTGATTTTTGATTTGTTTCAATAAAGATTTTTTTTTCTCCGTTTCATTTTGTTTTGGGTAAAATTACTATACATTTGGTGTGTTTATTGTGTAAAATTTAATTTGAAAGTTCATAAATTGTTAGTCACCGTTTTCTTTAATAATGTAAATCGACTTCTTAACCAGCTATGCTTGAAAGAACAGGAACAAAATATATGTAATCAATCCAGCTCTCTTCACAATTACTACTGTTTTCTCACACTGTGTATAAATATGCTTATGTGATGAAATATCACTGACCAGGATTGAATTTTCCGATAAGCAATAATGCTAAGAGTTTATTTTTTACAATAATCGCGCTGCCTTATTGCAGTAAATATAATCAACAATAAAGAGACACGCAAGACCAAATATTTAATCTGTCCTGTGTGTGTGTGTGTGTGTGTGTGTGTGTGTGTGTGTGTGTGTGTGTGTGTGTGTGTGTGTGTGTGTGTTTACGTGCAACACTGGGCCTGGAGCCAGCCACACATGTCAACAATCAAACTCACCTGCTGTTGATAATCCTCATCAGGACCTCACTATTTAACAGAGGGGCTTAGGTTCAGTCAGTGGTGGATTGTTGAGTCTCACAGTCAGTAAAATGCTGGTTCATTAAGGTGAACCTGTCATTTTTCAGAGAGAAGCTAACTAATCATTGTGTCTTGTTTTGCCAGGAACCCTGTGAGGAGAGTGTGGAGGGAGCCGAGCACCCTTTGTAAATACTGCATTGAAAATTGTATATCACACCACAGGCCAAGACAAAATTTGTCTTCTGTCAGCCCCACTCGACCCAGCTGACCCACCTGACCTAACCGCTGTACTTGCAGTTTACCACGATTTAGCTAAAGTGTTTAGCAAAGACCTAGCTCTCTCTCCTGCGTCACCGTCCCCACGACTGTGGCATTGATTTGCTTCCCGGGGCCCTCCCTTCCTACTATCCGTCTATACAGTCTCTCTAAAATGGAGGGGAAAGTCATGGAGTATTATATTACCGATTCTTGGGCTGCCGGGAAAATTCTGTCCATGTTCCCACTTGGTGCAGGTTTTTTTTTTCTTCGTAGAAAAAAAAAGACAAGTCTCTCTGCCCCTGTACCGATTTTTGTGGTTTGAGCAAAATCATGGGAAAAAGAACAAGTACCCTTGCCCTCTTTTGTCTTCAGCTTTTGAGTTACTGCAAGGAGTTACTATGTTCACCAAGCTTCATTTACGTAATTCTTACCATCCTCTCAGAATCAGAGAGGGAGATGAATGGAATCGAATAGCTGGTTATGCCATTTGGACTCAGTAATGTAAATAGTACAGAGAGTAAAGTACAGATACCTGAAAATTCTACTTAAATACTTTAACAAAGTATTTATACTTTACCACATCTGAAAACCAGATGCGAAATTCATACTATGCATTAATAGCACTGGTATGAGTCATCCACCAAAGCAACATCCATCCTTTAACTATTGAAGCGTAGTTTGTCATTTTGGGTATGAGACATGTAATTTTAATTAATCTTTTAAAATTCACTTTAGTTTGTCTTTGAACTCAAAAGTTCAAAGACAAACTAAAAAATCTAGGTTCTCTTAAAAAGTATATGTACTGTATGTACGGCTGCAAATTTTTGGTTACCAACTTGTAAATCTTGTTCATATCCCAGTCAGCATTCCCAAATGAGAATCTATGAAAGTTCTTGCATGTCCAATGGGGCATTTATAAAGGGACTGCAGAGGCAAAAAAGCCACATTTCAGCCAAAATAAAATTCATGCCAACGTGATCAATGTTAACGAAATGGCTTTGGCCATCATGCTCACTTATGATAATACTGAATTCATTAAAGTGACTGGAAATGCCACAAGAGCAGTGCAAAAAAGTGTGATGTGAAATCAGTCATGAATAAAACATGAAAATAAACTGCACAAATAGCCAATGACTGAGGAAAAACAAATGAAAGTTCCTATCTAGAAAATGTATGCTCATACAAAACTTAGTGGCCTGTGGCAAACTTTGCCAATTATGCTTTAGGAAATTTTCGAAATTAAAGAGAGATCGTTTTATAATTCTTTTAAGTAATAGATATTTATGACTGTCAGTATCATTCAACACAGTCAGATATGCAGCAACTAAGAGTTTAAGTACACACATTTACGTATTTAAGCAGAAACTATTCTCAATTCCAATCAATCAACAGTATGGTTCCACAGGTAACAATGTCAGTCACTGAGGTGTGTAAAACACCAATTTCTTCTTCTTCTTCTTCTTCTTCTTCTTTTTTACTGTTGAGAATCTGATGTAAGTGGTCGTGGTGTACTGTCTCTTTGAAATGGTTCTGTTAGGTGTCATTGCAGGCAAAGGACAGAGGCACTGCCACCCATGAGAACTTCGTATTGAGAGGATTCATTTCATCAAGAAGAGCATTCATTGTGGAGCCAAATTGTTTCCACTGAGTCCACCCTTGACTACTTGGATTGAAGCCCGAGAAACTCTGAGGAAAACTGTCTGTTTCTACACAGTACTATCTCACACAAGCAGCACTGCTCGTTGCTGTAATCTAATTTTTTTTAAAAACCCGGAGGATCTGGAAATGCTTCACATCAGATGCTGTCACACCACCCCAGTGCTGCTGTCATCAGCACTGCTGTGTGAGCAACAGCGGTGAGCACTATTGTAATGTAAGGATTGAGAAAAGTGGCTGTGAGTTCAGAAACTTTACAGTCTTGCCCCCTTCCTCATCCCTTGCTGCTTCATGTACACCAAAGCCCTGCACATCTGTCCTTTGTGTGCATCCATCAGCCCAGACACACAGCTTAAATGATGGTTCAATCCCTGGCTATTCCAGTCTGCATGCCAAAGTATCCTTGGGCAAGATATTGGACCACACACTCACAAAAGTGAAATTGAGTGGTTGATACATTCACAAGAGTCTAACATGTAATTTGTAAAATTTGTAAAACAAAATACTTTTATGTTTCTATAGTGAACGTAATTTATTCATGTACAATCTGAATGAAATTCAACAACTTAAAACTAAATTTCTTTTATTTTTTTATTTTTTATTCTTTTTTTAGTGAGAGTGGTTAGAGTCCTGGACTTGTGATATCACAAGATCTTGCGAGATTTAAAATTTTAGGGAAATCGCTCGGTTTATAAGACGCTGAAAAGCATACAGACACCACATGTACGATATTGTGATTTATACGGGAGGATCGGCTGCTTGCGTCGGCGGCTAGGTGGCTGCAGTCCGCGGAGTTGGAGGGTGAGGCATGCATGCTGGCAAAAGTAGCCCTGGAACAGTTTGCAGAGGGCCTGGTTGGGAAGTGGCACACTGTGTCCGCTGCTATAGACCGGCGAGCCTGGAAGTTGGGGTCACTCTTGCCACAGAGAGCAGCTCAGATACCAGGGAAGAAGTGCTGGAAGTGTGGGCTGCTGGGACACCTGAGTTGGCACAGGTGTTCTGCATCGCTGGGGCTCTGGCACCAAAAAGGACGTACAGCATTCTGGTAAGGTGTCACCAGGCTTTGGTGGACACGGGCTACATGCAGACTATGATCCTCCAGACTCTGGTTCATCCCAAGGCATTACTGGAGGCAGAGTGGGTGAAGGTTAAATGTGTGTATGGGGACATCCACAAATATTCCACAGTGCTGCTGGTTACTAAATTTAAACTTTTCCACATTTTGTCACATTACAGGCACAAACACGAATCAATTTCATTGGAATTTCACGTGAAAGACCAACACAAAGTGGTGTACACGTGAGAAGTGGAACGAAAATCGTATATGATTCCAAACATCTTTTACAAATAAATAACTGCAAAGTGGGGTGTGCGTAATTATTCAGCCCCCTTTGGTCTGAGTGCAGTCAGTTGCCCATAGACATTGCCTGATGAGTGCTAATGACTAAATAGAATGCACCTGTGTGTAATCTAATGTCAGTACAAATACAGCTGCTCTGTGACGGCCTCAGAGGTTGTCTAAGAGAATATTGGGAGCAACAACACCATGAAGTCCAAAGAACACACCAGACAGGTCAGGGATAAAGTTATTGAGAAATTTAAAGCAGGCTTAGGCTACAAAAAGATTTCCCAAGCCTCGAATATCCCACGGAGCACTGTTCAAGCCATCATTCAGAAATGGAAGGAGTATGGCACAACTGTAAACCTACCAAGACAAGGCAGTCCACCTAAACTCACAGGCTGAACAAGGAGAGCGCTGATCAGAAATGCAGCCAAGAGACCCATGGCGACTCTGGACGAGCTGCAGAGATCTACAGCTCAGGTGGGGGAATCTGTCCATAGGACAACTATTAGTTGTGCACTGCACAAAGTTGGCCTTTATGGAAGAGTGGCAAGAAGAAAGCCATTGTTAACAGAACACCATAAGAAGTCCCGTTTGCAGTTTGCTACAAGCCATGTGGGGGACACGGCAAACATGTGGAAGAAGGTGCTCTGGTCAGATGAGACCAAAATGGAACTTTTTTGCCAAAATGCAAAACACTATGTGTGGTGGAAAACTAACACTGCACATCACTCTGAACACACCATCCCCACTGTCAAATATGGTGGTGGCAGCATCATGCTTTGGGGGTGCTTCTCTTCAGCAGGGACAGGGAAGCTGGTCAGAGTTGATGGGAAGATGGATGGAGCCAAATACAGGGCAATCTTGGAAGAAAACCTCTTGGAGTCTGCAAAGACTTGAGACTGGGGCGGAGGTTCACCTTCCAGCAGGACAACGACCCTAAACATAAAGCCAGGGCAACAATGGAATGGTTTAAAACAAAACATATCCATGTGTTAGAATGGCCCAGTCAAAGTCCAGATCTAAATCCAATCGAGAATCTGTGGCAAGATCTGAAAACTGCTGTTTGCAAACGCTGTCCATCTAGTCTGACTGAGCTGGAGCTGTTTTGTAAAGAAGAATGGGCAAGGATTTCAGTCTCTAGATGTTCAAAGCTGGTAGAGACATTCCTTAAAAGACTGGCAGCTGTAATTGCAGTGGAGCGGTTTTACATGACTGACTTTCTGACTTTCTACACTCTTGGAGCACTCGGGGCCCTTTATACAACATGCCTCATTCACCAGTTCATACAAACACTTTTTTCTGTGCTTAAATGCTTTGTATCTATTCTATCTGCCCCTGCCTGAGCCTGGTTCTGCTGGAAGTCTCTTCCTGTGAAAAGGGAGTTTTTCCTTACCATTATCTCCAAAGCGCTTGGTCATAGGGGGTCATATGATTTTGGGGGTTTTCTGTTTTCTTTTTATTATTGTCGGGTCTTTACCTTACACTGTTGTTGTGATATTTCTATATAAATAAAGTTGAATAGAAATTGAATGTATCTCTTGCCACATTCTTACTTTGATGGATGCATCTGAAAGCAATTTGGGGTTAGTATCTTGGATGAAGACTGGAGCAGCCAGGGATCAAACCATGAACCTTCCAATTAGTTGTTCTCATTTTACGCATTCAGGAACATAAAGCTGTACCAAATGTGATATGAGGTTGGCCTTTGTGACAAGTGAGAAATGTTCCACCCTTTAATAGATGTATTTATGGAAATATTCACAAATTATTCACTCACTTCGGTATTCTGAGTCTATATTCTTTGTTAATGAAGGATACATTCCTTAAAAAGCATTTATTTTGGTTATCCTTTGTTTTGGGGAGAACATAACACAGAACTGCAACACTTTCTTTTTTTTTTTAATCTGTAAAGAAATTTTCTGCTTTATGCCAGCAGCCTAAATGGAGCTTACTTGGATCAATAGATATCAAATAGAGAGTAAATTATCTGAATGGAATTTAATGGACCTCTTGTGTAGGTAAACAATACAGCCAGTAGTAAATTTCTCTGCATGAGGAGTTTGGAGACGGAGGGTTGGTGGTTGGGAGCAGTGGGGTCAGGGGTTGTAGAGATGTGTTAACTATAGTGTGAGGAACTGTCAAACAGACTGGACAACAGTGGCTACAAAAATGTCAGGTGAAAAAACTGGGACGACATGTGTCACTTTAATTCCAGAGCAAAGGCCACTGCTGCAAGTTTAATGTCCAGAGTGCCTGTCCAAATCCTCATCTGTCTCACACTAATCAGTAGGAAAACATTTATATTCAGAGCCTCGTGGACAGAGCTGCAGGGGAAGAAGGGTCTGGCTGACATAAAATACTGATTTCTTTATAAAACTCAGGGAATGTGACACTGATGGTCTGAGTTAGGCAAGAATATCTTTCACTGACAAGACACCGGAGAGTGACACCGGCTGGGATCACGCCCGCCATGATTTCCTCCTCTTCCTGTTATTACTCCTGCCCCATCTTACAATAAGCTATTTATTAAATAATTAAGATTTATATTATTCTTTTTTAAATGTTCATCTATGTCAGTGCATACAATACTACTAAAAATACTACTATAATATTCTATTATGCTATATGCTGGGTACATGTGTGTTTATAGCTGTTGGGAATCATAAAATTAAATGGACTTATATAGCCATTTTCTAGTCTCATTAACCACAATTTAGATAAAGGCTTCTCTCCACACTTTATTTTACTTATTCTACATTTACGCAGCAAGCGTGCTCAACCACTGTCCCATTCAAATATTCATCCACATCAAGAGAAATTTAAGGAGAATCAAAGAGGTAAACCATATGGAAACAGTCACACTACATCCCAGAAGCACACGTAAACTAACACTGTGTTGATGCATGCCCAATCATCCAGGTAAGGAAATCCCCAAAAGTTGATTCTGTTCATCTGGACATAGTGTTTTCAGTGGGAGAAATGTGCAGTGTTAATTAATACTCCACATTTACTTTCATCAGCACATGTATGCTCAAACCAAAATGATTCAGAGAAAGAAAGATTGAGTTGGCGCAAATACCGCATGCATTAAGTAATGGGTGCAGTGCATCAGCAGTATATTATCTAGGACAGTGGCTAGGGCTTGTTGACAGGATGAAGACATGATTGAGAAAATGAGACCTCAAGGAATGACCAAGTCATCAGCACCACCAACTCTTTTCTCAAAACACCTTCTTTCGATGTATTTATGTCTTATCATTTGCCGTGAAACCCACAGTAAACTCACCATGTGGGGGGTTTCAGTTCTCTTTGGACTAATTCTCTTTGCTTTTTTCTTCATTTAATTAAATTATTCATGTCTTTGTATTTATGATAAACTGTTTAGGACAAGCATCTGGATTATTTAAAATAAGGCAGGTGCCATCATTCCACTGGTATGTGGTGGTGGATACAAGGTCCAGTTTTTTGACCATTTCATTCACTCTTTCACTTTTATGTGCACAGGTGCATGTAAATAAATAGAACATCCATCCATACATACATGCATTTTCTTCCACTTATCCAGGTTTGGATGTGGGGCAGCAAGTCTAAGCAGAAAATCCCAGACCTCTTTCACCTTGGTCAACTCCCCAGCTCATGCATAAAGCAAATAATCTATGTATTGCCATTCATGGAATTAATTTTCTTGCACATAATTTTAACAACTTGTGTGCTTATTAGTAGAAACCATGCACACAAAGAAGCCATCATACTGGCAAGAGTGTCAAAGCTTAATTTTGCTTTCTCAAACCAACCTGACTTTTGACCCTTTGGAGGGCAGAGCACAAATACTGAAAACTTTCACTGGATTATTTTAATGCTCAAAAAATCTTAAAAACCAGAGGATTCTAAGGTGAGTTCTGAGGCCTCGACACTATTGTCCCATTAGTCTCTTATACTGTATCACAATACTGCATACTTCATTATGATTTTAAAATGATTTTTAAAATGATTTTTGCACTTAATGCAAGATATTTTTGCTTGAAATAAGTTTAAAAAAATTTTTGCCAATGGAACAAATGAAAATTCTTCAGATCCAAGATGCACTGTCTAAAAACAAGTTCCCATATCTCACTGAAATGTTACTCTGTAGCTGATTGTGTCTCATTTTAAGTGTGATGAGATATTTTGACTAGAAATTAGACAAATATACTTGATAAGATTTTGAGTTTTGCAGTGCACTGTGTTGGAGACAGACTGATCTTATGATATTCAGCTGGAAGTATACTCATGGTCTCAGCCTTGCTGCCATTTGAGACAAGGTAATTGTTACAGAGCCAATTACCCGAACCCAACTGACTTTCTACAATTTTTCTAATAATTTACTAACAAATGGCAATTTTGAAATAGGCTGATAATTATCAGTTGAGCTGGCATCAAGATTAGTTTTCTTTAGTAGAGGAGTTACCTCAGCATGTTTAAATCACAAGCTTGCCTCCATGAGCTATTAATAATAGACAGCAATGTGGAATCAGTGTTGGCGAGAGTCCCAGATAGGACAGAAGGAGGTAACATGTTCAAAGAGGGTTTCACCTCAGTGCTCTGAGTCGTAATTGATAAACGACTCAGGGCACTGAGGCCCATCTTCATAAAGGGAGGAACTTTTTAGACCTCAAGTCTATAATCTTTACTTACAGTGTGATTAAGAAATATGTTACAGTCTTGATCAGAAACTAATACAGTTGGTCAGTCAATGCTGAACACAACTGGTTCCTTATGCCCTGGTTCCTACCTTGAATATGGATATTTCTCCACAGTGAGTTGAAGACTTTCTTTAGTACACATCTCCAACTTCTCAAAAGTAGGGTTACTAACAAAATCATATAAACTGATCCAAACTAGGCTAATTTAAAAGCAATGTCCAAACTACAGAGTGTGATTAACGGATGGATTCTCCTGCTCAGTACCCTGGCAAAGAGTTTCTCTTAGTGTGACCCATGTAATTAGAGCACACTCTCTGGTCCCGCTTCTTAAAAATAGGAGCCACCATCCCAGCCTGAAAGGCACTGCCCAAAATTTCCACCCAATGCTTCAGATACATGTTAACCAAGACAGGCCAACACAATCAAGATGCTTGAAGTGCTCAAGGCAAATCTTATCCACCTGAGGGGACCTGCTACTAAGGAGCTGTTAAAATGCCTCAGTGACCTCAGTCCTTGTGATGGTCAAGTTGTGCCCTTGTCCACAGACCTTGCTTCCTCAATGTCATAGGAATTGAAGTATTCCTTTGAATGCATAACTACATCCTCAGTCAGCGGCACCCCATCCCCACTATACACAGTGCTACTGGATCACTTATGGTTTGTCAGAATTGCTTCATGGCCAACTGAAAGGCTTAGTCCAAGGCTCCACTTGGCCTGCCCGTACCTATATTTTGCACGGACAAGCTCAGGCTTCTTCTTCATGCGAGAAGTGACATTCCATGTCCCAGGAGCTATTTCCAATGGTAGAAATTGAATTCTAGGGCATCCACATTTGGGTGCTGGCCACATTGCACCCGATCTCTATGACACCTTCTGCAGGTGATGAGCTCACAACAGGATGGGCCAATGTTACTTCTTCTGGCTGCATCTGAGTGGACCCTGTGGCTCAGGCGCAATCCATCGAGCTGCCTCAACATGCCTGAATCCAGGATGTTTCTATATTTTGATGATTGAAATCATCAAAATTCAAATTATTACAGTAATTCCTAAGATGATTCAAAAATGATTTACAGTATTTACAGTACAGAAACGTCCAGCTTTTGAAAATTACATTAATTTGTAAACCCAATACTCAATAACTCTTTATCGTATAAAATGTAGTGTGGTGTGGAGGCATCACATCGTGGCATTGCTGAGGCAATACTGTAGCTCAGGTTACTTTGCTGACTTTTTGTGACTTAGTTGACTTGTAGAAGCTGTAAGCAACTGTCAGCAGCAGTCTTTCAGTGATTCTGGTTGTGTGTCTTGAAATAGACAGGTACGTGCTGTTTATACTTTTTGAATATTAATGTAACAAAACTTGAAATACTGTTACGGAATTTTTTAGCAGTAGGCCAAGTTTATCAGAGTTAAATTAGAAAAATCCTTAATCAAATGAAACATTGTAGCTTCCATGTACTAGAATATTGATTTTTTTTTTATTTATTTTTTTTACTTTCTGAAATAGCCGATGAATGATGGACTGTTTTACAATATTCTGTTTGTTGGTTTTTTGCATGTGACTCTCTCGTGGGCAGTAAATAATTGTGGTATTTCTGTCATAAAATATGTATTATGTCATGAATGACACCATTTCTTTTAAAAGGGAAATTAAAGGGAAAGAGTGTTTAGCAATCTCCGGCTCACAGTTTGTGCGCTCATGAACTTTCCCGGGAGTTACCGTTTAATGTTCTGCTCAGTCATTTGGTAGAGCACATTTTGAGTCCCTATGTTTTTCTGAAACATGCACTGAAATTAACTTAAGCTGTTTCAGCAATTTCTACCACTTGCTTTTGATCTGTTATTGTCAAAAGATCCACTGGATGTCAATCTGCCTTTAAGTGGTAGACCTCATCTATTAGCTTCCTTACAGGAAGTTAAACAACAACAAAGGGACGCTAGAAATGTGTGGACTCTGTTTGGACTTTTGTTTTTTTAGAAAGAAATAAAAACTCTCCTGATCATTTATTGGTATTTATATTATACGTTTATTTCTACTACATGAAATTAATACTAGAATGATTTCATAAGTATGCTTAAAAGCATATCTAAAAACATTTTCAACCAAATAATTAAATTGTCATTTAGGTGCACAGGTAGCAATGCTGAGATGATCAACTTATAATGCTGAAGAAATTTGTAAAATCTGAAAATTTACTGTTCATCACATTTAATCCTATTTGATCTAATACTTGAAAAATATATGTTAAATGTCTAGAGAAAAATATGCAGATCTATTTCCATTGTGGGTAATTCTAGTGCCTGGCATATATTGGTGCACTGACATGTTACAAATTTATTAACACTGCATGGCATATCATTTTTGGTTTTTATTTTATCCTAACAAATAGATAGGATAGGATAGGATAAGGCCATGCAGTCTGATGTCTGTGGGATCATGCCTCTTTTGACTGTTAAACTGTAGAGCAAAGAGAAAGATATCCATACACTGCTGATGGCTGATTTGTGCCTAAAGTCGACATATAGCAGGTACTGATCTTTCTGACATGCTAGTACACATGTACAAGATACCAGCATGGTCAAGATATATATGTCCATCCTTCCACTTATCAATGTTTGGATACATCTTTGACCTATGCACCAAATACAGCTAAGTTGTCTGTAAGGGAGATTATGACCTATTGTGCAAGAAACCAATATCTCTTAAAAGGATTTGATTGCAGTCAACCACAATTTGAAGCAAATCAACATGACAGCATCTAGAACTGACCAACCATCATCCTCCTCTAGACACATTGATACATCGCCAGACCCTCACAACCACTATCAAATGTGTGTTAGCACAAGTGCAGACATTTGCCATGTCGATGTGACAAAATGGAATGGTGCTAATTATGTCACAATTGTTTGTAAAGGTGTAAATCCCAGAAATACAATATGTTTCTTGACTTGAATGTACACCAACAGTGTTTTGAGAAATACCTCCCACAAATATAAGGATTCTAAAGCCCCAACACTTAATGTTTCAGGTGGTTCTCTTGAGCAAGGATTACAGCTTTTGCTGGGAAGTTTTAAGAGAGTCCAAGAATTTTATTTGATTTTCTCTTATCTGGTTATGTATTCGGAGTTTTAGCACTAACAGAATTTCAACAATTTAGTTGAGGCCTCTATTTTAAAATTGTAGGGTTGTTTAAATAAAAAATAAAATAAAGACTCTTGTTACTGTTGCCTCAACTGAGTAAGAAAAATACAAAGACATTTTTTTCATTGTTTTGTTTCGCCCTGACAGCGGTTCTTCTAATTTGGGGCTATTGAATTTATTAGCTATCTTATAGAAATGAAAACATAATTAGGCTCAAAGCACTTAAAAGCCACATTTATATAGTGCTTCACTATATGCACGGTAAGCATTTTATCTAACTCATAGCCACTGCGAGTTCCGTAGGTTTGCCGTTATTTCAACCTATAATATTAAAGGTTTGTTCTTCGACGGCTTCGGCGCTTTGCTTTTATGAGGAAAAAGCAAAGCTCGTGCATCATGTGATACAGCTTTCTGCTCGAGCTCTGACCCATATTTCAAATAGATTTGCCTTCGTTTCCGACAGCCTTCAAAACGCATTAATGTTCAGCATAGGAGATGCACGAATTAGGCCCGTTACAGCGGAGCTCCTCGGCCTGGAAAAGAACACGCACAAAATCGCTTCCTGCGACATTCTTTAAACTTTTTTTCTTTCACTGTAGTTGGCTACAATTTGTCACTGTGAGGCCTTTAAATGCAGTTTTGCACCTTTCGTTTCTGGTAGTATTAAAATATTAACTGAACACACACGGAAAATAGACCGTGGAATACAATAAGATGATGAAATAAGCGATACGTGTTAATTGTTAAACAACAGTAAATACTAAATATAAACCACTTTTTTCTTTTCCATTTTCTTGCTTAGGTGTTCTGTATATAAATGTGAACAGATCGAAACAGTGGCCTGGCACTTCACATGTAACTCTGTTATTACTGATTTACTGATGATTAAAGCCACAGTTAAAAGACGATGTGTTTCCTTCTTTATTTGGTGGTTAGCATAGTCGCATCACGACAAGAAGGTCCTGGGTTTGAATCCAGTCTGCAGCCTTTCTGTGTGGGGTTTGTTGTCCCCGTTTTGCGTGGGTCTCTCCGGGCTCTCCCTCCCACGGTTTAAACACATGTATGAGGGTATTTTAAATTGAAATTGGCCGTAGGTATTTTACTAGTGCTACAACAACAGATAGATAATAATAATAATAATAATAATAATAATAATAATAATAATAATAATAATAATAATAATAATAATAATAATAATAATAATAATAATGGATCGATTTTTTTTTTTTTTTAGCATTTATTAAACATGTATTAAGAGTTTGCTGCTCTTCAGTACAAAGCGCAGATAATCGGTGCAGGCTGACAGTGATAAACGAGCTGTTCGCTGCATTAATGTATTTATTTATTATTCCATATGTGCTTAATTTAATGATGTTGTCCTGTTAATAATTAGTGTTATCACACACACACATACACCCAGAGCAGCAGCCACGGTAGTCATATTGGAGTGAAAGCTGGAGCTTCCGCCTTGTTTCAGATTTTCTTGAAATCGCCCATCCATCATCTCTGCCGCCATCAATCGAATAATACGAGACAACTGCAATTTCGTCTCGTATCGAACCACAGATACGTGACCTGCTCCACGAACCGCTGCTGCGGCCTCAGCTGCTTTCTCCTTAGGCCCGCTGTTCAAGTAAAACACAAAGCTCTGCTCCGTGCTCGTTTTTGCTTTCCTCCGTAAAGTCTTTATTTACTTTTAGTGCAGATTTGTTGTCCGTGATTTGGTGCTACAAAATGATTTTAAACATTGTCAGGAATTCAACTCACAACCATCATCTCATATTCCCTCATCCAGATCCTTCCATCCAGGAGTCTAAAAACTGTGAGATGTCAAACAGAAGAAAGAAATGCAGAAACAAACAATCACAGAGTTTTCTTACAAAATCTTGCTTTGAGCTTGGCTACAAAACGTGTCCGTGAGAAGAGCTGCAGTCTAACGTCTAACAGATCACAAGCACGAATATGGACTGAAAGAGCCAAACAAAGAGCACAAATCTCTACAGCACAATCGAGTTCCCATCGTTTTAGAAACATATGGGTTTTTTCTCATCAAGGTGTGTGTGTGTGTGTGTGTGTGTGTGTGTGTGTGTGTGTGTGTGTGTGTGTGTGTGTGTGTGGTTTTCGTTGTACAGTTTTTTTTAAGAGGTGGTCAAAAGGTAGGGGTGTGTGTGTTGGGGAGGGTGGACAGGAAAAACAAAGAAGTCTGTCTTTGTAGAAAAATAAATAAATAATTTAAAATGAAACAGAGGATATGTTTGGTTCTTCCTCTCTATAGTCATTGCTCTTCTAATTTCCTGTGCAGACGCAAAGCTCCTCAGCTCACATCAAAAATCTGTGGGCTGAGTTGATGACACGTTTCCGTGGTGATCCTCCACAGGCGCACGCAGGATGTGGGAGTGGTACTGTCAGGTAGATGTACGGTCAGAAGTGTGACTTGTCAACAGATCTGTGCAGCCAGAAGGAGATCCCTGAGCCAACCATGAAGGCCTGGACACAAAGAAAGGAGATGAGTCCACAGCTGCTCTGACCCACTGACCCACAACATGTCCTGTCTCTGAAAAAACACTTTAATGTAGATCTTGCTCTAAGACATGCCATAGAAACTGTCTCTTATCTGATCATATCCTAATAACATTTACATTTACAATGATAGACTACACAGCATTGGCAAGTAGGCTTCATCACAGCAGATTTTAACCATTAGAGGAAAAGTTACTCATAATCATCTCACAGATGTAACGGTATGTACGGTTACTTTCAGTACCAATTAGAAATGAGAAATATCCTGTCTCAGAGTGACGCTGAAAAACTAGTTGATGCATTTAGTACTTCTAGGCTGGACTACTGTAATTCATTATTGTCAGGAAGTCCTAAAAACTCACTGAAAGCCTTCAGTTAATCCAAAATACTGCAGCAAGAGTCCTGACAGGGACTAGAAAGAGAGAGCAGATTTCTCCAGTATTGGCTTCCCTTCATTGGCTCCCAGAATTGCATTAAAATCCTGCTCCTCACATACAACGTCTTAAAAGATCAGGGCTCATCTTATTCTATTGACGTTGCTGTACCATATCACCCAATTAGAGCACTCAGACTGCAGGCTTATTTGTGGTTCCTAGAGTATTTAAAAGTAGAATGGGAGGCAGAGCCTTCAGTTTTCAGGCCCCTCTTCTATGGAACCAGCTTCCGGTTTGGATTCTGGTTTTTGAATATTCTTCGATTTTGTGTTTTTCATGGTTTAGTAATTTGTATTTCTTTCTTCTTTAGTTATTCTCTTTTTATATTTTGTGGTTTCTACTTCTTAGGTTTCACTACTCCTCTGTGGTCCATGTATCATGTCAAGTTAATTATGTTCTGTTCCCCAGTTCCAGTGTCGCGTCTGTGTCTCAGCATGTTTCCTGTTTTATTATGATAGTCCCTCGTCTTGTGTTTAGTGTGTTCAGTTTTGCTTCCTCCCTGTCCCATTGCTTCTGATAAGCCACAGCTGTGTTTCCCTCCTGTTTTCCATCCCCTCATTATCAGTGTGTATTTAGTCCTCTGTTCTCCTCTGTCTGTTGTTGGTTCATCTGCTTGTCTTCCCTCATGTTTCCCCAAGACCCAGGTTTCATTTTTCAGGTTCTTGTATTGTTTTTCTATGCATCTCGTGCTTTTGTGTTTAGCTTCTCCCAGTTTAGGTTTTGTTAGTTCTATCTCATTCTTCCCTCACTTTAGTTTGTTTGCGTAGACCTCAGCAGATGTGACACAGATACCACAACTTTTAAGATTAGGCTTAAAACACTCCTTTTTGCTAAAAAATATAATTAGGGCTGGATCAGGTGACCCTGAATCCTCCCTTAGTTATGCTACAATTCCCTGCTAGGCCCACATCCTCATTTTTGACAGCATTTTTTTTAGTAGATAAAGGTGAATGGCTTAAACATGAATTGAGCTGCCGTTTGGGGAAGGCCTCGGAGGGGACTGGTGGTGGCTCCTGGGCCTGGCAGATCCCCAATGAAGGCATCTCGCATGAGAAGCAGTAACAACTGTGATAATAATTACTAATAACAGTAATAATAACTATTCATACTGTGCGGTATGAAGGCCAAAGACCTCTGCAGTAACATCACTGGTAGGCATAGCGCAGATAAGCAGCCCGTGGCCTCAATAAGGTTGTCGAGGATTCCATAGAGTGGAGCGGATGGGCTCAGAAAAATCGGGAAGAAATGGTGGGAGAGGAGATCAAAGAAAATTTCAGACAATGAAAGACCTTGATAGATGAATGAGGGGAACTCTCGATCAGGTAGCTAGACTCTACAGAAGCTCTGACAGTGACACATGCCGGGATTTTGAGACTTGTGGTAATGGCTTGACGGCTCGTGAGCTTGTCTTGGAGTAGAAGATGGAAAGGGGATGCCTGGTTGGTTAATTTACTTTGGATAAGGCAGCGATAACTACTGTGCCAATTTCTGAAACGAAGGTGACAGTAAGCAGTTTTGGAAGGGTTAACTCAACACTTGCTGGTGGGTGACTTTGCTGAATTTCACAGAGGTGGCGAGCAGCCGGAGTTACTTCATAACTGGATCTAGCGGAGAGAAAATGACTGGATGGATCAATGTAGCAGACCGGATTGTTGGCTGGCAAGAAAACTGCTAGAAAGTTTCCTGGGACGGCAGGTGTCAGCGGCGTTCGGTTACTCTGAAGCACCGCGTTGACGTTCAGAGTGTTTGGGTTTCTTGGATTGCCTGGAGGGAAATCGATGAAGCAGAGCTGTGTAGTTCTTCATCTGATGTGGTGACGGACAAGAGGGCGATTGTAAGCAAATGGAAGGGTGAGTAAAATTACGTTACTCTTGTGAGATAAGTTGTATTAAAGATCTTCTCGAAAGAACAAGAACGAAACGTGTTCTCACGAAAACGGGAACAAACAGCTTGTAGAACTTGGGGGTCATATATAATATAAGAACTGGAAGGGCCGTGTTTGGAGGTGTGGTCCTGCTCCGGAAATTCAGATCATTTTTCTCCAATAGGTGTAGGCTGCAGGTGGATTTCCATGATGAATTGAGTATTTCTTCTTCAGTCACCTTTCTCAGTATGTGTTTATACACCTCTCTGTCTTGAATCATTACTTATTTCTGGCTCTCTTCCACAGCGTGGCTTTTGTTCTGTCCTGTCTTTTAGCATTCAAGAGAATTTTCTTTTGAAAGGCCAAACCACTCATAGGCATCCTGTTCACACAGTAGTAGTCACAATAGTAGTAGTGAGATAGCCACACGATAGTGAATAATATATATCAAAGAAACTGTCATATTTTACAAGTGCCAGAAAAAAAAACTGCTACTGATGCTTTTCAGCTTTTATTATGAAAGTCATTTACAGCCTCTGTGCGGTCGAAGGGTTTGGTGGCAAAGGCAGTGCAGGTCTTTTTTCTTTTATGTTTTGTAACACAGCAGCTTCCATTTCCACAACACTTAATGACCTGACAAACTTAGTTTATCTTGCTCTCAATTGTCCTGAGGGATAGCAGCTACTTTTCTTTTCCAAGTCAGGTTTTACAAGTCTACTTGTGTTTTGTTTTAGGATTTTGCTTTTTAGTAAGATTGAAGTAAGGCCTTCAATCCTCAAGGAGCTACTGAGGATGGGCTTTGTCAGCTAGAGGAGTGAATTCATAAAATAAAGTAATGTGAAAAAAATGTTGTTTTGCATATTTGTCATACATGTTTCAGATCATCAAACAAATTTTAATGTTACAGATAGATACTTAAGTAAATGCAAAATACAGTTTAAAATAATTATTTCATTTATTAAGGGGAAAAAACAATTAAAACCCCCTTGTCACAAAGATTAACCAGCAATTTCTGGAAAGCTCAAGTTTCACTAGCTGCACCAGGGTTGAGTACTGACAGACCCATTGGATCAATAAATCATTTAAATAGAACCTGTCTGACAAAGTGAAGCAGGATAAAAGATCTCAAAAATCTTTTATGATCTAAAGAAACTGATGACACACAAAATCACCAACATCTATCAGTCTAAAAAGTGTTACAAAATAATTTCTACAGCTCTGGGATTCTAGCAAACCATGGTGAGAGCTATTATCCATAAATAGAAAATCTTGGAACAGTGGTGGACCTTTCAGGGGTGGTCGGCTTATCAAAATTACTCCAAGACAGACTGACAAGTCTCCAAGAACTCACAAAAGCACCTATAACAACATCCAAAGACCTGCAGGTCCCACTTTTCATGATTAAACAATAAGAAAGTGACTGGGCTAAAATGGCATCTGTTCCAAGGTAAAAACCACTGTTGACCAAACAGAACACAAAGGCTTGTCTCACATTTTCACATTGAGAACTTTTTGGAAGATTTGCATCCAATTACATCTGACATAAAACTAGCATACACCTCTCATAAAAAAAAATCATAGCAACAGTCAAATGTGGTAGTGTA
Source organism: Aulonocara sp. 'chitande type north' Nkhata Bay (assembly GCF_057382095.1). Lineage (NCBI taxonomy): Eukaryota > Metazoa > Chordata > Actinopteri > Cichliformes > Cichlidae > Aulonocara > Aulonocara sp. 'chitande type north' Nkhata Bay. The sequence goes on along the minus strand of NC_141358.1, from coordinate 34,125,499 downwards.
ATGGTCTGGGATTACTTTGCTGCTTCAGGATTTGGATGACTTGGCCAATGATTTTCTGGTAGAGAGCAGAATTCATCAAAGATCAGTTTGTGCCCTAAAGCTCAAGCACACTTGGGTTATGCAACAGAACAATGATCTGAAACATTCAGGTGCGGCAACTATGCAAACAAATTAGAAATCAGGAAGAAATCAAATTCTGTTTCACAGATGTATGAGACAAAATATGAACTATATAGGTCCTAGAAGACCCAGAGGAAATACTGTGAGAAAGAACACCCACCTGTCTTCGGTATTTTTCTCTCAGACAAGATGATAATCTAAGGTACGAAACAGGATTAGGGCCACTGAAAAAAAGTGGGCATGTCTTTTTTTTCTTCTTTTCCAGAGTTCTGAGAAAAAAGTCAGAATTCTGACTTTAATCTCAGAATTCTGATGAAAAAATCAGATATCTGAGAAAAAAGTCAGGATTCTAAGAAAAAAGTCAGAATCCTGACTTTTTTCTTAGAATTCTGGAAAAGAAGAAGAAAAAAAAAAGACGTGCCCACTTTTTTTTTTCCAGTGGCCCTAATCCTCTTTCGTACTAAAGAGTAAATGTGCAGGGAAATGTCACACATTAGAGCGGACTAATATGTTTCATGTAACACTGATGAACTGCTAGCTGTGAGAATGAATCCATATTTCTGAAGGAACTCTATTTTGTTTTTGTCGTTTGAAATCATTTTGAATTCAATCTGAATATATGCACTGCTTGGATTCCCCTGGTGGCTATGATGAAGTTTGTGATTAAATGGACAGTTGTGGCTCAGGAGGTTGAGGGGAACATGTGGAACAGCAATCCACATGTCAAAGTGTCATTTAGCAAGATACTGAAGTTATACCTGATACAGTCATCAGAATGTGTGTGTGCGTGTTTGTTGGTACGGTTGGAGTCTATTCCATTTAAGCCTACCACAATACTTGTGTTTATTTTTGATTATATTTTGTATTATAATTATTTAGCTGATTGGACTCTTGCATTATTTCACTTTGTTGCCTCAAGGTCCTTATAGCACAATGTGATTTGTGCTATATACATAAACTGAATTGATTTTTTTTTCTACTAAAATTAGTCGCTTATTTTTTCATTTTTGCATTGCAATATTTTAATGAACTGAAGCTATTTTGTTTTGGGTTTTAATATTTTGTCTGCTGTGACACAATACATCTAACTGACTAAACTATTGCCTGAGTAGCTTTAAACTAAACTGATTCTGTAAATTCAAACATTACCTCAAAGAGTGTTTCTGTTTTAATCCAACAAAAATTGCTATTAGTTTAAAACTGACATGTGCAGTACATAACATAGCATATGGTGGACCAATCAAAAAAGAGTGCACAACAGAGGAGTATAAAATTGTGTAGATTCAGTCATCTGTTCTGTAATGGCTAAATGTTATGGTTCAGGCTTTATTGTGCATGGAAAAACCCTCATATTACTCCAAACATAGCTCTCTTTCTTGATGCAGTCTGGAAGAGATTTATTGCCACTATCAGCATATGCACTCACCAGAGATCAGGAGAAACTAGACAGTCAGTGATCATTCACAGAGAAATAGTTACATTAAATACCTTACAAAAATATACAGATAGCACTGATTCAGAGCGCTCAATGTTTCTATGTAGATGTATGTTTTAAAATAAGCCTTGTGAACTTCATTAACAGAGCCCTGGAATTATTAGACAGGGAAGAGAGGGCTGCACTGGCAAAAAAAAAAATCACCCTGCTAAAAAAAATGAGCAAATGCAGCTCCTATTTACATATAAAAAGCTCTATTAATCAAGGTAAGTGTCATTACAGCATGGCTCATTGAGCAGAGGAGAGTGGGTGTTAAATAAAATTCTCTGTGGTTGGTGCCTCCGGCAGGCGATATGTCTTGATTTGAGAACTGTCAGCAGAGGTGAGAAGCTGATAGAGGGTGGAAGGGGAGACAGAGGGGGGAGCATTACCCGATTCTTAATCAAATTGCAGCGGGAGAAGAGAATGAGGACAAAACTGGCGGGTTGGGGGTGGAGAAGGAGAGAGAAAGTGGTTGAAGTTAGATTTAAAATGGAGTGTGAATCTGTTTCCCCCACAATGACTTGTTTACTGATGTTTACTGAGAGAAAAAAAAGCTTTTTATTCTGAAAGATGGTCTGACTGACCCCACGGATGTTTAAAATCTGAACTGACTGAAATAATCATCTACAAAAATAATATAGTTTATATGTAAATAATTGTTTTAAAAAAAAGAAGAAAGGAGTCTGACAAGGCACCAATCCTAAAGCCTTGTGCAATGCATGAACTTGAGCCAAAAAGATGTCATTTGTGAAACCATTAAGAAGATACTGACATTCTTTCTTATTTCAGTTTCATATCTATTTGTAAAAGAATAACTGAAAATCTCTAATTCCACAAGTTTGTGCTGAGATACCTAACGCTGGCATTACCATGACAATTAAAAGACCTTGCTGTGTTAGACTGTAAACAAACTGAAAGAGCAGAGTGGAAGACCAAGTAATAAGAGATAAGGAGAAGTGAGTTCAAGAGTTCAAAATTGCTTTTCTGGGATGAAACAAAATGAAAAGTGACAAAAACTTTACTTCTTACTTCACCCTGTTGTTCAGGCTTGCCTCAGTGGAGTGAATTTACATGTAGTGCCACTGCCCATCCATCCCCATATTCATACCCATGCTACCCATCGGCCCTGCAAGTAAAGTAAATACACTGTTAAGAACCACCAACACAAGACAGAACAGTCCTGCACAGTATCACAGAAACCAATTGAATTTTTCAAAATATTCATAAAGGACTTTTAAGTTCAGCATCAACCTTTCTTGAGTAAAAATACACAACATAACTACTTTTATATTTACTTGTTTAATGATAGGTTTCACTCATAAAGTGATGTGCTCTGAATCAAATGTTGCATTTATTATATATGCCACTTCTTTGACTTTTGGTTCTTTTTTGCATTTTCAATGAAGACTATAGACATAGATAATATAGACATGTTCCTCTATGGTTGTTGCCACTTCCTAACATATAAAACCTGCTTTGTGTCACTTTATATCTTTATCCTGTCCTTCTTTTTGTATTATGTTCAGTATTACTTATATGTCTCTCACACGAGGAACTTGAACAGCGGTACAACCTTAATTTGTTCCCCCGTTTACGGGGTTTTAAAAAGCTGATGCAAACGTCGGGGTTTTTTTTTGTTTTGTTTTTTTAAAATAGAAATTGTATTTTTACATTTTCACTTCATAGTGATACACTTATACGCATGCAGATGGACTTTCTTGACCTATGCACTGGCCTGACCCACATACTCTTATTTTCTGTCCACTGGGGCTGCATTTAACCATGCCCTCATTTTCATTAAGATAAGGACAAATAACAAGGTTTACTTTACTAGACCATAGAAACTCACGAGGACAAGATGAAACCTGTTACACTGATTTTGTCCGTCATGATTATTTTTTTTAAATAAATGTTTGAGCGATTACTCACCACCAGGTCGAAGATTCATGTGCTGCTGCCCATCAAGAACAAAGCCTCCCATTGGCTGGCCATCTGGACTGTAAGCTGTACCCTGACTTACTGTGAGAGAAGATGAGAAATAAGACTATTGGTTAACTTGAGGTTAAATTTCGACCCCAATTCATACTGAAGGAAAGGAACTATTAGCAGTATAGTGAACACTGAACCTGCTCTGTTCGACTGGTCAATCATAGGCTGGACTATTCTCCTCCTTGCATTGATAAACCTGGAAAACAAAGATCAGTAACAATGAAAATGCTTAAATATTTTTTATTAAGTTCAATATTCTTGACCCTTGAGAACAGATACATGATCCAAAAAAAGAAAAAAAAACCCTGACGTGAAAGAATACTTTTTTCGACTTTTTTTTAGAAAATAAATTACAGTTAGTTTCTTTCCCAGTGGTGTTAGTACACAGAGATTTCTGATAACTTTGCACAGAAATTAAGTGCATTCTCTGTAAAAACACATCCTCTAAAATGCCATCCCTCTTGTAATTATCAAAAATGAAGAAGACGAAGTGTTTTGTCACCTAAAGTCAGTATTTATGAACACTTTCACTGTAATTTGGAACCTTTCCGTGCGTCTCCAGGGACCTGACCAAAAGCCTGTTTTTTTCCTTATTAAAATAATTTGGGTCACTTTGAGAAAGTAACACAACCTACACATGTATTGATTTGGGTTCAGACCTGTAGCTGTGACATGACAGCGCTAACCACTGCACCACCCTGTGTCACCTGTTCATTCAGTAATGATAATACTTATTATAAGTATTAAAATTACCTGTATTTAACTCATAAGCATTACTTATGTGTTAAATATAGGTAATTTGGGCATTTTCAGCAGCAAAAGTCAGGTTTTATGTATATTCTGCACTGCACAAAGCAAAAATGTTGAACATATGAAGATGCTTACTTATCTGGTTTTACACCAACTTACCAGTTGTTCACTTGAAGAATGGTGAGACCTGTGTCCTGTGCTAGCTGCTTTTTCTGTTCCTCTGATGGGTATGGGTGCTATTAGCAAAAAGGAAGATAGACTAATAGATAAGTGATGCACAAATTAACTCTGCAAACACACAACCTGGTCCTGTTTTGGCTCCCAAACATTTTACACTAAAGCATGTGGCTTTGTGCCACAGCATTTAGCATTAACCGGGTGGTATATAAAATTATTGGATGGTATACAATGGTAGCTTTTATTTGGGACCCAGTAAGGCCAGGCCACTCCCCAACCCTCCCTGTCTTGATTCAACCTCTTTTCCTCTGGCCCCAGTCCCTTTGCAAACTCTGTGTTTGAGTGTGTGTGAGACTCTGGGAGAAGGGTGGCAGATGGCAGACAGAAGTGACCTGTCTACTCAAAGCAGGGTCGTGGGCCAGTCTCCATTCTGCTGCTGTCAGGCCATCTCCCGCAGTCATCGTTGAAGGATGAGCTTTAAACTACTTTTCAGGGAAAGTCAGTGCAAGCACACACACATACTGGTTTCCTTTTTTTTTTTTTTTTGTATGTTTGTCACACTTAAATATTTTAGGTCATCAAACACAAACATACACAAAATATTAACAAGAAATCAGGAAGGGGGCAAACACTTTTTCACAGCACTGTATATTATTACATTTACATTCAGACGTCCACAAAGACACACTCATATACTTACAAGCTTAAACACAACCATATATATTACAAATACACACACGCAAGCATTTGTACAGTAGGCCTCCAAATATCACGAGAGATGCACAGAGAGGAAAGAAGAGACACCAATTTAAATAACCAGAGGGGAAAATGCACAGTTAGCTTTGTGAAATCAAGTGTGTGATGGTGGATAGTCACACACTTGTAATAAAACACACACAGTCTATGTACTGAGGATGCTTTTTGCCCCCTCCTAGCTCTCAGCTGGCAGAAGAGTAGCATTTAAAATACTCTGAAAGAAGTAACATAATGTACTTTAGATAATGTTGTTTTGGATTCAATGTTAGATAACTTAACTCATTTTCTCAGCTTTTTCCAGTACAAATGGCCACACTGAGAATGACTTTTTCATGTTTGAAATTCACTCCAAGAACGATGCTGTAAATGATTAGTAAACAGCAAACAGAATGTTTTTTATACAGCACCTTTCTACTCAGTACTCAAAGCCATTCACACATTTACACTCCGATGGAGCAACTTGGGGTTAGAAACCTCCCCAAGGATATTTGGGGAGGATTGAACCACCAACCTTCCTGCTCTACCTCCATGTAACCCCATTCATGGGTGTTACATGCAAACAAGTGCTTAAATTCAAGGTGAGAGAACATCTTTTCAGCTGACACTTATGAACACTTATGAAAGTTTGCTCTACAAACTCTGACACCAATCTTTGAATGTAGAGAGATAAAGGTTTGCATGGAAACCAATAGATATCGTTCTGCTAATAAGCAGGTAACGGATAATCTACTGAATTAAATCCTTGCACTGCTGCTTTTTATACAGCACTCTCGCAAAACCTTTAAGAGCTTTAAGAAGAGATAACAAAAGCAGGAGGGGACAGCTACTGATGGATAGAAACATCCCCACTGCCCCCACAGACATCTAACCACAGGCCTCACACTGTAATGTCTGACAAAACATAATCCCGCTCCTTTCACACCCTCAACAAGTGATGAATGCTTGAGCGCTTGGGTGTTGCAAAAGGCCTTTGAGGGGCCAAAGTCCCCTTGCACACTTTTCATAGACACATCCTGCCATGGCAAATACTTGTGCTTAACAAATTAGGCCTGAAAGGAGATGGGAACACAGAGGGGATAATTCAACTATCCTTGTCTTTATCTACAGAATCTAAAGGTGGGCTTTGGAAAGGAAGGGATTACTCCAAGTCCAGGACCTGTGTGGGCCTTTTAAAAACTAAACAAGTGAGGGGTTACAGCACATCTAAGAGTATAAGAGGTAGAAAAGGTGAGGAGGCTGTGATCATTGGATAAAACGTGATGCTGTCCTTGTTGGATGTGCTCAACATCTTTACAGAGATGAGCTTCTTTTGAATGAAAGGCTTCTGATGTTGATTTCTGAAGAAAATGCCTGGACTGCTATTTCAAAAAAGGGACCTTTAGTCACAAGTTCCTCTTTGCTCCGTTCTCTTGCAATGGAACAAAGACGAACATGGTTTCAAGATGCATTCGGAAAACACAGAAAAACAGTGAGGACTCATTTCAAACAACTTTTGCCTGATGGCGCGGCCTTAGCTGGACGACATTACATTCTGTCCTCGTGCACATTGTAGGGTTTCTATTACAAAGAGGAGAAAATGTTGCAGTTGTATAAAAAGCCACAGCTAGATGTGGCTTGTCTGAATGAGGCTCTGTTCGCTTACTGTAAGGTGCTGGAATAGCCACGCTCTCATTATGTTTGTCGCCACTTTGGGGAAGATGCCTCGTTTCTTCTGTCTCTTCTTGTCTTGGTCATCCTCATCTCCCGTGCCTGGTGATGCCAAGCTGTTGTCAAGGCCGTCACCTGCAATCAGAAACAAAAGGAGTCATATTATCAGGAAGCTTTAACATGGCCCGATCTCTCTATAGAGCCACGTTCTCCTTTATGGCACGGCAGTACAAATTTCTTTGTCTCACCTCTGCTTTACTTCCCGGCCACTGGATAATGAAGAGGAGTTTGTAGCATAGGAGCTCAGTAAAACCAAGAGTTATTAATTCAATGTGAGCCACGGCTTTGACATGAGGTAATGACTGCAGGAGCTGTGCGGCTGACATGAGATAATGAATGTTCAAAATGCAGTCAGACTGTGTTCTATGTACTCGTATGTGTATGTGACCTCTGTTTGAAGCAGGACTGAAGTAAAAGTGGGGACAAACAAAAACAGAAAGCCAAGCTTGTAAATGAAGTATGAACCCAGTGTGTTTAAAGTCACAGCGATGTGTCCGTATGGGCGACTAAGGCAGAACGAGGGGGTGTGGGTGGATGGGTTGTTAGAGCGTGAATCCTTCTCCTTGCAGTTCAGTATGACCATCCAACACACACACTCCCCCTCCCCCTTCCTTCATCAACAATACAAGTGTCAGGCTGTCTGCATCACAGCATCATTCCTGCTCTGGATCCTGCTATTAGCAGCATCTCTGTTTGATTTCAGCAGGAAGCTGGCGCGGGTCAAAGCAGGAGGCTTCCTTTAAGCTGAGATTTCCGCTCCCACAAGCTAACTCACTCCAACTTGCAACACAAGGGGGACTCTGGTCTCTCTCCTTCTCTGACATTAATTGTGCATCATGCGAGATGATTTACTTTTAACAGTGGTGGTTATTTTTCTTGCCCTCGGGGCAGAGAAGCCTTGAAAGCCTGCCTGGAGGGTATGTGAATAATGCATCTGAGAGACTCCTCCCCTGAGGCGAGACAGGAACCCTACTTTTCTTAAGAAATGCCCTAGTATGTCTTTTTGTTTTTAGAGATGCATCAATCAAATGTGCCTATATGAGCTATATTCATGCATAAATATTTCAGCTAATGAATATTGACACTAAAAAGCCCTGTTCCAGGGTCAGGCTCCAGGGGCTGTGGGAGTTTTACGGATGGTGTCCACCAGCTGTAAGTCAGAGACAGGATAGCGTTCCTGTTGCTTCCGTCCCCTGCTGCTGTCTTCCTGTTTGTTTGTCCAGCTGCTGTCACTGCTAACTTCAACATGATGATAATTAACCAGCATAAAATTGTATTCTTACTTCAACTCTTTAGGAAAAAATGTAACACGAGCACATTCGATTCAGACTGACCTAATCATTCTAATTAACTACATACGCACCGACACTGACATATAGCGGCCAGAGAAACTGAACCCAAAGAATATTCAAATCTCCACTAAAATGATAGCTGTGTAAGAAAGACAGAGAGAAAAGGTCTTGCTCAGCTTAATTGTATCAAAGGGAGGCACACTGTTCCCTCTCCACCCCTCATCCTCATCACTGGTCTGCTCCTCTCCTCTCCTTTCTTCTGCTCCAGAGAGGGAAAAGCCGCAGGGCATATCCTCTGCTACACTAATCGCTTCTGACTGTTCTCCGGCAACTCAGCCAATCTAACCAGTGTGTGACAGTGCAGTCTCAAAGTCATATGCCCGTGCAAGTCTCCCATGCCCCTCTGCTCCCACCCTTTTTCATCTCTACTCCCCCTCCCTAGTTAAGTCTGCCTTCCAGTGTCTGCACGCGTGACACACGAGGGGGTACAAGGAGGGGGGAAGATACCGCAGGGATGACTGGAGTATTGCCCCGGGGTGAAGAAAAACACACACAAAAAATAGCATCCTGAGATATCAACACAAGTCTTCCTTTTTTTTTTTTTATACCTCCTCAGCTTACTCGATAGATAGATCTGGTTCTACTGACCGCTCTGAAAACCAAACAGTCAGACAGCCCTTTGGCTGCTCATCTGGTCTGGTACGTAAATGGCGTGACCCACAGTAAATGTGATATTTATTATATGTTTAAAGGAAAATAATCATTTTTAAAAAGCAGTGAAATGTTTTTAGAAAAAAAACAAACCCAAAAATAACATCTAGATATTTAAATTGTTTTATATTAATCTCCCCACTGGACATGTTGGTAAGTGAGAAGCAGCTAGCAGAACTGATTGTCGCACCCCCCCAGCAGCATCACTGATGCAAAGCCAGCGTGGGCTACCTAATGAGCTCAGCAGGGCCCTGATTCATCATCACTGACACCCCAAGACTCCTCCCATTATTACACATGAGACAGAGCATAGAATGGAGCAGCCGGGAAGACTTCCAACACAGAAAGTGAACACATGACAGTTAGAAACTCTGATACGGAGGAGCATCTGTTTGACGGCAGGAAGCTTTCATGGTAGCAGCACCATGTGGCAGTGAGAGCTATTTATTCTTTCTTTCCATATATATATATATATATGAATCCACTTTTTGAGTGATTGATGATATCATAGGTGAAAAATCATGTTTTTCACCTATGATTGAGGTACAGAGACAATTTAAGATAAGCAGGATTTACAGAGGATGTGTGTGCTTGCAGTAACTATAGTATAACTATAAATTATGCTCTCATCATCCGCTGTTTTACCTAAACAGGTTAGCAAAAATAAAAATGGCTTCTCCACAGCATTGAAAACTTCAAACTGCAAAATCCAGTGACAGACATACACTTTATTATAGGCTCAAAATCCGTTGTTAACAAATGTGCACACTGTTTGTATCTGTGTGAACACGTGGCTCCTGACCAGTTAGAGCATAATTTCACGTGTGACCTCAAGCTAATTACAACAAAAATTTTGAATAACATTTTTGTAAGCAGTCTGTGCAAACTGAAGTAAAACATGCACACTTACAGGCAATAAAATACAAAAATGTGATCTTTTTTAAAATAAATAACTTGTAAGATAGATGCTGAAGGGAGGTGTCACTAACATATCAGCACCTCAAAAAGTACAACACATCCTGTCCCTCACATTCCACTTCTCAGCAAGAGTGAGGAGATTTTCTAGCTTCTCCCACTGCCTTTTGTTTTATTTGAATGGACACCTTCTCCCCCTCCACACTCCTGGGAGAGCACGGTCCTTTTAGCTGTGGTCAAACCAAGCGGTTGAGCTATCAAACACAGCCTTCTCTGCATATCACACAGCTTACAAGGCAATGACCACAGAGTGGGAGGTTACAGAGGAGCAGGCAGTTATGTACGAGGCTACCAGTACCACCAAACCACTTCAGTATTCCCCAGTCACAGTGGATTTCTTTTTTCTGTGGGTTTCATCAGACCACAGAAGCTTGGCTAATGATGACGATACCATAATCACTTCCTGTTAGGAATGTTTTTAAATAATTCTGCCAGTTTGTAGAGTCGTGTGCTTCTGAACAAATGTCACTGTTGTTGAAATTATGTTTGATCTCATTTCTTCTGTAGTCAAACTGTGACTGATTTATATACTGATGTATATATGAACCAATAATCAATAATGAACAGCGGAGACTGATTGATGGACATCTTGGACAAAAACGTCAGCAAAGCCATCGTTAAAAACTCCCGTACAGAACAAGCTTATGATGACATAATATGAAATTTGCTGTCTAACAACATTCAGAAACTGTTGAATAATAAATAATGAATAAATAAGATTAAGTGGTGCTGATATTTCCCCAGTTGCTCCTTTCCAGACTTTACTGTATGTTTACTTTGCTTCAAAGCCCTTAATGAAGCATGTGGAATACCTGTGATCTTGGTTGAATGCTAAGAAATATTGATCCATTCATTCACACTCTCCTTTTCCCCTCTACTACAGCTACAACTTCTGCACTGATGCCAAGTGCTGCTACCGAGCTTAAATAGTGCGTCTGGTGATTTGGTTAGGATCACCGACTCGAGAAAAGAAAACAGAACCACTAATGTTCGATGTATATTACAAACCACACCCTTGTTTGTTTCAAATGTAAAACTACTGCAAAGAAAATGTTAATAATGAGGAGTTTTGGAGGCGATATAGGCAAAGACTGTATATTATTACAAGTTCTACAGTGAGAAAATAGAAGCAAGGTTTGTGTTGCCAAATACCAAATACTCACAACATTAATCATTCTTTATTGGACTGGACCGATTCCCATATAACTACAATATTATAACTCAGTGAAGATCATCCGCCTGCTCTGACTGAGTTTAGTATGATTTTGTTCCTTTAAGGTTGTGTGCTCTTCAGGTTAGAGAAGAAGGATCTTTTCTTTTCTTCCTTATACAGAAAACAGTCTGTCCTTTCATCTCTATGAAGGGGCATTCTGCACCCCCATCCACTATCCATTCTCTACCAGGTCAAAGGGCATGGACCTTGGGTTTTCCCTGCTGTTGTTTAAACAACAGCCAAAAGGAAAGAAACTATTCATAAGGCTATTTAGACTATGGACTTCCTCAGCTCACCTCCGCACCCAACTTCTGGATCATTAAAGTGTCAATTAAGATTTGCCAAAACTGCTCTCTTACTGCATTTTAGTTGAAATGTAGAAGTGAAGATTGTAAACTGCTGTGTTTATAATCAAAGTAAGACTCTTATTCACTTTCCCATGTTCTTATAATCGAATCTAAGTTTCCAATTGTTCTCTTCGATGCTCTGCTCACTACTACCTGATGAGCAGAAGGTAGAAAGTCTCTTAAAAGTCATAAATAGCAAGTCATAAATCTGTTACAGCCTCCAAACAGAAACCACAGGCAGGACACAGAGTGACAAAAGATAGAGCGGGGCTGGACACAAGCACGGGGAGACAGAAGCAGGCAATAACAGCAGTGAACTCAGTTTTCTTTATCAACTACAACTGATGTGAGGGGACAACCAGCATATGTGCTTACTAGAGCAATTCATAATGAACTAAAGAAAAAGATTACTAGAATACAGAGGTATCGATGTGCAATATTATTTCTTGAAAATGTATGCTTTAGAAAGTGTAAAGGATGAATAAAATATATTCTGTGTATGTTTGTTAAACAGAGAAAGCAGACCAAACCAGAACAAAACCATTATTGCCATTCTCACAAATCCTTAATAGTTATATTCTAAACAGGAACAATTTATGAGTCTGAATAATGTTTGAAAACTTACTGTGACAAAAATCAATTCGGGAAGAATTATTAAGTCATCATTTTGCTGATATAAAAATAGTCAGGCTTTGATTTCTTGGTTAAACTGGACATTAAAAAGACAAATTGCTAAGTGATATGCCTGCATACCTAAATACTGGTAGCCAAAAGGTCCACAGCCAGAGCGCGTGAGGATGCTTGTGGCCATATGACTTAATAGTTATATCCTTTTATATAGAAAACCGGGAGTAAATACACATATGTGTATTTGCTGTATGTGTTTTATAGCTTGGGCACTGTCTTAGAGCAGGCTTCCATGAACTTAAATCATCTGTTTTATCAATCAATGCAATTAAGCTAAAGTGATTAGACAAACTAAGAGTGTTGTCTTTCTTGAAATGCTCCCCCAGAATCACCAATCAGCTGGGCCCGGTGAGGTCACAACAAAGTCAAACCTTTGTTATGAAGGCCTGAAGGCGCTCTTACCAAGTTCGCTGGTGTTGTCTCCGCTCTGGGAAACGTGTCCCCCACTGGATGGTCCTGGAGTACCCACAGAGGGAGTGGAATGGGAATCATCCATGTCTCTCCAGGACGCTGGGTTCTGAGAGGTAGTGGACAGGTACAAGGAAATGAAGCAGGGAAGAAAGACGAGGGTAAAGACAAAAGGAATGTCCAGTAAAGTCCAGTATGAGTTCCATTATGCAGTTAAGCGAAGGCACAAACACAAGTAATGTGACAATACCAGTTTGTCCATGAGGAAGGTTTGAGCAGAAAGTACAACAGCAACAGTTTAGTAACCCTGCAGCATGTGGATCCTGCCGTGTCCCGACTGTTTCTGTGACCAGAGTTGGGGAGAAACGTGCATTTATTGGGCTCACTGGCCTGCCACTCAGACTTTAGCCTAAACCCTCTTCACTCTCTGCGTCAGCTGTTTGGCAAATGGTGATCAGATGAAGGGCTCAGCAGATGACAAGAAGAAGCACCGGGACAATGGCACAGTATGAATAAGGCTCTCAATGCTGGAGCCTCTTTTCATACCCAGCCATGCAATAATTACAACTCCTTGGTACACACAGCTACTCAAAAGAGGTGACATGTGTTTTCATGTTCATCAAGCTAATGAAGAACATCTGGTAACAGGAACGGAGCCTAGTATATAGTGTTGTGTTCATTCACACAGGAAAAAACAGTCTTGTACAGTCTCTCTGTGTCTCACACTGTCCTGTCCTGCTACATCCATCATTTATACACTGACCAACTGCAGAGCACATGAGGCACTTATGAAAAAGTACACAGGCTTTGTCTTCTCCAACCCAGCACGTGCTCTAAATAAGTAATGGAATATTACAACACCATATTCACTTGTCAGTTGTGCAGTGGCAGCTAATAAACACGTCCTTCAGGTTCTTGGAACGTCAAACTGAGTTGAGGTCCATATATCGTTCAGAAGGATTGGTAAAATCAAAGTGCTTCCTCACACTTGAATATTGGAAACAGTTGCATTAAATATATATATTTAGAGACGTAACTTTTGGACTGGGGTTCGTTTTAAGATGACACAGCTGCATGCATTCATGAAACTGCAAACTACTGAATGAGTAGAAATTTCCTGTTTTCATTCAGATCATCTCATTTCATTTCATTCGACTTTAAATGTTCTCTCAGTTTAGCAGCGTCGTTGCTCATGCTGAAGGTTTGACATCACTGAAGCAGCGTCAACAGAACCATACACGACATCAAATATCTATTTCCGGGATGTCCTAATGTAAATCTTTTATGAACAAATTTACCAAACAATAACTAAATAGACAAAATAATGCATATAGCATACAGACTGCTGACAAATGAGATTCCACATCAGTTTCAGTGCTCCTCTGCACTGATTCTCATTCAGAACTCTGGAAAGTGTGTCTCTTCCCTCACTCAGTGTTTAAATATGAGCACTGTTTAACAGTTTTCCTCAAAACTCTTGAACATTTGAAAAGGATAAGATTTAATTAAATTAGAATGAGATTCTGACACAAATGTACCCAGTAAAGCCAAAGAGAAAAGACACACTAAAGCTGATGTTGGACGACATGCTGTACCACAGTTTAACCATTATCCTCCTTGATTGTGATGAGTGTCATTTCTTGAGAGCTTCTGTATATTTACTGAAATTACTCATTTGAAAAAATTATACTTTTATTTATCTATTTAAATAAATATTCATCAATTTCAGATTAATTTTTTTATCTGATCTGCAGCAACTATGAACTCCACAATGGAACATTAGTAAACCCAGGAATTCTACATTCTAATTCTACTCTTTACCAGTCCAATTTTTTTGTGTCAAAACTTCAGCCATCATCATTTTAAGATCCTCATGCTGTATGTAACTCTACATTAGTTCAAAATTGGACTTTCTTAGTAAATGAACAAAAATAGGAAGTCCTGTGTGAGGCACACAGGACAGCCTGACACAGGCCCTGCGCTCTAACGTTTCTGTTCAAAGCTGCAGCCGTAGCACCGGCGCTGATCATCCTTTCTTTCAAGCCTTTCCATAGAACAGGCTGCCTTAACAGCACCTGTTACGGGCTTCTTTTATTTCCTGTTTTTCATCATTTTTATGATCTATATATATATTTAAAGAGATCATAACAATAACGAGCAATGAGAGTATATATATATATATATTGAATAACGACCAAAAAAAAAAGGTTTCCACGCCGTGACTCACATGATCTGCGAGATTAGTGGAGGATCCTGAAAGGTCGTCAAAGTCCGACTTGCAGACGTCTCTCTCCTCTATGACCAGATCGATGGGCATCTTTCCTTTCAGGCAGCTGATGTAGCGGTGGCAGAAGTTATCACAGAGCTCATGGACCTGCCGAGGCCAAGCTCACATTTAGCGAACACCACGAGACTGAAATACTGGATTAAAAACCTGTTTTCACTGAGCCACGTGAGAATGAATCTTTACCTTTTCTAATTCCAGCAGATGAAACCGCAGGACTTGAATGGCTTGAATCATCTAAAAATCACAAATATTTTTTTGTTGATGCTTTCGTTTTGGTTGTTTTCTAGAACCTCAAAATATTAGCACACATCCAATAATAATAATAATAGCCTAATAATAATAATAATAATAATAATAATAATAATAATAATAATAATTCATAACTCATAATCAGCTATGCGTTTGACGCGGGCGGACACTTCTGTAACGCCCTACTGCGCGTGGACAGCAGAGAATGAAAGGTGAGCTCACCAGGTTATCCAGCTCTGGGTTAGACGAGAACAGAGGTTTCTCTGCGCGGATCTGCAGAGCAAAAGGAAACCGAGTGCGTGAGTAAATGCTGTGGACCTGATTCCATTTCCACTTTTCAGGAGTTCCCTCCATCACGGTGACACGCAGAGTGCCGTGTGCTGAGCGCAATGGTGACACTTGGTTTCTCGCTTGTGTGTTCTACCTGCTTTGCGAACACAGCGATGTCTTCGTTGAAGGAATCTGAGGAGCAGACGTCTCCTCCCGCCACACCGGGCTCTCGGGGCGTGCAGGTCGCCAGCTCGCACTTTTCGAACACCAGAGCCAGCAGAGGGAATAAAGGGTGGCTGCAACACACAGGAGCACAGGCCGCAGAGGCCTACACATGAAGCATCAAACCAGCGCTCGGCCCTGTCACGCATATTTATGTCTTCCTCCTTAATGCCACTGAAATATCAAATATATTAATACACAGAGAGGATTTCATCCGTCCGCCGCCAACTACCTGTAGACACCCAAAAACGAGCTCAACACGAGCTGCAACACGTACATTGACTGAATATATTTAATTTCCGAAATTTAGATGAAACTGTTCAGAGGCTGATCGCACACAAACAATAATAACTTACGCCTTTTTCTATAACACAAATCTGCACATTAATAATAATAATAATAATGTTTGCTGCTGTGTCCGCACCCGTAGATTTGGTCCTTGTCTCTCTTGAGTGCGTCGCTGACGGAGCTGCCCATGATGTTGTGCGGAGCGTGGGCTCCGTAGTGCTGTGTCGGGTGTGGGGGAGCCCCGTGACTCAGGTGGTGAAGCTGCGGTAGGGGCCGGGGTGCGTGCGGGTCTCCGTACATGGAGCCGGGGACTCCGTCCATCGCGCCTCCGTAATGAGTCAGCTCATCATACTGGAGTGAAAGTTAGAGTTCCGTCAGTGCACGAACATAAGAGGAAAATTTCAAAGTCGACATTGATGATTTCATGATAAAAAAAACATATTTGATATTTTTTGATAAGTATAGCAACTTCATGACGTTTTTCAAAGGTTCCTCAGGTTTCTTTCAAGGATGTAATGTGACTAGTGATTAAGTGGACTGTCATTGTGCAAACAATTGAAATAATGGTCGTTAGACGTACCCTTTGCGCCATGTCCGTGCGCAGTCACCACGCGTGTACACAGGAGCCTGGAGCGGATAACTAGTTAAGTTTTAAACTTTTGAATCCACGAAGGAACTGCAACCGTGTCCTTTTTTGTAGCATGGAGTCCGGAGTTAATGGGAGTAAGACGGCACACGTCCTCGCGCACACTGACACGTTCCCGTGGTACCGCTTTGCCAGATCTGCGACTGTGATGCTGTTCCCAGCTTTGCTGTGCCTGTCGCGGGAATGCGCCGATCTCTGGTCTCACTGCGTCCCTATGCCCACGCCTCTGCGCGCCAACACGCTCACTGTCCGCAGGTCCACTCCGCTTTAGAACACGGCGCTGACGGACCCGCCCCCAGCCTTCTGCGAAATCTGCGAGGTTTTAAATGTTTTTATAGGGTCACTGATTTCGAAATAAAACGCCACGAAATGCATTCATTCATTCATCGCCTTAGGAGCAGGAGAAAGGACTCTGGACAAAACTGCTCAAGTCTAAGAGAGATCATCTTATTCTTCTTATTCATCTTCTACATCAGTTAAGTCTTCAAATTAAACAAGAAATGAAAAGAATGTTACCTACTGCCACTGGACAGTAGTTCATACCCCAACCCTCCAGCTACTGCATTTTTTTACAATATCCCTAAGATGGAACTTCCTTTTACACGGAACTGTATTTTGTTTTTGTTTTTTATTAAACGTGTCAGAGTCAAATAAATTCAGTGCTGCTCACGATATCAAACAAGGAAAGTAGTTCTAAGTGTACAGCTGGTTCTATGTACACTACGACGGTTCTATGGGAAATCATTTGAGGGCCACACACATGGACCGCACTTGATAATTTTCAATTTCGAAATCAGTTGCAGCATATATAGCCACAAAGTTTAGTCTCCGTGCTTTTATTTTGAAGACCAAGCACTCGTTAAGCGAGAGGAAGCTGAGCCGGTGACACGCCACCAGCTTCAAGGTTTGCTTTGCATCGGATGAAACGATCAGTGAGGCAGAAGAGCCGTCAAAATAGAAGAGAGAGATGAGAGCAAGATAGTCCCAGAGATGGGAAATTCACATTGTTGTAGCAGCAAAGTGGACAAGGCAGAATAAATAAATAAATAAATGCAGTACACTTAAGAACCATACTATGCAAAGATAGTATGGTAGAAGAAATATAACTTCAAGTATATGTACACACGCACGTGTGTGTGTGTGTGTGTGTGTGTGTGTGTGTGTGTGTGTGTGTGTGTGTGTGTGTGTGTGTGTGTGTGTGTGTGTGTAAGTTTCAATACTATTTCATATTGATTTTCTATTCTCTTTTTTACCTTTTTGGTGTGCAAGTCAGAAGTCAAAGGTCAATCTGTTGAGTTGACAGAATAAGAGTCTTACTGAACAACAGTTCAAGTGCTGAACACATTACTGCCTTGCGTTAAAATATTAATTGCCTTTATTATATGTGTGATTTTACTATACAAGCAACTTTCCAGAGATTAGTCCACATTGGTTTCCCATCACATGGTGGTGGTCAGAGGGCCCGGTGGCGCCTGTGTCCTGCAGCCTCGCCTCTGTCAGTGCGCCCCAGGGCAGCTGTGGCTACAATGTAGCTTGCTATCGCCAGTGTGTGAATGTGTGTGTGAATGGGTGAATGACTGAATGTAGTGTAAAGCGCTTTGGGGTCCTTAAGGACTAGAAAAGCGCTATACAAATGCAGGCCATTTACCATTTACCATACCACATAGTCCCTTAAACTGGCAGTTGCCTACAGACATCTGTGTCAGACACAATATGTTTGAAGGTTGCCTGTGTGGTACCTGCACAAGTCGGTAAATAGTGTTTCTTTTAAAGTCTGACCACACAAAGCACTTTATATAACATGCCTCATTCACTCATTCATACAACCACTTTTTAGCTAATGCATAAGTAGTTTCTGTCTAATTTTCACACTCTGATTGATGCTTCAGAGGTGTTAGCATGGTTTAGTATAGTTGGGGTTAGCATCTTGCTAACTATATTTGGCATACAGACCAGAGCAGGCAGGGATCAAACCATCAAACTTCTGAATAGTAGATGACGTGCTCTACCTGCACCCCTAAGTGATGCTGTTAGATGCTTTGACTGAGTTATTAAATGTTGCTGGGTCAGACAGAGATGAGTTAGAAATGATAGAGCCAGCAGACATGGTAAGGGACAAATAAAAAGCAGAATAAAGAACAGGTTGTGGCTGTGCTGAGTGCTGTCTTTCAGGATCAATGGACCTCTGTACAGACACCTCACCATCAGGGATACATGCCACTGTTGACAGACATGAATGCCTTCCTTTACATGGAACTACTGTTTGTATGCTCTATTCTAAAACCTCCCAAAGGTTTATTTCATTGCTAACTCTTTCTGTCACCAGGACTGTGATCAGAATTCAAGCATGAGCTTACAGCCTTGACATCATTACATGACATCATATATTCACCGTGTAGAAAAGCACTATATAAGAACCAGTCCATTTGCCTTTACGAAAGAACCCCAAAAATGAGTCCACACTATAAAAATGATGCCAGATTTGACTCAGGATCCTCACTGTGCCCCTACTTTAAAGTGGATTGAAAGGATGGTTGTTGATTGTAGAGAAAGAACACACAAGCAAACAGATAAGATATAGACTTAGTGAAATATTTTGCTCTCACACTTGATAAAATGTATAGAAATATGTATAATAAACTCTAAATCAGTATATCAATTATTAAACCATGAAACGTATCCACATTTTCAGTTAGCAATCACCTTTAATCACATTCATGTGATTAAGTGTTTGCTTAAAAAGTGAAATATTTTCAGCACATTGCTCAGAAATATCTCACACATTTTCTTTTGATATGTCCTGTCTGTAAATTATTAAAGGCATATATTTGAATTATAAATGCACTAACTATAAGAAAACAGGCAAAACATGCACCATGCCTGAGGCTACGTCTCTTCATTGCATATAATTTCCATGTAGTCACTCTCTGTTTTCTCCGCTCCGTGCTTTCTCCTCCTTTGTGTTTACCTCCCCCTTCCTCCCTTCAGCTACACACACCCTCCCACCACCCTGGCCAGCCAATATGGTCTGAATAGAGGCTGATTCAGGGTGTCAGGCCCTGTCTTAAATGCAATAAATTAGCACTGAGCTGGGGAAAGGTGCATCCTTCTCAACACATCACCAGAGAAGGAGCGTGTGCACCACCATTCTTGACCTCGTCTTCTAACCCCCACTTTTTATACACACACACACACACACACACACACACACACACACACACACACACACACACACACACACACACTACAACCTCCAATTCCCCCTCCATCATCAGCTAGTCCTGGTCTGGTTGGCTCTGTCAGCCATCATCCAGTGCTCCAGTGAGAATCATTAGCATTGTCATAACTGGCTGGGAAAGGAGGCCAGCAGAGACCTGGTTGAAGGGGTAGTGGGGGATATCTGTGTTTGTGAGAGTGAAAGAGTGGGTGGTAGTATGCAAGTATTCATAGCTATGTGTTTGCATACAGACACTGTAGGTTTATGAACAAATGTTCATCTTTTTCGTATGTGGCTATTTCATGAGTGCGAATGTCTGTGAGGGCTGGTGCATCTGTTTGCCTGCACGTGCGTGTGTATGTGTGGTTGTGTGTGTGTGTGTGTGTGTGTGTGTGTGTGAGAGAGAGAGAGAGAAAGAGAGAGAGACAGAGAACTGGTGCTGCATGCAGACATAGAGTGGTAATAAATAGAATGTATGTGGCAGCTGCAGCATTTGAGCAAAGTGGATACATGACTTAACAAGGTGTCCTGATGAAATGTGCAGAAATGGTTAATGAGTAAGATCAATTCAATTCAGTTTTATTTATACGACACCAAATCACAGCAACAGTTGCCTCAAGGTGCTTTATATTGTAAGGTAGACCCTACAATAATACATGCAGATAAAAACCCAACAACCATATGACCCCCTATAAGCAAGCACTTGGCGACAGTGGGGAGGAAAAACTCATTTTTAACAGGAAGAACCTCCAGCAGAACCAGGCTCAGGGAGGGGCGGCCATCTGCCACGACCGGTTAGGGAGAGACAAGGAAGACAGGACAAAAGACATGCTGTGGAAGAGAGCCAGAGATTAACAACAAGTATGATTCAATGCAGTGAGGTCTTTTAACTCATAGTGAGTGAAGAAGAAGTACTCAGTGCATCATGGGAATCCCCCAGCAGCCTATACCTATTGCAGCATAACTAAGGGAGGATTCAGGGTCACCTGATCCAGCCCTAACTATATGCTTTAGCAAAAGGAAAGTTTGAAGCCTAATCTTAAAAGTAGAGATAGTGTCTGTCTCCTAAATCCAAACTGGAAGCTGGTTCAATAGAAGTGGGGCCTTAAAAACTGAAGGCTCTGCCTCCCATTCTATTTTTAACAACAGGTAAGCCTGCAGTGCGAGAGTGAAGTGCTCTAATGGGGTGATATGGTACTATCAGGTCATTAGGATAAGATTGGACCAGATTATTGAAGACCTTGTAAGTGAGGATTTTGAATTCAATTCTGGATTTAACAGGGAGCCAATGAAGGGACGCGGGTATAGGAGAAATATACTCTATCTTCCTAGTCCCTGTCAGTACTCTTGCTGTAGCATTTTGGATTAACTGAAGGCTTTCAGGGAGTTTTTTAGGACATCCTGATAATAATGGATTGCAGTCGTCCAGCCTGGAAGTAATAAATGCATCAACTAGTTTGTCAGAGTCACTCTGAAACAGGAAATAATTACTAAAGTTAACTCAGAAAGATCAATTGGAGAAAGAGACTCTAAATGAATATCAATGGTACTGAAAGAAGTTGTAGATAATGTTACATCTGTGAGATGATTATGATTAATTTTTTTCTCTAATAGTTAAAATTTCATCTGTGTAGAAGTTCATGAAGTCAATAGCGCTTTGCTAATTATTTGAGCTGTATAGTGTAAACAGAATTGGTCCTAGCACTGAACACTGTGGAAGTCCATAATTAACCTCAGTGTGTGAAGAGGACTCTCCATTTACATGCACAAACTGGAGTCTATTAGAAAGATATGATGTAAAGCACTGCAGCGCAGTACCTGTAATACCTACAGCATGTTCTAATCGCTCTAATAGAATATTATGGTCAACAGTATCAAATGCTGCACTGAGGTCTAGCAGGACAAGCACAGAGATGAGTCCACTGTCAGAGGCCATAAAAAGATCATTTGTAACCTTCACTAAAGCTGTTTCTGTGCTGTGATGAGCTCTGACACCTGACTCAAACTCTTCCAATAAGCCATTCCTCTGCAAATTATCAGTTAGCTGTTTGAAAACTACTCTTTCAAGAATTTTTTTAATGAATGGAAGGTTAGAGATTGGCCTATAATTAGCTAAGACTGCTGGGTCTACAGATGGCTTTTTAAGTAACGGTTTTACTACTGCCAGCTTGAAGGCCTGTGGTATATAGCCGATAAATAGAGAGAGGCTGATCATATTTTAGATTAAAACATTAATATTAATGTAATAAATGTAAATATTAATCAGTTACACCTGATATGTGTAATGTACATTCCAAGCCTATGTAAAAACCCAATTTTATTTGTTGTTATTTATATATTCTTTCATGGTTAGGGCCAGTATTTTTTATATTTCTTCAACAACATGTACTAAAAAAAAACACTTGCATGGAGTATTTACAAGAAGACATGTTCAGCAAACAGAATAACCTAAATAATTCACAATTGAAGAGTGTTTAAAAAAGAGTTTTGCCCACAGTGTTTTAACCTACAAAGGTCTCACATGTCCCTGACAGTTCTCCATGGTCCATCTGTGCACTCTGTCATCCTGATACAGTTTGATAACCACTGGTTAAATGTACCATCACCTGCAGTACATGTGTATTTCTCTCACACAGTCACAGTCAGTGATCACTGATTCGTTGATACCTTTGAAGAAAGGTAGTCCTCTTCATTTCCATAATCCATAAATCAAACTGTACTTCTTATAAATCTGTCACTGCAACCTGCGTATGCCATTAATCTTTCTGATAATCAATCCTCTGCATGCTATTAGTTATTAGACTACATTCTGTTCATGAGTTAGAAAAAAACACGTAACATATGTGAATAGTTAGCATGTCTATTTCTCCTTTGTTTTTTTAAGTGATTAGTAATTCGATATTAGTACAGGTTGCACAGCCATTTTCTCTGCACTTTTGTATTTAGCCAGTAAAAAGACAAGTCATATTTCTATTAATATAGTTTAATAAAATATATGCTCTAAGCCAGGGGTTTCAACCCTAAATGAGCTGTGGGTGTGCTGGCACTGTCATCTCATTGGAGGGCCACCTTGGTGTTCAAGTAGCATAACATAGCATCTTTATTTAAAATGCACTTTACAACCAACAATGTTGACCAAAGTGCTACAAATATAAAACAGAGAGAAAACAGTTTAAATTACATATAAAATATCTTAAAATTAAAAATAATATAGTTAATAAGAAAACATATTAAGAGACATCAACAAGTCCTGCTGTGCTGAAAGCCAAGGTAGATAAATATGTTTTAAGTTGTGATTTAAAAACAGATAAGGAAGGTGCCTGTCTAACATGTAAAGGCAACACACAGCAAACGCCCGATCCCCTCTGAGCTTACGATTAGTCCTGGGCACACTCAGGAGGAGCTGGTCTGCCAACCTGAGGGACCGGGAAGTTATGTATGGATGAAGAAGCTCAGAGAGGTACAGAGGGGCAGCATTGGACAAACATTTAAAAACAAATAAAAGCAGCTTAAAATGGATCCTAAAATGCACGGGCAGCCAATGAAGTGAAAATAAAACTGGGGTGACATGCTCGCATCTACGTGTGCCAGTTAAAAGGCGTGCAGCAGCATTCTGAACTAGCTGCAGTCGAAAAACAGAAGATCTACAAAACAAACAAACAAACAAAAAACCCCACAAATATTTCCTAAAATGTAGTGAATGTAGTGTTTTGTTTTGTTTTTTTATTATTATTTTAAATATTGTATAACAAGACAAAACTGCAAATGTAAACTCAAATTATTTTTCTCTCGTAACTAACTGAAGCCTTTCATTGAACTATAATAAACACATTGGTCCTCTCATCTGGCCAGACACATAGCAGTACTTCTGCTATTATTTTGTTCGTATTCAACAAAATCAAAATGCAGACAGAAGTGTACACATTAGTTTTTGACTCTCTCACTGAAATAACACAGCCAATCCCTCAGGATGTTTGTACTCTCTGCTCATATTGCCTTCATATTAAATCAGTTTGGGCTTTTTAAAGAACTTATTTAAATACTGCACTCGACAACAAACAGATCGTCCCTAACAAAAAAAGGAACATCAAGGGCCAGATTGCATTAGATTTCTTTCTGTAGGGTGACATGGGCTGGAAGTGGCCCCAGGGCCGTGAGTTTGAGGCCCCTGCTCTAAGCATTGTAGCTCGTATTGATTACGTTTTTATATTCACTATCATTTGAGAATTTACATGACCTAACAGTTTGTCTCATTCAGTTTAATTCACAGCCAGTGGTTGGGGTAAGAAGAACGCAAAAGGAGAAAAGAAAAGCATTAAGAGACATTAACATTAACTCATTCACTGCCATTGACGTCTATAGCCGTCAATTGCAGTGAATGAGTCAATGGGTTTAACTCATTCACTGCCAATGGCTGGCAGTGAATGAGTTAACAATAACAACAAGCAAATAGGTAGATACTATTTTATTTGAAAATGAATCAGGTAAGCAGGGGGGCAGGTAGGTGTTTCTGGAGAGTATTCAATGACAGATTACCGGCTTAGGTGGAGCAGAAGTGACCAGCATCCAGGTTGGAAGAGTTATGGCGAGGTGGAGTGAGACAACTGAGAAGACAAGAGAACAAGGTAAGATACAAGCACTATGATGAACACAGGATACGAGAAGCCACGAACTAACATAGGATTAGTTGTGAGCGCTGGTCTTAAGTAATGCCGGTCTAATCAGCTCCAGGTGGGAGCCCTGGGAGGAGTGATGATGACTCCACCCAGAGGAGGGGCGCCAGGCACTATAGAGAAACACTGACTCACCCAGACCACGACAAACTGTCTCTATCGATGTGGTGTGTGTATGTGGCGTGTGTAGGGTGTGAAGGAAGATGTCATAGAAGAGGGATAGTAGTATAGCAAAGACAGTGCCTTAAAAATAAAAATAAAGCATGCAAGAAAATAAATCAAGCCAATTTTACAACAGATCAATCACATCAGAGTGTTTGTTGTCATTTTTAAATAATTCCATATGTTTGTTTGTTTTTTTGTCAAATGACATGTAATATGAGCGACTGGCTTGCTTGGCAGGTCCAGTGTGGAGTGACTGACATACTGTTTAGTTGAGACAGATTATGAGGGTCGTTCCCCAGTGAACACAGGTGCTCCAGGCACTACATTCACACCACAGCTTTGTTGTTTCTTTGTTTAACTATATTTCTAGAATCTAAGTGAATTCTGATATCTAATTTTATTTTTGTGTACATCAAGTTTTCAATGTACAATATTAATGCCTTAGTTCCACATTGAGCATCCAAACTGTATGTTTTATTTTGAATGTTTATTGGTTCTTTGCTAGCCTAGATTATGAGCACTGATTCCATCAGTTGAATTTTTGATAAATCCTGTTAAGGAAGTTAAACAACATGGTGAGGTTATTATTGAGAGCTCCAGTCTTAGCCTGTGATTAGACCCACAACAAACCTGTATCTGTGTTCTCCAATAATTCCTGTCCTGTCATTGTGGAGTGGTACACCAAGATGACAGACCAGACCAGAGCCCCCTCCTTTTTCTGTGCATTTCTATACGTGCATGTAGTCATCCATGTGTGTGGCAGCATGAGAATAAGATAGCTAGACTGGTGTGCATGTATGTGTACTCTACCCCAGTATAGGCGGCAGTATTAATGAGCCCAGATTTCATTTCCGATGAGCGATTATTTGACTGTTCATTTGGCTAAGATTTATGATGAGGCCCTATATCTGTAGCCTGCAGCACTGCACAAGTCTTTAATAATGGGGAATGAACACATTAATCACCCTGTAGCAGTCAGCTACAGAAAGCAAGGGAGCACCATCCAATCTGCATCACTGGATGAGAGAGACTATCACCTCATATTCATTTAAAAACCTTATCTAGTACATGGAGGTAAGGAAAAATGACCTGTCTAACTGAATATGATTTAACATCATAAAACTGAGAGTCATACACACACTAGTTATCCTGTTGTGATGAAAGACACAGACCAACATTGGGCGGTCTGCCCAATGTTGAGGATGCACAAACAGAATCACCATAACAAACCCACAGGGTTTATCTAGGGTGGAGCATTGCCACTATTCGCAAAACCTCATGAGTCTCAGGGCTATATATATATAACCTTATATATATATATTAGTGCTTTAGCGTTAATCTCATTAAAATGACGTTAATGCCATAACCGCATTAACGCGACAAATCTCCATTAGCAAGTTTGCACAGTTGTAGCCACAGCTGCCCTGGGGCAGACTGACAGAGGTGAGGCTGCCATATCGTGCCATCGGCCACTCTGGCCATTACCAGTAGGCGGTAGGTGAAGTGTCTTGCCCAAGGACACAACAACCGAGACTGACTGTCCGAGCCGGGGCTCGAACCGGCAACCTTCCAGTTAAATGACGAACTGCCAACTCTTTGAGCCACGATCGCCCCACTTCATAGACGCCTCACTGTCACTTACCGGAACTTCAACATTATGCAATTCATACTGTACATAAATGCCACTTGTTTTGCACAACAGCCAACTGCTGACCTCTGTATATTTTATTTTTATTTTATATATATGTACACACACACACACACACACACACACACACACACACACACACACACACACACACACACACACACACACACACGTGTATATACATATTTAGTATACATATTTAGTAATGCACATACACTCTTATATTTGTACATGTATTTATTCTTATAATTCTCAGATTTACCCATTCTTATATTTGCTTGTTCTTGTGTTATTGTATTTTGCACACCTCTGTTGCAACACTTCTTGGACATGTTGCAGTATGCACAACTCAGCTGCTAGAATTCTTACCTACACTAAGTCCTGATAAGTCACGCACTCCCTTATGCACTTCCAGTGAATCCTAATCAATTCCCAGATATCCTGTAAAATGAGTCTCTTCACTTACAAATCCCTAGATGTTCTTACTCCCCAGTGTTTATCTGATCTTCTCCTACACCGTCCCAGATTCTGCCTTTCACAGACAAAGGCTTAGTCTCCATTTCTCACACCAGGCTGTGGTCTTACAAAGACAGAGCCTTCAGTGGTGCTACGCCTACTCTTTGGAATCAGCTCCACTATGGGAACTGCAGTGACTGGTCTCTGAACATTTTCACCTATTCACTGAGGCCCATTTATTTGACTTTTGTGTGTAAAACAACTGTGAGTTTCCTGAAGGACTGTATATAAATAAAGAAATATATAGTGGCATTTAAAAAGTTGTTTAAAAATATAAATTGAATGTTATGGTGATATGATGTAGTAATGATTTTTTGTCTAAATTTTTAAAAGTAACAAAGCAAAATCACAATCAGAATACTTTATTAATCCTAGAAGAAATTATGTGGTTACAGTTGCCCCAAGACAGTAAGAACAGAATAACTCTATTAGATAAAAATAGCAATAAAGTGTTTAAATAATTTTAAAATATAAGGACGTTTCAAGTGTCCTAAGCAAAAGGAAATTTGAAAGAAAAATATATTTTTGACTGGTCAATCATACAAAAACAAGGGCAATAAATGTCATTGTTTCAAAGAAACATACTTAAAAACTCATAATTGTTCTTCAGCCTTTGGCACAGAGCTGGGCATAAATTCAGAGCTGTCACATCTTGAAATCTGCCTTAGATTTACATGCAAATTTAGATAAAATCTGTATCTAAATTGATGGACTATCTGAAGCATCTACCACATTGATAGGATACACCCCCTCGTGGCTCAGCATGTAATTAACATTTCCGTTTACATAGAGCAATATCCCCATCTACTGGATGTATGGCAATTACACTACACTACTGAGAAACAAACGTGTGACCAGGACTAACTATGCTGGTCACATAGATCTCCACTGCTTGGTTTTATGATACAGAGATGGATCAGGTGACAATGAAAAAATAAAAGTTCTTAATATTATTCATAACAATTTGGAAATTAATCACAAACACAGCCTTAGCTTAACTCATCTGACATTTCTGCACAACTCTGCAGACATTGAAAGCATGCTGTTTAAAGCAAACATTGTGGCCAAAACCCTTTTACATGCAAAATCTATTTTTACAGCAAATTAATAGAAAGAAACCACCGGACAATTCTCATCAGTTTCTGAGATGCCCTTGGCCATAAATTAAGTCTATTTGTCCCCCATTATTAACTTGACACTGTTGTTGCTATTGCTACTAATTCAACCCAGAATTTGGGTTGAATTTGCAGTAACTTACAAACTCATGAATTCAAAAAGTTCATAATGGTGCCAACGGTCTTGTAGTTTCTGTTATGACAGTTTGTCTAATAATAAATCTGCAGTGGCAGCGAGGAAGGAAAAAAACATCAAATAACTCTTTGCACCAATTATTACCTGAGGACAAACAGAACTACTTATATTGGGGCGATCGTGGCTCAAGAGTTGGGAGTTCGCCTTGTAATCGGAAGGTTGCCGGTTCGAGCCCCGGCTTGGACAGTCTCGGTCGTTGTGTCCTTGGGCAAGACACCTCACCCGTTGCCTACTGGTGGTGGTCAGAGGGCCCGGTGGCACCAGTGTCCGGCAGCCTCGCCTCTGTCAGTGCGCCCCAGGGTGGCTGTGGCTACAATGTAGCTTGCCATCACCAGTGTGTGAATGGGTGGATGACTGGATATGTAAAGCGCTTTGGGGTCCTTAGGGACTAGTAAAAGCGCTATATAAATACAGGCCATTTACCATTTATTCAGTTGTGTAATAACTTTCATTTTGCAGAACTTTAAATTTGGAAACAAAATTATCAGAAAATGGCAGCTTCATAACTAAGTTCAAAACTTCAAATTGCAGCAATAGCTGAAAAAGTGTAACATGACTTTGACAAACTAACCAAATGGAAAGTCTTGAGACAACCATCTACAGACAGTATAGAACAGACCTAGGGATTGTATGGCTCTAAGTCTACATTTGGTCCTTTGGTTATCCCTGACCACCCACATGAGGGCAATATGAAATTTGGATTCAAACATATAGAAGAATACAAGTATACATCAAGCCATCTGTCATATTTAAGCCATTAGACACCGTTTCATAAACTCCCCATCAGATAACAGCTCACTAGTTTTGTGATTTTGTGAGAAATCACAATATAAATTTGTTTCTTTTGTTTGGAAGCTAAATGTTATTTGTTTTAATATTTATAGACATATTTACGTGTCCTAGCGAATGTAGCTTTACCGCAAATGCATTGAAACCTGAGTTTTCTCCATAAGTTTGTTTTTTAGTTCCCTTGATCGTATACTCATAGGGGTCTTCTCAATCGCTCTTTGTCTGGTCTCTTAATTTGCCATGGGAGACCCAATCAGGGGGCAAAACCCCTTGGACAACAGAGTCTCTGGGATACCTGGGACACACAAACCCCTCCACCAGGATAAGGCAGCGATTTGTGGAGAGGCTATTTATTCTATTTATTTCTATTTCTATTTCAACACAGAAAACCCTAATTTTCTCCTCAGTGGCTTAGTCTGTGCAGGCCCCACATTAGCTTTACACCAAGGGGCCCACATCATGGTTTTCTGTTGGCAACCCACAGGGGGCTTGTCCATAGAACACCCATATATGGACCCCAAAAAATCCTGTTGGCTTGTGTTGGCAAATCCATTTGGGGTCCACATGGAATAAATGTGAGATTACCCTCCCCACAGCCACAAAGTTCACCCACATCACCTAGTGTTCTCCTGCACTGACAAATTGGCTGGCCAGTTATTTTTATTTTTATTTATTTATTTATTTTATTGAGCATCAACAATGTAGTACAAAGACATACATATAGCAAGGCCACAACGCTCCTTTTTATATATTTACCCCACCCCAAGAACATATTGGACACCAATCCAGAGGGAAAAAAAATTAAAATGAATAAAGTGAATTTAAATGAGGTACAAGGAAATTCACCATATTTGAAGATGTGCACTTAAAGTTTTGAAATTTAAGCTTAAATTTCAAAACTTACATTTAACTACTGATTTTATCTATCGTTCTGATTTTATCTGTTTTGATTTTATATACTGTTTTGTTTGTTTGTTAATTAGTTTGTTTGCTTGTTTTAATCAATTTTAAATCATGCTTTTTATTTGTTTTTGTTTCTAATGTCTCTGTAAAGCACTTTGAATCACCTTGTTGTTGAATTGTGCTATACAAATAAACTTGCCTTGCCTTGCCTTGCCTAAAGGGGAATAGTTTGCACAAAATTAATCCCAATCACACACACACACACACACAAAAAGGATTCACGGCAGCTGTCAAGCATCTTTCAGGTGGGTATGGTTTTAATTTTCTCTAAATGTTTTAGCAATGTATCCCAAAGTAAATCCGTTGGGCATCTTTCTTCGCCTTTAGACAATAATTCTAATGGCAAAAGAGCCAAATGGGACAGGCAAAAAAAAAAAAAAAAAAGCAATGTATCCCAAACAGCAAAGAATCTTTCCTTTGACCCCTTGACAGCGTACTTTATCTTTTCCAACTGTATAAATTGTGTCAGGTCACTAAACCACAAAGCTGCTTTGGGTGGCTTTTTTGACTTCCAATGCAACAATATCCTTCTGCGTGCAAGCAGTGTAGTGAAAGCAATTATGTTTTTATGACTCTTCCTTAATGTTCTATGTCCTCTATCTGTGACACCAAATATAGCCATAGCTGCATTGGGTTGAAGCTCAACATTCAATGCTTCGGACAACGTTTTGAAAATTGTTGACCAGTAGGCTTTTAAAGTTGGACATGACCAAAACATATGTGTTAAATCTGCAGAGGGATTTCTACATCTGTCACAGCTTGCATCTATGTTTGGAAATATTTTAGCCAGTCTTGCCTTGGAGTAATGAATGCGGTGTAGAATCTTGAACTGTATGATGTTTAATTTGGCACAAAAAGTGCTGTTGTTTACTCTTAAAAGAGCACTCTCCCAGGTCTCCTCCTCTAAGTCCACCCCCAGCTCATTCTCCCAGTCTGCTTAGATCTTTGGCATTGTTATATTCTTAAAGGAGGCTATACAATTGCTAATTCTTGAGATAAGGCCTTTAGGCTTAAATGTCAGCTTCAACAGATCATCTACAGCAGTAAATGGAGTTAGATTAGGAAAGTCAGGGTTATGATGCTGAAAGTCCCAAAGCCTTAGAAATGGCTTTGTAATGATTTCCGGACTGATAGATGTCAGTGACTTTGTTTCTCATCTAGTTCTTGTGGCATGATGTCGCTTTTGTAATCTTTTAGCCTGATTCACTTTGTCAGATTCTATTTAACTGATTTCGTGATTTAACAAGTCTGGCAGTAATCAGGCCTAGGTGCGGCTAATGAATGTCTCCCACAGTCTCCCACAGTGTGTGTCTGACAAGGTGATCAGCAACACAGGGGCACCACAGGGGACTGTCCTCTCCCCCTTCCTCTTCACCCTCTACACCACAGACTTCAGCCGCTGCACAGAGACCTGCCATCTTCAGAAGTTTTCTGATGACTCTGCGGTGGTTGGATGCATCAGCAGGGATGATGAGTCAGAGTACCGGGCTGTGGTCGACTCCTTTGTCACGTGGTGTGAGCAGAATCATCTGCAGCTCAACGTGGCAAAGACCAAGGAACTGATCGTGGACTTCAGGAAGACCAGGAAACACTTGACCCCTGTTTCAATCCAGGGGGTCAGTGTTGACATTGTGGAGGACTATAAATACCTTGGAGTACACATTGACAATAAACTGGACTGGGCTAAAAACACCACAGCACTTTACAGGAAGGGCCAGAGTCGTCTCTATTTTTTGAGGCGACTGAGGTCCTTCAGCATCTGCCAGAAAATGCTGAGGATTTTCTATGAGTCTGTGGTGGCCAGTGCGATCCTCTATGCTGTCGCATGCTGGGGGAGCAGGCTGAGGGTCGCAGATGCCAACAGACTTAATAAACTAATCCGTAAGGCCAGTAATGTTGTGGGGATGGAGCTGGACTCCCTCAAGGTGGTGTCGGAGAGGCGGATGCTGTCCAAGATAAAGACAATGTTGGATAACACCTCCCACCCACTCCATGACATGCTGGTCAGTCACAGGAGCTCGTTCAGTGAGAGACTGAGATTACCGAAAAGCACCACTGAACGACACAGGAAATCTTTCCTGCCTGTGGCCATCTCCCTGTACAACGCATCCACTTAACACACTGGTTACTGCTACAACTACACGTTTCTTTTCCAGCTATTTATTTATGAGTGACTTATGTATGTATATATATATGTATATATTGTACTATTCTTAGTTAGCGTATTGTCTGTCTTGTCTTAATGTTGGTTTATGTTGGTTTATAATGGAGCACTGTAACAAAAAATAATTTCCCCCAGGGATCAATAAAGTATTCTGATTCTGATTCTGATGAAACTGAATTCAACTTTCTTTCCAAAGAGGGTCTGCACAGTGTACCTACACAGGCCCCAAGAGTACATGTGATTTCTCATGTATGTGAAATGCGCGTGCATGTATGTGCATTCTTATGTCCCAGAACAAGTGACATTGCTCATTCATGTTGCTTGCCCCTGTCATGAACCCAGAGGGTTCATACGAGAGGCAGACCTAAAAGCAGACTCAAGAGCTGATTCACTTCTTCACCAGACATTATTTACACACCAACTGACTGAAATGGCAGAAAAATGCTCTATAGGTGAGTGTGGGCTGAGGAATGTTTGCTTACTTGCAAGCTACAGCTGAGACGCTTTGAGAAGGGTAACTGAGGGAGTGTCTGGGCTGCGAGCAAGCACTGGAGAAGGTGGGGGATCTCTTTCTGGGTTCTGGAGGACTTCTGGTGGTGAACAGTGGGCAGGAGGGCAGGCAGTTAGGTGAGATGAGTAGCTGATCCTTTGCAAGAGTACTGCAGGTGAAACCAGTGCCTGACTGAAAATGGAGCAGGGGACGGGTCCTGGAGGATGTGACCTGAGAACAGGCTTGATCTGGGAAACGTGGAAAGTAAATGGTAAATTGACTGATTCTTATATAGGGCTTTTCTACTCTCCTGGAGCACTCAAACTGCTTTATACAACATGCCATATTCATCCATTCACACAAGCACAAGCCTTTCTATGCTTTTAAGTGCTTTCTAGCTAACATTCACACACATTCATACTCCAATGGATACTAACCGGAGAGCAACGGTTAGTATCTTGCCCAAGGATATTTGGCATGCAGACTGGGGGAACCAGGGATTGAACCACCAACCGGTAGTAGATGACCTGCTCTACTACACCACAACCACTTCAGGAAAGTGGGATGGATGCACCAGGATCAACTTTAGTCTAACTGCAGACGGACTGATGATGGGCTCGATCTTGTATGGTCCTATGAGGCGAGCAAAGTTTGCGAGAGAGGACCCTCAGAGGAATCTGTCTACCAGACAGCCATGCCATACCCATTAGTGCTCAATGAACTGGAGGAGGGCCACCTGAACCTGGGTCCAGACACGTTGACATCGTCACTTGGTGTTGAACTGAAGGAAACGCCAACTCCATCTCAACTTCAGGGAATAGAGTAGGCTGGAAACCAAGGGAGACCTTGAAAGGAGAGAGACCGGTAGCAGAGCAGGTGAGTGAGTTATGAGCATATTCTATCCAAGAGAGCAGAGGTGACCAGGTGGAAGCATTGTGGGAAGTTATACAGTGAAAAGCAGACTCCAACTCCTGATTTAGTCTCTCTGTCTGGCCTTTAGACTGTGTTTTATTTATTTATTTAATTTTATTTAGAAAGAGGGGCAATACATATTAATGAACATTTTAACAAATGTAAATATGCCAGATTATAGCGTTGGGCTAATTTCCATCTGCAGACCCTCTGGCAGGTTGGTGTTAAACACAAGTTAGTAAAAACATACAGAGACAGTATTTACAGGTCATGTGACAAGGATAAAAACAGTGATCACATTATACTAGAACAAACAATGACAAGAAGAGTGGACACAGAGGACAGTATAGATAACAATAACGGAAACACATCAATTATATTGCACAAACCCCAGTATTGCACATGCCCTGACTGTCCTGATATTGCACTGACCCATTACACTAATAGTTGTTTCCCTTTTTGTAATACACTAACTCTTTTTCACGTCCAATATAAAGCATGATTATTAAACATGATCACATGTTTGTGTGTCCCTCAGCCGCCCTTTTAAGTGACTCTTAAAGATGGGTAAACACTATCTTGCGTGCTGCACAATATCGTTTATTACTTAGTATCTACTGATATCTACTGCTAGCTAGTTTATTGTGATGGTGCCGTTTTTTTTATTATGTTGCTCTTTGTTGTTTGCTTTCTCTTCTGTTTTTTTTCTCCATACAGGTGACCCAGGTGTTTTTTGTTTTTTTTTCTTTCTTCCCCCCCTTCTCACCGTCTCTTCTCCCCTTTGGTTTTCTTTCTCTCCCTCTCTTTCTTTCATTCTTTCTCCCTGTCCTATCCCCCAGTCATGTCTGTCCCGTTTGTAGCAACTGAAAATAAAATGAATTCATAATTATAATAAAGGTCAATCAAATGGACCAATATGGCAAGGCCATGATGATCCACTTGGTAAAATAAATCCGCTTGGCATCTTTCTTGGCCTTAAGACAACAATTCTGATGGCTAAAGATCCAAACGGGACACAAAAAAAAAAAAAAAAAAGATGGGTAAACTTGTACTTTCCCTCACTGACAGTGGAAGACTATTCCAGAAGCTCACTCCCTGATATGACAGAGCATTCTGTGAAAAGATTTTAATCGATAATCAAAACCTACCCCTACACTTAAGTCACTTAAGTCGAGACCAAATCTTTCTAACACACTCAACCAGTGCTCAACCCTGTCAAAAGCCTTTTCTTGGTCCAGAGAAATCAGACCAATATCACATCACAATGAACTGGAGACCTCCAACATATCTCTGACTAGTGACACATTATCAACAATAGATCTGCCTGGCATTCAGATCCATCACCTTCTTCAGTCTGTTTGCCAGCACTTTTGACCGTATTTTATAATTAGTGCACAATAAAGAGACAGGCCGCCAGTTCTTAATATCCTGGAGATCACCTTTCTTTGGTAACAGTGTTAGAACAGCTCTCCTGCAGCTCTGAGGTAAAGATCCTTCAGTGAACCTCTCCTCAAAAACCTCTATGACACCATCACCAAGCTCAGACCAAAAAGCTTTATAAAATTCGACTGAGAGTCCATCTATGCCAGGCACCTTCCCTCCATGCATAGAATAGAATAGAATAGAATACCTTTATTGTCACTATACAGATATACAATGAGATACAGAGCATCTCCTACTCGGTGCAAACATGTGGGAGAAGAAAGGGGGGTGAGGTGCACAGTTTGTGCAGCACTATATATTCATTATGAACAGTAACTAGAAAAAATCACACACACACACACACACATACATATATATATATATATACACACATATATGTCAGTTAAATACATCACATAGGAGACACACACAGTGATATTTGAGAAGTGAAATGAAGTTTATTGGATTTACAGAAAGTGTGCAATAATTGTTTGCAATAATTGTTTAATATGGCATTTGAGCATAATAGTCCCATAAATAAAAACAACCCATAGTGCTGTTTGAGGATAGCCGTGTAAATGTATGTATTTGTTTGTCATTGTTTTAGTCTACGTTGTGCATTTGTTTTCTTTGGTAGGTGTAAAACCGGAATTAGTGGAGCGCTGAAGAGAAAGTAGTAGGCACTAGTCTATTCTTTAGAGTGCGATACCGTGTGTCCAAAGAGGCTATTAGAGCTAAAAAATAAAAAAATAAATAAAAAGTGGTTGGACTGAGTTTAAGTGCTATCTGGCACCATCCGGTGGAAGGACGGTGATACTGCAGGTCACTCCCCAGGCCTGGTAGACATAATTGAAACTGATAACAGATAATAAAAGGAATAAATAAACTAAAACAAGAATAATAAATAAATTCACTAAATACAATTTTAAGAATATATTTTGAGGACTTGATTAAAAAGTTTAAAAAAAGTTGGCAGCACGGTAGCATTGTTGCCTCACAGCAAGAAGGTCCTGAGTTCAATTCCACCATCAGGCCAGGGTCTTTGTGTGTGGAGTTTTCATGTTCTCCCCGTGTTTGCGGGAGTTCCTCCCACCGTCCAAGGACATGTTGTGGGGATAGGTTAATTGAAAAGTCTAAATTGCCCCTAGGTGTGAATGTAAGTGTGAATGGTTGTCTGTCCCTGTGTGTTATCTCTGCGACAGACTGGCGACCTGTCCAGGTTGTACCCTGCTTCTCGCCCTATGACAGTTGGGATAGGCTCCCACGACCCTGAAAAGGATAAGCAGATGGATGGATTAAAAAGTTTTAATTGATTGATTAACAAAGACAGAGTAATGACAACGCATAAGCAAAGACTGACAATTTTTTTTTAAAAGTAATGAAAGAAAGAACCTGAAATTAATAAGAAGAAGAATAAACAAAGGTGAAGGTGAAATAAGTAATAACAACAAATTAAAATCAGGAAATATATAGACAAGCAAAAAAATAAATAAGATTTAAAAAAAATGTTTAAATTATTTATCTAGAAAGAACATAACATCAAGACAAAATAAATTAGAGAATTTGAACCGCAAGAAACATAAAAGAGAAATTACAAAGGCAACTACCATCCCTGCAACATTCAAAGAAGAAGAACCAGCATCCCCCAGCAAATTGAGACAGACTTTTTAAAGAACCAAATGCTGGAAGGGGAAATCAAAAAGAAGAAATGGGCAAAATTTGAAAAAAAAAATGCCTCGATGAAATATGAATAATGTGGGGGAAAAGGAGGATTTTTTGTGTGCAACAAGCTGAACACAAAACAGTTTGTGTGTTTGAGCTGATAGAAACACTGTATTTTAAATTACCTTTCCACAGCATGTTATTTCGGTGGCGATCGTGGCTCAAGAGTTGGGAGTTCGCCTTGTAAATCAGAAGGTTGCCGGTTCGAGCCCTGGCTTGGACTGTCTCGGTCATTGTGTCCTTGGGCAAGACACTTCACTCGTTCCCTACGGGTGGTGGTCAGAGGGCCCGGTGGCACCTCTGTCAGTGCGCCCCAGGGTGGCTGTGACTACAATGTAGCTTGCCATCACCAGTGTGTGAATGACTGGATGTGTAAAGCGCTTTGGGGTCCTTAGGGACTAGTAAAGCGCTATACAAATACAGGCCATTTACCATTCTTTATGTTCACTCCTCTACTGTAGGGCTAGCTAGATGGTGAAGTACCGCAACTGTTACTTATGGTCACCTGTGGTCATTCCTGTGCTATGCCAAAAAAAACCCCACACACACACAAAAAAGACTCACTTTAACCCCTGACTATGGCACAGTCTTTTTATGCAATATGAATTATACATATGGACAGTCTTTCATGTTTTACTGTTTAAGCATATAATCAGTTTGATGTTTGAAGGCTCGCAGTGATGTAAAATAATAACTCCCCTCAAATCCATTAAACCAAAAGTAACAAGCCCATTTTGAAAATGTAAGGAGTAGAAAATACAGATATTTGTTTAAAAATGTAGGGAGTAAAAGTAAAAAACTGTCAAAAAAACTAGTAAAGTACTGAAAATTCTACTTAAGTACACTAATAAAGTATTTTTACTTCATTACTTCCCACCTCTGCCTACAGTAAGCTGTGAGATCAAAGGCTCGTCAGGCCAGGTGGGCTCTTTTCTTTACTTGCTTCAACTTTAAGATAAGATAAGATAAAACTTTATTAATCCCTCGGGTGGGTTCCTCTGGGAAATTCGGTTTCCAAAAGCACAGCACCGACAGAAGTTACAGTTACAGAATATTATATATATATACACACACACACATATATAAATAAAATATACGAAGGGGATAAATAGAATAAATAGGAATAAAAATAAAAATACAAGTGAATTGCACATTTCAAGTATGGAGTCTATTGCACCGTTGACTATTAACAAAAGTATTGCACAAAAGGTATTGCACAGTGAGGTGAAGAGGCACTACAGCTTAGTTGTTCCCCTCCCTCTCCCCTCCAGAGAGGAGT
This sequence comes from Aulonocara sp. 'chitande type north' Nkhata Bay, assembly GCF_057382095.1. Classification (NCBI taxonomy): domain Eukaryota; kingdom Metazoa; phylum Chordata; class Actinopteri; order Cichliformes; family Cichlidae; genus Aulonocara; species Aulonocara sp. 'chitande type north' Nkhata Bay. The sequence continues at coordinate 34,087,657 of NC_141358.1, read as the reverse complement.
TAAACAGTTTGATGGCGTGTGGGACAAAGGAGTTTTTAAGTCTGTTAGTTCTTGTCTTGGGGAGAAGCAACCTGTCACTGAACAGACTCTTCTGGTTGTTAATAGCCGTGTGCAGAGGATGCCCAGCATTGTTCATAATGTCCAGCAGTTTTTTTAGTGTCCTTTTCTCTGCCACTGTCACCAGAGTGTCCAGCTTCATGCCAACCACAGAGCTAGCCTTCCTTTACCATCACTTACAGATCCAGATTGCATAATATAAATATAAATATAAATCTTGCCTTGTCCAAACTGCTCTCCTCCTCAGACTGCCCAAGGAAGAAACTATCTTGCCTACATCATGCGTAATTGGTTTGTTAACCTGGGAAATAGATTCCTTGGTTCGAAACGCCCAAAGAAAAGAGTAGAACCCAGGTAACACACCTCAACTCCTCATCCCTGTGAAAGTCCGGTCAAAAGTAACCTAGTGGGCACATACTGCCAAATGTATGGGTCATCAACCACACAATATACTTCCTGGCTCTGTTATGGTGGCCATCTTTTGTGAAAGACTCGAAGTCAACTTGAACTGCACTCCTGAGAATGTAAGAGCAAAACAAATGTCTGGCTGATCAGTACCAGATACTTGCACCTTCTTATCAATCAGGTCAGAAAGTTTGGTTATCTGCAAAAAATATCCCTCTGCAAATGAAACCTAAGAAATTTGCAACCAAATACACTGGACCGTTTGAAAATGATACAGTGATTAATCCTCTCTGTCTCCCCATTTGAGGTTGCTCAGTTATGGACACCAGATGTCGTGGAAGGGGCTTCCAGTACCTGGTTGATTGTGAGGAATATGGCCCAGAGGAATGATCCTAGGTCGTGCATCCCGCCATCCCGGACAAGAAGATGGTGAGAGAATTCCTCCTCAGACTCCCTTTATAGGTTGGGGAAAGGTACTGTCACAGTCCATCTGTCATCTTACCTCTTTCTATTCTATTGACATTGTCTTTTTAATGAAACACATCTAGCTCAGTCATGTCCAGTCATTCAGTTTAGTGCAACCTATCATGTTGTGTTAATTTTGTCTTCATAATAAACAGTGTCCACATCCTCATTCAGCCACCTACGTGACACTTACCTGCCTTTCCTTGTTTTCTGGTCTACCTGGAGAGACCTGAGATGCAGAGTGGTGAGATGTCTTTGCAAAGAGGGAGTCTGGGAAATGGTTTGGAAACTTTGGAAAGCATCAGAGGAGTTTGGGATTGTCACTACTGTATAATCTTTTGACTATTCATATTCACTGTAAATAATGGAAAATAATTGACTCATAATTATAATCTGTAATTTTATTTTTTATACTTAATTATAATTATAAATAATTGACTAAGGAGTCCTGCCAGAGTCTAGATCTTGACAGTTTCTTCCTGTTAAAAGGGAATTTCTCCTTTCCACTTTTACCAAGTACTCTCTCATAGTAAGTCTTCTGATTGTTGAGGTTTTGTGTTGTTGAAGGGTCTTTACCTCACAACATAAAGCAACTTTAAGCAGCTTGTGATTTGGGGCCGTATACACAAAACTAAAAAAAATTAAACAAAACTGAATTGCTTCTGATTGAACACCGGTATCAAAAAAGATGAGGTTAAAAAATGTGTGTTTTTTTGTGGCTGCTGTGAGGACCAGATATTTCTCAAAGGAACAGCTGTTAACTCAGAAACACAGGAACAACTTCTTGATGTTAAATGTATATTAAATATTTTTATAAAATTAAAAAACGCAGGCACCCGCACTGTGACATGGTTAACTGACAATCTAAAGAGGGATAAATCATACATGAGAAATGAAGGTGTTGTATGAAGTCTGATTTCTCAGATCTAAAATCTGAAAATGACAAACTGCACCTGTTCAGCGTGGCTGTTTTATTAAACCGGATTTGATTCTCTCTTCTATAGCAACAAGAGTTTACTTGCTAACATGTTGAAGGGTTACTAAAACTTCTTGACACTACTCTTAACTCTGCTATCGCATCTGTTTACTTGCTAATTCTAGCTCGGTTACTGTACTGTGTGTAGATTGATCAGAGCATAGGAAGCATAGCCAGTGGCAGCTTGTCTAGCATACTGGTCTCCCATTAGTTTCTTGTTAAAGACCACAGATTTATCCACAATGTGAATGCCCAAACAATCAAAGAAACTGCTGACCTCTCAGCTTAACAAGCTCCGCCTTCGTTAACAGGTCGTGGACAGGCTCTTAAGAAAGAAACAGCAACAAACTTGGCTATGAAATTGTAGTCAAGCAGAATCAAGCCTGCTTCCAGAGCCAATAGCTAACTGCGTCAGAAGATGGCAGCAATCTTGTGCCATCAAATAGGCCTGATATGACTGAATGCTGTTGGAGATGAAAGGAGAGGGTTAGAGTTTTAACACTCCACAATCCTAACCCTAATTCGTGTAACAATGGAGTCAACATATTTTAATTTAGCACAGACTTCTTATATAATGCTTATATTTCTCAACAGCTACCAGGTGTTATTGTTAAATAAACACTGAAGCGCGTCTTGCTGTGGTTCAGCATCTCTCCTCTCTTTGCTTGCTCCTCTCATTTGGACAAACGTGATCTAGTGGTAAAGGCACGACGCTGCGCTACGGTGTGGAGATTAAGCCAAACTGCACCAGCAGCAGCATCTGGGAGTGGTGGGTCTTGACAACTAGCAGCGCAGAGCTGTTCAGATGCACCGTGATGTAAATGTATAACAGAAATCCGTCGCAATGTGATGGTTAGATTCTTCAGTGGAGCATCGCTTCTCGTTACCCGCGCCCATGGTGTTTACTGCTACACAATGCAGACGGTGATGCGGCGAGCGGTGGGTGTGCGCTTCTGAAGACCGCCACCGTTGGGGAGAAGAGAAGCTTCATACAAGCAGCAAGTCTCTCAGCCACTGAAGCGGAACCACGCGCTGCGGATAATGTCTTTTTACTCCCTGCCATTTTCCATTCTTTCCCGGTTAAAAGCGACGGAATCAACAGAAAGACCCTGAAAGTTGGATATATATTTCTTCTAATAGTGGCAGTGCCAGAAGAGCCAAGATGAAATTTCCCACTGAGAATCCAAGAAAACCAGGGAACATGAACCCTCCACCAGGTTAGCCCGTCAGTCAGTATGCTGTTTTTGTGAAGGTGCTGGTGTGTTTTATTCATGCTGCACTTTCGCGTTAGATGTCGTTGTGGATTCGGTGAAAGTTGGCGTTCACATCCTCCCATTACTGCATGTTTTGAAATGAACTGCTGAAGTCAAACTGCTCTTTGTGACCTTTATTTGCTCTGTAAACACTAATTGGTCCAGTATCTCCCACTGGCTTGGCTACTTAACATGCTGACCAGACATTGAATTTCCACAGGAAGCTGCATGCTGAAGTTTACTATGGGCAAACACTGCAGCCGCATCCACCCCGCGGCGTCTTCGGTACTCTGTGGTGTTTATACCTGAGAAATCATAATTATGCCCACAGCGGGGCAACGCAGGGACATCTAGCCTGAGGCTGTTAGTCAACAAATGCTCCGGTGTGATGCAGCGGGGAGGTCTGTCGTAACATTACCTCATCCACCCCCGTGGAAATAGCCCCCCGAATCCCGCATGACCGTCACGTTCTCCCACACCGTCAACATGCGCATGTTTATCGAGTGTTTGCAAGCTCTTGATCAGTTCAAAGTCTTTTATATGGCACCCCTCTATTATTTTCAAGTGCTGTTGGCACATCATTAATTGCGGGATTTCTGAAGTGTACACCTGCATGTAAGCTTAACTGTACACACTGCAGCTGACTGATTACATAAATCAAAGCAGCCGTCTCTGCTGGTTTCTACAAGTGTACTAATGTCAGTGAAATGTGTTGCAGCTGTCATGATTCCCTGTGCTGCTTTTACATAACACTGTGTCGTGAATAGAAGAAATGCAAAATCCACCTGTTTGGCTTTGCTGGGCTGTTACTCTGAGAGCTCATCACGATCTGTTTTTGTCAACCACAGAAGAAGGTGTGACATTCACTAATATGTTGGGATTTTTTTTACAGTAACACTTTCAGTGGCGTAGCAAATAATAAACAGCAGTTACTTATATTCAGAGAATGATTGTTTAAAAGAGATATCGATAGAATTTACTCTAAACACTATCCACCAAATCAGAAAGCCTCTAGATCTGAGATGCAGTTGAACAACTGTCAAAACTTGAATTGTGATTTTCTGCCCAAGGTCAAGAAGGAACATTCTAGTGCTGCACCCTGTTATTGCTGTGGTTTAATAGCTGACATCCTCTAAATAATTATTTAGTTTGTTCATTCAAAACCTATAGAGTTCATTATTGCTTCAAGTTCTGTGACTTTGAATAGGCATGAATTGAATCTACTTATTCACTTGTCCATTAATCCACTCAGTGTTTTGTTTCTATAACAGAGACAGTGGTGAGAAATTTTATTAGTGTCAGTTAAAAGTGAAAGTAACCTCAGCACCTTAGTGCTTGTTTTATTTAGTCTTCCAAACATCATATTGCTCCCACAGTCCAAAGACATGCAGTTAGTGGGGTTACCTGGTAATTCTAAATTAGCCATAGATGTGAATGCGAACAGACTGGCGACCAGTCCCGTGTATACCCTGCCTCTCGCCCTGTGGTAGCTGGGATAGGCTCCAGCCCACCAACATACTGACAAATAACGATAACAAAGATAAATCCATGATGATCAAATATTTTTTCTTTGGTTTCAAGTAACATGTAAAAAGTATTTTTATAAGCACTTCATAAGCATATAGACTAACAAATTGTACTTCAGTGAATTCCCATTGCATCACTGTTAACTACCACCACTGAGTACCCTGAGGACTTTGTTTGGTCTTTCTGCTTTTCTTCATCTGCAAAATTATTAGCATATGTTTTAAAATCAAACAAACTGTCCTTTCTTATGCTTATTCCTGCTGATCACCTGTTTTCTATCAGAGCACTTGTCAGTGGAAAACATCACTTCAATCATGCAAATATCACATCATTCTATTTTTCATTTCCCCTTTGTTTCAGTGGAAGTCCAGACCAACCTGGTTTCACCAAAGAAGGTGCAGCCAGGCATGCTTCAGTCCAGCCTAGTACATGCCAGTGTGGCCACTATGCAGAACCCAATGGGCTGCGTTCTGCCAAGGCTCTCCGCCTCCTCCCGTCCGCCGAGCATGGTGGCCAGCATGGAGGCGGTGGCCGATGGCTCAGCTCCCTTCACCATGATGAAGCTGAAAACTGTGCTAGCTGTGTTTGTAGTGGTGGTGACCTACCTGGTGGCGGGGGGTTTGGTGTTCCAAGCACTTGAGCAACCCTTTGAAAATAACCAGAAGATCACCATCACAGCAGAGAAGGCAGCTTTCCTGCTAAAACACCCCTGTGTGTCCGCAGAAGACTTGGAGGCTATCATCAAGGTAAGAGCAGCTGCTGTTTGATAGATTTGCCTTTCCTCAGTCTTTGACTGGTTTTCCCAGTGGGGACTCAGGTCAACTGAAACCTAAGCGTCACATTGATCTGACGCCATTCGAGCACATACTCTGTCAGGCACCCTGGTGTGGATACAGACCACACTGAATAGTCTGGTACAAATGCGGAGATTGCTCAATGTTTCCAGATATCCTTGAAGAATTTCCTTAATGATGTACTTTATTGAAAGAATATGACTGGGCATGTATGTGTTTGGAAGGAAAGCCTGCTGACTATGGTTAATTCAATAAATTTGTTGAAATTTGAGTGTACTGGCTTTTGGATGTTATTCAGAAAAGAATGGCAAATAATAGTACATAAGATCATTACAAAAAAATTAAAAAGTGGTAAAGTTGGAGTATTTCTTAGTAAATCTGAAAAACATAGACCTCTGTTTATATGTTACTAACTAGTCATCTTTGTGTAAAGCATAATCTTTTAGGTTTAATATCATATTTGGGAGTGGTTCTAAAATGATAAAAAATAATCATTGCAAAATATTTTTTTTCTCAGTAGAAATATGAGAGAGGTCAATGCAAAATTGATAATCTCATTTCATCCATGTTTTGACTGACAACATGAAAGGCCATTAACAAAAGTAAAAGTAACAAAGTAGTAAGGTTGGAAAAGGAAGGAAAGAAAGGCTGTTTATTTGATTTGATTTGATTTGATATACCTTTATTAGTCCCACAAGGGGAAATTTCATAAGGCTGCCGACCTATTGCACGCAATGGCGGCGCCATCTTACCCTCCGACCATACATACATTACACAAAACATCATATGGGGAAGACAGGTCAGAGAGGTATAACAATGGAAAATGCACCACATGAGGAAAGATAAGGAGAAAAAAAAATAACTCCCCCCCCCCCCCCCCCCCCCCCCCCCCAGACTGAGCTCCAACAGGGAGATCAGTTTGAGAACAGAAAAAAACACCTCTTTCTCGTTGAGAAAGGGGTGTCAATTGCATTTAGGTACCAGTTGATCCAATCCATAATTCCTCTTTTAGGTTTTAGAGAACAGACTGTGAGAGAGTGTTCCAGGGAAAAGTAATACAAAACACACGAGACTAGACAAGGACACAAGAGGCTAAGCAGGGAAGCTAAGGGAGAGGAGGAGGAGGAGAGGAAAAAGAGCAAGAGTAAGTATTGCTCTAAGGTGCAGACATTCATGACTCAGTAGCAGCTTTTCCTTCTTTTTTCTTCTTTTTAAAAATGTAATAACACTGCACATTCATGGATAGATCCTTGTCAGGACTCTGTCCTTGGCTTATTTAACCAGTCATAAATACATAACAGTGGTTTTATAGATTACAGGTTTTACAGTTTTGCTACTGTTTACATGCGCTGCTGCAAAATCTGTGTTGAAACTCAGACTGTTCGGGCACTCGAATTGAAATTTCTATCTGGGAACTCAGAAATTCTGACTTGCAACTTCAAAAGTTAAATGCACCAAGACCAAGTCAGGTTAGGCTGACACCATACATACCATTAGGTTGCGAGTTGGGAGCAACAGCATTGTCAAATATAACAGAGTGGTTTTTATATAGCACCTTTCTACTGAGCACTGAAAATGCTTTCTTATTCATTCTTTTACACACAAATCTAGACAAGTGCTTTTTCTATGCCTAAGCACTTGCAACCTAACATTCACACATTCGCACAAATTCATGAATGCCTTGAGGGCAAACCAGGGTTCAATATCTTGGCCAAGGATAGTTGAACAATTAGTAAAATGATCCCTCCCACCTCCTGAGCCACAGATGCATTTAAACACCCCACCCCATGATAGTCCAAGGCTCAAAAGTGTGGCTAAAGCCTTAGCTCTGGGACCAAGAGCTTCTCAGGCCTGCTAATGCATTGCAATTTTCAGTCTCTGGCTTCCCAAATTACAACACATAACATTAAGCATCCTATTCACACCAAGACAAACAGTGAAACAGGAGAAACTCAGTTTGTGTGTTGTCTTCCTGTTTGGGTGACAGCTGCCTTCACCCTGTGCAACCATGGCAGCTCGAATGTGTCAAAAAAGTGTGGGATGCAACATCTGTATGCCTCTGGAAGATGATGAAAAGCAGGTGGTCACCAAAGGCAGGTCCTTGGGCTTTTTCTGGGTAGTGCAGTTCCATCTTTGGTTATCTCAGTCCCAGCTGGTGAGGCTGATGAGGCTGCCTGTCGACCCACACTCATGTTTGGCCCAGGGGCACCCCAATTTTTGCAGCATGCTCGAAACAGCCGCCGTGTTCCTCAGGAGATGTCAAGGGACATGTTCAGAGGTTGTGAACCCTGAGATCCAAGATGCAAAATTCTTACGGTCCCTGGGGTGAGGCAGGCCATCAGTGCCAGCGGTTGGTTTGCCACCACTGACCTGAAGGATGCCTACTTCCAGATTCCTATCTGCCAAGGCCACTGGCAGTTCCTGGGGTTTGGGTTTGAGGGGACAGGTGGGTGATCAGAGCAGGTGTGTTCATTCAAAAGCAGGGACCTTTGTGGAGTCCTGCCCATGAACACAGACACAAAAAAAATTGACACAGAGTGACGGGAGAGATTCTCAATCACCCTAGGGCCACTTCCGGGCCATACTCAGCACAGATGTTTCTGTATACTATCCCAGACATTTGATTATTGTATTCCATGTATGCCTCGCCTGCCTTGCACCCTGCTGTTATGTGCTGGATTGTCTCAGCGGCATCTATGCTCCAGGGGTCTTGCCTGGTGTGGTAGACCCCAGCCTCTATTGTATTGTATTGAATTGAATCTTTATTTTGACAATGTTAAAACAGTTCAGCAACAGAGAAAAAATAGACAAACAAAGCAAAACAAAAGGAAAGGAAAACAAAATAATACTAATTATTAATAACTTACATGTTCAAAAAGGAGTAGGAAGAAGCATAAGCTTATTTACCCCCACTTACCTCCTTTCCACTATTTAGTAATTATTAGTCTGCACTTCTTCTTCCTGTTTATGCCCTGTCCATCAGAAATTCTTTATTACCATTAAATTACATGTTACATGTATTATTTATTTATTTATTTTAAATATATATACCTATATAACCCCAGTAACCTGTCAAAAGAGATACAATTTGCAGACATATATACTCATATAAACATACTTGTGCACCCACACACACGTATACACATCACTGTTGTGAAAATAGTGGGTGAGAACCCCCCCTTTAGACCCCCACCTCCTCCCTGTACTTTGCAAAAACCATATTTTTGAACCGCTTTTAAACTGAGTCATGCTGGGATGTTGATTCCTTTCTTCACTTAGTCTGTTCCACAGCTTCACTCCACACACAGAGATGCAAAAAGATTTTAGTGTTGTACGGATACAGGGATGTTTTAAATTTAATTCCCCCCTCATATTGTATTCCCGTTCCTGTTTAAAAAACAATTTTAGAATATTGTCAGGAAGTAGGTTGTTTTATTGCTTTATACATAATTTGCGCATTAAGGAAACGAACCAGATCTGGGAATTTTTGTATTTTTGATTTAAAGAATAGTGGATTTGTTTGATCTCTGTAGCCAGTTTTATGGATTATCCTCATGGCCCTTTTTTCCAATATGAAGATTGATGATAGGGAACATTTATAAGTATTGCCCCAAATCTCTGCATAGTAATGCAAATAGAGTGAAATCAGTGAACAATAGAGAATGTGGAGTGATCTGTGGTCCAGAATGAGTTTTACTTTACTCAAAATTGAAATATTTCTTGATACTTTGTTGTGTATATGATATATATTAGAGCTTATTTTATCATCTATTATCACACCAAGAAACTTGTGTTCAAGAACTCTTTCAATTTCCACATCATCTACATGAATCTGCAGTTGTGAGTTTCTTTGGGAATTCCCAAATGAGACAATTTTAGTTTTACTTAAATTTAGTGAGTTTGTTGTTGTATCCAGCAGCTCCTTTAGAACAAAAATATTTGTGTTGTCTGCAAATAATACTAATATATCAGATACCTTAAAAATAGCATTTATATAAATAATAAATAACTTTGGACCTAGTATAGTCCAAGCATGATGAGGAATATTCTTCACAAATTGTTTCCTGTCACTTCAATAATTTTTAACCCACTGCAGTACAACCTGTAGAAATAATCTGGCTGCATACTGTTTCTGATCAATAGCATTTGTAATCTCCTTGATTGACTGACTGAATTAATGTCAGTGATGTTGATCTTTTCGATCTGAATCCATATCGACTGTCAGACAGTAATTTTCTTCTTTTTTGGCATTCTAGGTGAGAAACTTTCACAATCCACAGTTCAAAATGCAAAGATGATCTCCCTGGAAACTCATGTAGGGCAGACCTTGACAGATGATTTAAGGGGAAATGAAACAAGGCTTGAAAGCCAGATCTCACAAGCAGATCTTAATTTGAGTTGTGACCCAACACTTTCAACTTTGCTAACACCAGGGCTTTTCACAGCCAAAAGCTCACAGCTAATAAACCATTATAGTAACAGCCAGTTGTTTGGTCTGGACACTTATTGACCTCAGCAAAAGTGAAACCCTGTATGATAATGGACAGGATATTGCAGAGCACAGCTGCTGCAGCTAAATCTGGAAAGCTGTTGTGGATTGTTGCCAGCTTGGTTTCACAGCCTAACACATTTGCGCACAAGGGAAACACAAAAGCTGCATAGTAAAACCACCAATCCTTGAGAAAAAAAAACTGTGATTGGATAAAAGTAAAACCTAAAGTGGTTATTTATGTTGTTAAGGGAAAGTAAGCGGTAGGCAAAAAGATCAGATCTCGCCACTTTGTAGAAGAGAATTCCTTCCTTCTTATCTCATACTTAAAAAGCAGACTTTCAGATGGCTTAGGCCTGGTCACACCACAACTTCAAAATGGAGACTTTAGGAGCCAGGGATTCAACCACTAACCTTCCTGTTAGTGGTTGGAAGACAACTCTCTGACAACTCTAACAGTTGTGTTTTGATGAGCTCTGAAATGTATTAAAAAACTCACGCATGCTGGAAAAAAGAATAAAAGGTAGAAATTACATTTTTATGTGACTATTTTCAGAGGTGTTTTTTTTTTTTAAAGCCACTTATAACTGACCTATTCAAGCATAAAAACAACTTTTCGCTGCTGCTCCCTTCCTGATGCAGGCTTAATGGGGAATTGTGTCTCTAGCTGGGATTTAAGCAGTGACATTAAGATAATGTGTTATCCACTAAACCATTGGAGACATCCCAACAGATCTTATGGCGTAATGAATCTATGAACTTTTTTAATCAAATATTTGTCAGTAGGTACTGAGGAGGTCAGTCAGTGTCTACAGCCATCTGTAAAACATTGCTTAGGCTCTAAATTGAACAGTGAACCTAGAAAACAAGATTTTTGTTATCTGGAAAACATATTCCTCATTAAGAAGCAGTGGTTGACCAATGAAGCCAGCGCCGCAAAGCCTAACCATAAACTCAGAATTAAAGATAGAAAGATTAGCTGTTCAGTAAAAATAATCCCCTCTGTATGTGGAAAAATATATAAACGATATATATATCACTGACTATTAAAGGATAGCCAGTGACCCTGTAAACTGTATTTCCTCCACAGCAAGCACCATCCCTGCCATCCTGGATCCATATTAGAGCAAACAGATTTACAGAGAATTAGATTAACAGGTGCCACTCCTCCTGCTCCAGCTTGTGTCTGCACCGTCCTCTGAGTGTTGGTTTTATTCTGAAAAGATAGGAGACTGCATGTTGGTATCAGGGGGGATGTAGCTAGGCAGCTTTAGAAAGTAGTCTGTTGGATGTGAGTGAGTGAAGACAGAGGCGTGGATTAAGTGGAGGAAGTTAAAGAAGAAACAGTGTTGCTTAGATTTCAGGGAGGAGTTAAGACAATCTGGGTGGTAAGGAAAGCACATCTGAAGTGCTGAGGAAACTAGTGTTTGGTGTATCCTTTGGACAGAGGAAAGGTGACAAAGACTTGGAGGTGCGACGAAGAATTACTGGAAAGTATTCAAAGGAAGAGGTTAGCAAAATAAAGTGAGAGAGGTGGCAGAAAGAAAAAGAAGGAAAAAAATAATCAATTACCAGAGACCTTTAAAAAAAAATTTATTTTTTGTTGATACTTGTTTTTTGTAGATAGTCTAGGACTTCTAAAAGAGGTTTTTAGTTTCAAGAATGTAATTTTCCTGGTTACATAGTTACTTTAAAAAAACTGGGCCTCATTTGTGTTTCTTAGTGAGGCCTACAAATGTTTCACAGAAAAATCCATGATTTATCAATATTTTAAAAACAAAATTATAGCCTGGCTGCCTTATATGCAGTCACCTGGCAGCAACCTAACAGAAAAGCCAAGGCCTCCCTCTCCCCAGCCACCTCTTCCAAGTTAGGAGCACTAAACATTTCACTTTTACATTCAGCTTTCTCTTCACCATAATGGACCAGTGCTGATCACGGTCTTCACCTCAATTCGTCTGTTGAAAAATATTTCATTATCCATTGTCTCATCTTATGTATGTTCTTTCATTAAAACGTATGTCTGTCATTGCTAGATATTATCATGTATACTTTAATTTCTTGGGACTATCGTATGAATTCAGGAGAATCTGGATTTTGTTTTTCTTTTCTTTTTTACCCACTCAGCCATAAAATACTGATAAGGTATTGCTGTCACTCCACCGGGTGTTGCTGTTGCCTGTATTTTTTTTTTTCTTCCTTGCAGTAAGTTTTTTCATGTGGTTGTGACAGATTAGGCTTGGTCCTTATCCTCCAGATGTATTCTTTTTATATATATATATATATATATATATATATATATATATATAAAATCCCCTCTTGCCCCTGCAGGCAGTCCATCCTTCAAGCTCAGGTCCTATGCGTATGACCCTCAAACTCCCTGGCTTGAGGGACCTACGCAGTATCTTAGCTGTTCCTACAACTGCGATCTTTTGGACAGAGATCACAGATGTTGTTGCTGGGATCTGCTGGAGCCACTTGCATAACTTTTGGAGTCAGTGTACATTACCACTGGGACCGCTTTTACCTTCAGCCTCCACTTCTTCTCCAGTTCTTCTATGAGCCCTTGGTACTTTTCCGGCTTCTTGCGTTCCTTCTTCCTGATGTTGCTGTCAATCGGTATCACTACATCTAGCACTATGGCCGTCTTCCTCGCCTTGTCCACCATTATTATGTCCAGTTGGTTAGCCATCACCATTTTGTCTGGCTGTAATGGGAAACCCCACAGGATCTTAGCTCGGTCATTCTCCACCACTCTAGGGGGCGTAAGATCCATAGAGGACCCCAGCCTCTATGGATCTTGTGCTCAGAGCTTGTTGCCATGGTGCTGCCATGATTCGTGCTTCTGCGCTGTCTTTCAGTCCAACTTTGTCCAGCCACTGGTAGGATTTCTGGATGTCAGCCACTTCCTCTATCTGCCGGTGGTACGTAACATGCAGGGGCCTGTCCTTCCATGATGGTTCCTCCACTTGCTCCTCTTTGTTGGGTTTCTGCTGACTGAGGTATTCAGTGAGCATGTTTATCAGTTGGGGCTATCTTCCTGAAATGTGTTTCAATTCTGGCCCCAAGAACGATATTTAGCGGCCCCTTACCTGAAATCAAAGTTTGATATTAGTGTGGCCCACGCGAGGGGTTTTTCTCACAGGCACCTGCATGAGTCGTTGCACTAGGTGGTTTATATTTTTTAACACGTGTGTGCTACCGTAGGTCAGGCTCATGAACTGTCACCGAGTAGGGAAAAAATATATCCTGTCACACAGTGCAAATACATTTTTTGTCACCCAGCCACAGTCATGTTTTTTCAAACCCTGCCGTGAAGAGAAAGGTTGGTGATGAGCACAGACAATTTCAGGAGGAGGAGGAGGATGTGGACGAAGCCATTGCTCTGCACTGCATTATCCATCAGCAGGCCCTTTGCAGCAAATGCCTGAAGTTTGACAGTGTGATGTCCAATGTTGTGAAATGCATCAACCATATCAGATCCAGGGGCTTAAAGCACCGGTAGTTTTGTGCCTTTTTCAAGGAAATAGAGTCAGCATATGGGCATATGCTCTACTTCACCAAGGTACGTTGGCTTAGCAGCGGGAAGGTCTTAAAGAGGTTTTTTGAGTTGAGAGCAGAAGTGAAAGCCTTTATGGAGAAGAATGGGATGGCTGTTTCTGTACTAAGTGATCCTGAATGGCTAATGGACTTAGCTTTTCTTGTTGACATCACACAGACAAGCTAGGACAATTTGTCAGAAATGCCCCCCACCTCTCCTGAGCTTTACAGGATGTTCAAGCGGAGCATGTGCATTTTTGGCACCACCAATCTGTGTGAAAAACTCTTCTCCACAATGAGCTTAAGTCAAAGTTCAGGTCCAAACTTACAGATAAGCTTCTTAAAGCCATACTAAGCATCTCGGTTGCTTCGTCCCTCAAGCCAAATGTGGCTCAGCTGTGTAAGAGGAAGCGCTGCCAAGTCCAAAAACCACAATCTGCAGCAGTTTGCTGTAGCCAACTACCGGAAGAGAAATGCTCATAACTTAGTGGTACGCATATTTATAAAAGAGAATTTGCATCTATCAGATTTGTCAAAAACCATTGACGGAGACATAGGTTAGACTTTAGCCCCCGTTATTGGCGAACAGGTTGCACTCTTCTCCTCCCTCAGTTGCAGCTTCATCTAGGGATGAACACACACACACTTTTCCCTGACCTGTTACCCAGTTTCTTGCACCTAAATCTGTCTGTGAATGCCGTGTTTATCATCTCCCGACCTCGCTCTAGTTACTCCCACATTCCTTTCACTAAGTCTGCACAAACAATTCTCAGTCATGGGAATCTGTAACTTTTCTACTTATTTTATTCTGAGTGCTCAGTAGTGCAATGAATTATTATAGTGATCTGAAATTAATTACAGTCCCCATACCATTTGCCAGCACGGGTTTTGTAAACCAAACCTTTCTAGTCCTGACAGTAAGAATTTCAGTGTGTCCTTGTGTATTTGCCCTTCAGCCAGCCAAACAGCTATCTGTCACACCCTGAGTGTGACTCATTACACTGAGACTCCATCTGCCAGGACAGACACTTGCAGGGTAGCGCAGCGCTGACTGTGACACTTGACATGAGCTCCCTTTCCTTGTCCTCTCCCAGCACCTCTGCAAACAAACTTGGAGATGCACACAGAGAGAAGAAAGTACAGTGTTATGTAACAGAAAAAAACAGGGCAATTGATTCTTTTTTTCAGTTTCCTAAAAGGTGTTGCTTTGCCCCAGGCAAGGAGACTGTACTGATCTAGCCATATACTGAATGTAGCATTTAATTTGAAACACACAAATGTGTTTGACTGGGTTTCTTTGAGGTACAGTGGTCCCTCGTTTATTGCGGGAGTTACGTTCTAAAAATAACCTGCGATAGGTGAACATTTTCACACTTTTCTGTCTTGTTTAAACACTCTCAAAGTTCACACCTTCATAGAAAAATAAGTCCAGTATTATAGAATGAAACCAAAGATCAAACCCTGTTTTCAGGTCCAGAACATGGAAATAGAGGAGCTGCGATTTCAACATTAATGAATCAATGGTACAGAAGCAAGAAGAATGAGTTGAGTAAAGTTTGACATATCCGACTGTTTTGTTTCGCTTAATGCGCCTTATAATCTGAAAATACGGTAACTTCTACCTTCCTTTAGCATGTCCAGAAGTCCAACTTTTTGTGCGATGGTTAGCATCTTCCTCTGCCTTTTGTGTGCTACCGCAGGTGCCTTTGACGGTGCAAAACGTTTTGTCGATGTTGTTTTGTTGGGGAGAAAACTTACAAGCATACAGTACAGCACTTCAGAGTCACACTGCTAGCGATCGAAGATGTATGTTAATTTGACAAGCTGAATGCATTCTGTACTGGACAGCCAATCAGGACACAGAACACAATGCGTTGTTTTTTTGTTTTGTTTTGTGTTTTTTTTTAAAAAAAAGCAAAATTGCACAAAAAAAGTCTGCGAAACAGCGCAGCGCACAACAACAACAAGGTTAAGAACCACTGTACTAGACACACTGATGACGCCTTTCCCAAAAAAGTTGATTCTGTACATCTGATAGGGTCGCCCCTACAAAACTGTGTTTCACAGACGAAGGAGTGAAGATTTTGCAGAAGGACACACCGGCCTCGTCTTCCCTTCTAGAAGTGCATGCTTAAATGAAGATGAATAAAGATGAATAAAGGTTTTGTGAAATAACTACTGAGGTCCGGTGCCGTCTCTGGATGCCTCGACGAATAAAAGAACAGGGGTAAAATTGATTTCGCAACAGTACACTTTCTTTAACTCTGCAGCAGCAAGGTAATTTATACTATATGGCGCAGTGCTTCTTTCACAGACATGACAGAGAGAAAAGGGGCTCTTTTTTCATGTCATGCCTCCCACATTTGAATATCATTTGAGGACTGATTTGGCTTTTGGCCTCAGGCTCACACTTACCACTGGCTCATGTGTGACATGCAAGCTTGACTTTTATTGTGTGTTGCTGTTTGGCTTAGTGGGTTAGTTCCTCCACTTCAGTCTGTTGAAAGCTGAAGGTTGTCAGTTCAACTACAGCTTTACATAGTTATTTTCATTCTTGTGGGCTCACACACCTAACCCATCCTTGCTATGGCCTCCCCAGTCCAGCTAGCCGGGTCCTTTTAGCCAAGGCATTAGCTCAGCAAGCAAGAGCGTCTCTGGCCTGCTAAGGGAGCCTAACTTGTTCTCGCTTCGCGAATTTTCACTCTTTGAATTTACAGTTTATAACTCCTATTCACACCAAGATGAACAATAAGAGCAGTGTTGTGGAAATGCTATGTTGCTTACCTTTCGAGACTGGGGACCACCAAGCTGGGTTCTTCTCTCGCCATTTGTTGATTCCCAAGCGAGACGGGGAACTCCGTCTGAGGGGCCTCAACCTCTCTCTGCACCCCCTCCAAGATGCTGATGGGACTTGGAACACTTGGAATCCCTTGAGATACCACTGTTTTCCATTATTATTGTTATGTACATATCTATAGCTACATGATTGTAGGGAAAATGTTAAAATTCGACCTATTTTTTTTTTCAGACAAAACATTTGTTTATACCTTCATGAGCTTGTATGTACTTGATATATTTTGTTTTGTGTTGTATTTATTTTATCTATCTATCTATCAATCTATCATTCAAAAGGAGAACATGAAGCTGTAGTAAGACGTTTACATACAGTCATCCTGGGCATGAGTGTGCCAAAGAAGGTGTCACGAGCTGTTCTTGTGTGTTCAAACAGAGCCACAAAATTTGGTAAGCTATGGCAAACAGCTGTAAAATGCTAATAATGGAGGTCAAATCGGAGAAGGACTATTTGAATGTTACTTAAGTAAATAAACTGCTGCAAAAGCAAAAATAAATGTTTTTCAACACTTCCTGAACCACAAGAAGCATTCAAAACTCTAGAATTGAGGTGTAAGACATTAAAACAAACCTCTAGTTCACAAAAAAGGATGTCCATAAAAGCTGAAAGGGCTAAACACACTGAACGCAACAACTCATTACAAACAATTTAAAAGCGTGTGACATTCTGCTGGGTGCACTGACAAAACTGAATATTTGGAAGCACAATCTAAACTTAAAAACCTGGTATTTGACAGAGAGACCTAGGTGGAAACAGAGAAGAAAGTGATGAAAATCCTCTTGAAAAAGGTATATAACTTTAGCGGGAGATCAAGATGGAAGAACTGTGGTACAAGAACAGAACGGCCATTCTCCAATTGGCAAAGTTTCTCAAAGGATCTAAAATATTCATAAATTAGGCTTTTATGGATGTACTGAGGAGAAAAAGGAAGGAGTATATGGGCTCTGAAGTACTGTTAGGACAGAAGATACATTTTTCAATAATTCACTTTAACAGCAGAAGCTTGTATACCAACTTTCACAAGATCAAACATTGCCTCAGTCAGGTCTTACACCCTTTCAATAAAGCAAAGTGAGACAGGTATGGACTTGGGTGAAGCAACTTATGAAATTATTTCCAAGAGCAGAGAAAACACAACTGAATGTGATGTTGCTGTCTTTATTGATGGTAATTTTATAAGTGTGGTGGAAGAAATGTCAGTAGTGGTGTAAAAAAAACAACCTAAAAATAATGTTTATCTGTGGTATTATCTGTAGTGTGAGAGAGGAGGACAAAGGAGGACAGAACACGAGAGAAGACTGAACTAAATTTAAACAAAGAGCGAGCCATTTATTTGGGTTGAAAACACGAAAATAAAAAAGGCAAAAATGAACAATGGCGAAAACTAAAACCTAAACTGGGAAAAACTAGACTGTGACGACCACGAAAAAGAACATTTGTGACATCGAGGGAGACAAACAACCTGACAAAGAATGAATGAAAATACACAGACTAAATACACACAGGAGGTGATCAGGGGAAGTGGAAACACACGGGGAAACAGCTGACACAAATGAACATAACGACGTCACAGAGGAAGCGTAAAACTAAACACACTGAACGAAGAAACACAAAACTTTCAAAATAAAACAGGAAACATGGAGTGATGTAGAGATGAAGACACATGAAACACGCACACAAGAAATACATGATGACTAACACAGAAGGCCTGGGTGAAACAGCCTAGACTAAAACTTGAGGCAAACTAATAATAATCCTAAATCTTATCATCTTCAAAATACCACAAAATAGATCAAAACAAACTGAAAACGCTTGGTCACAGACCCAGCCTCTGACATAGTGATATCAATATTTACCTGAAATAAGCACAAACTGAAAGATGAATCAACACCATATACAGCCTCAGTATATATCCCAAAATCATCAAACCCAGTTATTATACTTCTCATTATTCAACAGTGATTGATTATATATTTACCAGGAATCAAGAGAACATCACCGACCACCTTCCAGTATTTATAGTTTATTATGGGAGTTATGGCAAAGAAAGATTTTCAAGATAAGGATCAAACTTGTAAATGGGTTAGAATTGAACAGGTAATGGAATGAAAAAGATGCCAATACATTTTTTTAAGTATTTAAATTATTGCATGATTAAAAATTGCCCAATAAAATAATTTAGTAGAAAACAAATATCACATAATAATGTCATGGATTATATAGAGAACTTATAAATTGCTGAACAAAAGAACTTGGAAATATAAGTTAACTAATATTTTGTGACACTGTAAAAACTAGTATTACAGTGAATTATTAGAAGATTGTGATGATAATATTAAAGATAGATATGCCGTATACCTCCTCCAAACCATCAACATGTCTTTTAGAAGAACTACCATTAATTAATGCTTCAATTTTAAATATGATCAACCTATCTCTATTTATCGGTTAGGTACCACAGGCCTTCAAGGTGGTAGAAAAAGTTAATTTCAATTCAATTCATAACAACAGTTGCCTCAAGACCCTACAATAATACAAACACTGATACTTAAAAAGCCATCACTGAAGCCAGCTGTCTTAGCTAATTGTTGGCCAATCTCCAACCTTCCTTTCATCTCAAACATTCTTGAAAGAGTAGATGCAAAACAGCTAACAGATCATCTGCAGAGGAGTGGGTTATTTGAAGAGCTACAGTCAGGTTTCAGAGTGAAGGTTACAAATGAGGAATATATCAAAGACATAAGAAAAAAAACTGAGGTTATTGGGTTGGCTACCATTGGGGTGACTGTAGCTCAGGAGACAGAGCAGGTCATCTGCTGATCGGAAAGTTGGTGGTTTAATCCATGGCTCCCCCAGTGTGCATGCCAAATATCCTTGGGCAAGATACTAACCCCAAATTGCTCTCTGATGCATCCATCGGAATATGAATGTGTGTGAATGTTAGGTAGAAATCACTTAGAAAGCATAGAAGAAAGTGCTTGTGTGAATGGGTGAATGTGACATGTTGTATAAAGTGCTTTGAGTGCTCCAGGAGAGTAGAAAAGTGCTATAAAAGAATCAGTCCATTTAACCAGATTCTTACTCTGGATGGCATTACCTTAACTACCAGTAACATTGTGAGGAATATTGGAGTTGTTTTTTAGACCAGGATATGTCCTTCAATGCACATATTAAAAAAATAGGACTGCTTTCTTCCATTTGCGCAATATCTCTAAAATTAGAAATACCCTGTCTCCGAATGATGCTGAAAAAGGACTAGAAAGAGAGAGCATATTTCTCCTATCCTGGCTTCTCTTCCTTTGATCCCTGTTAAATCCACAATCTAATTTAAAATCTTTCACATCACATGCAAGGTTTTAAATAATCAGTTATGTCATGTTAACTTAAAGACCTCATACTACTGTATCACCCCGTTAGAGCATGTCCCTTTAAGACTAGAGGCTTACTTGTGGTTTCTAGGGTATTTAAAAGTAGTATGGGAGGCACTGTCTTTAGTTTCAAGGCCCCTCTTCTATGGAACCAGTTCCCCCGTTGGAATTCAGGAGGCAGACAGCCTCTCTACTTTTAAGAATAGCCTTGAAACTTTCCTTTTTCACAAACCAGTTTGGGCTGCATCAGGTGACCCTGAATCCTCCCTTACTTACACTGCAATACGTCTAGGCTGCTGGGGCATTCCCATGATGTACAGACTGTGTCTTCATCACTCACCTTTTTTCACTCTGCATTTTAAAAGGTATAATTAATCTCTGGTTCTCTTCCTCAGCATGTCTTTGTCCTGTCTTCCTCCCCTTACCCCCAAAGTGTGTTTCATGATAAACAGAAAGTGGTGTGATGCCAGGAGCATTTCTACTCTCTCCAGCGGCTGCTCGCCACATCTGGAGTTCCTGAGCATTAAGTGCCGCCCTTTCTATCTGCCCCGTGAGTTCACCTCAGTCATCGCCACGGCGGTCTACATCCCACCCCAAGCGGACACAGGTATGGCTTTGTCCGAATTACATGATGTGCTGAGCTCGCTTCAAAACAAGGACCCGGGCGCAGCCCTCATTGTAGCAGGAGACTTTAACAAAGCGAACCTCAGACAAGTCATGCCAAACTTTTACCTGTCTCGTGTCCAACGAGAGGGGATCGGATTTTGGATCCCTGCTACACGCCATACAAGCAGGGCTACAAAGCTGTCTCACACCCGGCTTTTGGGAAGTCTGACCACAACGCCATCTTCCTCATTCCCCAGTATAAACAAAGCATACGGAGGGAAGACGTGACCAAGAGGGAAGTAAAACGGTGGACTGCCCAATCAGAAGCTACGCTACAGGACGCACTCAACGACGTAGACTGGGACATGTTCAGAGCATGCGCAGTCGACATCAACGAGTTTACGGAAGTAGCAGTATGCTTCGTCAATATGCTAGCGGAGGAGATTATCCCCACTGCGAGAGTCACCACATTCCCAAACCAGAAACCGTGGATGGACAGATCGATCCGCACTGCAGTAAACGCCAGGACCGCCTCCTACAACGCGGGTCTCGCCACTGGCGATATGAGCGCCTACAAAGCGGCCTCATACGGCGTGCGGCGCGCGGTGAGAGATGCCAAACACCGGTACCGGGAACGTGTGGAGTCCCGCTTCCACCAGGGCGACGCACGGAGTATGTGGCACGGACTACGCACCATTACGGACTACAAAGCCAGGGACACTGCGCCGATCAACGCCGACTCTGCATTCACCAACGAGCTGAATCGGTTCTACGCCCGTTTCGAGGTTAGCCAGGCGGCTAATGCTATCTACCGCCTGACTACCGAGGACAGTGACGTCATCAGCGAGAGACCGGTGACCAGCATCGTGGAGCATGACGTCCGAGCGGCACTGAGGAGAGTGAACACAAGGAAAGCGGCGGGGCCAGACGGCATCACCGGCCGTCTGCTGCGCTGCTGTGCTGACCAGCTAGCAGGTGTGTTCACTTACATCTTCAACGAGTCCCTGGCGAAGTCTGTGGTCCCCACATGCTTCAAAAGATCCACCATCATCCCTGTGCCCAAGAACAGCAAACCCTCATCCCTGAACGATTACCGGCCAGTTGCACTGACCTCGGTAGTAATGAAGGTGTTTGAGAGGCTGCTGAAGAACATCATCTCCTCCTCCATCCCAGACACCACAGATCCACTGCAGTTCGCCTACAGATCCAACAGATCCACAGAGGATGCCATCGCCCACGTCCTACACACCACTCTCAGCCACGTGGACAAGAAACAGGGTAACTATGTGCGAATGCTGTTTGTTGATTACAGTTCAGCGTTTAACACAATAGTGCCCTGCAGACTGTTCACAAAGCTGAGGGATCTGGGACTTAACAGCCGTCTGTGTGCATGGGTGTTGGACTTCCTCACTGGCAGAACTCAGGTGGTGAGGGTGGGCAGGTGCTTCTCCAACAGCATCACCATCAACACAGGAGCACCTCAGGGATGTGTCCTCTCGCCACTGCTCTACTCCCTCTACACTTCAGACTGTGTGGCCACCCATGGCTCCAACACCATTGTGAAGTTTGCTGACGACACAGTGGTGTTGGGTGCCATCTCCAACAACGATGAGGCGGCCTACATGGATGAAGTGAAGAATCTGGCATCATGGTGCCAGGACAACCACCTCCAGCTGAACGTCAGCAAGACCAAGGAGCTGGTGGTGGACTTCAGAAGGGGTCAGCACAGAGACTACAAGCCCATTATCATCAATGGAGCTCCAGTGGAGAGGGTGCAGTCCTTCAAGTATCTTGGTGTCCACATCTCCTCAGACCTGACATGGGCTGCCCACATTCAGGTCCAGACCAAAAAGGCTAGGCAGCGCCTGTACCACCTACGACAACTGAGGAAGTTCAGGGTCTCTCCAAAGATCCTCAGGATTTTCTATACAGGCGCTGTGGAGAGCATCCTCACACAGAACATGACATCGTGGTTCGGGAACAGCTGTGTGAAGGACCAAAAAGCTCTCCAGAGAGTGATCCATACAGCAGAACGCTGCTGCAGGATTGCTCTCCCCCCGCTTCAGGACACCTACACCAGGAGATGCCGGACTAGAGCAGCGCAGATACTGAAGGACCCGTCCCATCCTGGCAACAAACTGTTCCAACTTCTGCAATCTGGTAGAAGGTTCCGCATCTTCCGGGCAAGGACAGAGAGACTCAAGAGGAGCTTCTATCCCCAAGCCATCCGTGCCCTAAACACACACACCCGCCCTCTCACATCATCTATAATTGACTGAGACAGGACTCTCTTCCAGACACTCTAAACCAAGGCACAATGTACATTTCAATTCCTTTAATTTTAAATATGTTTATATTGTCTATCCTGTAAAATAGTCAGATGTCTATTCATATTAATGTACAGAATTCACCTGCTTGCTGCTACTACTGCACATTCACCCAGTGTATATACTATATGTATATATATATATATATATATATATATATATATATATATATATATATACCCCCCAAGTGCGATAGGAGAAGGATCGTTGAGTGCGAGAGGAACTGACCTGAAAAATAGGATCATGGCCAAGCTTGAAACCTGTATCCCCCGTAGCCGGTTACCAAGATTACGTGAAGTACCCTCAGAAGGTCTGCTAGATGATGTTAATGCAGCACTACGGGCAATACCTACAACCACGATTACCGACACTAACAAGCTGATCTACAATACGGCAGCAGTGATCAGTGAGATGCTTGGCTACAAGTTGAACAGCGACAAGGGGCAGTACCCTCCATGGAGAAGGAGGCTAGAGGGCAAGATCAAAGTAGCACGGAGGGAGGTTAGCCAACTAACGGAGTTGCAGAAAGGTGCGACAAATAAGGTGCCTAAGAAATACAGCAAGCTGTCCATACCTGAGGCCTTGGAAACTGCCAAGCAAAGACTCACAGCCTTGGCCAGCCGCTTGAGGAGGTACACCAGAGAGATAGAAGGCAGGAGAATAAACCAGCTGTTCTCCACAGAACCAGCAAAGGTGTACTCTCAGTGGCAAGGGAACAATAAGAGAACAGCACCACCAAGGCTGGAGACGGAGCAATACTGGAAGAGCATATGGGAGAAGGATGCAACCCATAACGGCAATGCTCAGTGGCTAGAGGATCTGAGGGCAGACCACAGCGACCTCCCTGAACAGGGTCCAGTAACCATCACAGTGGCAGATATCCAAGAAAGGGTCTCCAGTATGAAGAGTTGGACAGCACCAGGGCCCGACATGGTTCACGCCTACTGGCTGAAGAAGCTGACTGCACTCCACGAGCGTCTGGCAGCACAAATGAACCAGCTGCTAGTTAACGAGAGACACCCGGAATGGCTAACTGAAGGCCGGACGGTCCTGATCTCCAAGGACCCCAAGAAGGGACCGGTCCCCTCCAACTACCGACCAATAACCTGCCTCAGTACTACATGGAAGCTCCTGTCAGGCATCATATCGGCTAAGATGAACAGGCACATGGGTCAATACATGAGCGGGACACAGAAAGGAATTGGCAAGAATACCAGAGGCGCAAAACACCAGCTACTGGTAGACAGAACAATCAGCCGAGACTGCAAGACCAGACTGACCAACCTGTGCACTGCCTGGATTGATTACAAGAAGGCCTATGACTCAATGCCCCACAGCTGGATACTGGAATGCCTAGAATTGTACAAGATCAATGGGACCCTAAGAGCCTTCATCAGGAACTCAATGGGGATGTGGCGTACAACACTAGAGGCCAACTCCAAGCCCATAGCACAAGTCACCATCAAGTGCGGGATCTACCAAGGAGATGCTCTGTCCCCACTGCTGTTCTGCATAGGCCTGAACCCCCTCAGTGAGATCATTAACAAGACTGGCTACGGATACCGACTACGGAACGGAGCAGTTGTCAGCCACCTCCTGTACATGGATGACATCAAGCTGTATGCCAAGAGTGAACGAGACATCGATTCACTGATCCATACTACCAGGCTATACAGCAATGACATTGGAATGTCGTTCGGACTGGAGAAGTGTAGTCGGATGGTAACAAAGAGAGGGAAGGTAGTCAGAACTGAGGGGATTGAACTACCAGAAGGCAACATTGCAGACATAGAGGACAGTTACAAGTACTTGGGGATCCCGCAGGCGAATGGGAACCATGAAGAGGCCGCTAGAAAAGCTGCAACCACCAAGTACCTGCAGAGGGTCAGGCAAGTCCTGAGGAGTCAGCTGAATGGTAAGAACAAGATCCGGGCCATCAACACGTACGTCCTGCCCGTGATCAGGTACCCTGCTGGGGTAATAGGCTGGCCAAAGGAGGAGATAGAAGCCACTAACATAAAGACAAGAAAGCTCCTTACCATGCATGGAGGGTTTCACCCCAAGTCCAGCACCCTGAGGCTGTACGCTAAGCGGAAGGAAGGGGGCCGGGGACTGGTGAGTGTCAGCACCACAGTCCAGGATGAGACAATGAACATCCAAGAATACATTGGGAAGATGGCCCCAACTGACCGAGTGCTCAGTGAATACCTCAGGCAGCAGAAACCCAAGAAAGAGGAGGGAGACGAGGAACCATCATGGAAGGACAGGCCCCTGCACGGTATGTACCACCGGCAGATAGAGGAGGTGGCTGATATCCAGAAATCCTACCAGTGGCTGGACAAAGCTGGACTGAAAGACAGCACAGAGGCACTAATCATGGCAGCACAAGAACAAGCTCTGAGCACAAGATCCATAGAGGCTGGGGTCTATCACACCAGGCAAGACCCCAGGTGAAGGCTGTGTAAAGATGCCCCAGAGACAATCCAGCACATAACAGCAGGGTGCAAGATGCTAGCAGGCAAGGCATACATGGAACGCCATAACCAAGTGGCCGGCATAGTGTACAGGAACATCTGTGCCGAGTATAACCTGGAAGTCCCGAGGTCAAAATGGGAGATGCCCCCAAGGGTGGTGGAGAATGACCGAGCTAAGATCCTGTGGGACTTCCAGATACAGATGGACAAAATGGTGGTGGCTAACCAACCGGACATAGTGGTGGTAGACAAACAGAAGAAGACGGCCGTAGTGATCGATGTAGCGGTTCCGAATGACAGCAATATCAGGAAGAAGGAACACGAGAAGCTGGAGAAATACCAAGGGCTCAGAGAAGAGCTCGAGAGGATGTGGAGGGTGAAGGTAACGGTGGTCCCCGTGGTAATCGGAGCACTAGGTGCGGTGACTCCCAAGCTAGGCGAGTGGCTCCAGCAGATCCCGGGAACAACATCGGAGATCTCTGTCCAGAAGAGCGCAGTCCTGGGAACAGCTAAGATACTGCGCAGGACCCTCAAGCTCCCAGGCCTCTGGTAGAGGACCCGAGCTTGAAGGATAAACCGCCCGCAGGGGCGTGCTGGGTGTTTTTATATATATATATATATATATATATATATAATGTTCTTCCTCTACACCCCCCCCCCCCCCCCAATTTTTGCACATGTCGAGGAGCGTGTCAGGCTACATTTCACTGTGTGTTATACTTGTATAACTATGCATGTGACAAATAAAGAACCTTGAACCTTGAACCTTGAAATGGTCGCGGCAGATGGCTGCCACTCCCTGAGCCTGGCTCTGTTGGAGGTTATTTTCTGTTAAAAAGGATTCTTTTTCCTTCCCACTGTGGCCAAAGTGCTTGCTCATAAGGGGTAATCTGATTATTGGGGTTTTCCCTGTTTTCTATTATTGCGTTGTATTGTATATTTAATAATTTTCGTCCTATCTCCAATCTACCATTTCTCTCAAAAATCCTTGAAAAAATAGTTGCTTCACAAGTCCATCTTCACCTAACTGATAATAACCTTTACGAACAGTTCCAGTCTGGCTTTCGTCCTCTACATAGCACTGAAACTGCTCTTATAAAAATAACAAACGACCTTCTTATAGCAGCTGATTCTGGTCTCCTCTCCATCCTTATCCTTCTTGATCTGAGTGCAGCTTTTGACACCATCTCTCATCCCATTCTCCTTAGCAGATTAGCTTCTATTGGTCTCTCTCACACTCCACTAGCCTGGTTTAAATCATACCTATCTGACCGCACTCAGTTCATTCAATTAAAATCCTTCACTTCTCAGCTTTCTCCTTTATCCACTGGGGTGCCCCAGGGATCTGTCCTCGGGCCCCTTCTTTTCATCATCTACCTTCTTCCACTCGGACATATTTTTCGTAAATATAATATTCAGTTCCACTGCTACGCCGATGACACCCAGCTCTATCTCTCTACCAAACCTGACTCTACTCTTCCTCCACCCTCCCTCATCCTCTGTCTAGCTGAACTTAATTCTTGGTTCTCCTCCAACTTTCTTAAACTCAACAGCAATAAATCGGAACTTCTTCTGGTTGGCACTAAACGACTGCTATCCAGAATTAACAATTTCTCTCTCACCATCAATAACTCGCTGGTCCCTATCTCTCCCTCTGTGAAAAGCTTGGGTGTCATTCTCGATAGCACATTATCCTTTAACTCACATATCAATAATATTACACGTGCAGCATATTTCCAACTCCGTAACATTAATCGCCTCCGCCCCTTCCTCACACCTCACGCCACTGCCATTCTCATCCATAATCTTGTTATCTCTAGAATTGACTACTGCAACTCATTATTATTTGGCCTCACACAAAAATCTATCAACAAGCTCCAACGTGTCCAGAACTCTGCTGCCCATATTATTACTAGGACTTCTTCTACCCACCACATCTCCCCAATCCTGAAGCAACTTCACTGGCTCCCGGTCAAATTTCGCATCCATTTTAAAATAATTCTGTATACATTCAAGGCTATTCATTCTCTCTCTCCACCATACCTCTCTGACTTATTACAGATGAAGCTCCCATCCCGCTGCCTCAGATCTTCATCTTCTCTTTCTCTCTCTGTTCCCTCTGCTCGTCTGATCACAATGGGAGGGAGGGCCTTTAGCTGCTCTGCCCTTCGACTTTGGAATTCCCTACCCCCGGACCTCAGAAATATTAGTTCATTCTCTCTTTTTAAGTCCACCCTCAAAACTCATCTGTTTAAAATTGCCTATTCTTAAATTTCTGTATGTTTTTAACTTTTATCTTCTATTTTTATCATTGTGTATATTTCCAGTTTTTATCTGTTGTACAGTGTCCTTGGGTGCTTTGAAAGGCGCTATTTAAATAAAATGTATTATTATTATTATTATTATATTATTGTAGTAGCCTTACTTACAGTCCCTTGAGGCAACTGTTTAGATTAAGCACTATATAAATAGAATAGAATAGAATTGAATTGAATTGAATTGAATTGGTGGTACAACAGGGGTGCAAGGCTGCAGGTAGCACTTTGAGTCCCTGACCTTAGGCCTGTTGGTGTTTGCTCTGGGTGAGGGACTGGTGAAGTGCCACAATCTACAAAACAATTCCCTTTTTAGGTCTTGCCTTGTCGTTCTTGTTGCCACTTGTGTGTAACCTGTCTCCTCAGAGTGAACTAAAATATGAAGACTTAGCTGAATCAACACCACAGCACAGTCAGCATTTTTCATGATTCTCTCTCTCTCCTTATCTTATCTTCTCAGCACTCTGTGGAGGCTGTGAATGCTGGAGTGAATCCTGTTGGTGATACCTCCTACAACTCAAGCCACTGGGATCTGGGTAGTGCCTTCTTTTTTGCTGGAACTGTCATCACCACTATAGGTAATAAAAATTTGGAAAGACTGAACTGAACATACTGAACATTTTAATATGGTCCAATGTAGGGAATGCATAGTTCATTGTATTACCTTTAACCTCTGAATATACACCAGAGTTTATCCTTCAATAGATTCTTCAGTACTGTGCCTGTATAACTGCATGTAAGCATATGGAAGCCATGGGCAATATAGAGGTTTTTGACTCTTTACATAAAAAAGTAAACAGAAATAACTCTCCACTTAAGGAAGTTGGATGCAGTGTACGTGTAACCCACCACATATAAGGATAAATTCCATACAAAATCAGCATTTTCATTCCTGGATACAAATGCCAGTCAGTCAAGAAAGGCATGAAAACTATGAATGAACACATATGGAATTATGTAGTAAACAAAATAGTGTGAAATAACTCAACTCAAAACATGTTTTATATTTTACATTCTTCAAAATAGCAACCCTTTGCTTTGATTACTGCCTTGCACACTCTTGGCATTGTCTCGATGAGCTTCATGAGGTCGTCACCTGAAATGGTTTTCCAACAGTCTTGAAGGAGTTCCCAGAGATGCTGAGCACATGTTGGTCCTTTTGCCTTCACTCTGCTGTCCATCTCATCCCAAACCATCTCGATGAGTTTAGGTCAGGTGACTGTAGAGGCCAGGCCATCTGGCGCATTTATCATTTCTTTCTTTGCTACATAATTCCATATATCTTGCTATATATGTTTGATGTCTTCAGTATCTACAATGTAGAAAGTAGTAAAAAAAGAAAACCATTAAATGATTAAATGAGAAGGTGTGCCCAAACTTTTGACTGGTAGTGTATATTCACTATCCCTGCCCTCACACGCTTAAACCATCTCAGGCTTTCTTTCTAACATTATCTTCCAAACACTCAACCTGAGTCGTCCCTCTGATGTACTCATTTCTAATCTTCTTCATCCATTCTGGTGACTCCCGATGAAAACCTCACCATCTTCAGCTCCATTTCCTGCTCGGTCTCCTGTCTTTTTGTCAGTGCTAGTCGCCAAATCGCACTATAGCAGGCCTCACTACCATCTCGTTCACCTTTTCACCAGTTTCCCTCTCTTTCACACACATATCTTCTGTCTTGCTTCTACAAAATTTCATTCCTCCATCTATTCGTGCTCTCATCCACCTGCTTCCTACTCTCATTAGAGATCACACTGACCTTATCTGTCAGTCTGTTAGTCGCTAATGCAAACAAGAAAGAGCCCAGAGCTGATCTCTGATGTAATCCCACTTCCACCTTGACCCTATCTGTAGTAAACAACTCACCACTGTCTCTCTATCCTCATACATGTCTTGCACCATTCTCAAATACTTCTTTACCACTCCAGACTTCCTAATGCAGTTTTTCTCTTGGCAACCTATCATATGCTTTCTTTAGATCCACAAATACACACTTTGGCTCCTTCTGACCTTCTCTATACTTCTTCATCAACAATCTCAAAGCACACATTGCATATTTAGTTGGTATGGTCCTTTGTCTTCAGCACAGCATTTTGGGTTTATTCATGACTTTTGATTCACTTCTTTGAATTTAAGTTCAATCTTTGTATTAGTAGGTCTTGAGTTTATTATTTCTAGTTCCTGGCTCTTGTTTTATTACAGCTCACTTTCGTATCCAGGCAGTCAGAGTCAGAGAGACTTTATTTATCCCCAAGGGGCAATTAAGTCTGTTCCTAGTCTCCTCTCTGTGTCTTTTCATGTTGTAGTCTGTGTAGTCTCCGTGTTTTGCTATGCTTTTGTCTCCCCGGTCAGTCATATGTGCATGTTTGTTTAGCTCCAGTATCTGTGTCAAGTTCACGTGTTTCAGTCTTGGACTCAGTTTGTGGGTGTGGTTCCATCCTCTTTTATTTTGATAGTATCCCGTCTCATTTGTGTCATATTCAGTTTTGCTTCCCCTGTCTTGTTAGTCGGATACCAATCAGCTATGTTCCCAATCACCCTAATTACCTGGTGTGTATGCTGTCTGAATCTCCGTTTGTTGCCCTGTGGAGTTGAAGGTTGGATTTCCTTGTTTTGTACTTTGTTTTAGTTTAATAAAACCACCTGTTGTTTAACCCTGGTGTTTTCAAGTCCTGTATTTGGGTCCTACTGCTGCCTGCTACACAGCCTCCTTGGTAGTAGTGCTCTTTCTCAGCATGAAGTCATACTACTGCTCACTGATCGTCACCTGTCTTCTTAACCTAGCTCAATACAATACAATCACATGCTGCTCCATTCCTCAGGTATCCTCTCAGTCCATTATCTGGTCGAACTCACTCTTCATTCTCCTCATAGATGCCTCACCGTTAAGTTAACTCCATACTAAACTTACCCCTTCACTTCTGATTCAATAACTTTCCTCCGTTTGTCTTCTGTGCTCTTATTTTTTTCATTCATCAGTTCTTCAAAGTAGTCCTTCACACTTAGTGTCCACCTTAACATACAGCTCACTATAATGCATTTCCTTTGCCACTGCCACCTCTTTTCCTGTACACCTTGCCTCCCAGTGCTTTTGTGTACTTCATCTGACTGTCTCACATTTTCTTTGAATACACTCCTGAATTTCTTCATTGCACTACCAGGTCTCCTTGTCCACGTTCCTCTGTCAGTGGATACATCAAACACCATGCTAGTAGTTTCCTTAAGCCCTACAGCTGTACTTTCCCAGTCTTCTGGCAACTCTTCCCTGACACCACGTTGCAGTCTCTTCACTTCCAAATTGTACCTTCTGCATTAGATGTAGTGTGCGTGTTTACAGCTACCTCCATCTTGTATGTCACTGCTTGTCACTCACTCTTTTCAAAGTATGTGTTGACCACAGTCATTTCCATCATTTTCACAAAATCCACTGCCATCTGCATTTCTCTCCTTAACACCATATCTACACAACACTTTCTCATCACCTCTCTTCCCTTCATCTACATGTCCTTTGTTGTCTGCTCTAATCACTGCTCTCTCCCCCGGGAAGACTCTCCCACTTCATCCAACTTACTGAGTGTTACACTATAAGCTGGATTCATGTATTCACACGTACAGTAGACTGGAGGATCTAGGGGTTTAAACAGTCTTTAGTAAACCACCCCAATGCCTGCTATGAACTTTACATACAAAGTAGAATGTCTCACTAACTTCTTTTCTAACTGCTTAACTGCTTTTTTCCTGCATATTGTAGATCTATATAGCCCCCTCTATCTCCATTTTTCCCTCTAGGATATGGTAACATTGCTCCAAGCACAGAGGGAGGGAAGATTTTCTGCATTCTGTATGCAATATTTGGGATCCCGCTGTTTGGATTCCTCCTCGCAGGTGTTGGGGACCAGCTGGGTACCATATTTGTCAAAAGCATTGCCAAAGTGGAGAAAATGTTTCGGGTGAGTCACAGTGGTCCTGTTGTGTTATGTAACTTATTGCCTTTTAAAATGAAATGGCCGTCAGTAAGATGTTTTTCATGTGGGGTCCTTGGTTTAACATAAAAAACTGAAATAAATATATATATATATATATATATATATATATATATATGAAAATGAAACACACTGGGTAGAATTTGTTCAAATGCTACTTATTTATGTTCAGTTTAAATACACAGCTGCTGTGTATTTTTAAGGGTTGTAATTCTCCAGAGATGCATGTACCCAAAGCAGGCGTGTGAGTCAGTCACAGGTAAATTTAAAGTGAGCTGTTTATTATCAGATTAGTAGTTGAATCCAAAAAAGTAACGTTAAGTCAAACACTGAAAACCAGGAACTAATAATAATCTACACTGCAGAATAAGAAGGGATGAGAACAGGTACAAAGCCGGGAGCAGGAACACAGTAAAAATAAGGATAAACAACAGCTGATCAGACAAAGATAAAAGGGAAGACTGCAACTATAAATACACAAAAGGGTGGTTAA
Organism: Aulonocara sp. 'chitande type north' Nkhata Bay; assembly: GCF_057382095.1. NCBI lineage: Eukaryota > Metazoa > Chordata > Actinopteri > Cichliformes > Cichlidae > Aulonocara > Aulonocara sp. 'chitande type north' Nkhata Bay. The sequence continues at coordinate 34,055,728 of NC_141358.1, read as the reverse complement.
GGCAGAGTGGTGACACCTGGTGTGAAATGCACTTCACACACGTACACACACGCACAGTTGTTTGTCGCCAGATGCCACGTTTATTTCTAGTTTTCATTTGTTATGACCGTCCACAGTCTGACAGCTCCGGTCTCAGCTGATTTCCAGCTCTGCCTCCGCTCCTCTCCCGTCTCACTATAAAAGGGGAAGGAAACCATCATCAGTCCAAACGCCATCAGCTGTTCTCACCTGCGTCTCCAGCACCGCCCAGTTGAGCTCACTGCACCACTCCTCCCCTGCAGCCGCGCCCGGGACCACACCTCCGCCGCACCTGGGAACACAGCTTAAACTCATGAGGGAAAACAATACTAGCAAAATTAAAACTGAAAACATAAATAAAATAAATAAAACACGAAATAACCAAACAACGGGAAATCCTTGATGAAGACTTGACATAAAAGGATGGAACACTAAGGGAAAATATAATATACAAAACTAGGGAACAAGAACAGAATTGATACAGTAAGAGAAAAATATACATTAATATAATCCAAAGAAAACCAAGAATCGCAGGTTTACATAAAGAAAACTAGACCAGAAATCCCACAAAACTCAATTAAAATAACTGGGTAACAGACCAAGACCCTAACACATAAATTGTCTAAACTAAAAAAGTTGAAACCTTGTTGTTTTATGCAATAATGTGTTGGTTTGGCGGTTTACAAAATCATTTCAACTTATTCTTATTAAGATACTTTAATTTATTCCATGTAGAATAGATTCACAAAAACGGGCAGACTCAAATGCAGGATATATGTGTCCATGAAACAATTTAAGGTTTTTGACAAAGTTCAAAGATGGACAGAAATATGTTGAGAGGTAAGTTAGGAAGTTTCCTGAGACGCAGTCATTGGAGGACTTGAATGGGAGATGGCTGGCTGGCAGAAGTGAAGAATATAAGCCACACAAATGCACGGGAAGACTATGACTATTCACGGACTATGCACGGGAAACCAAAAGGTGAACGAGGAATCTCGATGAGCAGGGGTGATGCTGCCACAAAAGTAGCATCACCCCTTTCATCGAGATTGCCTTTTCCCACGCTGAGGTGATCGTCCGAGAAGCATCTTAATCTAAGGAGGAACAAAATCCTCTGTCAGATCACAGTCACACTTAGAGCCCTGCTGAAAATGAGACTGGTTTAATAACTTATACTCCTGATAGAATGTGTATGTCTCTCTTTCTCCCTCTCCTCTCCTGCTTTTACCTCTCAGAATAAACAAAACCAAATCAGTCAGACTAAAATCCGTGTGGCATCCACGCTGCTCTTTATCCTGGCTGGCTGCATCTTGTTTGTCACCATCCCAGCTGTGATTTTCAAGCACATTGAGGGCTGGACAGCTCTGGAGTCAACCTATTTTGTCGTCATTACTCTGACAACAGTTGGAATAGGTGACTATGTGGCAGGTAAGTCCTTGTCATTCACACTCTGTTATTCACACAGAACACCACACCCAACAATTAGGTTGTTTTGGATAAATCTAAAGCAGGTAATCCACTAACAATATCTCATAATCAAGCACAGACAAGATCTTACAACTTGTGAATGAGAAACAAGATTTGTTTCTATATGAAAATCTGATGAAAAGTTTCTTGTAGGGTGTTCCTCTTGGATTTTAAAAGTGAGTCTATCATCCAACAAGGGTCCTGAGTATTTTTAACACTCAGCAGAGTTTAACATAACACATAACATAACACATCAAAAGCACTCTAGGCCAGAACAACTTTAGAACCAGTGGAATAAAAAAAGAATAAAGAAATATATAGTGTCATCTACAAATGTACATTGTGCTTTTGGGTAGCATAGTATTGTTTATATTCAGAGTGTATAAATGCACTTGACATGTGTCTGTGAAGGTTCTCAGTCATCCAGGTCATCGTAGTCAAAGGAGCTTGCAAAGAAAAGCGTCTGGACTTCTTTGAGTTGCTTGAAGACGTTTCACCTCTCATCTGAGAAGATTCTTCAGAACTGAAGAAGCTTCTCAGATGAGAGCTCCTTTGACTACGATAACCTGGATGACTGAGAACCTTCACAGACAGAAAGAGCTATGGTGAGGATGCTCTTCATGGATTACGGCTCAGTGTTCAATACTATAATACAAGACATCCTCACCACCAAACTGGACCACTTCCACATCCCCCATGCCACCTGCACCTGGATCAAAGATTTCCTCAGCTACTGCCAGAGCCATACTGTGCTTGGCCTGCCAGTACCTGTCAGCTGCCTCCTGGAATGGCACAGTTAGCCTGTGGACTCACGCTTTAGCTTGACAGCTCCCTTCAACTCCACTGTCCACCATCTGGTTCCTCCCTCCAGGAATGCTGTTGAAGCACTCCTGGAGACTGGAATCGAAGATCTCGTGGACCAAAGCCTCTGCCAGATGCTCTCAGTACACCTTCACTTGGTGTACTTCGTGGTGATCAAGCAATAGCTCAGCTCCTCTCTTCACCTAGTTTTCCAAGTACTTTGGGAAGCCTGAAGTACTGTAATGAGTAACTGAGTCACTGCTTTGGTGTTTTTATATGTAGATTGCTTTACAACCACAATTTTTAGTAACAGTATGTAAATTGTCTTCTGCACATTGGTAATTCAACATATTTTATAACTGTCAGATAGCATTGTCTTTATTCTGTGCAAAGACTAAAATCAGCCCTGGACTGAAATGTCAATTCTCCATTAAGGACAGGTTTACCTGTAATGGATGAAGGCCTCGGTCCTGTTGTGACATTTCCTAATAAAGAAAAAAACAACACCTGCTCCTATAACAAATACTTATGCCAGTTATGTTTTTGTCTGTGCTTGTGGACCCAAAACAGATAAAACAAAATACATGAATTCCCCCCTTTCAATCCCTGAAAGGTTCGGGAGAGGACACCTGCAGGCAGTTACAAGTTTGTTTGTTTTTTCCTGATCAGGTGGAGACCGGAGAATTGAGTACCGGGAGTGGTACAGACCGCTAGTGTGGTTCTGGATCTTGGGTGGCCTGGCTTATTTTGCTGCAGTGTTGAACATGATCAGTGACTGGCTGAGGGTGCTGTCCAAAAAGACAAAAGAAGAGGTACGTTTTCACATTAAACCTCTAATCTGGGTGCCACCAAATTGCCATAATTTTACTATACAGCTGTTTATTCTGTCATATACATTAATTTGTATTTAGTCAGATTTTGCCTGCCAAAGTTATTCATCCTTACAGTTCAACCTATTTCTGACTGGTCAATCAATCAATCAATCAATCTTTATTTATAAAGCACTTTTCATACAGAGAAAATGTAGCACAAAGTGCTTTACATAGTTAAAAGCAGCCCACCCCACCCTCCAACTCACTCCCCACACTCTCAATACACATATATCCCCCCACCCACACACACATACACACACGCGCACACTTAAAGAGTAAAAATTGGGCTGGGCTCGCATGAGCCAAGTGAGGAAACACTATAACAGGGAGCCGTCTGAACCGGGAGCCGGTCACAGACCGCAGCCTCCAGGCTGGGCACACAGCAGGAGGGAGGCAAAGGAGCCCCCCAGCCAGGCTGAGAGGACCCGAGAGACCCAGCAGCCACGGTCAATAACAGCCCCGGTGCAGAGAGCGCCCTCCGAGGAAACACTGGAGATATGACGCAATACAATATATATAGGGTAAAATGATAAAATAAATAAGAACAGGATACAATATAAATATAAATAGAATAAGAAGATTAAAAAATGAATAAGAATAAAATCAAACAAATATTAGGTAAATCCTAAATTAATAATAGAATAACAGGATAGAATAAATAAGCATAAAATAAATAAACGCTAAGTAAAAGCTAAATTAAAAAGGTGGGTCTTGATGAATATGGTGACATATTCCAGTGAGAATCCCTTCTGTTTTGAATTAACATCTAATCTAATTTGTCTCATGTTCCAAGTACTCAGAGAAGTATGTTTCTGATTACCATGTGATAAGAAAACAGACATTCTGTTTTCAGGGGCTCTGCAGGTGGGGTGCACACAATAAGGTAAAGGGAACCTAGTGCAGTATATTTACTAAACCTTATATCTGACAATATTCTTTTCCTGAGGTTGGAGAGATCAAAGCTCATGCAGCTGAGTGGAAAGCAAATGTTCGAGCTGAGTTCAGAGAGACACGCCGGCGCATGAGCATAGAAGTCCACGACAAGTTACAGCGAGCTGCAACCATCCGAAGCATGGAGAGACGGCAGCTAGGCCTGGACCAGCGTGCTGTGTCCCTGGACATGCTTTCCCCAGAACGGCGTGCCATCTTCAACAGTCTGGATGCCAACAACTATAAGACTTCTTCCCAGGAAAGTATCGACACTAAGCTAAACAACCTTCGACTGCGAGAGGCCGAACAGTGTGACCGACGCTCCAGCTCCCAAACCATGTCTGAGGACAACATTTTTAATCGCCTTGGCTCCGTCACCAAGCTAGCCAAGCGTAACAGGAATAGAGACCTAAAGAAAAACATCCCAGATGAAACTCGCCGGCCTCATAGTGAAGCGTACGGTTACAGCATACCTGCTTTTGACTGCAGCATACCTACGACAGATGAAGGAAGAAGAAAAGACGAAGGAGAGGATGAAAACGAAGACAAGGAATGCAACACCAGTTTGTCGGATTTTCCACTGTTTGTGGAAGCTTGCAAGCTGCAAAATGGGCTTATACAGGAGCACACCAAAGAGAACGAGGATGACAAAACCCATGATACAGATCTCCATATTAAGATAGACTCTGCATGATCCTACAGATGAGTTTTTAAATACCACCATTAGTGCCTCTCCCTTATTCCTGTGTCTGCTTGAGCAAGGACAGAACCTTTCCTTTTTGATATATACAGTAATGGTCACATATTCAATGGGCTCTATGGATCTGAGGCATAGATGTTACTTTCTATAAATCAAGACCTGGAAGGGTTTCTGTCATTGTTCTTTGACAAATGATTGTTAAGTTATAGTAAAAGTTGTCAGCTATGTCCATTGTTTTTCTCAATTGTACTGTACTCAGCTATAATCTATAAAGATACACACGTATCCCATGGAGAGATTTCAATTGTCCAAGTGGGAAAGGGAATTTTCTGTTTTGTCATAGTATACAGTACATGTCATATACAACCACAAGTTGTTAGTCAGCACTGTTTCTTCTGTACACTGCACTTTCACTTGAATTTGAAATGAAATATAAACAAACATATAAAGTTTTGGCATGGGCGGAGCTACAAGAAACTGTTCTGACCATCTACACGGGGCCCCGCTTTTAGAAATGATCCAGAAACATTTAGACATGGCAGCAATTACCAATGTGTCCAACCATGCAGATGATGTGGTTTGTAAAGAACCAGCGAAATTGTAAAAAATAAGCTGATGCAGATCACTCTCCAGATTCAAAAGTGTTAGCATTAAAAAATTAGACTTAAAAACAGAACTGGCACTGTTAGATGTGTGATGAAAGTTTGGATGTCAGTGACAGAATTGGAGGTGTCTTAAATGAGGTCTTATGTGTACACACAGACGTACAACTTTGTTGTGACTTCATCCGTGTCTCAAGCATAATAAATATGAAAACAGAAAAAAATATGCTGTGTGGAACATTAAAACATAAAGGCCTGACTTTCTTATGTGTTAGTTGTCATGTTGCCTACTAAAAATTGATTCTTAAAATGTGCATTGAAATGTGACTAAAAACATGCCACATGTTGTCTGTGCATGATCCCCAACCTTAGCCATTGTCTCTGTACAATGTCTGACCTCTTTTAACACTATCTCAGGGCCTGATATTGTCTCCTAAGTATTGAATGAGGGGTCAGTAACTATACCTGTTCTCAATGAAAGAATGAAAATAGAATGGAAGAAGAGCCATAATGAAAGAGGAATGTCTATTGCATATTCTCCATGAAACATGGTTTGAGACGATGGGTTTGAGAGTATAAAATGGACTGCTGTTACTGTCAGTGTACATCGTGCCCTTGTTATTGTACCTTAAACGAACATATTTAGGAGGTGTAGATTGTCTGTGGCAGTGACATTACAGATCTTGATTTGACTTGGGTTTACCCCTTCACCTGCAGTCTGGAAAATTCAAATGGATGGACGTCAGTGGAACACGGATCCACCAGGACTGACACCTGATAGGCTGTGACACCTGTCAAACGAGTAAATGTGGTCCAAAACATACAATTCTAGCCTTAATACCTTTTTGATGGATTTTAACAGGAGGAAGGATTTTAGCTCTGGAGAATCAATCTTGATGTGAAAAACATGGGATTGGACAGTTTGGGACATTATCAATGAAATTCTATGCAGTTGGAGATTTCTGTGCAGCCAGCATCTGATGGCCATTGCCAGTACTCCATCTTCATGAACTTGTGCATCGGCTGCAGCTTCAGCCATCGTATTGGCTGTTTGAGCAGATAATTTCCCCCAAAATAAAATAGTCTCGTACTCACTGTGTACCTTTTAAGGGGGAAAAAAGAAAACGTGCTTAAATCATACTGTGATATTATGATGCTCATACTGTTTTAAACACCGCTCCTAGCCTCATGTTAATGTAGTCACTATCTGTGTATGCACTCTTGTCTTATCTTACTGTTCACATTATTAAGTGAAGCTCTAGGCTAGTGTCAATGCAAGAAGGTGTGTTTTAAAATGCTTCCAAGTGATACAAAAATGCAAAGCTTACAAAGAAAACCAAGACATGGAATAAGGCATGCTGTATTACAGATTATTATAATGTATATGATGTTGACTGTATACGACCACTTGCTTCAAAGGATGGCGTTTTTAACTGCCTGTGTTAATAAGATGCACAAGCTATGTACTTAGACACTGCTCACAGTATCTCCTGTGCAACCATTACATTAAAGGTAGTGATTGCCTTTTGGAATTAAAGATCACTAAATGAGTGCTATTTATGATTTTGCAAATGTCAAGATTCAATTTGTCCTGGTTTTAGTTTTAGTTATTGTTTCCTGTGTCTGTTTCTGAAAAATATCCACCACAGACCTGCATCACTTTCAGATACACTTCCTGACTCTTTGGTTACAAAGGGTAGCTACTTGCATTCAGATAAACAAGGAGAAATTGGGGCATGTTGGATCAGTTTCTGCTGTTCTTAACAAAGATATAATGTATGTTTAACATGACATGCAATACCCCAGGTGTATCAAAAAAGCCAGCTGTGACCGGAGCATGAACCTGAAACTAATCACACAGACTTTATTAATAGTGTGTGTGTGTGTGTGTGTGTGTGTGTGTGTGTGTGTGTGTGTGAGTGTGTGAGAGTGTGAGAGAGAGAGAGATGTGAGCGCTTTCACCTATCCAAATCATTTAATTCAGGTCTTCCAATGGCCCCTTTCACAGCCACAGGTGTATAAAATCAAGCACCTAGGCTTGTTAGGCATGTAAAATCACAGAGCGGGGTTAGTGGATGCTGATCTGCATAGTGCCACGGAATCATACCTTCAAACTAGAGCTAGGCATCTTGTCTGGTGTAGTCCAGGAATCATGTTTCCAGGGTTTAAAATTTTAGGGTCAAGTGCTGTAAACAAAAGCACTGCAGGTGGTGTGTCCAGAGGGTATAGGCTATATAAAAGAAAAAGGATAAAAACAACAAGAAGATTCTTACATCAACTTTTATTTTGTTAACTATTTCTCTTTAATCATCCACAGATCTGGTCAGGTTTGCTTTGACAACATGTGCACCCCTTTGTCCTCTCAGACCTGCTACAAAGGTTTGAGGTTTAGGCACTTGGCTTGCACCATCTCTCTTGCTTTGACAGGCAGCATTCTTAGGAAGCCAGGTCTGAGTGACATTTTCCCGCCTCATGTGACTCAGGTCAGTCTGTACTGAAACGGTAACTCTGGTCTGAAGATTGGCCTAGAGATATGAAGCATGGAAATGAAAGGTCAGTAAATAAAGTCGTGCAATGAGACACAAACAAAACAGAACCCAACTCTTGAAACCACTGTAATACAGTAAGGTCCAGTTAACTTTGTTAGTTACATCTTGCTAGTACCAGGTTAGAGTTTGCCTTTCATAACTCCCTCAGTTCTTGTAGCATATACTCAACAAGGTGATGGAAACAATCCTTTTAGGATTTTGGTCCAATAGCATCACATAGCTGCTACACATTCATTGGCTTCCACATACATGATGAAAATCCCGTTCGAAATCCTATCCTATATAATCCACTATAAAAGTTCTTAAAAGTACTCTGTTGGACTGCGATGGTGACTGTGACGCCCATTTCAGTGCTACAATGACAACTCATTGTCATGTTCATAAAATCCTTTTGAGATGATTTAAGCTTTGTAACAGGATGTGTTAAGCCATCTGAAGGTGGTTACACTGTGGCTATAAAGGGATGGGAAAGGTCAACAATACTACCCAGGCATTTAAAAAAAATGCTTGGTTGCTACTAATGGACTTCAAAGTATGCATAGATAATATCCCTCATGCCATTATACCACCACCAGGAGCAACCTGGGCTGCTGATCCAAGGCAAGATGGATCAGGGTTTCCAGAACCACAATCTTTACTGTCAGTGTGCTTTCGAACAACGAAAACTGTATGCAAACCCGTTCAGTACAAGTAAAAAAAGGGCACTTTTAAGAAAAAGAAGTATATCTGTACAATAAATTTTAAACAAAGAAAAAAAATATAGTATGTACAAGACTGTGTATCAGAATGAACAAGTGAGAATACACACAGTGATTCAGTCCTTAGAATATTGCACGGTTCCTTGGAAATATTGCACAGTTAAAAGAAGAAGAAGAATATTGCACAGCTAAAAAGAAAAAAAAGAAAATATTGCACAGTTGAAGGTTGTGTTTTTGCATTGATTTATCTCCCTGCATTTATTAATGCAACAGCCCTGGTGTATGTGCTTTTTCTCAGTCTGTTTGTTTGGCCTTAAATGTCCTGTTCATGGTGTTTACACCACATTTTTACACTACATTCAAATGTTGTGGCAAAAATCTAGACTCATCAGACCAGGCTATTTTCTATCGTGTCTGTTTTATTCTATTCTATCCGATAATTTTTTTGAGCACATACATACTGTACCAGATTCAAAGTGTGATGTGTTCAAAGAGACCTTTCTGCATTCATTAGATGTAATAAGTGGTTATTAGAGTTCCTGTCCAGCCCAAAGATATTAGGCCATTCTCCTCTGATAACTAATATCAACAAAGTATTTTCTCCCAGAGAACTGCAGCTCACTGGATATAGGCTCAGAACACAGACAGCACAATGTTCATTTAGAGAAGGGTTGTTAATGACAAAAGCTGTACAGGTAAAGATGAACCTGAGGCTGCCGTGGGACGCCTTGTTCCAAGAAATTAACATATTCATTCTTAATAAAAGCAGCAAAGTTACACATCGACACACAAACATACACACAAAGACTTTAAGCACTTAAAATACTTACTATAAACTTACTGCATTTATAGTAAGTATAAATGTACAGTAAACTAATATCTGCTAAAACGTGTAAATGTGACCATTTCTGCATGTCATTGGGGTGCTATGAGGTCTATGAAGTTCTATTATAAAGTACACAAGAAAATTATATAAGAAAAAAAACACTATAGCACATACAGTAATTGAAAAGATAATCCAAGCACAATCAGAAAAGACACTTATGAAGGAAAATGTAACTTCTGATAAAACCACATCAAATTGTAAAACTGTAAAACATGGAGACAGAAAGAAAGAGCATCAGGACACATCAAACAAAAAGCTACTATAACTGTGAGCGTCGGATGGCCACCCTGCATATGCGCGTTTGTTTTCGTTCATGACACTTACTTCCATGCCCTGCCTAGAGCCGTCCAGTTGGATTGCACAGATTTGCCACTTCCAGAAAGGTTTAGCCCATTTACTCCCTTTTTATGGGCCAGAAAGAAGGTAGTCAGAATTGACCGTGGCTGACAGAGAATTCCAGGGTCTCCTGAGGGTCTTCGTCACCATCAGGTGGGCTCCTGAGGTTCTCCATCTCCATTGTCTGCCTCCAATGCCTTTCACAAACGTGAGACTAATCTAACCTGTAGACTCACTGAGTGGGATAAACAATGCCGAGTCTAGGCCATGATCCGCTGCTTACTTTATGGCTTTTTCCACCCCGAGTTGTGGCTTTCTTATGGAAAGTGATTAAACGGGCTGAACCTGTCTGGAAGTGACAAATCTGTGCAATCCACTGGACAGCTCCAGGCAGGGTGGCCTCTCAACTGTTCCAATACTACTATTCTGTTCTGTGACTTTTGATATTCTGCTACTGCTGATAAGTCTTTTCACATTCATGAATCATTCAAAAACAGAACAGTTTACATTGTACATTTTAAATGAATGACAAACACGTCTCTCTGAAAAAGGTTACAAGCAACCCAAGTTTAATATATTACCTAACGCTGTTTGTAGAAAATGTCATACTTTTAAGTTATAACACCGTTAAGTATTACTATAGGTTTCAACACTTAGCACACATCAGACTACAAAGTGAGAAAAATAAATGAACGTGTCTCACCAATTTGAGAGCTTTTCGTCTAAGCTCCCACTCATTCCACTCATATGACTTGACAATGTTTTTCTCCACAGGGTGAATTTCAGTCTGAGTGCCACACTCACATTTTATACCTGGCTTCACCGGTAAACCCTTTCTTGGCTGGGTCTGCCAAACCAAAAGTCGAAATCAGTTACTACCAACAGATTGTCCAAACATAAGAAAGTTTTAAAAGCTCCTGTGAATTTCATTAAATGTTTTTGAAGTGTGTGTTGTGGCTATTAGAAAGTTACCTGTGAGAGTCTGCTCACATCAGAGTATGGACTAATACAGGAAAACTGTTGGTGGAGTTTGAGGAGCTGAATGAGTTCAGGGGAGTATTTGGCTTTTTCTGCAACCTCTGCAACAAAGCTGTCTGGACTAAGGGCAAACTTCATGGCAGCTTCTTTGGAGGTAAAAACATAGAGCTTCTCCTTGTGTTTCAGGGCTCCGATGTATGGATTACCTGCAAGAGATAAATATTAATATAATATTGGTCTACAGCCTCCCTTTGATCTACTCTATGTTCATTTAATTTGAAGTTAATGAAACAATCTTCCCCCTGATCCACCCATCAGAGAAGGAGACTGAATGTTAGACAAGGTGCTTAAGTATAGAAAAAAGTGCTTCTATGAAGTCTTATGTGATGAAGTGCTTTGAGTGCCAAGTTAACTAACCGATTAATGTATCTAATTACACAGGTGAGAAGTTTCACTAAGATAAACACTCATATTAGCCTTATCATCAAAGACTTGTATTGGCTAACACTGTACTTAAAAACTATTGGTAATCCCCACCATTTATGCTTTCCAATAACATCATAGTGGCAACAATCACAGCCATGCCTGCTTACTTGATGGACAGCTTTACTCAAGTTGTCTGCTGCTAATCTTAGTATATCACCTTTATGATTAATTTTAATACTCTGGTTCAGAAATTCAGGGCTGTGAAAGAGACAGTCCAGCTGCAAAAACAGGTACATGTCCTGTAAATCAGTGTCAACCTAATACTGCAGTATTTATTTATTTAGTTAGTCATAGGTGGAAAAATTTGATGTGCTGACATGTAGGAGAGAATTAACACGTTGTTAGCATTCAGCCTGGTCTTAATGAGTGACGCCAAACAGCGCTCCCACAGACTACTAAGAATGATCAACAACTGATATTATTTCTATACTGATTCTGTGCAATTAAAGCAGTATCATCATATGATCCCTCAACCGAAATGTAGGGAATAAAAAAATAAAATAAAAAAATAAATACTTGAAAAACACGATTTGTAAAATATATTACGTAGATTGTAGGGATTGCATTCTTTTAAAATACAGCAAATTCAACAAATCTGTGGAAAATAGCTGCAGTACATTTAAGGCCAAAAGCAAGTTTTACAGACAGGTAAGAGAGTCCAGACTATCATTAGTATTACACATGTTAGGTGACCATTCAAACAGCTCTCCAACCACCCACAGAAGGCAAATGACTTCCAAACCCCACCCCAAATATCACTACCTTTGTCCAGCTGAACCTGGTTCAATAAACCTAAATCTGATTCATTCTAGTTACAAACTTGAACAAGCATTATGCCAAGACATACTGTTATCAAACCTATATTTAGTAGGCAGACTATTAACACACATCACTGTATGTATGTATATATATATATATATATATATATATATATATATATATATATATATATATATATATATATATATTTATTATAGCATCAACTCTGTCAGCATGACTGAGCACCAAGTCAGCAGCTTCGTCCTCTTCACTCACCAGTTTGGAATAATCGTGACTTCACAATCAACAATAAAACGTTATACTTGGAAAATCAAAGGCATTACACATTCTTAACTAGAGCTTCTAAAAGGTGTCTCAGACACAGTTGACTGCATTCCATTTTTGAATTTTATAATATAACATTTTAATTACAATACTAGCCTAAATTCTGGATGGATGGATGGATGGATGGATGGAATCAGGAAGGCAGTATAATTATAGCTATGAAGAGGCTTTGGTCACCACCTTTGTGACCATTCAGAGAACAACTTCATAATTCCCTGCAACTTCATGAGTGTTTTTAAAGAAAGCTGACACCTTTACTCACACACCTAAATGTGTTTTACCTAAGCAAAAAACCATCACACTGGAATCGTACCTGGAAGTAGAAGGCCATCTCTGGTTACAAGTGTGTAGCCACAGAATCCATTATACTGTAGGGGCATTTCCTCAAAATTGACTGTTGTTTCAGGAAAAAGCCATTCCTGTGTCTTCAGGGAAGCTGGATCAACGCAGTTATCTGAAAGACAAAATAAATCACAACCACATTTAAGACTGGCAAAAGCATAGATCTTCATTTCTCTTTTTTGTAACTCTTGTGGAAAATGCAGTTTTGTTTCTGTGGGTGACCAAAGCCATACCTGAAGACTCAAGCATTCTCTGTTCGTCTGTCTTCACCTCTGAGTCCTCCAACAGACTTTCTAGATATGCTTCAGAGAAAATCCTGGCCTGGGAGGCAGAGAAGGGCTGGAGTCTGAGCATGATTTTATTGAGCATGTTCAGGAACTCACCCTCATCCCGAAGTTCAAACCATAACTTTGACAGCATCTTGAATAATGAGAAATGACAAAATAAAGACTCTAGTTACAGACAAATATAAGAATCAAGGAGAAAGAAAATCTTGTACACACTTCCATCTATTCCTTCAGATGAAATATAAAAAGACATTAACTGTAACAACTTAAGAACACTTCAAAACAAAGCAACTTACGAAAACTGTTGCAGCTGGTACTGCTGTTTTTGACTGCACAGTTTCTTTTAGCATCTTCATCTGTGATGAGACGTCACTCAGCAGGGTTTCAACATGCTTAGCACATGAATTTGCATCAGCCTGGTGGTACAGGAAAATTAATATTTCACTAAATATTTTAATATAAAAAAAAAAATCACCTTAAATAAGATGAAAATAGCCTAAAATGCCCAGTGGTACATATGAAATAGCAGTGGGTGTACACACAACATTGTGCATGCTTTGTTTCGTTTTGTGCTTTTTTATTGTCCAAACTTTTAACAGTGAGTATCTCAAGGAAAAAATACTCAATAACCAAAATGAGACTAAGGCTGAAATAACAGTATTCAATTATTTCAGCCTGATCATCACTTTTGTGACCATATGGTTGGTAAAACAGCTGGTTAAAGAGCTCGACCCAGGATGCAACATCCAGGTAGAAAATATTTTTCAGTTTTATTATTTGACAATATTATTCAGCTGCAATTTAAGGTTGTTAGTTTAGTTATTGTTAAAGTATTATGCAGTTATTTTATAAGTGTATTTAAAATGTACACTTCATGTTGTGTTGTTACCACTACTCTATAATTATACAGGCATCTTGCTTTAATTGATACACACTTCACATTAGTCCGTGATAGTCGCCCACTGGAAAAATTTATTTATCCTCTTAAATGCTGCCGACTTTTAAATTCAGAATTATACAATCAGTTTTTGCTTTTAGCTATGTACGCACTGGATGCTTTTTGTAGTGATTTCACTACGAGAGATCATACAAATGACATTCAGTGGCTTCAGCCGTCTATGGGTGAACCTCTCCAGTCAGAAAGTGGGCGTGACCTAAGATAAACTTCGCTCAACTTTCAGGCCAGTCACCCAGTGGTCAGCTTCATGATGATCATGTGGTGAGCAAATAGCTTTCAGTGTGTACACAGCTTAAAACACTGTCTTAATATACTGTAGTACATGTTTCAATTAATTACTGCACCCATTTCTTTTTTCCTAGCTCAAGACTTTTGCAAAGCACTAAAAGTTGGTACTATTGTTATTATTAAATGACTGATATCACTGTTATAACAGGTGTAGTCTCCATGTAAATACCATGTTTTTAACATTTTGTTTAAAGTTACTGCCACCTTACCAGTAACATTTTTAGGAAAACTTCATGCTGTCTGGCATTGTACAAAGCCTGTTTGAGGAGAATAACGGGCATGTCAGAATGTCCCAGCTGAACATCAGAGCTTGTTAGCTTCTCCAGCACAACAGTGTACTTGAACACCAAAGTCTGTGTCACACACAGCTCATTTGCTATGCTTTTACTGGTGACTGGAAGAGCCTCTTGAAGAACTGCAGGCACTGCAAGGAGAACACAAAAAGGTATAAATATCACTGTTGTTAGATCTGTGTGTTTTGTGAATCTATATACATTCAGCTGGACTTTATCATGCCCCAAATTAAGATTGAGTAGGCTGAAGAAAGACTGGAAGAGAAAATCCAGCAGGGGAACTAGAAAGCAAGAATAGGAGGAGGAGAACTGGAGAGAAGAGAGGGCCCGAGTCAGGGCGTGATAGCCCTGTGACAGCACAGGACACAGAACACAAAGCTGACATGTGGGAGATGCTGGAGCTGGAGCTGGCTGCCATCACCACTGGAAAGAGGCCTGACAGAGTGGAGTTGGGTAAGAGCCTGAAGCCTCCCCCAGCCCTGTGAGTAACCTGTTTGTTTCCTCTTTTGATGTAACTACTTGTGTCAGGGGCTGAACCTGACAGATTCTTTAAAACAGTACTGTCCACAGTTAAACCTCCCCACAGAAACCCTCAACATCTAAGGTGCACATATGCATATGTAATGGGGTGTGATTTGTGGCTCAGCTGCAATGGAGGGGTGGAGTGATAGATTCAGGGTGTGGTCAGCAGCTCTCCATCATCAATCATGCCTCCCCTATGTCCCCTTGGACAAAATTACCTGATGCCAGAGCTGTGTGCTGTGCTGAAGGAGGCAGCTGGAGGCCTGCAGAAACTAAAGAGTGTGAAGCACCACAAAAAAACGTTCACTTACTTTGTGATGCTGAGTGCGTTGGATCTTTTTGTCACGATTGGTACCGAAATCCAGTTGTGGGATGATGGGCCTATGACTAACGCAGTTGAGTGACGCTGGCAGATATTGTGGTGGAGTTGATGCATTGGGAGCAGGTGTTGGTGCATCAACAGCAGCTCAACTGGCTACAAGACCAGGCTGAGTGCCTTTACATGTCAAGGCTCACTGTGTGGCAGGCAGGATGTAGGACCCAAATGCAGGACTCATAAACGCAAGGGTGAGAACTAAAAGTGGCAGCTTTATTTTGGCTGTAAATGACTCTTTAATCATACAACAAACAAAGCCAAAAGCGAGGAACTAGAAATATGAACTAAAATCAAAGCATTATGACACTGGGAAGCTAAGGAACTAAACTGGGAAACAGATAGAAAACTACTAGGAGAACACAGGAAAACATGCACCAATAGCGTGCGCCCTGCCCAGAATGTCAGCTGGTGAACCAGCCACCCTTTCCAAAAGCACCCTTGCACCCACTCCTGTTAATGGACGTCCCGTTTGAGCACACTGGTGCAAACCTCATCAGGCCATTTGTAATTCTAGGTGTTGGACCCAGCATTTTGAGTTTATTGTGTTTTTGTATTATAATGATGATGTAAGTTTCTCTAGTTCGTTTTGAGTTTATTCTTTCTATGTTTCTGAGTTTTCTTGTGTTCCCAGTTTAGTCTCTCGTCTGCTAGGTCCTTTTTGTGCCTCCTGTGAGAATCTGTCTTGTTGTCTGTGTTTACGTTTCTGTGCATATAGCTCCCTCGCCCTCTGTGTGTCCAGTCGTTATGTTTTTGTCTCCTTTTTCTGTACACGTGTTCCTCTCATTGTGCTTTATTCTTTGTCTCCCCCGTCTGTCATGTGCATCCACGTGTGTTCTCACCAGCCCGTCTTGTCCCATATGTGCATTTCATGTTTTAGGTTCCTAGTGTTTAGTTTCCCGAGTTTAACTGTCTTGCTAGTTTAGTCCTATCTCCTTGTTTGTGTTTTCGTGCAATCTATGAATAAAACAGCTCTGTTTTTGTGAAGTCCCAGTTTCACGTCTGTTGATTCTCTCCTTTTGGGTCCACCTCATCATCACTTCACACATTCTGCAGCCACATACCATGAAGCCATTTCACTGGAGTGCAGAGGGATATCACTTTGTATTAGTTCTGGTGGATTACGCAACAGGATAACCTGAAGCAATGCTGCTGTGCACCACTTTACCAAAGAGTGTCGTGTAGACACAGTTTCAGGTCATCTCCAGAGTCGGCATATCGAAAGAGATACTGACTGACCAGGACACTTCATTCATGTCTCGGACACTTAAGTTGTCAACCTGATTAAAGAAAACTGCAAAAAAGGTCCAAGCCCAACCAAGAAAAAAAAAAAAAGATGTGTACGTTCTAACCCTCAGGGCAAAGCTACACACACTGGGGAGATTGTCACAGGTTTACAGAGTGGATGTTGCTGAACTGAAACTGCGTTTTGCAGAGGTGTCCCCTCTCCCTCCCCTCTGCCCAGTCGTACAACACTCACAAACCACCATTATGGAGCAAGGTCTATAGTGTTACAGGCTTGAAACGAAAACAGCTGGACTTTTTGGTTCATGAAGACATTTCATTTCATTTTGGTGAACTGTCGGCCAATGTTGTTGGTCGGCCTACAAATGTTTTTAAAAGTATTTTAACTGCATGCGACTGCTTATAATTTCAAATAGCAAAGAGACAGTCACTGAGCTAAATCTACAGTAGAGGTCTTCTAACAATCAATCTCAAGCTGGCAAAGTGAAAAATAAGCATAAAAACTGTACTTAGTTCATGGATGTCAACCTCCTCTTCACCCCTCTTGTTGGCTTTGTTGAAGAGTCGGATCCCAGTAACAATCATGGTGAGTTCTTTGAGCTGCTGCTCCTGGTCTCTCTTTAAGGCCACTCGAAAGTTTCCCAGTTCAGCCTGAGGGAAGACGCTCTGCAGGACAGCTATGGCAAAGGAAGAAGAGAAGTCAAACGTTAGACACACTGCATGTATAATCATTATTACCACCACCACCATTTCATTTCATTTCATTTCATTTTTATTTATTTCACACTTGGTACTACAAATCAAACAAAACAACCACATCTTCTGTCAACAAAACACAACAACCATGTGTGAAAAGGAGCAGGAAGAAGAAAATATTCTTATTAAACCCTGCCCCCTATCTACCATCGAACTTATATCACCGGTGGGCACCAAAAATCAGGAACAAACTAATATTGACATTTCTCTCCGGTCGAATCCCAAACCAACATCACATTCATTCGCATTCTTCATACTGAGTTATCGTTTTAAACATATAACACTTTTTAAAACATTGTAAATTTATACAATTCTTTAAATTATAATGAAGTGAATTCCACAGTCTTATACCCCTAACCGTTGTGCTCATTAATCTTTGTGTAGTCCTGGCTAACTGATGTTTAAAATAAAATTTCCTTCTATTCTCTTCTCCCCTTGAACACATCAAAAATACTCTTTGTAACTTAAAAGGCAAAATATTATTTTTAGCCTTAAACATAATTAATAATGTCCGTAATTTCACTAAATCTCCTAATTTTAATAATTTTGATTCTATAAATAATTTGTTTGTATGTTCTCTATATTTAACATTATGAATTATTCGTATAACTTTCTTCTGTAATAGGTTTAAAGGTTTTATGGTATTCTCATATGTATTCCCCCAAACTTCAACACAATAGTTGATATATGAAAAAAACAAAGAAAAATATAAAATACGCATTGTTTTATAATTTAATAAATCTCTTATACTACCCAAAATATAAATACTTTTGACCATTTTCTTTCTAATATGTTCAATATGAGATTTCCATGTCAAATTCTCATCCACTATTACACCCAAAAAACGAAATTCAGTAACTCTTTCAATCAATTCTTCCTCTATAAACATAATGACTTTATCCTCCTTTACACGATTGCCAAATATCATATATTTCGTTTTTGTCAGATTCAAAGATAATTTATTTACATCAAACCATTTTTTTATTCTTAACATCTCAAAAGTCATAATTTCAACCAAGTCTTTCAAATTCTCTCCAGAGCAATAAAAATTTGTGTCATCTGCAAATAAAATCGAATTTAACCTTTTAGATACGTCACAAATATCATTAATATATAAATTAAAGAGTTTAGGTCCCAAAATAGAACCTTGAGGAACACCACATACAATCTTCAGTCTTTCAGAAGTATTGCCAAAATAATAAACATATTGCAACCTATTCTCTAAATAACTCATTAACCAATTCAATGCTACTCCTCTCACTCCATAGTTATACAATTTAGAAATCAAAATAGAATGTTGTATCGTATCAAAAGCTTTTTTTAAATCAACAAATACTCCCACTGTGTATTTATTATTATGTGTTGCAGATGAAATATCTTCAATAAAAGTCAACAACGCTAATGCCGTTGACCTATTTTTACGAAATCCAAATTGGTTTTCATGTATTAGTTGATATTTTTCAATAAAACTATCAAGTCTTTGTGCAAAGAGTTTTTCTAGCAATTTTGAAAACTGTGATAAAAGAGACACTGGCCTATAATTGTTAAAACTATGCTTATCTCCTGATTTATATAATGGTATCACTTTTGCCACTTTCATTCTGTCAGGAAATACTCCTGACTGTAGCGAAAGATTAAAAATATAACAAAGAGGAGTACTTATACAATCTATTGTCTTTTTAATTATGACCATGTCTATACCATCACAATCAGTAGATTTTTTTATTTTTACAATTTTTTACGATTGCTACTATTTCTTTTATGGTAGTATCGGCTAAGAATATGGAATTAACCATTCTATTATCACCTATCCAGGCTTCCTCATCTCCTGGATCATCATTTTTCCTGATTAGATTTGCATGGCTAATTGTTACACTATATCAGTGTTTCCCAAAATTTTTTTTGCTGGGCCCCCCCATTGTTTTACAAGAAAAATGTTCGGGCCCCCCCACCAACTAAACACCCCCCCCCGCACAAACATATCCTCCAACCACACACACCCATATTTTGTTTTCAAACTCCGTTGCGGTTTATTTCACACCTCAAACATTTAGTAAACAATTAAGCAAATACAAGTAAACTGCAATAAATTACAGGTAGTTATAAAATAATCTCAGAACTCTTTTACGCTACGTCCACACTTAAACGGGTATTTTTGAAAACGCAGCTGTTTCTACGCGTTTGGACATTTCGTCCACACGTAAACGGAGTTTCGAATCACTGAAAACAGATTTTTTTTTAAAAACGCCGTTTTTTGCGTTTACGTGTGGACAAGGAATACAGAGTTAGTCACGCAACGAGTGGTGCCTTTTTTCACGTCACGCTGTGCGCCACGTTGTTTACATGAGATGAATTGCAGAATGGCAGATAGTAAGATTAACAGTATTTTGTCTATCTTCAGGTTTTACACGCTTACGTATACACACGCAGTTACTGTCCCTCCATTTAGAAAGGCAGAGGCGTCACGGTGTAATTATTTTACGTGTAGTTGTTTTTTTTTTCCTGTGTAATATTCAACATTGCTATCAATACATTTCTCAAAAAATGCCTCTGTGTGCAAAATGGGTTCAAAAACATAAACAACTGTGTTATACTGTTTGTCCTTGATTTGAACTGGGGAAACAAATCGTGGTAGGACAGGCCGGATATTATTTGTATCCCACTGTAACTTTACTATATACAGTGGGGCAAAAAAGTATTTAGTCAGCCACCGATTGTGCAAGTTCCCCCACTTAAAATGATGACAGAGGTCAGTAATTTGCACCAGAGGTACACTTCAACTGTGAGAGACAGAATGTGAAAAAAAAAAAAAAAATCCATGAATCCACATGGTAGGATTTGTAAAGAATTTATTCGTAAATTAGGGTGGAAAATAAGTATTTGGTCACCTCAAACAAGGAAAATCTCTGGCTCTCACAGACCTGTAACGTCTTCTGTAAGAAGCTTTTCTGTCCCCCACTCGTTACCTGTATGAATGGCACCTGTTTGAACTCATCATCTGTATAAAAGACACCTGTCCACAGCCTCAAACAGTCAGACTCCAAACTCCGCCATGGCCAAGACCAAAGAGCTTTCGAAGGACACCAGGAAAAGTATTGTAGACCTGCACCAGACTGGGAAGAGTGAATCTACAATAGGCAAGCAGCTTGGTGTGAAAAAAATCAACTGTGGGAGCAATCATCAGAAAATGGAAGACATACAAGACCAATGATAATCTCCCTCGATCTGGGGCTCCACGCAAGATCTCATCCCGTGGGGTCAAAATGATCATGAGAACGGTGAGCAAAGATCCCAGAACCACACGGGGGGACCTGGTGAATGACCTGCAGAGAGCTGGGACCAAAGTAACAAAGGTCACCATCAGTAACACACTACAACGGCAGGGAATCAAATCCCGCAGTGCCAGACGTGTTCCGCTGCTGAAGCCAGTGCATGTCCAGGCCCGTCTGAAGTTTGCCAGAGAGCACATGGATGATACAGCAGAGGATTGGGAGAATGTCATGTGGTCAGATGAAACCAAAGTAGAACTTTTTGGTATAAACTCAACTCGTCGTGTTTGGAGGAAGAAGAATACTGAGTTGCATCCCAAGAACACCATACCTACTGTGAAGCATGGGGGTGGAAACATCATGCTATGGGGCTGTTTTTCTGCCAAGGGGACAGGACGACTGATCCGTGTTAAGGACAGAATGAATGGGGCCATGTATCGTGAGATTTTGAGCCAAAACCTCCTTCCATCAGTGAGAACTTTGAAGATGAAACGAGGCTGGGTCTTCCAACATGACAATGATCCAAAACACACCGCCCGGGCAACAAAGGAGTGGCTCCGTAAGAAGCATTTGAAAGTCCTGGAGTGGCCTAGCCAGTCTCCAGACCTCAACCCCATAGAAAATCTGTGGCGGGAGTTGAAAGTCCGTGTTGCTCGGCGACAGCCCCAAAACATCACTGCTCTCGAGAAGATCTGCATGGAGGAATGGGCCAAAATACCAGCTACTGTGTGTGCAAACCTGGTAAAGACCTATAGTAAACGTTTGACCTCTGTTATTGCCAACAAAGGTTATGTTACAAAGTATTGAGTTGTATTTTTGTTATTGACCAAATACTTATTTTCCACCCTGATTTACGAATAAATCCTTTACAAATCCTACCATGTGGATTCATGGATTTTTTTTTTTCACATTCTGTCTCTCACAGTTGAAGTGTACCTCTGGTGCAAATTACTGACCTCTGTCATCATTTTAGGTGGGGGAACTTGCACAATCGGTGGCTGACTAAATACTTTTTTGCCCCACTGTAAAGAGCTAACATCTCCAAAATGTCAGGAGTAGTTATTTATTACAACAAGTGTTTGTGAACTAAAAATAAAGAATGTGGGATACTGTTTGTCCGTGATTTGGACAACCCAGCGCGTGCTGCCGATGCAAGGGAAACTAATTCTGTCGCAGAGACCTACCTCGGCACTTGTGCAGGTGAAGCCAGTGTCCAAGCTTTCTTTTTTTCTTTTTTCTTTTTTTTATACCCCCCCGGGAACCTCTGCACCATATTATGTAAAATTGTTCATTTATTTTGTGAATAGAAGAGATTCCATTCAGAAAACTGCTGACAATTTGCTCCCTTTCAGAACCTGATCTTTCTAACTGGAAGTCTGATGTTACATAATATGAACAGACTTGTGGTTCATCAGAAATGTTTTGAAGTTCATAGTCAGCTCACAAGACATATGTTGGAGAATCACTGAGAATAGCAGAAAGTGCTGTCTGGATGATCTGGGGTTAGAATTAGTAGCGCAGCCTTTGGTGTAACGTGGCATTACATTTTCAGTATGCAGACATGACATTGTAGTTGGAACAATGAAAAGTAGTATGAGACCTGTAGCCTCTTCCATAGTGTTGGTATCTGTAGGCGAACCCATAGCAGAGCGCTGCAGGATATAAGTGGTGATTTTCTGGTAAAGGCCATCCAATTCCTTCCTTGATTTCACCCTGTTGTCAGTGATCTCTCTGCACAGTGGACTCAGCTTGGACTCTTCTGACTGGTGGATATCCTCAAGAAACTCACCTACACAAACACACATGGTCATCACCAAAAGTCATTGTGGCAAGGTTTTGCAGTCTGAAGTCTGTACGTGACTCAAATAGAGCACTGCAATAGCACAAACATGACTAAATAAACCCACATATGACAGCTTCAGATAATCAGCTTCTAAGCTGACCAACACACGTTTTAACTAGTCTGGAAATGTATCATTTAAGATCGGGGTTTATGACCTCTAGTGCCTCTGTTAAACAAGTTCAGCATGGCTATGCTGAACTGCAGTTTAACACATCCAGGCTTTCTATGCATTAGACAGCTCATCTAAACATAAAACCCAAGTTGGAGATAATGGGAAATGCAACAGTGGTTATCAATTGATTGGACTCGTTGGTTGACACAAAAATGAACCAACTTAGCATAGCCTACTTTGATCTGTAAAGAACAAAAAATATATAATGGCAAAAAGCAACACTTTTGCTACAAATAGGACAAGACTGCAACAATGTGATGATTTTATTGATTGCAGCACTAGGTATGCCATTTATTTGTTACAAAGCAGCTGCACATGAAGACATGGAAAGCATTACGTCCTCTCCTTGCATACGTACTGAAAACCTACTGCTGAAAAAGATTGGTCTGTAAAAGCGAAGCTGTTGATTTACCTGTCAATCTACAGTCTCATCACTATGGTTACAAGCTCTGGGTAGGGCCTAAAAGAATGAGATTCCAGATACAAGCGACAGGAATAAGCTTTCTTCAAGGGGTGGCTGGCCTCTCCCTTAGAAACAGGAGTTAAGTCATTTGAGAGGGCCTCAGAGTAGAGTTACTACTCCTCCACAACGAAACTAGCCAGCTGAGGTGGGTCAGGTATCTGGCTAGGATGCCTCCTCGGTGAGGTGTTCCAGGCATGTCCCACTAGGAGGAGACCATGGGTAGACCAATGATACGCTGAAAAGATTATGTAACCTGGATAAGCTTGAAAAAGTAGCTGGTGAGAGTTAGGGCTGAGCTTCTCTGCTTAGACTGCTGCCCCTGCAACCCAAACCCAGATAAGCAGATGAAACTAGATGGATGCTAATAATTGGTCATTGGCATTTGTAGACGACTAGACAGATGTTGTATAGCAAAATAAATCTAAAAAAAAAATAAAAAAATTGAACAACCTCGAGCAAGCTTAGCATACATTACATACATGTATTGGTGCCACATAAAATCAGAATGAGGTTATACTTACATTTCGTGGTATAATTCATGTCAAAGCACACCTGCATTTTGATAGTGTCAAGGGATGGGCTGCACTTTTCTGTGAGTTTATCCAGACACAGCTGGAAGACATGTTGCAGAGGGAGACATTTTCACTGCTTTGCTGATGACACACAGCTCTATCTATCTATGAAGCCAGATAACACACACCAATTAGTTAAACTGCAGGAATGTCTTAAAGACATAAAGACCTGGATGGCCTCTAATTTTCTGCTTCTTAATTCAGATCAAACTGAGGTTATTGTACTCGGCCCTGAAGATCTTAGAAATATGGTATCTAACCAGATGCTTACTCTGGATGGCATTACCTTGGCCTCCAGTAACACTGAGGAACCGTGGAGTCATTTTTGACCAGGACATGTCCTTCAACGCACATATTAAACAAATATGTAGGACTGCTTTCTTCCATTTGCACAATATCTCTAAAATTAGAAATATCCTGTCTCAGAGTGACGCTGAAAAACTAGTTGATGAATTTATTACTTCTAGGCTGGACTACTGTAATTCATTATTATGAGCATGTCCTAAAACTTGCTGAAAAGCCTTCAGCTAATCCAAAATGCTGCAGCAAGAGTCCTGACAGGGACTAGAAAGAGAGAGCATATTTCTCCTGTTTTGGCTTCCCTTCATTGGCTTCCTGTTAAATCCAGAATTGAATTCAAAATCCTGCTCCTCACATACAAGGTCTTAAATAATCAGGCCCCATCTTATCTTAATGACCTTGTAGTACCATATCACCCTATTAGAGCACTTCGCTCTCGCACTGCAGGCCTACTTGTTGTTGTTCCTAGAGTATTAAAAACAGAACGGGAGGGAGAGCCTTCAGTTTTCAGGCCCCTCTTCTTCTCAGCTTCCAGTTTGGATTCGGGAGACAGACACCATCTCTACTTTTAAGATTAGGCTTAAAACTTTCCTTTTTCGCTAAAGAATATAGTTAGGGCTGGACCAGGTGATCCTGAATCCCCACTTAGTTATGCTGCAATAGGTGTAGGCTGCTGGGGGACTCCCATGATGCATGGAGTATTTCTTCTTCAGTCACCTTTCTCACTCTCTCTGTGTTAATAGACCGCTCTGCATTGAATCATATTTGTTATTAATCTCTGGCTCTCTTCCACAGCATGTCTTTAATCCTGTCTTCCTTCTCTCACCCCAACTGGTTGCAACAGATGGCCGCCCCTCCCCGAGCCTGGTTCTGGTGGAGGTTTCTTCCTGCTAAAGGGAATTTTTACCTTCCTGCTGTCGCCAAAGTGCTTGCTCATAAGGGGTCATATGATTGTTGGGTTTTTCTCTGTATGTGTTATTGTAGGGGCTACCTTACAATATAAGGCATCGTGAGGCGACTTCTGTTGTGATTTGATGCTGTATGAATAAAAATTAATTGAACTGAATAGATTACCATCATTGCTTGTGTTAGTCTTACACCAAAAGAAGAAGGGGTGAACTCAGATTCAGCAGTAACAAGTGTAACAAGTGTAATATATGTTAATAAAAATGGGCTTTACTGTCATACAATAGTAGTCATAAAGAGAAATCAAAGACAAGGGAACAAAACAGAAACTACAGAAGTAAATGAAATAGCCACAAAAAAAAAACAAAAAAAAAAAAAACAGGATCTAAAAAAAATCAGGACTCAGAAGAGGAGAGCGCAGCTGCCACTCCCTGTTTGAAGTTGCCTCCTGTTAAATGGAAACGTCTGACTCTTGGCCTTTCTCCCATAACCTCACTAAATGGAGAAGAAATGCAGTGCATCATGGGAAGCCCCCTTCTACCTCCTAATTTTGTAACAGAACAGAATTTCGACTCAAACATACACAGTGATTTTCAGAACCACTAACACCAATTAGAAAAAGAAATAAAGCAGCTCACCTCTTCGAGTTTTTGAACATCATCTTTAGTAAGGGTCCTGTCAACATTAAAGCCATTTCTTGGGTCCAGCACCACAGCAGACACCTGTGGATGTTTGACAACATCGTGAACGTGTGCAGCAGCAGCGTTAGCTTAACGACTAAGTGCTTACTTCGTTTTACCGACCATAAAAGCTGCCAGCGTCTCCGACACCGCATGTCCCCTCAGCCTGCACTCGTGCACAATGTGCCCGATTACGGTTTTAAGCAGGGTTTCCGCACCAGCCTGAGACATTTCTACCGCCGGACCTACGGTGGATTGTTGATAAGCAGTTGCCATAGTAGCGGTGCAAATTTGTCCACTAGAGTGCGCTACAGTTAAACAATGCTTTAGTCCATAGATGACTTCTGCAGTTCCCATAGAACGTGGCAAAAGGCCATGCATGTGTCTGTTTTCTTTATGCAACCAGGTCATAAGTTACATATTGTTGTAATTACACAAAATGTGTTCTAAAACCCGAACTGTTTGGAGAAAAATAAAACTCCAGGTTCATTATGACATCTATAAAGAGAAACTTCAATTATATTTTACAACTGAGGAGTGCAAGGAGGTCCTACTTCTCTGACATCGTCACCAAAACCAGTCATAATGCTCGGGTCTTATTTGCAACAGCTGACAGGCTAACAAACCCTCCTGTGTCAGTGGCAGCTGAACTTCATTCGACCATGGCCTGCAATGACTTTGCCAAATTCTTCACAGACAAAATTCAAAAGATTAGACAAGCAATCGGTACATCACAGCAGATTTAGGATATGTACTGTGTCCACCGAAAAACTGTTTAGACACCATAAAACAGTTTCACCCTATTAACAGCAAGGACCTGGAGGAAATTTAACGTCAACTGCACTCTTCCTCCTGCTGCTTAGATGTCC
This sequence comes from Aulonocara sp. 'chitande type north' Nkhata Bay, assembly GCF_057382095.1. NCBI lineage: Eukaryota > Metazoa > Chordata > Actinopteri > Cichliformes > Cichlidae > Aulonocara > Aulonocara sp. 'chitande type north' Nkhata Bay. The sequence continues at coordinate 34,029,163 of NC_141358.1, read as the reverse complement.
TGCCAACAGATTTTTTCCAAAGAGGTCTCAAAGACTTTGGAGTCAGACCTGTTACAGATCGTCAAGCTTTCTTTAATGTCAGGTGTGTTTCCAGAAGCACAAAAAAAAAAAAAAAAAAAAAGCTGAAATTAATCCTCTACTGAAAAAGGACAATCTTGACAAGACACAAATGAACAACTACAGGCTGATCTCAAATCTTTCATTTTTAAGTAAGAACATTGAAAAAGTTTCTTAACAACTCAATTACTTCTTAAAACAGAATAACTGCTATGATGCCTCCCAGTCAGGTTTTAGACAGAACCACAGCACTGAAACCGCTCTGACCAAAGTGTTTAATGACACATGTCTGAATACAGACAGTGGAAAAATGTCAGTCTTATAGTTTTACTGGATCTCAGTGCAGCATTTGATACAGTTGACCACAACATATTACTCAAACGACTGGAGAACTGGGCAGGTCTTTCAGGAACTGTACTAAACTGGTTCAAAACATACTTAGAAAACAGGAAATACTTTGTATCAATAGGTAACTTCACATCTGAGCAGACAAGTATCACATGTGGAGTTCCCCAAAGTTCCATCATGGGACCTTCTGTTTAACATTTACATGCTCCCACTGGAACAGATTATAAAGAACAAAATAAACTATCATAGCTATGCAGATAAGCACAGATATATTACTGAGGCCCTGTACAGGCTCTTGATAAATGCATTGAGGAAATTAATGACTGGCTGTGCCACAATTTTCTCCAGCTAAACAAAACTGAAGTGGACGCAGACCTAAACTTAGAAAAACACATTAAGGCAATAACAAAATCAGCTTACTATCACCTCAAGAATATTTCAAGGATAAAAGGTCTGATGTCTCAACAGGACCTGGAAAAATTAGTCCATGCATTCATCTTTAGTAGGCTTGACCGAGTATGAACCTTCCAGATCCCCCAGGTCATCTGGAGCCAGTTTTTTTGTTTGTTTTTTTTAAATCAGTTCCGAGTCTGAACCAGACACTGAGAAGCTGCATTCAGCTTTTATGCTCCATATATCTGGAACAAACTCCCAGAAAGCCTCAGATCAGCTGAAACACTCAGTTTATTTAAATCCAGGTTTAAGACTCACCTATTCCCAGCTGCATTTGAATAAAGCACCAAATCCAGTTTTACTTTTAAGCCTAAATTCTTAAACTTACATTTTAACTACTGATTTTATCTACTGTTCCTTTTTTTTTTTCTAAAGCACTTTGAATCACCGTGTTGTTGAATTGTGCTATATAAATAAACTTGCCTTACCTTTCATCATACAACACAGGAACACACTGGTTACATTTAGGCAAATATGAAAAAGCAGATCCATTTCCGTTTTAGTCTCAACATTCAGGGACGTCTACAACTGAAACAAAGTCAGCACAGCAGGATGATGATTACAATATTTATTTAAAAAAAAAAAAAAAAAAAATGACATGGTTCAGGAAAAACACTGCTGGACTCGGCCCAGCCGTTTAACTACAATTAGACGAACCACACAATCCATGAGCCTGTTCACTTCAAACTTGCCTGAAACGGCAGCTTCTGCTGTCACCGCTCAGTAATTTCCCCATAAGAGCAGAGCTCTAGGCCACATGACAAACCCTCTGCTTTTAGACAGACACTTAAAAATACAAAATTCATGCAAAGTACACACACAAGTCCAAAACAACATAGACACACGTGGAATTCAAACTCATGCAACTGAATTTCATGCACAGAATAAATAATAAAAATCTTTAAATGTTCACCAAGTCTAACAGCACGGGCTGCCACTGTTTGTTTTTCTTCAGAATTTAACAGGAATTGAGCAGTTTGGCATCACTGGAACAGAGTCCACAAAAAGGATAACTTGTGCAAGAATGCATGTAAAACACACAATGGTCCCCTACACAAAAAAAAAAAAAAAAAAAAAAAAAAAAAAAAAACCCCACACACAACCTCCACACTGAAAAATTATACAGAGTTCACAATGTACCAGAGCAACACGTGCAACGAGGTCTAAGAACCAACAATAACCTCAGGAAAAACTCATGTACACTGCACCCATCTGATGAGTATTAGGAGCCACTCCATTCAAGGGATTCTGCACAGAAAAAGAAATTAAAAACAAATATATTCTGTCATGTGTTATGATGACAATCTGAGTCATATTACAACAAAAATGTGGTATTAACTAAAGGAATCATTGAAAGTTGCATTGTGACAAATCCATTATTGCAGAAGATTTAAGAATAAATTCTGCAGAGCCCTTAATACTCAACATTCAGTGCATAAAGAAGCACAGCAGATTACAGCTGGACTACCATGTGTAAAAGCAAGTATCATGTTTCACATAAAAGCAAAAACAATAAATAAGGTTTTTGACAATATCAGATTAATGCACAATTTAAAGCTGACACATCAAAATTTCTTCATGTTTCTCAATTGCATATTCTTGAAACAAAGACAGACATGAATTAAAGGGCAGCTTCAGTTTCAGCCCCTTAATCACAGAACATGAATATATTTAGGCTTAAGTTCTTGGGACACAGAAATTTAGAATTTAAGACACACTTAGAGGTTTTATAGTGATAGCAACGACAATAGTAATGATTGGAACGTTTTGATCAACTTCCTTATTGCCGTGTTAGTGGGCTGTATAGGAAGTGCATAAGGTGTAAGCAGGAAACCTCCACTAAAGAACAGGGGAGAGAAAATTAAGAAAAACACAAAAGATTCCACAGAGAGGGACAACAGCTGAGTCCCGCTGGCTCAGCAGCCAGCAGCACTGTTGATGAAATGAGCCATCAACCTTTCAGTCGATTCAGAAGCACTTCCTGAAGACTATCTGCGGTCCATACTCCTCGTATTCGTCCCGACTGATCCATGCAGAGGTAAAGGTAGGCATATTTGCCAACACTGCTCCTCCTCTCCACACTGAGAAGTCTCTATCTTTGGGGCTGGTTACACAAACACTGCCCCCCATGTCTGAGGGCAGCAGGCCTTTGATTTCATCCTGCAGTCGCTCAGGCAGGCCGGGCAGCAGAGTGTTCCCACCTTCAGGAAGAGAGGACAAAACAAATGGAAGCAGAATTTGGAAAACCATTGTACTTCAGATTGTAGTGCAACACCTTACCAAGAACCAAATGTTACCTGAAAGTACAATGTTTCCCAGGAAGCAGCGCCTCAGGTCAATGTCTGTGCTGAGGATTGACCTGTAGATGCTTTCGTGCATCCCATAATGGTCCCGTCCAATCAGCTCAGGTTTGAACAGAATCTCAGGTGCCCTAGATGAACAGGGGGTACACTCTGCTAAAGAGTCTGTGCTATACAACAAGCAAGGTGACCACAAGATCATTTCTAAAACTTAAGTGTTGGTAAAAAGCAGGAAGCAGCCCCCCAACATTACCTGAACCTCTCTGTGCTGAGGGTAATAATCTGCCCATCTGGCATGGTGTAATGCATCTCTCTGCAGGATGACTGCCCCCGATTTAGCTCATCTTCATAGTTGAGAGAGACACAGCAGCACTTCTCCTTCATCTCCCTCACTATCTCCTCCTCTGCTGTGGTACGCATGCACACTCCCTGTTCCCGGAGAAGCTTAAAGAACAAGCACAGCAAGCTGGTTTTGCCTCGTCTTTAAACTAAGTTAGGAACCATCCAGGGATTATGCCTTCCAAGCAATCAATAACATAGCTCCTACACTGGAGCATTAACAGAAGTGCTAAATACCTTTTTAAGATGCAGTGTAACATCTAATCCAGCCAGGGGAAAGCGTTGCACAGCATGAGGTAGACAGTATCCCTCAAACACAGGCACACTGTGGCTCACTCCATCCCCAGAGTCAAACACCACACCTATATCAAATACGCACAAGTAGGATCATAGGATCAGATTTGAGTGGTTTAAATACACCAAGCTGAACAAAGTCTTCAGACAAGCCATCATCCGTGTGCATCAATCAGTGCGGGAAGACGAGCGACTACAGTACCAGTGGTTCTTCCCGCTGCGTAGAGCGCGAGCACTGCTTGCATGGCTACATAGGTGAAAGGCACGTTGAAACACTCAAACATGATCTCAACCGCGTGCTGCCGATTCTTCAGAGGGTTCATGGCCGCTTCCGTCAAAAGAACCGGGTGATCTTCTGGTTCCACACGCAGCTGCTGGAACGTATGATGCCAGATCTAAGAGACAAAAAGTCAAGCACCAAGAGTAAATGAGCTTGTGGACAATCACCAATACTTTATTTCTCTTGAGGGAAGCATGTTAATGGGTGGGGAAGTTGCAAAGTGGGTGAGTTCTCAAAACACAGACATTCAAACTAGACTACCGGTAATCCACAGGGACAAAGAGGTCTGCAGCTGCCCTCTAAGCCTCAGGAACATATTCCTATGAAGTGAGGCTTTTGACAGCATCAACACATATACACTGTGTGACCAATGATGGGATAAAACCAGGGTATTTGCTGAACGGATTTGTTATATTTGAGACTTGAACATAAGAAAACCATTTGTGCCTTTCCACTTTGCCAGCAAGTTTCAAGCAGCAGAGACTGTATGATAGATGAGCAAATGTACCTGTAACGATCAAGTATAAAATGAAACTTTTGCAGCCTTTAAGGCTGTACAGACTCTCCCACATGCCAATAGCAATTTTATTTATACAGCACATTTCATTATTACGTGTAAACTCGCTTTGTTTAACACAGCAGATAAAAATACTGACGGCCACCATCACTACTGCTCAGCCTCCTACCAGCTGCACCTCATGTTACCTCATTCTCAGGTTACTGTGTTCACAAAGCTGGGTGTACACGCCACCCGCAGGCCTGACACGATGACAACAATACCCCCTCAGCCTTTTATGGCTTAGGGGTAAAAATATTAAAACCAGTGCAGTAGCAAAATAAAACAGCATATTAAGTGTAAAGTTTTCTAGTCCATTTATGGATATATGCACAGCAGGACCACAATAACATGTTTTTAAACTGAATGTACACATTTTCCTCACATGTCAAGTACTACAAACAAAAAGGCTTTGGGTCGTGCCTCTTTCAAACTAAGCCTCATATTGCTGGAAAAGACATCCAACATCTTCAGCCAGCTGGGTCTGTGGAACAGCTGTAACCTGTAGTCAGTAATCGAGTTCCAGACGACACATCAATATACGTAACATTTAAGTACTAAAGGGGAATGATTCCGACATGAGTTTTTCATTTTCTAGTTGTTATGCAAACACGAGTCTCACCTTTTCCATTTCATCCCAGTTGTGAATGATTCCATTCTTTATGGGGTGCTTCAGAGTCAGAACCCCTCTCATGTGTTCTGCATCGTGACCAATGTAGGCCTCTCTTTCAAGGTTACCATTCAGTACTTCCTGCAAAGACAGGACACAAAAAAAAAAAAAAAAAAAAAAAAGTATATTTATACCCACACTTTAAATCCCCATAGTTTTCCTTATAGCTCAAAGTAGCTGTAGGCAGATGCCAACCAACTATAAACACACATCATGAGGCTGCTGCAATGAACAGACAAAGGATGCAAAGACCAAGGCAATTTATAGAATACATTTACTGAAAATATTTTGAAAAGAAACGCTCCATAAATATGTTTAAACATGTAGGGGCCAACCTAAGGGACACGAGTTAAAATCAAAGCTTCTAACAACGAATGCACTTACCTCATACTTTGGCACCCCAATTATTGTGGGGAATATAATGGTTGGTAGGTCTTGATCTGCAAATCCTGCCTTTATCAAACCAGAGCCTGAATCCAGTACAATTGGACTCTTGAAATCTGCAATCTAGAGATACAGACAAGCTTTTTTTTTTTTTCCTTTTTTTAAAAAAAATAAAATTCCAGAGGTTCAAAAGCACTGAAATGATCTTTTAAGTTTATATTGTGACTACAACTTTATTTGTTTTCAAGTCTGGCCAGCGCTTTAGTCTATAAGCCCCATTTTAGTCATACATTCAAAGTATGTGCGCTCAGTTACACATGGCACACAGCAATTTAAAAGCCTGGGGTTGGGAGAAAGCTTTCATAAGAACTAAAAACTAATGTTGATGTTAGGCTTTTAAATACGAGATATACTTGATGTTCTAAATGAAGACAAAAAGGTGACAGCTGAAGTAGGATGTGCCCACGTACCTCCGTCATGGGGCTATAAAACTGGATCTGACTTTCAGGTGACCCAGAGATTCTCAGAGCCTCAGAGCTCTGAACGCCATCTAGTAGCTTTTCATTTGGTTCGTCTCTTCCACCCGAGTCAAACTCTAGAGGCTGATCAGCAGTCACTTGGGATACAGACTGTTCGAGTTGGTGGTCATCTGCAGGAGGTGAAGTGTGGATTTCCTCTGCTGACTGCACATGTAGTTTGAGTAAAGATGTGGGCATCTTTTCATTTTTAGTCATTATTTCAGACGAGCGCTGTAATGATGCCCAACAGTTCTCTGGGGGTACATGGTTATCGTTTTCATGTTGTGTTACATTTGGACTGGAAACCAAGCTGTGGCTGGTGTCTGGAGGCACATTCTCTGGCAGCTCTTCAAGTACTTCATTTTGTAGATGAAGTTGGCCTTCACCTACAAAATAATGATCTAAGGACTCCTCTGTGGAGTGAGGAGCTTCGAGTTCAGCACGGGCTTCATTCACAGGAAGCAAAGACTTTCTTGGCTTAGCTACAGGGGGAAGGAGTGATTTTCCACCTGGGTCAAAGGTGCCATCATCTACCCTCATTTCAGGGATTAAAGATGCTTCTGGACTGCATAAACTAGCAGACCTGGCCAATTCATTCCCATCGATGTATTGCGATTGGACACCTGCCTCTTCTGAGGGTTCCTGTAAATCAAATACATTGTTCAAGGTAATTTTGTAATATACTGACAGACCAGTTGTACAACCACTAGCATCTTGACACTGGGAAAGTGGCAGTTGAGCCACATCTTGTGGTGAAGCCCCTTTGGTTACCTTAAGGTCTGAAACATCTTGAATAATTTTAGTCACACGTGTATTCACAGACCCATCCATGGCAAGGCTGGCGACTGATCTTCCAGAACCATTGGGAAAGAGATCACAGAGCACTCGATCATCATGTTCTTTTCTAGGCCTTTCAGTTATAGAACATTTTTTAAACCTTTCATCAATATCCTCATTCTGTTTCTCCAGCTCCTCCACCTCCCTCTTCTCCTTTTCCAGCTGCAAATGTGAAGCCTCCCTCTCATTGCGTGAAGTCAGTAACACATTTGTACCCACAGGTTTGCTCTCCCAGAGCTCAGTGTTGAGTTTCTCTTTACTGCATCGAAACTTGTTGATCTGCAAGTTCTCTTCCATGATTAACCCGTCCAGGATATGAACCTTTCTCAGTTCCATCAGCAGGTCTGGCTTGCTGTCAGATACCGTTGGAGCTTCACTGTAAAGCCCATCCGCATTAGCTTTAGTTTCACGTGCAGACCCAGCCGACACAAGGTCAATGAAACCGTCAGATTCTGCAGAGTCAACGCAGTCATCGAAACAAAGAACACCAGCTTCAGCCAGCTCGTAGGACGACATCTTAAAAGAATAAGGAAAAATATAGTGAATACCAAGGGACTATAAAACAAGCTGACAAACCTACTGTCACATTACCCACTGGTTTGTAGGCTTCCCTTCAGGCAAACTGAGTTTTTCCATTCTGGCCATCATCTACCCATTTTTTGGAACCAGCAGTAAATTAAACATGGTTTAAAGGTTTGAACAGGTAAGACTCAGATTGATATCAGGCCTTAACAGGGGCTGATATCTACTCTATTCTGGAATTATTTTCAGAACAACCATCAGCACAATAATTATAAGGAGTGAGTTAGACATTAACAAGCTAAAGATTACTGACATTTGTATTTAATATGAAAAGTTATTTGAATCAACATCTATTTGAGTCAGACATTTTATAAGACAAACCCCAGCATGTCTGTCAGCCTCTGATGATGAGGGTTTAGCCATTTCAACATAGCACAGTACTTTGCAAATTACATAAGAAAAATATTTTAGCCAAAACTGGAAACAAGCTTGTTTCACTATTTGAAACAAGCTCAATACAACCGGGCTACAAAAGATGACAGTTGTCCACCTGGCTCTGTGTAAAAAAGTATTTGCCTCACATACCTAATAATCATTGTGCCACTGGCTGTAACAACTGCAGTAAAGTGTTTGGGAGAACTGGCACGGAGTCTTTCATGTTACTGGGGAATTTTGTTTTATGAGAAAAGCCTATTTATTCATTCATTTTTGGCCGACACTTGAGGTCCTTTAAATGTGCTATACAAATAAAGCCGACTTGACTTGCAGACGTAGACTTGCCAGACAAATTCAGATCATTTAACCAAAGCACTTTAACTTCAGGGCGTAAACTGATGGCCGGACAATCTTCTTGGTGAAGAGCAAAATTATTTACCGTTACCTGCCAACTAAATACATGCCAGGACAAAGTAATATTACACTATATGTGAAAGAATGGCAAATGCAAATCATAGGAAATAAAATTATTGAAGTTGAGTCAATAACTGAGCTGACTATACAGCAGTTTCCAAAGTCCTTGTACTTCATGACATCTGGGAATGACCAATTAAATTTTCCTCTAATGGTTAAAAATCCAGGGGTCCACCTGGTGATTACTATGAATCATGGCTGAAGTTGGAGAAAACCAATAATTACTGAAATAAATTTTTATTTTTGGGTAATAAAAATATCAAGTAGATTAATTACTTCTTACTATAAAAGGCTGGCATAACAGATCTGTCAAAAAGGAGAGTATAAATATAAACCTGAAAAGAATACCCTGAAAGCTGTACAACTCATGGGTTATACTTCATAGAGGAGTAGTCAGAGGCTCCTCACCCTAAAGAGGATCCACTCTTTTTTCTGTCTTTTTCTCTAGCTTTCTGCTACGTGTGCATATGCTTAAGGCTCTAAACCCTAGGGTTGCTTTGTCTCGTTATTCTGTGTGTAGTTATGTGCTCCTTTGTTTTTGCATGACTGTTCAATAAACTCTGCTCTTTTTCAGAGGATCTTATTTAGTCCTTTGATATAAAATCCTAAAAAACAAACTGCAAGTGTGTTTTGATCATCTGAATGTAGACGGTCTGTGGGAATGACAGAAGAGGAGACGCTGCAGAGAGGCGTGTAAGACGGCAACTTGGGTTCCCGTTTGGATCGTTTAATAAATTTGGCCAGATTTCCCAGAAAGGAGAGTTGCTCCCAAAGTGGGATAAATCCCGTCTCTCCTAACAAGACCAGGTTTCCCCCAATAGTTTATAAACCACACATCAGTTTCACATTTTGTCCATCTTCCTCTTACAGTCCAAAGACATCCCTGGACCTGTGCCTTGTGTAACTTACCTCTTTTTCCGTGCCATAGAGGCATAGAGTAACTGAAACAAACCGATATCGAAAATTAATAGAATCTGTAACAAAGAACTGATCTGCTAGATGCTTCACCCACCGTATCAAGCTGGTCCTCACCATCACACAATCGCCAGACACCCTGCCTGTCCTCCGTCCTCAGCAGTGCATCTAGCACAGCTTCCTGAGCCAGAACATTTTCCTCCTCCTGCAAAATAAAAACGAATAGTTATGTCTATAACTTCTGTTCCCTTTCAGTCGATTCACTCGGTACACTGGACACACGAGGGCGTGATATCCCATACTTATGCGTTGTACCGAGTGAATCGACTGAAAGGGAATCCGTTCTGTCCAGAAGTCACAACAACCAGCACTGTCTTCATTTCTCAAACGATCCCCCTCTCACCTCTAATATTTCATCAGCCTTGTCCAAGATATTCTCCACTTCCCTCAGACCTTCCTCTTCCTTCACATCCCAGTCCTTCATGGACAACTCGCTGAAAAGTTGCGAGGGGAAATAAAATAAGGCATTAGGCAATTCTTCAATTTGCCTTTTCCCAGTTTACCATCCTTCCTTCAACTCTTTCATCTGACCCTCATTAATTTGCTGCCATAAGGAATCAAAGTAGACAATACAGTGTCTGTATGTTATGATGAAATGTAACAGTAGGTGCCACTGGAGGAATTTTACTGGTTCAGAATGCAGTTTGGCAGGTGATCATGCCTGATCAGTCCTCATCATAAATTGCAATAAATCAGAGTCCCCTTATGTGACAAATCTAATTATTTTGTCACTTGTGACCAACAATAAAAAATATAAATTAAAAAAAGATTACTCGTGTAGGATCTGTGTAACAACTGAAATTTCAATACCACTGCTGAAATTTCTTTGAGAATAGCACACTGTAGGAGAAGCAACATACTGATTGACATTTTGACATTTGAAGCCAAACAAATTACCCATCATCATCATCATCGTCATCATCATCTTGATTTTGGTCATGGAGGTCATAAGAATCCCAGAGTAGAGTGGGAACCCCCTCTGTGGAACAGATGGACTTGTCTCTTCCTTCAATAACGGTGCTGGAGAGAACACTGCAAATGGGACTTAGTTCAGGATGTTCCACACAACTTTGTGGATGTAATATCCAGTCCCTGCTCTGTGATCCTTTGGGTTCTGTGCTCCTTAAAACCTCCGGTGTAGGCTGAATTTGAGACCTGCTAGCCTGGGTGCCACTGACATGCTCATCTGAAGAATCGTGATCAACTTTTTGAGGTGCTGGATTTTGTGTACTGCTGACAGTGTAAGAGTTTTCCAAATCCTCTACCGGCAAGCTAAGCCAAGGGTTACTGGACACAGCAGCTATGCGCTTTACTTTGATCTCAAACTGATTCAGCAAATCAGCTTTAGGAGAGCTTCCTATAGAGCCCAAGTCATGCTCCTCTCTGTGAGCCCTATCTGAAACACTGGAAATAATGTCATGGATTTGAGGCGGGCTTGAGGCAGGTATTGCAAAGTCTCTGGTTGCAGCAAACGGGGAGGACGGTTTGCCCGTAGCTGACACCAACCCTGAACCTCCGGACAAGGGAGATGTTCCAAAGACATGGGCAACTTCTTTACCACCTTTACATTTAGCGAGGTTTGACTCTGAAACATGGTGTGGCACAGGTTTTGACGTGGTAGAATCAGCAGATAAGAGATTCACATGGTTGCCCCTCAGTAACTCATACTGCCACTGTAGGGCCATCTGGAGTTGTTCGACAGCCACTGGTCCTGACGAGCTTAGAAGTTTCCTCAGTGTCAAGCACCTGGCGAATAAAAAATAAATAGAAAATGAAATAATGGCACCAGAAAAAAAAAATTTATGTGGTAAACTGGTGTGGCTGGCTGCTCAGCCAAACTGTCAAATGTTATTTGACATACTGAATATTTGGGTTGAATGGGTGATGGGATCAAAACTAATTGAGCAGCCATAAGCTACAAACGCTGATCAGCCGATTAAATCTATTCCAAATATTACTCCATCTGCTAAAGGAGAAAATAAATTATATGATTCAGTGACAGCATGAATAAATAAAGAATCCAGTGGACCAATGAATACAGACGACAACAACAACAACACTGGAGTAAAACCATTTAAATTGCCATCATCTGTCAAACTTGCATTTGATTGCTGAATCAGTTGTTCAACTGAAGATAAAAATATAGATCACACAACGGACACAACTTATAGATGTGATATTTCACCCAGCAAAGACTCATTTTGGCGATTCTGAGTCCAAGTGAAGACATTTCATCTTTCAAAAAGTCACTCAAGTGTCAACAAAAATAAAAAACTAAACAAAATGGATGAATGTTTGTTTCTCATCATTTAATTAAAAGGTTAAACTTTGATAGAAATTGATTTCATCTCTGGTACACCTCTTTTTGTGGCTTGTAACTCATGCAAATCACAAATTCAGCAGCTCAAATTAGAATATTTCATTCAAGTTTGAGTAAATTACTATTGAAAAATAAAGTTGATTCATAGCATCATAGCAGGTCAAATTCTCAAAATGAGGAGCTGCACTTGAGTGCTTCATTCCTTACCCTTCCTACAAGAGTACACACTGGATGATCTTTTATGAAAGGACAACATACTTATACATATTCAGTTTTTAACCAAGTCTGCTTTCCTGAAGAGGACCAAGCTTCCTGCTAACAGCCCATAAATGACATTTGGTAACGGCAGTGGTTGACATGTCTGATGTCTCAGAAAGCTGCTACTTTTCAACAAATTTTTGCACAAAACTGCAAGAAAGTTGATAATTGATGCACACGCACACCTTATTTGCTTGCACTCAAGGTACGACTTTGTACACAACAGTTGAAATGGAATCAATCACATCACCTTTGAGACATTTGTTTCCCCATCTGCTGGATCTCATCATCTGGGATTGCATTTGCCAAATGAGACAGATGGAGCAGCTCCTCCATTTCTGGAGGGGGATTGTTCTTCAGAAAAGTGGACAGCCTCCATCTCCACCCAGGCATCATCCCCCAGTTCTTCTGCTGCAGCTGGATGGAGGAAGCCTCTTCACGAACACCCGACAGGAGCTCCTGGAGGAAGTTCTGGCAAAGGACCAGACTGTACCAGCAGCTGGCCTAAACAGGTAAACGGCATAATTTCTGCTATTCTTGGGGGTGGGGCCAATTTATTTTAGACAACAGTAACCAGGTATGGCAATAACAAAGACTCAAATTTTTGAGCAACATCATCTTTAAGTAGTTAAAAAGCATTTGTCCTTGAAATTAAAAATGCACACCGGCTGTAATTAGACAGCACAGGATGATAGAAAAATGTTAGTAAGCCAGTTGGATGATAGGTCAGTGTGATTTGAAAGAGGATGTCTGGCACATGTGGAGTGAAAAAAATAAAAACTACTGTCAGTGATTACAGTCAGTAAAGGTATTTTTGTTGTTTTGTTTAACGTGGCAAGCATTACCTCACAAGAGCAAGACAAAAAGCTGTTGATGGTTAGCTTAGGTTCCAAAACAAAAGTTCTTCCAATGAATCAAATGCGCTGCTGATGTTCATGCCACAGTTACGAGCACTTGGTATTACCGCGTCTGTAAGTTTTCCACAACTTGCCTTGCTGTAGTAGCGATGGTAGCTGGAAACTGCTCTGAGGGTTTGCAGAATCAAGTTCACGGCAGAGTCAAGTTTGTCCTTCAGCCTCTCCAGATCTGCAGCCCAGCTCCCTGTGGGCTGACTGTCCAAGGGGAGAATCTCTGCTGAAGCCTGGATTACATCTTCAGCCCAGCGAACAAGTGCCTGGTAGGTGAGAGGTAACCTTTACTTCAAGCATAAGTTAACAGCATCCGTAACACAGTTAGCAACACTAATGTTACAAACAACTAGGATTTAACTAAACCGTGGTGTAATCTAATCGAGGTCGATCTATGTTGCAAGGTAAGATTCATAACATGCAAGCTAAAGCCATACCATAGCAGGAGTGTGGATGGATGCTTCAAATTCAGACACCAGAATCACAGCTTTTGTAGGGTCCTTGGCAATCTCTACTTTGAAGGGCTGGATCTTCTCTTGAAGAAGAGTTTCAATCTTCTCAGAAACCTGTAAGCAAGCGTCAAGAAAACCCAACATCCGGTTGCCTTTATTTGCGGATCGGTTGTTGTTCCCCAGTTACTGGGGGAGCTGATAATTTTCTTCAAGTGGTCACTCAAAGTAGTTTTCCACAAACACTGAGCCGTTTATACTAACACGATTATCTGTACTTTTATCTAGTTCTGTACTTAGCTACACGCCCAAGGCCATTTTTAAAGATGAGAACCGCACCCTTGACAATTCACAATCAGAAAATGATTTAATAGTTCATATTTTAAGGTTATCCAGATGTACAAAGCCACATTTGTCCTGTGGATACTCAGTTTTGTGGTCAAACATTCCCCACTCTGCTCAAACCAAAACAGCCCGAGTAAAGTGACTCAGGTCATTTAGGTTTTGGTTTAGACCACTAGGTTTAAAATTTTTTTTAAAGGAAACCATTACATGTGGACTCGCTGTTAGACCCACCTGCAGCGCATTATCACGCAACTGGAACACACGTAGCCTTAAACGAGCTTTAGAAAACAGCTGCTGCCACAGCAACTCCACTTTTTCCACAGCAGCAGTTATCCTGTAATTAAATGGCACATCAACTCTTAAAAGCGTCCGATACAGTTTCTTAGAGTAGCAAAAAACATTAATCTTGGATAATCCTTAGTCATACTGGCATTTTGCTTTAGCTGATGTGAAATGGGATCATTACAAAACTGCTGTATGGACTTTTTGGTGGATTAAGATAAAGAACCCATTTTCATGACTTGACACAGAGATCTGGCTGCCTGCAGTACCTGCTGTGGTTCTGGAGCATATCAAAGGCCATCTGAGTGAAGAGGGCAGTTCCAGCCATATCCTGGAAGCACGGCTCCCTGTCAGGCCAACGCAGCTTCCCCACCAAACTCTCACAGTTCCTCAGTAGCTCCTCCAGCCCCAACTCCCTGATCACATCATACATGTGGGACAGTAAGCTTTAATGTTTACCTGTGAAACGCCCCTAGATTGGTCAGAAGCTGCCAACACCACCTCTTTCATCTGAACGTGCAGGGGTAACCCTGGGTTAACTTGATAACCAGCTTTCTGAAACAGTTTATCCTGATCGACAGTGTTAGAGTAAGCCGCTTCACATAACAGAAAGATACCCACAGCACGTTGAATGAGTTTCCTAGTATAGGGCCCGAATTAGCAACTAGAGCACATTATTTACTCTTGATGGTACTAATATTATACCATGAATACAAGACAAAACAAGTGTTACACCAAACAAGCATCTGTGCACATCCCCCTCTGCCGTCCTGCTGCTATAAGGTTTATATTTCAGTGAATATTTGATTGACAAAAATACTGCAGACAAGAAAGTGCCACACCCTTTTTTAGACTGCAGCTGCTTGATAAGATCATAACCAAGAAGGGGCAATTCTAACCTCCTGAGCTGCTGAAACTTGGCTTCAGTGCCTAAGCAGAATTGCCGGAGCTCGCTGACGGTGGTGGGCAGTGGCAGCCTGGACAGAGCCTGCAGTGCAGAGATGCATGAAGGCAGCCGCTGGACTACAGACACAAACTCCTGGACAAATGCATCAATCTCCTGCAGGAAGCAGCATGAGTCAGAGATCATCAAAATACATCTGTGCACCCAGGATTTCACAATATGAGACTTCACTACTGTTTATTTTAGACAGCTTTAAGGTGAGCATGAGTTTAAGGCTACTCATTTTCCCGATTTAGTTATGTCAACAGTCGATTAAGTTAACCAAATCCCAATTCAGTCTATGGGGATTGTATCCCAAGTAGTATCCTAAATAGGTTTCCCCACAGGCAAAGAGGTGCCACAGTTAACAGTCATGGCCCAGCTGAATATGACTGAATGGATAATTAATGGAAAGAGGGCTCCTTTCAATGGCTAATAAGATCAGCTCATTATGCAAGGCATTTGCACAAGCTTCATGGTGGTGACCAATAAGAGGTGCTGGCTGCTCAAACACATCTCTGCATCTATGCTCGCAATAAATATTCAATGGATTCTGACCTATTGTTAGTTATTAGTGGATTACCAGAGAGACCGTTTCTCACGTCACACTTGAGCAGATTAATCATAAGACTGATTCTTAAGTCTTGCTATCAGACTAACGGTTGTGTTAAACAAATATAACAAATTAGTTAGAATGGTTGGCTTAAAGTTGGTTGGAGCAGACAATCATCAACATAATCACCCATTAAAAAAAAAGTATCCTTAAACACTGAACTTTCAGCTGCTCTTCCAGCTTATTCCTATGACCAAAAGCTTTGGAAAGGAAACATGACTACATCGTCATACATCTAAATAACAGGCAGGACAGACATTCATTTCTTCATCTTACTCATACCTCTTTATAGATGCACACATTACAAGTAGAAAAGCTCATGTTAAATTCCATATTTGTAGCTACCTTTGCTACAGTTGGTGCATGACAAGTTGTTCCCCAGAGAAGCAGCAGCATTTTAATACAGGCGTTTCTCTCTTCCTTCAGCTGATCCCTTTTGGGCTCACAATTGTCACCTGCATCAATTTTATTCTATCACTAGTATTGTCTTCTGTCACCCCAACCCCTCTCATTACATCCATGAATCTTCTGAGGTCTTCCTCTTTTCCTTCTGCTTGGCAGTTCGATCTTCATCATCCTCTATATAATTTACCCACTATCCCTCCTCTGCACATGTCCAAACCATCTCAGCCGTCTCTCTGATGGACTCGTTTCTAATCATCTGATTTTCATTCCTCTTCTGACACTCCTAACTTCCTAATACAGTACCACATCTTGGCACCTTATCATATACTTTGTGTAGATCCACAATTGCACAGTGAAGCTCCTTCAGAACTTCTCCATCAATATTCACAAAGCAAACATCACATCTGTAGTGCCCTTTCTCAGCATGCTGCTGTTCACAGCAACTCCTTCATATCTTCATTGTATGGCTCATCAACTGCACATCACATTCCTCTGGCACACTTACTCTCTGGGATTGTTTCCATCTGGTTAAAGTCCACTCCCTCTGTCCCATATATCACCACAGATATGTGATCAAGACCACAGGCCCTTACCCTCTGTATCCTCTTCACAGTGATTTTTCTACACTTTCTAAATGAAACTGGTCTCGCAGAAAGCAGCATCACTACCTTAATGAAGGCAACCCAGCTCTGATGACGGTACATGAGGTATCCACCCAGTGACCATGGTAGCTGGCTTCGATCAATGTAGTTCTGGAGCTCTGGGATTTCTCTCAGAAGGACCCTCTACAAAATGTTTATAAAAGGAGATCAGAACTGCTCACGTACATTAAATCTCAACAAAGTCTGTGCATAACAGTTTGATATACTCACTTTGAAAGAAGCAGGATAATCCTTCGATGGAGCCAGCAGCTTCAGCATTAGCTTCTCAAGATCCTTTTTTTTGGGCTGAAGGATGTACACAGTGTGGACTGTGCGCTTTTGTAGCTTAAAAAAAAAAAAAAAAAAAAAAAAAGGAAAAGAAAAATTTGCACCAACAATTATTCTTTGTTTTCCTCAATGAAAACACATGGTTGCTCATACAGCACTCAATCACACAGCAGCAAGAGTTTTTAAAATGGCTTCATTGGTTAAGTAAACGCAAACATCTCTGAAACCCTTTGCCTCATCTTCAATTCTTCAGGCATTAGATTCATGCAACATTTTCTCCAATTTGACTCCCCAAAAGCAACAACACATAAAATGTAAAAAATGTATCGCTAAATGAAAACCTTCATTCTGGGTTTCTACATTTTTGTCCTTCCACAGGTTAGACAGCTGACGTCTAAACAATATTTCATTATTATTTGGGACTCAAATTCTTCAGAGTACTTTGGGGTTTATACTTTGTTCACAAAAAAGTAAATAATACAATTCATATTCATCACAATTCAACAGCAGCCTGCTGGGTAATAAAAGCATGTCTAAAAGCATTTCAGCATAGAACTTCAGTCTAAAAAAAGTAAACCATCATCTTGAAAAGGTCTCACAATGTAGCCACACACTCCACTTCATCATAACAATACCTCAAGCAGCAGTAGAGTCTCGACAATGAAACTGATGGTAGAGAGTGAGACATCCCTCAGATCAGCCACGACTGACACCATGCTCTGCTTTTCCAGTTTCTTACTGTCAGAGAGAAACAGTCCAAACATCACTGTACACACAAACACAGTGCAAAAAAACGTGTTTGTTGAATTCCACCTACTTGTGCTGATACTGAAAGTAATTTATGAAGTCCACCACTTCAGCTTTGCTGAGGTCTGAGGAGAGTTTGTATTGCCCATCCACTGGGAACATAACCAGAGGGCAACCATGTTGATCAAAAGTACCTAAAAAGCCAGATAAACCCATTATGTGCAAATTTTAGGGATGAAGAAGGAAAATAAAATGAAAGAGGCCTAGACATCCGGTCCGAGTTAAGGACATTTTCATGTGGCTGCCAGTTTTGCCAAAATAAATGAAACATTTAAAAAAGAATGAGTATCACCAGGAGTGGAGGAGTTCTAAAGCCTTCACACAAGCTCTCTTAGGTCTCACACTTTCAAACATTTATGAATACACCAGGCACATGATACACAAATGTGGGTTAATAGCTACCAGGGAATAACACCGCTCCGGAGCTGAGCACATGATCCGCAGGCAGGGTCGGGGAGGGAGCACTCTCCTGCAGCGGCTCCGGGACGTCTGAAAGGGTTGGGAAGAAATTATTTTTATTGGCTCACACCCGAAAACTCCAACAGTCCATAATATCTGACCGCTCCAGCAAATTCCTCAGCTCCACACAAAAAGTTGGCTAAAAAGTTCATCAGTGCTTCAGTCATGAACCCGGCGAGGTGTCTGTGTGCTGTGGCTCCATGGGAGCAGCACTGACCGGCTCACCCTCACCGAGCGACACTGGTCTCTCTCCTACCTTTTGCGCGTCGGCTTATCGGAGATTCTCCACTCCTGGCTCGTTTCCAGGACATGTTTGCGCCGTAAGCGAATTCTCTGTGTGTCTCCGAACCGGACTCGACACTGAGAAGTTCTACTGCGGGGCAGCAAAACAAAGACGGATTAACCCCGGCTGCTCTCTGCCTCTTTCCGCCATCTCACAGCCACCCCAATCCACCTGACTGAATCAGCTCCAATGACTGAGGGCTGCTCGCTTCTTTTATAAACCAGGAGGGCGGAGGAAACGCCGAGAAGGACGGACAAAAAGTGAAGCCCACCAACCGACTCTGCTCAACAAGCAAGTCATTATTATATACAGCACTAAGCCCGTGAGAAATATGTGTTTGAAGTTAACGTTTCTTGTTTCATAATGGCAAGAGACACAAACAACACAAAATGACTGCAAATAGATCCGACAGAGACAGTCAGACTCAGACAGAACACAACTCCAAAAAAAAAAAGACCACAAAGAGAAAAGTCAAAAAGACACACAATAAAGAGACACCAAAAGACCTCAAATAGACAAAAAACAAACAAAAATCATTCAGAGACTATTAACTTCAGAGCATCCGGTTCTAAATTTTTGTTGCACAACATTCCCATCCCTCCTCATATTATGTACAAATACTAATGTGAAAGCTGGATCAGCAGATACAATATTTTTCATCACTTTGAGGCTTGAACTGAAACTATTTACCTCCATAGAGCAGGCCACTAATGCCTCAAGTGTTTCCTTTTGTGTAAGAACAAGTTCCATTGTTCCTCACTTGACTGGTCTGACTGCATGTCTCATGATAGGCAGTGTTTGTTTAACACGGTCAAGCTAAACAGCACCATTCAACTATGCAGTTTCTGGAGACATTGCAGTGGGATTGGTCTATTTTGTGGGTTGGGCGGTGGTCAGGGGCAGAGGTCCTGTGGTCCAACCTCCGGTTGACAAATCTACCTTTGGATTGTAAATGGTAAGTGGATTAGTTCTTTTCTACTCTACTGGAGTACTCAAAATGTTTTATCCCATTTACCCATTTAAATGGCCTGTAAACGGTAAATGGCCTGTATTTGTATAGCGCTTTTCTAGTCCCTAAGGACCCCAAAGCGCTTTACACAACCAGTCATCCACCCATTCATACACACATTCACACACTGGTGATGGCAAGCTACATTGTAGCCACAGTCACCCTGGGGCTACAATGTTATACGAACACTTGCCCAAGGATACATTGGCATGCAGACTAGAACAGCCAACCTTCCAATTAGTGGACGACCTGCCAAATCTCCTGAGCTACAGCCAGCCTTCAAATTGGTTTGGAAAAAATGATCCAGGCCATTATGCAGCCGATGCTGGTGCATCTACTCCAGCTCAAAGGGAAAGCCACTGTTGGGTCTGTGATAGAATCCTAGGCCCATGCCCTTCCCACAAACAGGATGATGGAGGCATGGAGTATGACATCACGTATCTGGTGGAAGAAGTAAAGAATCTAAAGTGCCTCTGATCTGTCCATCGCTGGCAGGGAAGGGATCTGAGCTGGTGATTGAGACTGAGAAATACTGGCTAGATATAACTGAGCTTACCTCAACAGCTTGGGATCTGGAACCTCCCCCTGCCCACCCCTTTTCACCAAGTGCAACTCCAGTCAGCTGAGTTTCTTGGTCATACACAGAAGTAAAGGTAAGTAGTATTGGTACTAGTGATGACAGGAGGACAGAAACTTCAGTCTTTCTGTACTTTCCTGAAGTGATATAGTTCACCTTGCTTCTGGTTATCTGCTGTTAGAGTTAAACTTGTAGTTCCAATCTGCAGTAAACTGGCATTACATGAAAATGGGTCAGGGGTAATGTAGTGAATAATGTATGTTATGGACCCATATGCTTTCTCTGTAGCATCTGAAAAGATATGAATGCTGTGTGTGGAGTCTGACAGGTCTGGGATGCACATAACATCTTCGAAGAGGGAGAGCATGGAGCAGTTTAAGTTCACTCTCCCAGGTGTGCTACAGCTGGAGCAAGTCGTGTGGCAGGTTTGAGCCATTTCGCTCTTCTCTAGCTCCAGAGATTCTTCACCAGTGTTTAAGCCACGTTTTATTTAAACATTTACTTTTTTTTATTTAAGCCAGAGCAGTGTAGGGAATAAGCATGCCAAAAAGATGGTATTGTCTGGGTAGGACCCAATTGGTGTTGTGCATAGTGAACTCAGTGTGCTCTGCATGACTTGATAGTTCATGATGACAGGCTTACAATGATACTGAAACCCTATACTCCGTTTTGGTGTCTCTGCCCCATCAGGTGATAGCTAGATCTCACTGCTCTCCAATATTTTCTGCACCAAAGAGTAAAAAAGTGAAATGTGGATTATTAAACATTAGGTGTCTCTCTTCCAAGTCTCTGTTAATACATGACTTAATAATTGATCAACAAATCAATTTATTGTGCTTTACAGAAACCTGGTTAGAGCAGGATGATTATATTAGTTTAAATGAATCAACACCCCCGAGTCATTCTAACTATCAGAAACCTCGAAGCACAGGCTGAGGGGGCGGTGTGGCAGCAATTTTCCACACCATCCTATTAATCAGCCAAAGCCCAAGACAGACTTTTAATTTGTTTGAAAGCCCGATGCTTAGTCTTGTCTACCCCAGCTGTAAAACTCAAAAGCCAGTCTTATTTGTTATCATCTATCGTCCACCTGGGCCTTACACAGAGTTTCTGTCTGTTCTTCCTTTTAGCATCTACATCCATGTAGATGCTAAAAATGACAGCCTCAACACAGCATTTAATCTGTTATTAGACTCAATTGGTTTCTCTCAAAATGTAAAAGAACCCACCCACCACTTTAATCACACTCTAGATCTTGTTTTAACATATGGCATAGAAACTGAACATTTAACAGTGTTTCCCGAGAAGCCACTCTTGTTGGATAATTTTCTGATTACATTTAAATTTACAATAATTGATTACACAGCAGTGGAGAGTAGACTTTATCACAGTAGATGTCTTTCTGAAAGCGCTGTAACTAAGTTTAAGAATATAATCCACCCACTGTTATCATCGTCAATGCTCTGTACCAACACAGAGCAGAGCAGCTACCCGAATGCTACTCCAACAGAGGTCGATTATCTTGTTAATAATAATTTTACCTCCTCACCACGTATGACTCTGGATACTGTAGCTCCTGTGAAAAATGCAGCTTCAAATCAGAAGTACCTGACTCCGTGGTATAATTCTCAAACACATAGCTTAAAGCAGATAACTTGTAAGCTGGAGAGGAAATGACATGTCACACATTTAGAAGATCATCATTTAGCCTGGAGAAATAGCTTGTTGCTTTATAAGAAAGCCCTCCGCAAAGCCAGAACATCTTACTATTCATCATTGATTGAAGAAAATAAGAACGACCCCAGGTTTCTCTTCAGCGCTATAGCCAGGCTGACAAAAGTAAGAGCACTGTTGAATCAACCATTTAATATTAACTAGTAATGACTTCATGAACTTCTTCACAACTAAAATTTTAACCATTAGAGAAAAAATTACTCATAATCATTTCACAGATGTAATATTATCTACAGCTACTTTCATGAATTGATATTCATTTAGACTCTTTTTCTCCAATTGATCTTTCTGAGTTAACTTCAATAATTACTTCCTCCAAACCATCAACGTGTCTTTTAGACCCCATTCCTACAAAACTGCTCAAAGAAGTCCTGCCAATCTTAAATATGATCAACCTATCTCTAATAATCAGCAAAGCACCACAGGCCTTCAAGCTGGCTGTAGTTAAACTGTTACTTAAAAAGCCATCTCTAGCCATCTCTAGCCATCTCTTAGCTAATTATAGGCCAATCTCTAACCTTCCTTTCATATAAAAAACCAAGAAGTAGTTGTCAAACAGCTAACAGATCATCTGCAGCGGAATGGCTTATTTGAAGAGTTTCAGTCAGGTGTCAGAGCTCATCACAGCACAGAAACAGCTTTAGTGAAGGTTACAAATCATCTTCTTATGGCCTCTGACAGTGGACTCATCTCAGTCCTGCTAGACCTCAGTGCAGCATTCAATACTGTCGACCATAATATTCTATTAGAGCGATTAGAGCATGCTGTACATGTTACAGGTACTGCACTGCAGTGGTTTGTATCATATCTATCTAGTAGACTCCAATTTGTTCATGTAAATGTTGAGTCCTCTTCACACACTGAGGTTAATTATGGAGTTCCACAGGGTTCAGTGCTAGGACCAATTCTGTTTACATTATACATCCTTCCTTTAGGCAGTATCATCAGAAGACATAGCATAGATTTTCACTGCTATGCTGATGACACACAACTCTATCTATCTATGAAGCCAGATAACACACACCAATTAGTTAAACTGCAGAAATGTCTTAAAGACATAAAGACCTGGATGGCTGCTAACTTTCTGCTCCTTAATTCAGATAAAACTGAGGTTATTGTACTCGGCCCTGAAAATCTTAGAAATATGGTATCTAACCAGATTCTTACTGTGGATGACATTACCTTGGCCTCCAGTAACACTGTGAGGCACCTTGGAGTCATTTTTGACCAGGACATGTCCTTCAATGCACATTCTTTCTTCCATTTGGGTAACATCTCTAAAATTAGAAATACCCTGTCTCAGAGTGATGCTGAAAAACTAGTTGATGAATTTATTAATTCTTGGCTGGACTAATGTAATTCAGGATGTTAATTATTAATGTTAATATGAATTTTCACAATTGTAAATTTGTTGCTTTTTTGCTATTATAGTTTTTCAGCTTAATTATAGCATCCTTCACTTGCATTAACTCTTTGGGCCTAAAGAGTTCATGTTAAAAACTATGAAATGCAAGATCAGCTTTTGGAATCAACTCCAGATCTTTTATATGAATTCATCACACAATAACAAGGGAACAGGGATCATCAGGCTAGCAAACTGCTCTTCGTGCAGTCATTCCATTAATTTTGACCCTATCATAACTTTATCCTAAACTAGTCACACTTTTTCACACATCTTGCTTGTTTGATTTGAAATCATCCGTTGTGCTGTACAGGGGGAAAAAAATACAAAACAAACAAAGAAAACTCTTATGTACCTGTGTTTGCTGTTTGGTCAAATGTGTCTGCCTAACCAGCCTGGATATTTATTACTCAATACTGAAACTGTGATGACTTCATATTTGCCAGTGGAATGCCTTCAACAAGTGTTGTGTTTGCATAATAATTCCTTTTATGAACTTCTTCATTTATGCGCCCAACAAATCTTGCGCAATTCAAGCTACAAAAACCATTCAGTTATCATCCCACCCAGCAAGTGTTAATAGAAAAACTACTCAGCTACTAAAGACTGAAAGGAAACATTTTCAAACAAAAAAACGAAACTGAAATGTGTAGTCTATATACATTTTAATTTCAATTCAATTTTATTTATACAGACTTTTATTTAGTTACTGTGTTATGTGAAATATGTAAAGTTTCAACAAAATAACTATCAGAGAATGTTTTTCCCTAATGCCCCACCTTCATAACCATGTCAGGAACATTCCCTGAAGGTTCCTGTTGCTGGGAAGCCTTTTGTGTCATTGATGTATTTTTATATTCAAATGCCTAAATGATCAACAATATTATGTGACTGTGCCGTTACAGAATTTAAGAGAGAATTTAGACACAATCATTCATACTCAGAGGTATTCTTGTAGGCCGCCATCTCAAACACACTTTATTTTGTAAGGTGTCACCGGAAGTTCTTTTCCTTTCCCCTGCTGTGGGCTCATACGGCTGCTGTGTTTCAATAACGTCACAGCGGTGCATGTTGACTGTGTGGTCCAGGTTGTAGCGATAGAGCCTTGGGCACACACAGCTAAGGCTTTCCTTCCGAGGAAGGTGAAGCTGCGCACGCTCAGTCGTGCGTGTGTGCGTGTGCAGTCTCAGATTCTGAAGCGCTATTCTGACTCCAAGGCGTCTACGTTGATGACGTAAGAGTGGTTATTTGTTCGGAACCAGCGTAGGAATGGGCATCGTGTAGAGTCATGAGCGTGCCGCTCGGGAGGAACGGGTTAGTCGGGCTGGCTGTCGGGGCCACGGCCGGTTTGGGCTTGATTGCCTTTTTAGTTTACAGGCAGATCAGCAGGAGGAGGTCCCAGAGCCTTGTGCTGGAGACACGGCCAGCGGCCCGGCTATTCATCGGGGAGGATGGAGGAGCGCTGCTGGGGGACACACTGGATGCCCAGGGTAGGCTGGCACTGACCTCAACTGCCCAGGATAACCATGAGCTACATGGTTGCCATGGATTCAATTTAACATGGCAACGTCACTGAATATTTAGTATCACGTCTTTCTTATCGCGGTGATGGCCAGGCTAGTGTTTGTTCCAGAAAGGGACGTCTCCATTTTTCAGGATGCTCTATGTGTAGGACCTTTAAGGAGACTGCAGTCAACAGGTTTTCTGATATATATATATATATATATATATATATATATATATATATATATATATATATATATATATATATATATATTTATTTGTGATGGGAATGTTCTTTCTGGCTCAGAATGGCCTGATGTCATTCATGAGAGTGGATATGTTGGATACACTGTAAGAACTCATTTACAATAGTTTAAAGAAAGGCAACCGTTTCCGGCCAAACACTTTTGGATATGACTTTTGGACTTGAGACTGGCTTTTATTTCCATGTATTCAAGTGTAAAACAAATCATAGCACGTCTCCTTTTCAGACTGGCATTTTAAAAATAAGATTTACATTATTGTTATAAACTTATTAATAGGTTAACTGTACCTGTATATTAAGTTGTAATGCCTTTTGTGCTGACTAAAATCTCCCAGTGGTGGTATTCCAGTTAGCCCAGGCCACAAGTATCATTGTCACTGCAACCTGGAGGCAGGTTGGAGATATGGGTACAGTACTTATTAAATTGAAACAAGTAACTCCTGTCTCCGTCTTCAGAGATGGAGGCCCAGCAGCAGGCTCTGGCAGCAGTGGAGGCTGTGGTTCAGGGACTTTCCCCAGAACAGCAACTGGAGCTGAGAAACCAGCTGGACCAAGTGCTAAACTGCGTGGCGTCTCTACGTTCAGAGGTAGCTGAGCTCAGGGGAGGTCTACAGGACATTGCCTGGCAGATCATTCAGGATGTCAAGTGAGTTGAACTATGGTGAGCTACATAGAATCTGTCCTGCAGTACTGTGCAGAGGTCTTGTGTCGCCCCTCAGTTCTTTACTGGGCCATAGTCAGTATTTGGTGTGAGCACCTTTATTCTTCAGCTGAGGCAGCTTTCTGTCATCTCTTTAAGTAGTCTTCAGGAACAGCACTCCTAGCTTCCTGAAGGACAAAGCTCTTCTTTGTGTGGATGATTCCACGTTGCTTCAATAATATTGAGGTAGGGCTCTGGGGAGGCCCATCCATGACTGATAGTTCTCCACTGCATGTTTTTGTATCCAAGTCTGCTTTTACTGCATTATCAGTGTGTTTCCAAGCAGACACTTTCAGATGACACTGGATCAAGAATCCAAATCCTCCATCTACTAACTGTTTAGTGTCTTTCACGCTGTGTTATCTTTGATATTTTTCATCGATTTGAGTAAAGTAATGGAACAAATAATGTGTTTTTGTTTTTTGCATCAAACTTGGTTCTTTGCTAAGTCATCTGTACATGTGAGACAACACTGGTTCATCCCTCAAGTTAGGTTTCTTTTTATGCTTTAATGATTCATATTTCAGAGTACAGAAGCTTAACAAACAAATAAACAGGATCTGCAAAGCTGGAGAACAAGACTGCTTTAAAAAAGACAAAGTCTGGAAGTCAAATGTATTGAAATGAGGACCCTGGAAATCTTCAGTCTTAGTAAACACTGTTCCAAAGTTTGTGTCTTGATGCATGCACAATCATCCAGGTATGTAAATCCCAAAAGGTGGATTCTGTTCAGCTGTGGGTCACGTTTTCAGTGGGAGAAACGTCTCGTCACTCACTGTTTATAAGGTTGGAAACCTGCACTCAGCTGAGACTGGGAACGCCACGTGCAGGTGAACAGAATCAACCCAAAGTTTGCGTTTTGCTCGTTCCGGTTGGATTTCCCATCTGCACAAATACATATGTGGGTTTCAGTTTCAAAAAAGTAATTTAGGTGCATCACATTGTTAAGTGTGCATATCAGGGGGCTGAGTGCTTATATGAGAACTGTTTGGGCTGTTTGGGTAATGATCCTCCTCCCATTCAGAAAGGGAGTGGAGGACAGCCAGCGTGTACGGCGGCGGCGTCATGCGGTCCACAGAGAGCGTGCCGACTCGTCCAGCTCTACCTACTTCACTGCCAGCCAGGGCATGGCCAGCACCTGTGGAGAGACCAGTGAAGGGGGGTATGTCATTGGCTCAGCACAGTATGCTTTACTCACTTTTGATAAATTCTTACATTATGCGTCAGGTGTTTTGTACACAGACCTTCATTGGGAGCAGCAGGATATTTCCCAGAGGCCTGTGTGAACTTTGATTTTGATCAGCAAGTAGTTTATGGGCATCGGGCATGACTGTTTCAACTACAGACACTGTGCTCTCTTCCTGTCTCTGCACAGCAAAGATCCATAGATATGCTGTCTCTCTGCAAGGCAGGCAGTGTGAACTAGGTAACATAAGTCACATGACAAGAAAACAGAAACCCTTCAGTCTGAAAACACTAAGAAGCTCACTGTGTTTCAGTCCCTGTTTGAAAAGGAAATGATATATGTTCTGCTTGTTTTCACTCTATTTGAACATTATTAAGGTAAAGGCTCATTATTTTTATTTATGTGCGTGTTAATGGATTTTCACCTGGGAGCCATAGCCTGGTTACAGACATGCCTGTAGACATCTGAAGGTGTAAGAAGGATCTTAAATGATGGTTAATGTAGTTAGCAGCTTACCATGAAGACGGCTCTCAGCTTTACACCAGACTCTGTTCAGTGAAAGGACTTGAAAGAGGATAGCTGAATAAGATCTTCTGGACAAACCATGTGATAAAATGTCTCTGAGGGGTACTCTACAAACAAAGGTCAACATAGCCAGGCTTGCTCTGTAAAATATAGCAGGTGTCACAACAGTGGTCATGAGCTGTCTCAATGAAATTGGGCTTTCTGAGGCTCATGTAACTCTTCTTCCACATTAAATGATCCCTCCGAGTGTCACCTACTCCAATCAGAGATGTTGCCTGGTGATGGTGATGCGATAGTGATGAAAAATCTCGAAAGAAATTAAAATGCGTTGTAAATCAGGCAAGAGATGAATGTTGCAGAAAATCATTAATCTGGTGATTTCTGAGTGGTAAAATAAATATTTTAATTCCAGTTTACAGAAGCCTGATAAAGAAGACATGGAAATCACTGACGTTTGGCGTAGATCACAGTGAAATGAATGAGATTCATTGAACATGTGTTCTGTGTTGTTGCAGCTGCAGTTCCAGCAGAGTAAAAGAGGCTGATCAGCAGATTAGAATCGTATATCACAACAGGTTATTTAGACAATGCATGAATAAGTAATACAGGAGGAGCTCATGGAGCCACAATTAGCTCCCGGGGCCACGAGGAGTTCCTGGCTCAATGCTGAGCTCCATTCAGTGGTTGTAGTCAGGGATGACTAAAACCTGCATAGATGCAGAGACTCTTTACTTAAAAGCACTGAAAACATGCTGCAAGCTCAATGAGAATCAGTGAAAACATGGCGCTTCCAGACGATTTTAAATCCACACTCTGAACAGAAACTTGCTCCTCTCCATGTTAGTGTTTAGCCAAAGTTACCATGGTGATTGAACCAGGTAAAACAGCCACTTTCATGACACAGAAAACTTGACAGAGCTCACTAAGCCAATAATCTGGCTTTGTAGTACGCTGCTTTAGTCGGGCAAGGATTCAAGTGTGTGGCTTTTTAAATGGGTTTGTTTGCAGGCTTCATAAGCTTATTGCTGTTAATTTGTAAGACAATTAGAGATGCTAACTCTCACTGGAGTCTCCAGCTCGTATCTTAAACAGTGTTGTGTTCTTTTCCAGAATGGGACTAATTCATCAAACTATTATTATTGTTCAGGTTTTTGATGCAGCGTTTGGTACATGCTAACGAGGCAGCATGGTCCCTTTTCTGTGTTTCCCTATGTGAAGACAGGCTCGCACGGTGCTGTTAAGGGGTTCTCAGGGTCTCCTGTCAGCTGGCTGCCATTCATTGACAGCCAGCTGACAATGACAGGAAACAGGAAGGTCGGCAGCATTGACCTTTCAAAATAAAATATAGACTTTCAATGTTTGGAATAACATATACCTCAACCGGATCACCTCTGATTGGAACAGTGGCAGAAATGTCAGAGACTTATATTTCAGAACGTGCTGTGAAACAAAAACTATCTACAGAAATAGTGAATACATAAAACCTGGATGAAACCCTTGAGAACATATTTATAGTCACCAAATAAATATGAGGTGGTCTTCGCTGTATCCCAGGTACTCCACGGCCTATGCCGAATCAGACTACACTGATCGTGACACGGACAGAGAGGAGGGTGAGCAGGAGCCTGAGCAAGAGTCTGAGGATGAGGACAGGAGCTGTGCCACAGTCCTTACCCTCCGCCAGGATGTCTCCCAAGAGGAAGAGCTTGAAGAGAGGGGGCTGGAAGATGAGGAGGAGGAGGAGCTAATGAGCGAGGTTCCCAGTGGGGAGCTGGCTCTCCTCCTGGCTCAGAGTGACATCCTCCACACAGGAGATGCCAGTTTAAAAGCAGAAGGCTTTCGACTACTAATGGACAACAGAGCAGAAGTGAGTAACAGGATGCTTGTTGGTGGTCACATGACAAGAAGCTAATGATGCGTGTAATGACCATTAACGCTGATTTGATATGAGTGTTGTTTGTGACAATGGGTCATTGCAAAGAGCAGACATAGAAGAATAAATATATCAAGTGAACCAATGAAAATTCAAATCAAATAATGGTCTCAAAGGGAAAAGGCACTGCTCATATCTTAAATAAAATTAAAATAAAATATACATGTATGAAAACTATGGAACACTTTGGAATTTTTTAGCAATAAAATGTGTTCCGATCTTCGCCCGAGTCAGAACTACAGACAAACACAGTCTGACTGAGCTCGTACTCAAGTGCTTCACAACAAAAATATCAGAGTATTAAAAAAGAAAGAGTTAACTAAATGTATGTCTCAAAGGTGAGTTTTTAGTTATTTCTTAAAAGAGACCAGTCAGTCAACAGATCTCAAGCTCAGAGGGAGAGAGCTTCAGTTTCTGGAACCAGGGTAACAAAAAGCTCTGTCACCGTCAGCTTTAATCCTCGTATGATGCACAACGAGTAGGCCCCACATTACATGACCTCAGCGACCTGCTGGAAACGTGTGTCTGTAAAAGTTCACTGATGTAAGCTGGTGCTCGTCTATGAGGAGCTCTTTTTTTCCTCTTTTTGGGTCTGCAGTATGGAGACAGCAGGGAGTTTCTATGGCGACTGGCTCGAGCCTACAGGGATATGTATGACTCCACTGAAGACAAACAGGAGAAGAAGACCTATGCACAGCAGGGTAATGGACAAACACATACTGTTACTGCACCTTACAAAAAGCTTCAAATACTATTAGTGAGGAATCTCTGAAGTTTGGCTCTTTGGGCTAAATGTCCTTATTCTTAGATTCTATCTAAGCCTGAACATGACAGTTGCCACAAAGCATTTGCTGAAATGTTTCTAGTTATCAAACGAAAGCAAATAAAATACTGACAACTGTCACTGGATTATTTAATGGAAACCAGAGGATTCTAAGGCGAGTTCTGAAGCCTCTGCGCTGCTGTCCCATTAATCTGTTGTACAGTATTACAGAGCCTCTCATAACGATATCATAGCATCATTTCCACCAAGTACCATTTGAATGTTGCAGCAAAAATTGACTCAGTTCCCTGTTCTTAGCTGACAGGAGGGGGGTCTGGTCTGGTCTTCTGCTGCCCTAACCTGTTGGTTCAAGGTTCCACATGTTGTGTGTTCAGAGATGTCTGGGTGTAGAAAACCTTTATATTAGTGTTTAAGTAATATACTAACCGTCCGGTGGACTGGGTGAATCATTGCTAGGAGTTTACATGTGCTCCTTCAAACTGATGGAAACCATGCTGCCGTATCAGACCACAACAACTACTCTTCCTGACATGCTTTCTTTGATTTTTCATAGACAGGCTGTTGTTAACCTGTGAGCTCATGTTGCAGGTCGAGATGAGGCAGAGCTGGCCCTGAAGAAGAATGGCCTGAATGCAGAGTGTCACAAATGGTAAATCCCTGTGAACACAGAGCTTCTAGCGAGCAGTGGGTTTGAGCTCCCATCAGAGAGCATTTGCTTTTTCTGTTTGTGGCTCCAGGTTTGCCATGCTGGCTGGACTGACCTCACAGCATGAGAGCATGCATAGCAAGCTGAAGAATAGCTGCATATTGAAGGTAAGAAAGGCAGACCTGCTGCACGGCAGCAGTGTAGGCGTAGAGCAGCTGGACTTATTGTGATCATTATTCCCCCGTCTAGGAGCATCTGGACCGAGCACTGGCTCTCAGAGATGATGACCCCATGTGTTTCTACCTGCTTGGCAGATGGTGTTATCAGGTGACTCTGAAGTTATTGCACGCACCTGCTACCATCCTGATGTCAGAGATTTCTGCGCGCTTCAGTGCTTTGTCTGTGTGTCTGTAGGTAGCCACTCTGGACTGGTTGGAAAAGAAGGCAGCTGCTGCCCACTACCAGAGCACCCCCACCTCCACCCTGCATGATGCCCTTGAGAGCTTCCTCAAGGTATGAATCTCCTGACTTTTGAGTTCAAATCGGTGGTAGACTGGTGACCCAAAATACATTCTCCTCGTGGCTTATAGCAATGATGTGCAGTATGTGCTGTATCTAATAAGGACACACTGGCAGTGTGACGGAGTAGGATGGAGGAGGGATCAGTGTAACAGACTGGGCGTGTCTCAGAAATCAGTTGAATCTCATAGGCTTATAGAAGGAGCTATAATCAAAGGATGCACAGGTGCAGTACCACTGAGAGAGGATGACTCTGAACAACTCGTCTTTATTATTCACTTGCTTCAGTTCTTTAAGATGAATGTGCGGCCTGGGAAATAAGAAAAGTAGATGTTGTATGTCTCAAATCTTAGTTAGCCTCATTTTGTGTCAATTTCTGAGCAGATGTGTGACTGCACACACACACGATGTTTGATGGATGAAATGCTTTTGTGTTAACTTGCAGGCAGAGGAGCTCAGTCCAGGTATCTCCAAGACTGTGAGACTTTACATCGCCAAGGTACTATCAGATCAGCTGATCTCACACTGTACAGTTACGATTTATGGTTCACACACATTAAAGTGCTAAAGTCCAAACTCACACCCTACAGCAGATTCTTGGGATCATCTGTCAGTGACTTTTACATGTTTGCATTCATGTGAGTTAACATGATGTCCTCATTATTTTGTGAAAAATGGAAGTTCACTTTGAATCTTTAAAGCTAGTGAAGCTGGGACCGGAAGAGACTGAAATGTTTGTAATGCCTAAAAGACGATGATGCGAGTTAATAGGTCCCATATCTACTGACACATCTGTTCATTTACATCCAAAAACACTGAACTGAAAATGACAAAAGGCAGGTAATAATCACGGCACAGTTGTTGCCGTCAGGTCTTTTTCTTTGATGGTCATATCAGGAACTGTGAAACTCACTGTGGCTGGGTCTGGTTTACAGTGTCACAAAGAGCTGGGGAACATCTCCGAAGCCACAAACTGGGCTGAGCTGGCTCTGAAGATGCCTAGAAATACTGAGAATGTAAGAGCACACATCCTGTCCACATTTGAATTCATAGCTGCAGCATTTTCACCACAATGCCTTTTCTATTCAAAGGATCAAGAAACATGTGAACTGGAGGCAGAGCTTCAGGACTTAACTGCCAGAAACAGCTGAGCTGCAGAAAAACTTTCCTTCATTGATGGATGAGTGTGATTTTTGTCTTCTGTCAACTTCTTTGCATCACCATGTATTCAACCTGCTATATTTAACGTTCTTCAGCACCTCCCATCTGAATTCAACGGGCATGCTGTGTTTGGTTTGAAAAACGACTGACTCAAGCTTGATGACTGAAACTACTAATCCCGGGACACGTGCAGAGCTTTAAGGGAAGGAGGAAGCTCTGGAATAAGACCATTTCACTCGGTTCTGTACTATAATGCTTGTTGTGTAAAGATTGGGCCTTCAGGTGTGATCAGGTGAAGCACACTGGCTTCTTTCAAACCTTATGGACTCCCTGGTGCAACATGTAGTTTAAAATGGACCACTTGTTTGAAGTCTTTGTTGTAAGTGCATGGAGCCCTGTGTGCTCATCAGTATGAAGTTGAATATTTTTGAACTGTTTATGTTATCACATGTCCATTTTGCAGTGTCTGCTGTTGGAGTGAGACAAAGACTCAGTACTCAGAGACGTTATTATGCACTGTGTGAAATGCAGATACTGTTTAATAAAGTTCTTTTTCCATTTATGGCAACACATTAGCTAAATCTGAAATGAAGAAAGAAAATCTACTTGAAATACTTTACATGGAATGACCTCTCCTGCATCCAACTCTTTATTCATGACTCATCTTTAGTCAGCTTCATGTTGATGCAGTTATAGAATAAAAATGTCCCATCAGATCAGGAGCAGCCTACGTTTTATAGATATATACAGTTACGCGTCTGTCGCCACAGACTGTCTAGATCGTCTTTCTCAAACAATTAAATAAAACGTGACAGTGTGACGAGACAAACACACGCAGATCCAGCAGGTGCGCCTCACATCCTGCTGCTTCAGTCCTTGGCATCGCCCACTCCGTCAGCGTTGATGGCAAACATGGCTTCAGCCTCAGGCAAGCAGGGCGAGTCATAGATTTTACAGATCCTCGTTTCTCCTCTGCCCTTCCTCAGGTACAGGCTGTGAAGAAGAGAGCACTGTTAGTGTCATCTTCCTGTGGTGACATCATACTTCCATCGTGAATAAAAACACACCGTGTGGTGGAGGCGTGGGCCAGAATGTTGCCGCCGATTGGTTTCTTAGGATCTGCAGAAAACATGGCTGCTCCATCCACTTGTGCTACCACTTGGTTGGTTATCACCACAGCAACGCCAAACTGTTGACAGGTCGGGCAAAAGTTATGTCTTAGATACATGAGTGAGGCAGCTTCAGCTCATCCATTGTAGATTTAAACACCTGTCAACAGTCACACTTTATAAACTTTGTGTACACACACACACACACACACACACACACACACACACACACACACACACACACACACACACATACGTGTTTTCGTGATATATCAGTACGTATGACAAAAATGTGACAAATGGGAACGTGCCTTTCCGAAGGTCCTAGAGGCATGGGGATCTCAAAAAATTTGACCCATGCTTCCAGGAACACACCCATCTGTTGAGATTTTGGCTAGGGCTAAATTTTGGTCAAACCTGAATTTAATGCTACTTGTGAGGACACTGTCAGGTTTATGTGACTTATGAGTACCATAAGGTCACACACAGATATTTCATGTTTAGGTGAATTGTGAAGCCCATGGAAACACATAATTTTCAAGTATACATGACTTATAAGGACCAGGTAACGGTAGGTTCTGCATTTTTAGCTTGGCTCCTTTTGAGATTACAATATAATAGACATGGATGCACAATAGTAATGCTCATCAGTTGGGTAACTTCTGACAGAAATATCAGACATTTATGTGTTAATAAAACAGTAAATCTGAGCTGTGTAAAGACTTTAAAAAAAAAAAAAAGACATGGGTCAAATGTGGTCAGTCTACTTTTTAAGTCTTGATATTGTAATGCATTAATTCATTTTGTAGTGAATGTTCATGTGAATAAAAACGTGGAACATTATCTGCCTTTTTTATCATTTAATTGCAAAAAGCACCCAGCATAAACCACAGATTTATGAGTAAGAACAATGCAATACAGAAAACTGCAATACTGACATAACTGTGGAAGTAACAAAGTATCTCTCTTGCTTGTTTCTTTTTTTCTTGCATCTTTCTTTTAATGCTATGATCCTGTTGTGGCTGTAGTACCTTATGACAACCCAGTCTCTGCCTTTCAGAGCTGCCGGCTCTGCTTGGAGGCAGCAGTCACATTCCTTTTTACCTGGTACTTTGCAGCTTTTTATGAAGTGAAACATGCCGCTCAGCAACCTTCACTTCATCATTTGTCCACTTGCTTCTCACCGTCCCAGCTGTCATAAATGGAAACAAAAGAAAATATCTTAATGTGAATGCAAGAAAAGATAGAAAATATTCTAGTTTATAATGTGAATACAAAATGTTCTTAAACCTTGCTTTCTACTGGAGCACTTTAAAGGAGCAATAAGCACAATTCATCATACTTAGGTTGAAGGAATTAAAAATGACTATGTGAAGAACTAGAGGTGTAATTACATCTGGAGTACAGCATGAAGTCACAATCCCTCTCTCTGTGTTGATCTCCAGCCATAGACTTTGGTTTGGTTCACAGGCAGTGCAAAACAGCACACCTAGCAGTGAAAAGATATTGCTTATTGCTCCTTTAAGGATGCTTGGAATGAACCATTTGAAGTGCTGTGTTCTGCTGGGAATCAAATAAGATGAAATGATTTATGATAAAAGCTCTGAATAGTGTCATGTCTGAAAACAAACTTGTTCTTTGATCACAAGTATATTAACCTAAAACATTTTGTATTTGGGTGCCTTTACCCCTTCTTGGTGAAGTGTTGCTAATGTTTTTGTTGTCCAGGGTGATTGAGGCAGAGGTGCCCTTCATGTTGTCCAGGGCAGCTGAGTAAAGCGTGTGGCTTGGAACCCCCGGAATACTTGGTCCTTGAGCCTTTGAAAAGTAACAGTGAAATATGAGAATCAATGCATGCAATAGGTCTGTTTGCTTTTTTCTCTGCATTGTAGGCAAAGTCAGCGTTGGGCAGTGTGTAATTCTACATTAAGGGGCTAAGGGGCGATCGTGGCTCAAGAGTTGTAATCAGAAGGTTGCCGGTTCGAGCCCCAGCTCCGACAGTCTCGGTCGTTGTGTCCTTGGGAAAGACACTTCACCTGTTGCCTACTGGTGGTGGTCAGAGGGCCCGGTGGCGCCAGTGTCCGGCAGCCTCGCCTCTGTCAGTGCGCCCCAGGGTGGCTGTGGCTACAATGTAGCTGCCATCACCAGTGTGTGAATGTCTGTGTGAATGGGTGGATGACTGGATGTGTAAAGCGCTTTGGGGTCCTTAGGGACTAGTAAAGCGCTATATAAATATAGGATATTTACCATTTGATATGAATATTTTACATGTGAACATAATCTACTAATAATACTCATCACAGTGTGATTGTTTGAAATCGGATAGAGTGTTATTATCTTCATGACAAACATCCCTGCTGTTCAGTTTCAATGTAACACAAACTAGAGTTGTTGGTTCTACCAATTGAGAAAGGCTAAAAACAAAAAAACAAATTCATGTCCTTCACAGCTTAAAACAATCTGAGGACAATGTAACACAGAAATATCAAATTTAGTAGGAATAAAGATCAAGCTGATGCTTTAAAGGGAAAGTTAGGACTAACAAATGATATGCCAATTTCTTTCTCCTAAGATGTTCACAAACAAGTAATGCTAATGTTGAATATGGGAAACTTTCAATCAAACTGATTATTTTAATATAATCAAAGGGCACTTAATTTATGCACTAGGCCCAACTGACACATATACTTGATGCCAAATACAAAAAAATAATGTGTAACCTGTTGGAAGAATGAAGTGGGTGTGTCACTCACCAATTGGTCTGAAGGAGGTTGAGACAGGACCTCGGCACTTGGTGTCTGCAACAAAAGACAACAATATAACGTCAGAAACATTCTCTAGTATAAATCCCGACTATTTAATTAACTACAGATCATATTTGTATCAGTGAATATTATTACAGAAGGATCTGACTTCCTTATACCAGATTCTATAGAAACTTAACACTGTACGGTTCTGCTACCCAACGATATGAGGACAGTGTAACACACACTAGAGTTGTTGGTCCTACCACATGAGGAAGGCAACTGAAACACACTCCTGTCCTTCACAGCTTAAAACAATATGAGGACAGTGTAACACACACACTACAATCACTGGTTCTACCATATGAGGACTTCTACTTAAACACACTCCTGTCCTTCACAGCTTAAAACAATATGAGGACATGACGACTGAACACATGTAGAGTTCACATTCCTGACCTCTAACTTCTCCTGCTGTTGTCAATAAAAGCTCTAAACCCAACACTGATGTACAGCCATCTATTTCCCCAGAAATTAAATCATGTAAACTGATCAGCATGAGCTTATTTTGACAAAAACATGTGTAAAATGACAAAAATATCAAATTTTGTCAGAATAAAGATCAAGCTGATGCTTTAAGGGAAAGTTTGGACTAACAAATGGTATAGACAATTACTTTATCCTAATGCTAATGTTGGTTTTGGTTAACTTCGACTAAAACTGATTGTTTTAGTACAATTAAAGTGCATTTCATTTATGCACTAGGCCCAACTGACACATATACTTGATGCCAAATACAAAAAAATAATGTGTAACCTGTTGGAAGAATGAAGTGGGTGTGTCACTCACCAATTGGTCTGAAGGAGGTTGAGGCAGGACCTCGGCACTTGGTGTCTGCAACAAAAGACAACAATATAACGTCAGAAACATTCTCTAGTATAAATCCCGACTATTTAATTAACTACAGATCATATTTGTATCAGTGAATATTATTACAGAAGGATCTGACTTCCTTATACCAGATTCTATAGAAACTTAACACTGTACGGTTCTGCTACCCAACGATATGAGGACAGTGTAACACACACACTACAATCACTGGTCCTACCATATGAGGACTTCTACTTAAACACACTCCTGTCCTTCACAGCTTAAAACAATATGAGGACATGACGACTGAACACATGTAGAGTTCACATTCCTGACCTCTAACTTCTCCTGCTGTTGTCAATAAAAGCTCTAAACCCAACACTGATGTACAGCCATCTATTTCCCCAGAAATTAAATCATGTAAACTGATCAGCGGGAGCTTATTTTGACAAAAACATGTGTAAAACGACAAAAATATCAAATTTTGTCAGAATAAAGATCAAGCTGATGCTTTAAGGGAAAGTTTGGACTAACAAATGGTATAGACAATTACTTTATCCTAATGCTAATGTTGGTTTTGGTTAACTTCGACTAAAACTGATTGTTTTAGTACAATTAAAGTGCATTTCATTTATGCACTAGGCCCAACTGACACATATACTTGATGCCAAATACAAAAAAATAATGTGTAACCTGTTGGAAGAATGAAGTGGGTGTGTCACTCACCAATTGGTCTGAAGGAGGTTGAGGCAGGACCTCGGCACCTGGTGTCTGCAACAAAAGACAACAATATAACGTCAGAAACATTCTCTAGTATAAATCCCGACTATTTAATTAACTACAGATCATATTTGTATCAGTGAATATTATTACAGAAGGATCTGACTTCCTTATACCAGATTCTATAGAAACTTAACACTGTACGGTTCTGCTACCCAACGATATGAGGACAGTGTAACACACACTAGAGTTGTTGGTCCTACCACATGAGGAAGGCAACTGAAACACACTCCTGTCCTTCACAGCTTAAAACAATATGAGGACAGTGTAACACACACACTACAATCACTGGTCCTACCATATGAGGACTTCTACTTAAACACACTCCTGTCCTTCACAGCTTAAAACAATATGAGGACAGTGTAACACACACACTACAATCACTGGTCCTACCATATGAGGACTTCTACTTAAACACACTCCTGTCCTTCACAGCTTAAAACAATATGAGGACATGACGACTGAACACATGTAGAGTTCACATTCCTGACTTCTAACTTCTCCTGCTGTTGTCAATAAAAGCTCTAAACCCAACACTGATGTACAGCCATCTATTTCCCCAGAAATTAAATCATGTAAACTGATCAGCGGGAGCTTATTTTGACAAAAACATGTGTAAAACGACAAAAATATCAAATTTTGTCAGAATAAAGATCAAGCTGATGCTTTAAGGGAAAGTTTGGACTAACAAATGGTATAGACAATTACTTTATCCTAATGCTAATGTTGGTTTTGGTTAACTTCGACTAAAACTGATTGTTTTAGTACAATTAAAGTGCATTTCATTTATGCACTAGGCCCAACTGACACATATACTTGATGCCAAATACAAAAAAATAATGTGTAACCTGTTGGAAGAATGAAGTGGGTGTGTCACTCACCAACTGGTCTGAAGGAGGTTGAGGCAGGACCTCGGCACCTGGTGTCTGCAACAAAAGACAACAATATAACGTCAGAAACATTCTCTAGTATAAATCCCGACTATTTAACCCTCGTTTTACCCTAGCGAAAAAAGGGACCCGCTTGGGTAACTTTGGATTTTTGATTCTCAATATATCAGTCATTTTAAAGACTAGTTGCATGAAACTTGGCCAGGATGTGTGTTTTAGGATTATTTTTGAAATTCAATGATCCCCTCTATGGTGTGGTGTATAGTAAAGAAGATTCACATATGTACTACCTCCTTTTACCCTTGTATCCGTTTGGGCCCCATTGACTCCCATTATAATCACATATTTTCGATATACTGTAATCCTGACATGCGATAATGCCTTTCTCGTGAATACCTAATGGATCTAAGCCTCAGCCTTCAAAATAAAGGAAAAATAGGTTTTGGATCAAATGAGCACAATATTAGGTACAGCACCACCATAGACATTTTCAGTGCTTTTGAATGGAGGACATGGTTATCTTACTATGCAAAATACATGACAATAAAACAGCTGACCACCATAAAATAGTCTTGATGTAGTGGAACTGATATAAGAGAGTGGTGTGAATGTGATTGAGAATATATATATATATACTGTGTGTGTCGGTCACAAACAAAACGGCCCGTAGAGCCGCCTCCTTGAAGTGAACAACGGGAGCCTGCTCCGTTTTTTTCCTCCTTTCTCTGAACCTCTGTCAATGTTATTTTGCTTCACTTTGCACATGA
Organism: Aulonocara sp. 'chitande type north' Nkhata Bay; assembly: GCF_057382095.1. Taxonomy (NCBI): domain Eukaryota; kingdom Metazoa; phylum Chordata; class Actinopteri; order Cichliformes; family Cichlidae; genus Aulonocara; species Aulonocara sp. 'chitande type north' Nkhata Bay. The sequence goes on along the minus strand of NC_141358.1, from coordinate 33,989,616 downwards.
GCCTTGTTTTTGCCCTCAGCAGAGAGGGGAGGGGTGCAAAAGCAGCCACGTGTTTGTTGAGCAGAGGGGGGAGGGGTGCAAAAGCAGCCACGTGTTTGCAGAGCAGAGGGGGAGGGGTGCAAAAACAGCCACCTGTTTGCTGAGCAGAGGGGGGGAGGGGCAGTCGTTACTCTCCCAGTGGCATCTCAACAGAGCTGGAGGGAGAGAGAGAGATCGTTTTGGATTCAAGTGCACACTTGAAGTCTGTGAGAATAGTTTGCAGCCTTGTCTTACTAGTCATTTCTGCACAGACGCCACTAAATGCACAGACTCACGCACACACAACACGAAGCGCACGGTCAATTTAGGGGAGCTTGGAAGCTGTGCTCATCGTGCAAACAGCGCGTTATTATCGTAACGGCTGCAAAAGTTAGGATATGTCCTGTCTGCAACATCCATCTTCACCTGTTGGAAGAATGAAGTGGGTGTGTCACTCACCAATTGGTCTGAAGGAGGTTGAGGCAGGACCTCGGCACTTGGTGTCTGCAACAAAAGACAACAATATAACGTCAGAAACATTCTCTAGTATAAATCCCGACTATTTAATTAACTACAGATCATATTTGTATCAGTGAATATTATTACAGAAGGATCTGACTTCCTTATACCAGATTCTATAGAAACTTAACACTGTACGGTTCTGCTACCCAACGATATGAGGACATTGTAACACACACTAGAGTTGTTGGTCCTACCACATGAGGAAGGCAACTGAAACACACTCCTGTCCTTCACAGCTTAAAACAATATGAGGACATGACGACTGAACACATGTAGAGTTCACATTCCTGACCTCTAACTTCTCCTGCTGTTGTCAATAAAAGCTCTAAACCCAACACTGATGTACAGCCATCTATTTCCCCAGAAATTAAATCATGTAAACTGATCAGCGGGAGCTTATTTTGACAAAAACATGTGTAAAACGACAAAAATATCAAATTTTGTCAGAATAAAGATCAAGCTGATGCTTTAAGGGAAAGTTTGGACTAACAAATGGTATAGACAATTACTTTATCCTAATGCTAATGTTGGTTTTGGTTAACTTCGACTAAAACTGATTGTTTTAGTACAATTAAAGTGCATTTCATTTATGCACTAGGCCCAACTGACACATATACTTGATGCCAAATACAAAAAAATAATGTGTAACCTGTTGGAAGAATGAAGTGGGTGTGTCACTCACCAATTGGTCTGAAGGAGGTTGAGACAGGACCTCGGCACCTGGTGTCTGCAACAAAAGACAACAATATAACGTCAGAAACATTCTCTAGTATAAATCCCGACTATTTAATTAACTACAGATCATATTTGTATCAGTGAATATTATTACAGAAGGATCTGACTTCCTTATACCAGATTCTATAGAAACTTAACACTGTACGGTTCTGCTACCCAACGATATGAGGACAGTGTAACACACACTAGAGTTGTTGGTCCTACCACATGAGGAAGGCAACTGAAACACACTCCTGTCCTTCACAGCTTAAAACAATATGAGGACAGTGTAACACACACTACAATCACTGGTCCTACCATATGAGGACTTCTACTTTCCTGTTGGAGGTTGAGACACGACAGAGGGACAGCAGGGTAGTAGCTTGCACAAATGATTCTATTGACACAACAGGGAAGTGAGATTAATGAACTGAACGCAACAGACTCTTTCAAAATAAAACAGGAAACATGGCATGAAAATACAAACGTGGTAATATACAGCCCTAACATAAACTCCTTAAAACGATATTAATAACGTTAAGCCAAACTCAACTAACCCGCCATTAAACATAAGAAACTCAAAAACCTTAGAATAACATCAGAAACGCTGGGCCAGAGACCCAGACCGTGAGCAAATAACTATAATATTATTGATTTGTGCTGAATAAGAAAACATTAATATTATCATTTAAATCCCCCCAAGCATATCTTGTGTTGAAAAAAAAAAGTGTGTTGCAGTTAGCTACACTGAGCTTAGACTGACTGTCTCTGCAGTTGAAGATGCAGAGCACATGCAAGGCCGCAGGTCCCTTTAACTCCGGTGGGAATTTAAAAACAGTTAAATTTAACTTCTAATATCTATTGTTAAAGATAAATCTTAAGTAATTTTTTAGCATTTATCATCATTCACCACTTTCAATTTGTTCAAATCGGTTGTGTATTGTTTTAATTCCGTTTAACTAACCTTAATTAGCTTGTTAAACATACAACTTTACCTCGCGGAGCTTTCGTCGACGCATGGATATCAAAGGTAAATACATACCTCAAGATAAATCTCTCCTGAGTGCTGAAGGTCCCGGATGTGCCGTTCACGCAGAGCTCCGGCGAGTTTGTATCTTGCCGTGACCAGCAGCTCTTTGGTTGACGCTTTCGAACAATCAGATGCATCTTTACTCACTTTTTGACCAATCAGAGACGTCGTTCTATGCTCCACTGACGAAATGCTGCATCCTCTCACCAGCCACGGTCTCTCCTCGTCCATTTAACAACAAAAACACAGCAACACGTGCTGGATTTGAGGTAGGAACACTTGAGAACTGTCACAATGTTTTGCAAACTGCTGTTACAGTTAATTTCGTTCCGTTAATTTGTTTGGTTCCTATTCTGAAGTAACACTTAATACACATGGGGTTAGCTTGCTGGTCTAGTTTAAGTTAGCATGGGCATGCTGTTCACTGATAGAGTAAGGCTAAAATTGTCCTGATATTGTCAGTGTGTTATCATAAACATGCAGCACCCCTAGACCCCCAAGTTAAAATACAGATAATAGATAAGCAATTTAAGAAAATAAGTATAATGTGTATAATAAATGATTTTACTGTCACTTTCCTGGGTCTGTTGACCCAGCGTTTTAAGTTTTAGTTTGTTTAGATGTCGATGTTTATTTATAAGTTCTTTAGGTTTGCTAAGTTCATTTGTTTATTAGATTACCCTTGTGATGTCTGTTTTATTGGGAAAGTCTTTGTCCTAAATGCAGTGAGTCTAGTTTTGTTTCCCCTTGTCCCAGCTGTTCCTCATCCCCTCATTATCTCTCTGTGTACTTGCAGTGGCTTGCAAAAGTATTCGTCCCTCTTTTCCACATTTTGTCACATTACTGCCACAAACACAAATTGTCATGGTCCTGGGTCGGTGACCCAGCGCTTTTAGTTTATTATTATGATGATGATGATGATGATTATTATTGTTTGAGTTCTATGTGTTATATTTGGTCTGCCTCTGAGTCTGTGTCTCTGTCTATGCTGTCACCCCGTCTGTTTGTGAATCTGTCTGTTTAGTTCTGTGTCTTGTTTGGTTCCCCGTGTCTGAGTTTCCTGTTTTATTGTGAAGGTCTCTGTCTGATGTGAGTGTGTTCAGTTTACGTTTCCCCTGTCCCGTCAGCTCTGATTCCTCCCAGCCGTGTTGCCCTCCTGTCTCTCATCCCCTGATTACTGGTGTGTGTATTTAAGCCCTGTGTGTTCTCCTGCCTGTTACTCGGTGTCCTGCTCGGCGGCTGCCGCGCATCCCTTTGTCGTATGCACCCAGGTCTGTTATTTTAGTTCTTCCCAGTTTAGGTGTCTTCAGTTATTTGTCATGCCCCACTGCTTGTTTGCCACTACACCTTGGAAATAAACTTCACTAGCATTTTCATCCACTGCTTGCATCTTGGGTCCTCCTTCCTCCACACCACACGGCTCGCCTTCCCAGCCGTGACACAAATCAATTTTAATGGAATCCAATTGCAGCAAAAGGTGGTTCTACAAAGTATTGACTCAGGGGGCTGAATAATTGCGCACACCCCACTTTTCAGTTATTTATTTGTAAAAAATGTTTGGAATCATGTATGATTTTTGTTCCACTTCTCACGTGTACACCACTTTGTATTGGTCTTTCACGTGGAAGTCCAATAAAATTGATTCATGTTTGTGGCTGTAATGTGCCAAAATGTGGGAAAGTTAAAGGGGGCCGAATACTTTTGCAAGCCACTGTAAGTCCTGTCCTCATTTGTTCAGTGTCAGGTCATCTGTTGTCTTTGGTGCCACGTTTCCATGTTCCAGGTATCTTTGTATCCATGTCAGGTTTCATGGTTTGTTTGTTTTTTTTTTTAATAAAAAATATTTTCCCCAGGTTAGGTTATTGTTTAGCTTCACCTCTGCCTTTTGTTTTGTAATCTTTTAATTTCAATTCAATTTTATTTATATAGCGCCAAATCACAACAACAATCGCCTGAAGGCGCTTTATATTGTACAGTAGATCGCACAATAATAGATACAGAGAAAAACCCAACAATCATAGGACCACCTATGAGCAAGCGCTTTGGCGACAGTGGGAAGGAAAAACTCCCTTTTAACAGGAAGAAACCTCCAGCAGAACCAGGCTCAGGGAGCGGCGGGCATCTGCTGTGACCAGTTGGGGTGAGAAAAGGAAGACAGGACAAAGACATGCTGTGGATTAATAACAAGTATGATTCAGTGCAGAGAGGTCTATTAACACACAGTGAGTGAGAAAGGTGACTGGAAAGGAAAAAACTCAGTGCTTCATGGGAATCCCCCGGCTGCCTACGTCTATTGCAGCACAACTAAGGGAGGATCCAGGGTCACCTGATCCAGCCCTAACTATATGCTTTAGCAAAAAGGAAAGTTTGAAGCCTAATCTTAAAAGTAGAGATTAATAAACGGCTTGCTTTCTGTTAATATTCAAATTTTCTTTCACGTTCCTTTGTGTCAGCATTTTGGGTCCACTCCTCAAATTCATACATATGTCTAACCGTTTTTCCCCACTCGGCGACACACCCGTCGGGGGTCAAACTCTGGTAATTGGCAATTCTGTTCTCAGACATGTGAAGCTAGAGACACCGGAAACCAGAGGTGGGACCAAGTCATTGTTTTGCAAGTCTCAAGTAAGTCTCAAGTCTTTATCCTCAAGTCTCAAGTCAAGTCTCAAGTAATGTCAGGCAAGTCAGAGTCGAGTCTCAAGTCACTGGTGTAAAAGTCCGAGTCAAGTCACAAGTCTGAAACTTTGAATTTCAAGTCCTTTCGAGTCTTTAAAAAAAAAAAAATGAAAAAAGAATGTTGCAGTTATGCTAAATGTAAATATTAGACCATGTAATTTTAAAATCTGTGTTTTTCTCAACACATGACAAAATAGTGAACTTAGAAAATATACACAAATTGTGAAATTGCACCTCTTTAAAATGCAGCTCAATTAAACCTAGCTCCAAGAATAATTTTCACCGACAGTTCTGAGATACGCTGCATGTTATTCTTGGATGCGCTTGTAGGACCAGCTTTAAAATCGCATGACAAAAATATCATACACATTAAAAAAAACTGTATCACCAACTTAGCCTGGACAACATTTGCTAGTTAGATGAAGTCAGCTATCTCATCGTAGCATATTTATATGCATATTTATAATCATACGGTTCTTGGAGTGAGTGCATACACTCATGAAGTTTAGTAACTTCCGGTCACTGCAACAAGCCCAGGTACAGTTTACCGACGGATGGGTGCAGGACCTTGAAATGCACCGTGTAGAACGAAAGACCATCGTACGTATCATAAGTTTACCAGTCTCACAAATCGTCGTCATAAATACACATTCGTTAACCGTTTATTAATAGGACCTTTGAGCTCAACGGTAATTAATTAGTAGTGGAAATAATTTCTGGTAGCATCACAGAAATGTAGCAGTGACAATAATACTGTATGCTGTAATCGTACTGGACAATTGGTGATACAAAAAACCTGTTTTATCCTGTGAATAAAAGTATATGTTTTTGTCAATGTACCATAATAACAGAAGCGAAACACAATATTGTGTCAGGACAATTCACTATTTATGCACAGTAAATAAAGGAGCATAGCGCGACAATTTCTGTTCAGCGCCAGACTTGCTTGTAACCTATATCACCAGTTATGTTAAGAAAAATGACGCATTAACTACAACAGCAGACTGACCTTCGTGTAAATGCTTGGAGCAGACTAACCTGTGAGCTGGAGTGTTCTGGGACGTTATATTTGGTCTTTGAATGGCTGCAATCCAGTCGCCTCTTTGTTACTTCGGAAACATGGCTCGAACAATTTCTCTTCAACGACGTAATCCGATAACAACCGATCTCTTTACCCGTCGGCTTCCCGTGGCTGTCATGCGACCGGCTATTGCAGTTAATAATACAACAGCTTCTTGACATTTTTGTGTTTCTTTTTATCGCTGTATAACTGATTTTAATTGAAAGCCTGCGTGCGCTAGTACCGCTTGCCACGAGTTCCCAGAATCCTTTGCGGTTCTACCCGTGAATGACGTCACATTTTCAATCTCTATATAATATGCATGTTAAATTTTATATTTGGGGTAAAATATCAAGTCTTTTCAAGTAAACCGGTTCAAGTCCAATTCAAGTCCCAAGTCATTGGTGTAAAAGTCCAAGTCAAGTCACAAGTCTTAGAACATTTTTTCAAGTCAAGTCTAAAGTCATAAAATTAATGACTCGAGTCTGACTCGAGTCCAAGTCATGTGACTCGAGTCCACACCTCTGCCGGAAACCATAGTCAATTGTCTTCCAGGGGCCAGAGCAGGCGACATTGAAGGAAATTTAAAACTGCTGGCTAAGGGTAAACGTAAATTCAGTAAAATCATAATTCACGTCGGCAGTAATGACACCCGGTTACGCCAATCGGAGGTCACTAAAATCAATATTGAATCGGTGTGTAACTTTGCCAAAACAATGTGGGACTCTGTAGTTTTCTCTGGTCCCCTCCCCAATCAGACCAAGAGTGACATGTTTAGCCGCATGTTCTCCTTAAATTGCTGGCTGTCTGAGTGGTGTCCCAGAAACGATGTGGGCTTCATAGATAATTGGCAAACCTTCTGGAGGAAACCTGGTCTTATAAGGAGAGACGGCAGCTCTCATTTCTAGAAATATGGACAAATTAATTAAACCCCCCATAATATGACTATCCAGAGTTGGGACCAGGAAGCAGAGTTGCAGTCTTACACGCCTCTCTGCAGCTTCTCTCCTCCTGCTACCCCCCCAAAAACCCATCTCCATAGAGACTGTGTCAGCTTCCAAAAAGACAAAAAACAAACTAAAAACCAGCAACAAACAACTTAAACATAAACAATTACAAAGAAAGAACAATACAGTATCCACATCCTAACTAAAGAGTAAAACAGTGAAATGTGGATTATTAAATATTAGGTCTCTCTCCTCCAAGTCTCTGTTAGTACATGACTTAATAACTGATCAACAAATCGATTTATTCTGCCTTACAGAAACCTGGTTTTAGCAGGATGATTATGTTAGTTTAAATGAATCAACACCCCCGAGTCATTCTAACTACCAGAAACCTCGAAGCACAGGCCGAGGGGGCGGTGTGGCAGCAATTTTTCACACCAGCCTATTAATTAATGAAAGACCAAGACAGACTTTTAATTCATTTGAAAGCCTGATGCTTAGCATTGTCCACTCCAGCTGAAAAATTTTAGAAACCAGTCTTATTTGTTATCATCTAATTGTCCACCTGGGCCTTACACAGAGTTTCTCTCTGATTTCTCAGACTTTTTATCTGATTTAGTGCTCAGCTCAGATAAAATAATTATTGTGGGTGATTTTAACATCCATGTAGATGCTAAGAATGACAGCCTCAACATGGCATTTAATCTGTTATTAGACTCAATTGGCTTCTCTCAACATGTAAAAGAACCCACCCACCACTTTAATCACACTCTAGATCTTGTTTTTAACATATGGCATAGAAACTGAACATTTAACAGTGTTTCCTGAAAACCCTCTCCTGTCTGATCATTTCCTGATAACATTTACATTTACAATAATTGATTACACAGCAGTGGAGAGTAGACTTTATCACAGATGTCTTTCTGAAAGCGCTGTAACTATGTTTAAGAATGTAATCCACCCACTGTTATCATCTTCAATGACCTGTACCAACACAGAGCAGAGCAGCTATCTGAACGCTGCTCCAACAGAGGTCGATCATCTTGTTAATAATTTCACCTCCTCACTACATATGACTCTGGATACTGTAGCTCCTGTGAAAACTAAGGTCTCAGATCAGAAGTACCTGACTCTGTGGTATAATTCTCAAACACGTAGCCTAAAGCAGATGACTCGTAATCTGGAGAGGAAATGGCGTGTCACAAATTTAGAGGATCATCATAATTGGAGAAATATTTTGCTGATTTATAAGAAAGCCCCCCGCAAAGCCAGAACATCTTACTATTTGTCACTGATTGAAGACAATAAGAACAACCCCAGGTTTCTCTTCAGCACTGTAGCCAGGCTGACAAACAGTCAGAGCTCTTTTGAGCCAACCATCGTTAACTAGTAATGACTTCATGAACTTCTTCACAAATAAAATTCTTATCATTAGAGAAAAAAATTACCAATAATCATCCCACAGATGTAACATTATCTACAGCTACTTTTAGTACCGTTGATGTTAAGTTAGACTCTTTTTCTCCAATTGATCTTTCTGAGTTAACTTCTATAATTACTTCCTCCAATCCTCCGTGTCTTTTAGACCCCATTCCTACAAAACTGCTCAAAGAAGTCCTGCCATTAATTAATGCTTCAATCTTAAATATGATCAACCTATCTCTAATAATCGGCTATGTACCACAGGCCTTCAAGCTGGCTGTAGTTAAACCTTTACTCAAAAAGCCATCTCTAGACCCAGCAGTCTTAGCTAATTATAGGCCAATCTCCAACCTTCCTTTCATATCAAAAATCCTTGAAAGAGTAGTTGTCAAACAGCTAACAGATCATCTGCAGAGGAATGGCTTATTTGAAGAGTTTCAGTCAGGTTTCAGAGCTCATCACAGCACAGAAACAGCTTTAGCGAAGGTTACAAATGATCTTCTTATGGCCTCTGACAGTGGACTCATCTCTGTGCTTGTCCTGCTAGGCCTTAGTGCAGCGTTCGATACTGTTGACCATAATATCCTATTAGAGCGATTAGAGCATGCTGTAGATATTACAGGTACTGCACTCCAGTGGTTTGTATCATATCTGTCTAATAGACTACAATTTGTTCATGTAAATGGAGAGTCCTCTTCACCCACTAAGGTCAATTATGGAGTTCCACAGGGTTCAGTGCTAGGACCAATTCTGTTTACATTATACATGCTTCCCCTAGGCAGTATCATTAGAAGACATAGCATACATTTTCACTGCTATGCAGATGACACCCAGCTCTATCTGTCCATGAAGCCAGATAACACACACCAATTAGTTAAAGTGCAGGAATGTCTTAAAGACATAAAGACCTGGATGGCCGCTAACTTTCTGCTTCTTAATTCAGATCAAACTGAGGTTATTGTACTCGGCCCTGAAAATCTTAGAAATATGGTATCTAACCAGATTCTTACTCTGGATGGCATTACCTTGGCCTCCAGTTATACTGTGAGGAACCTTGGAGTCATTTTTGACCAAGACATGTCCTTCAATGCACATATTAAACAAATATGTAAGACTGCTTTCTTTCATTTGTGCAACATCTCTAAAGTTAGAAATATCCTGTCTCTTAGTGACGCTGAAAAACTAGTTCATGCATTTGTTACTTCCAGGCTGGACTACTGTAATTCATTATTATCAGAATGTCCTAAAAACTCCCTGAAAAGCCTTCAGCTAATCCAAAATGCTGCAGCAAGAGTACTGACAGGGACTAGAAAGAGAGCAGATTTCTCCTGTTTTGGCTTCCCTTCATTGGCTTCCTGTTAAATCCAGAATTAAATTCAAAATTCTACTCCTCACATACAAGGTCTTAAATAATCAGGCCCCATCTTATCTTAATGACCTTGTAGTACCATATCACCCTATTAGAGCACGTCGCTCTCACACTGCAGGCTTACTTGTTGTTCCTAGAGTATTTAAAAGTAGAATGGGAGGCAGAGCCTTCAGTTTTCAGGCCCCTTTTCTGTGGAACCAGCTTCCAGTTTGGATTCGGGAGACAGACACTATCTCTACTTTCAAGATTAGGCTTAAAACGTTCCTTTTAGCTGAAGCATATAGTTAGGGCTGGACCAGGTGACCCTGAATCCTCCCTTAGTTATGCTGCAATAGACGTAGGCAGCCGGGGATTCCCATGATGCATTGAGTTTTTCCTTTCCAGTCACCTTTCTCACTCAGTATGTGTTAATAGACCTCTCTGCATTGAATCATATCTGTTATTAACCTCTGTCTCTCTTCCACAGCATGTCTTTCATCCTGTTTTCCTTCTCTCACCCCAACCAGTCGCAACAGATGGCCGCCCCTCCCTGAGCCTGGTTCTGCCAGAGGTTTCTTCCTGTTAAAAGGGAGTTTTTCCTTCCCACTGTCGCCAAAGCGCTTGCTCATAGGTGGTCATATGATTGTTGGGTTTTTCTCTGTATCTATGAAGCGCCTTGAGGTGACTTTTGTTGTGATTTGGTGCTATATAAATAAAATTGAATTGAAATTGAATTGTACTTCTGTGACATTTACAGTTGCTTAGTTAATTAAGTGACTTAATTACTCACTTTTATTTACTAATTGAATTACTAAATGAAGCTGGAATTGTGCATTCTGCAGTTTTTAATAGTGTGTTATTAGTTTTTAAAGAAACAATATGCATTTTATACTATATTGTAAAAAGTATAAGGTAAGTTGAATTTAAAATATAATTAATAAAGTGTTGACTTTTTTCATCAATTCTTGTAGATACACAGAGTCGAGACTGAGCCTGATGATCATACTGAATCAGATGACAGCGGCAGGAATCTCCAAGTTCAACTGCAGATTGCAGATGCAATTATATTAATGTAGATTAATATAAACTCTTCAAGGGTCAAAATCTGCACACACATCATTCTGCATAGTGAAGGTCAGACAATTTGTGCATTGATCTTGAGAAGTAAGACTCATTAATTAATAGTAATATAATTAGACAAATGTTGAAACTTTATATTTCGATACATTTTGTCAACAACAAAAGAAACCAAGCTGTGCAGGTACTGATAACTGAATCTAAAGACCTTCATTTTTGTCAAGATTTGCCTGATTTAACTGTTGTTACCCTTGCTTATAGCTCACCTTAATATGTATAAAAATGTGAAAAGTTTTTGATGTGTGTTAGAATGATTGTTTAATTGGCAAGGTTTGAACGAACAATTTTCAGAAGCCTCAAAATTCATCTGTTACTATTCCACGAATGATTGAAATAAAGTTCACCTCCATTTCAACATTGAATACGACTTTGGACATAAGAACTAAAAGGTGCTGTCCACGCATGTGTCCGCTAAGCCCCAGAAGGGTATAACCTGGGTCAAATGTGTTATTGTGTCTGACACACCTACAATATGAGGACTCGCAGAGTGACGTCACTGAAAGTGTGTTTAAAGTGTGTTAAGTTCCAAAACTGGCCAGTAGGCGGCGAAACTGAAAGTGAGCAAAAACGCTAAACACACTTAAACACACTTTTTCATAAAATTGTGATGTTTCAGGACTTTCGAGATTTTTGGTTTGGGAGCATGTTGGGAGCCTCTAGAACACTTTAGAAAGCTCAGAAAAATGAGGACCTCAAAAATGTCCTCATTTTTCTGAGCGTCCTCATTTTGTGAGTGTGTTATCATAAAATTGTCCTAAGATGTCATGAAAACAAGTACACACACACACACACACACACACACACACACACACACACACACACACACACTTCACTGACTTCACTATCATTCTTTTGACAAAAACTAAAAATAGTCAAATAGATTGATAACAGATCCTCACAGGACGGCTGCCGCAAACGTAATTTATAGAGTGATTCTGTATATTTAGCAGAATATAAATTATTTAAAATGAGCTCAACCATTTACATACATTTAACACTAATCTGAACATTTTTACTTCTAAATATTTTTTTACATTTATTTTCATTGATGTATATTTTCCAGTTACATCAATTTATTTTACTGAGGCGTTTTCTTGCTTTTCTTCCTAAAGAGTGATTTATGTCTCTGCCCACTAAAAGTAATCATTTTTGGTAATGCAGCATATATTTAACTATAGAAGCAATGTTTTAAAATTTGTCAGCCATTCACAAGCGCAGAATGGTGAAAAGCTCCATGCAGAGTATAGACAGTATGTTTTTATCTGATCCAACTAAGTTCACTCAGAGATCATGCTGATTAGATTTACTCACTGAATTCCACCTTTATAACTCAGGGAATGTCTGCTTATATCATCTTAAATTCAGTTGATTAAATCCTAAACACTAAATGTACTCACAGTAGAAATTATTCCAAGTGATTTAATTCCCCACACTGCACCACTAAAACTGATCTTATGATTAAGAAAAATGAAGCTAATTTGTGTTTGGTCTTTCTTTGTAACAATTCTTCTTGATGACAAATCGTATACCGTTAGAAAGCTTATTAGTTTCCTTTAAAAGGTGCCACATTAGTAAGGAAAATGCATTTGTGGGTTGAGCAGCAGAGTTGAGCATATTGGATGCGCCCATGATACCCCAGGTGCTGACAGTCAGGTGCCTGATAAGCAGCATGTGTGAACAGAGACCCTGCTACAGCGGATTTGGGATCCATAATATTAGATCTGAATAGGATTTTATTATATATTGGGGGTGGCTGTAGCTCAGCTGGTAGAGCAGGTCACCTACTAATTGAAAGGTTGGTAGTTTGATACTCGTCTGCTCCAGTCTGCATGCCAAATATTCTTGGGCAAGATGTGCCCCAAATACCTACTTTCTACTTTTATTATATCAGTTCAATTAGTACTTTAACTTTAACCACAGTATAGTTAACACAAGTATCTGTACATTACTGGCACCTGAGGCGATCACTGATTCGTGGAGTGTACAATTCAAACTAAAGAATCTGTCAGGGTGTGAGAGCTGACCTCGTCCGCCAGCCTGAGCAGCATACGCAGGAAACGGCCCAGGTGTCCCTGCCTGGCTGACAGCTCTCCTCTGCCCGAGTAGTCGGTTCTGTACAGAGCTGTGGCACTGTCTACTATCAGCAGAGCATACCTGACAAACACAGGGACAAATAGTGTTAGCCTGCACGTTCACACTCAGATCTTACAGTTTTTTATCGTATGTGTGACATGCCAATGTCAGACCCTAGTCGGGCTTAAAAACCTTTATGATACATAAATGATGAAACAACTCAAACAAATGGTAAATGGCCTGTATTTATATAGCGCCTTACTAGTCCCTAAGGACCCCAAAGCGCTTTACATATCCAGTCATCCACCCATTCACACACACATTCACACACTGGTGATGGCAAGCTACAACAAACAAGATCATGCTTTTCACAGACTACATGAAAAAAAAACTCTTTAGTCAGTTTCCTTGATTAAAAAGACAAACCAGCTAAGATGGGCTGTATGATGATACCCTATTAAAACGTCTATCATTTATTTCGTGGTGTTGCAAAACACAGCGTTTACTGCAAGATGACAGTTTGCAATAGTCACCACCAGCAAAAACAAATGGGGACTGTTCCTAAATGGGGTTGTACCTGTGGCGCACCATAGAATAAAGACTCATTGAGAAAATTGCAGCCATTACAATTTTATACATTGGTCGAAACACTCGACAAGTCGGGTTCCCACATTTATATCACAAGTGTCTGTCCAGCACTCACTGCGACAACAGATATCTAGACAAGCTGAACGGTGCACTTCATCAGAGACGGCACACTCTGACGTTTGCACACAGGCTGGTTTTCTGACGACCGTACAGGAGCAGTGATGATAGGAGAGGCAGCCAGTGTGTATCACTAAGGCCAATATTCATTTCATTTTTGATTATTTCAATTAAACGTAAAAAAGAAAACAGTATTATTGTTTATTAGTATAAAGTATGAACTGAATTTACAAAGAAAGGCACTATATTATGATACAGATCGTTATTATCGGGATAAGGAATTACTTCGTTACTTCTACAATCATTGGAAAATATTAAATCTGTCTGTGTGATTTTGTGATTCAAGACATTTTATAATCTGATTAAAATCAAACGTGAACTTTCTCAGCATTTTTCTCGTTTTTTTAATCTGACTAATGTTTAAGAAATGACTGAGAAGCAATTTCATTTCTCGAGTCAGTCCAAACTCACCATCACAGCTAGGGTTAACTAAAACTCAAAATTGAATTCAGAAATTCACTCGAGCTGATGGACAAACATGAAGACATTCCACGTTGAAACCATTATACAATATAGGCTCTGTGCATCTTACATAAATCATGACATTTACATCCAGTTTTCAGTCCTACCGTGGAGCCAAGTTTCCACATGTCCTCTCACTGCACTTCCTAGTTTCTGGTTAAGTGAAATTAGGCAAAAAAATAAAAATAACTATCCTTCAATGATTCACCTGAACACTTCTACACGGTCTGTAAGTTTGTGACTAACCTGGACTCTGCCATCATTGCAGAAGCTTGATAGAGCAGCTGAGTCTGGTGGTCTGTGTTGAAGGCTCGGGCATAGGCCACGTTATCCAAAACGTCACTGCCTACCAGCCCATACCTGACAGCACAGACAGACAACACATACAGCTCCAATAAGAGTAATAAAATCAACAACGTGGAAATAAATGACAGGTTTATAGATTTTTATTCTGCGTCAGTTACTACTTCTTTGACCTCTGAACTGAATGCTGAAAACAAAGGAGCACCATCTCACCTCTCGGCAACAGCGAGCAGTCTCTCTGGTCTGAAGGTTCCTTCTGTGTCGATGTACATGGCTTTGCCTTCTCCGCCTCCCTGATCGATGGGTAGCTGTGGACGGTCACCATGGTTACATCTCTCTAGATCAACAACTTATTTGTAAAGCAATCCTAAAAGTTTCTGAGCGAGCTGCTTGTGATCCTCCATAACACACGCTGATGGATAGAAACTGGCTTTTTAACTTCTTCTGGGACCACTTCGGTTTGTTGAACACACTGTACCTGGCAGGTGACGGCGAGTGTGTGGCACAGCTGGGTTTTCCCCGTCCGAAACTCTCCAAACATCTCTGTGATGGAACCCGTCTCAATCCCACCTGTAGGAGAGCAAAAAGGTTTAAATTTGATGTGCGAGACTGGGCCTCCCTGCTGCTTCCCGAGTTCTGATAAGTAAACAAAAAATGGCTGCATGATTTGTTGTTTTGGTTTGCACCTTTATTTAAATGGTGGTCACGAGGAACATCCCTAGTTTAAATCTAATAAAACCAGCTTAGGGCACATAACCATCACTGGCATTGTGTTTGCTGCATAACTGAACTGCTAATCAGGGAGATCTCCTCAATGAAGCATGAGCTACATTAGACTAACCCTGCAGGAGTTTGTCCAGCTCCTTGGAGCCTGTAGAGATCTGGATAATCTCAGCTCTCCTCTGATGGAACTCAGTAGCTGTGGTGAAGCCCATTGGCACCAGTTTGGCAGCTTCAGTCTGAGGGAAAAGGTAAATGAAAGCAATTCAGTTTTGTTTATACAGGGCCTAATCAAAACAACAGTGGCCTTGAGACACTTTATCTTGGAGAGTAAAGACCCCACAACGTTCAGATGACCCCCTATGAGCAAGCACTTTGTGACAGGGGAAGACTTCCAGCAGAAACACTCTCGGTGATGGGTGGCCATCTGCCGCGACCGGTTGGGGCTGAAGGGAGGAAGACGGGACAAAGACGTTGTGGAAGAGATCTAGAGATGAATAATAACTCCTATCCAAATACAGAGAGGTGTGTATAAATATTTATTAACTCTTTTTCTTTGATTAACAGTACTGAAAGTAGCTGTACATAATGTTACCTTTGTCAGATGGTTATGACCATTTTTGAAGTTATTACTAGTTGACCTTAAAGGAATGCGTGGCTCAATGCTAAATGGTAATCTTCTAAATTAGTGAGATGCCAGTTCCTTTCCAGCTTACAGGCCATCTACTGTAAAAGTGTACATCTGAGTTATACCAGGGGCTCAAGATCTTCTTATCCGAAGCTCTTTCTTTAAAAGAAACCCCCCCAATAAAAAAAACAACACACACACACCCCTATCAGATGTTTCTCACTGCTACATTTTTGTACCACCTTGTTCACAGCTGTTTCATTTGTGAGACCTAACCTTAGTAGTGGTTCAGTGACCCTCTTAATGGGCCACGCCCACTTGGGCTGAGCACTGATGTGCAGGTGTAGACGCAGCTCTTTGAGGAAGCATGTCTTTGGTTTTTCCGGCACTTTTGCCTGCAGCCTCCCAAACAGCTGTGAGCCTTCTGGCTGAAGACCATGAAGAACTCAATTCCTATGATGCATTTCATATTAGAATTCCTCATTTCCTGTTTTAAAACATCCATTAAGGCCGACATGGATATTACTACTGAGTGGAAACCATGTCTTCTTTAACAGCATGCACTGATGTTCAAACCAGCAGCACTTGGAGAAAGTACAGAAGCACACTGATGTGCCTCTACAATGTATCCGTTTTATCTGTCAATCAGATATGACCATATGCAGTCTCCTCCACACAATCCCAGCTTTCACATTCCTCTGAGATACCGAATCAAACGACTGTCGTTCCTTACCAGGATCTTGTCAGCCTTGGCCTCACTGATGCCCTTGATGTTGAGCAGCTCCTTCTTGGGAGCGTAGGCCACTGCTTCAATGGTGTGGAATCCTGCATCCTCCAGCTTTTTGATGTCACTGGCACTGATTCCGCATTGCTGTGTGCAGAGGCATCAAAACAAAGAGCTGAAGCTAAATTCATAGAAAGAGTTTTTCAAGAAGCTGGAGGGTCTTGCACACTCCATGATTAAAAGCCAGTTTAATTTTTGATAGAGCAGTTAAAAAATAAATAACATAGTTGAGCCATTTATGAGATATCATGCAGAGAGGGCTTTTGGCTTTTAAAGGCATTAGTAAGAAATACAGAATTTTAGGAACAAAGTCACTGACAGTTTCATTTAACACAATATACGAGCCTGGTGAGGGACCAAGCAGTGAAGGCATAGAGGACAACAGGAGAAATGTCATTAAATCGGGGCTTAATTTTTTTTTACCTGTGTCACGGGGCGGTAATTTTAGGAAGTCAATGAAATGACACAATCTGGATTTTTTAATGCCACCACTCAATTCTGATTAGAGCCTGACTGATATAGGATTATTAAAACCAATACAAACAATTGGTGATTTAAAAATCTGATGCATCAGGATAACTTTTCCTCCACACACACACACACACACACACACACGTTACATGTGGTTATTTATGAATCCCTACAAACACAATAAGACCCAACTACTTAGAAATCAATGGGTTTCACTGTCACAAAAAGCTGTGGATTACTCACTTGTGCTCTTTCCATATCAGCGGTGTGTTTGTATTAAACAGTGCAGCTGCAGAGCACCCTCTAGTGGACAATCTATGCATTAACCACGACTCACTGAAGGGGTTTTCTACCTCCTCTTCTTTACTTTTTACATTTTTATTTATCAGTCGTTATAAATGGCAATAGTGATATTTCAGAAATTATCTAATGCTGTCTGACATATCAGCCCATTCTAAATCCAAGCTTCAAATACAGTTAATGTTTAAAGTGCTTCTTCGGTCTTACTGACCAGTTGCAGAGCTTACTATCAGTAACACTATAGGCATACAAACTGCAGTCAGATTTTTTTTTTTTTTTTAAAAAGGGCCAAGTTCAAAGACGGGTGGATCCTTCCATGAATCAATCAATGGTTTCCACCTGGTGCTCCAAGAATCAGCTTATTGCTCATTGTAGAAGAAGAATCAGGTCATTTACAATTACTTCAGTATATGTAATGAAGCCACCTTCCTTTACACTTTGAACGTTGTCAGTTTTGTCACATAATACTTTGAACATACCATACTCATATTTTTTTAATCCTTGCAGTCTGAGTGTGTCGGTGGATTTGAGATCCTCTGTGATCCACGCCATGATCGTTTTAAATAGTTCTGTACTTAAGGTCATACAAAAAATAAGGTGACCAAATTTCACCTCGTACCTGAATGTGACATAATAATAGAAAAGTATTAAATTGAGTTTAGACGGCAGACTAAGAGCAAGTACACTTGTCCATCTGCATTTAAGTTTAGTGAATGAAGTCATTTTTGATCACACACACTAAATGAAGCCATACTGGCCACAAAAACGACTGAAACCAATGAGCACCATCGCACCCGCCGATCTGTGGATCAGTTAAATTGGTCTTTGCAGTGCATGTATCCCATCTCTTCCCAACTGAATGCAACAGCAGTTGGCAGTGATCTGACCAAGAGGAGCAGGATTAGCGAACCCACAGCTCCGAGCTTCTATAGCACACAAAATCAGATGTTACAGAAACCACAGTGCACTAAGGACGGATACGTACCTCCAATCTGGATAGAGGCTGTGGCCCGTAGTTTTCCTCCTCCTCCACCTCCACTCTGGCCTCGCTCCTCATCGCCATGATCCAAGGAGAACCAGATCGGCTCCGCTCGGCTTGCTGATTGTTTGACGGTTAATACTGAAAGCTAAGCCAGAGAGCTAGCATGGAAAAGCTGATTGATACAACTATGTTTTCATGATGATCGTCACACGGCAGGTTTTTTACTTTACCTTTTCATCTACCCTAAAACCAAACTTAAGTCTTTTTCACATTTAAAACATCTAAGAGACTATTCCATCTACACTTACACACTGTTAATACCCAGTAAAAATGTAACGTTTTTTTCTAACACAGTAAATCGACAAATTCACGTTAACACACTTTAGCGACAAATTCGCCCATTATTTATGTGACCGACAGCCCAGGCGCTGTCACCGTGAAGCTAGGACGAGCTGCCCGCGCACTCTGTCACAGTTGCTGTTAGTTTTTACAGTTACTGGGCTAAAAGCGGTCCTTTCTACGCGACTTCGGCCCTTACCTTCTTGCAGTTTTCTTGTTTTCCTCAAACTCCTCGGTGTGAAGCTCCCGCGCGCACATTCAGATTCAATGACGTTGTACGTAAACGGAGCCAATGGGCGCGTGAAAGAAGGGTCGTGAGAGACTGGAACCGGAAGTAGGTGCGTGACCCCGCTATTACCATAGTATGGCAAACCGTCTAGGACAAAATTCGCCACTTTTTTAACGCTTCTGGTTACGAAATTACGTAACCGTTTAATCGCCGTTTAATAAGTCAGAACTTGTCCCCGACTGAACGCAGCATTTTACGCCAAAGAGTAGCGCCTTGAACGCCTGGGAAAAACGCCGCTTTTTCAGCCATTCAGAAGGAGCGTTCAAGGCGCAACTCTCTGGCGTAAAATACGGTGTTCTACGGGGTCAAAACCGCCATAGGTGGCCAGTTCATGTTTTGTTTTCATATTCATGACATGTTTTAATGTTAATAGCAGCCTGTTAACACACAGCTGAACTTTGAACCTCTAAATTTGTTTCTTGTCAAGTTGTTCCCCTGCAGGAAGAGTGTTCCTTTCAGATAAAGTTATATTAATTGATCAAACTGTGTTTAAAGGTCCATTTCAGCCATTAAGATGATCCATAAACACATGGATAAGTGATCATGGAGGGAAAGCTTTGGGAGTGGGGGGCTTTACACTTCAGCCTTCAGCCAATGTTCCTAGAACAAAAGTGTGACTGTCAGAGAACCTTTGGGGAACGTTCCCCGTTTGCTAAGAGCAATACTAAAAAGGGCACTTACAGTAGTTGTGGGCTGCACAGGTTTCAGAGGGGTCTGTGGTCACAGCGTACATTTATACCCAGTAGGGCATTAGAATGCTTTTGAATTTGAAAATGACTCTGGAAATATTAGAGTAAACAGTGTAATATGCCAATTGTAAGTGACAGGCCATCAAAAGTGAAGTGAAAAAAAAAACAAACAAAAAAACGTTTGCTGTGCAAATCTGAAACCTTTGATATACAACTCTGCATTTTAATTGACGCAGATGGATACCCCTCCCTGAGCAGTGGTTCTGCTCCAGGTTTCTTCCTGTTAAAAGGGGGTTTTTCCGAATGGCAAACCACAGATGAAAGACATGTTCTGTTAGGGTCCAGCGCACAAAGACACATTTAGGACCACTCTAAATCTGGTTCTGCAATTGTTTGGGTTTAGTGGAGCAAATCAAACTTGCCATTGCTGACTCATATTCTGATCAATGTTCAGGTTCTTTTGTTTAAAACCACAGCACCTAAAGAAGCTGATAAATCTAAAACATTACTAGAGCTAAGCTAAGATACATCGTCCACAGTGTAGATTTGTTGGAACAAGGTCAGTTGACTGAAATGTAACATAGACACCATTTAAGCACCTTATTAAACACATTTATTAAATTTCTTAGAACAGGATGAAAAGGGAAAAATGAAAGTGGGAAATAAAAGTACATAAACATTACAAACAAAGGTAAAAATACTGCTCTTTACAAACACGTTATTGTGTTTTACACATTTCTTCCTGTTTTGGAGACTTTGGCCACCACTCGTTTTTGTCCGTGTCCACAGTAACATCTGTAAATACACAAGACAAACACCACTAAATGAAAAACAAATACTGAAGCATTAATGGGAATTTTAGAAATATTATTACATTTATTCTAAAGATCTGTTTTTGTGCAGAGGCTAGTGACATCATACAGTCCTACCCAGTGATGTCACACTCCTCCACTGATTTACAGATAGCTGTAATGTACAGCAAGCTGTTAGTGAACAACAGCTAACTTGCTGCTCTTAAAAGACTTCAAACATGCGATTAGCAGGTGAAGATACATGGTGCATCTCTGTGTGGATGACTTTTTAGCTTTTGTTTGTCTGCAAGA
Organism: Aulonocara sp. 'chitande type north' Nkhata Bay; assembly: GCF_057382095.1. NCBI lineage: Eukaryota > Metazoa > Chordata > Actinopteri > Cichliformes > Cichlidae > Aulonocara > Aulonocara sp. 'chitande type north' Nkhata Bay. The sequence goes on along the minus strand of NC_141358.1, from coordinate 33,968,834 downwards.
AAACTGCAGACCAACCCTGAAACCTACTCTAAAACGCTGCAATGTTGTTAATGATGGTTTTCAAACATTTTTTTCCATGCCAAAAAAAAAAAAAGAGTGTACCCAACTCATGTTCATAAATAAAGCACCTGCCTGAAGTCGAGGTTTGAAATTCTGTTAATGGTTTCCTCATTCAAGCCACTGAGTCACCACAAAACCCACTAAAGTGCAGCTGTAAGAGTTACTATACTGGTCACAGGGAGCTGGGTCTCCTAATGCATGCGTCTCTGACAAGGCTGATTTTTGCTTGTTACAAATACAAAAACTGCATCTCTACTATGGAACACTTTAAAATATAGAGTTCTATGTTTTAAAACACTAAAATAACAGGAGTAGCGTTATTCCTCCTGCTATTATTTTGGATTTATTCTCAAATGAAAGGGACCAGACCCCACTGAACAAGGTGGCCATGGCAGAAGAACATGTTACTGTGATTCTGAGAAGACCGGTGAAGTGCCATTAACCCGTGCTTCTGTTAGTATACCCCAAGTGACTGAACCCTACATCCCCACATGTTGTACGTTGTTACCCTGTTCTGGAGCTGCTGTTTCAGGAACACGGGAAACCTCTGACAAAACAAACGGCCAACATCTTTATGATATTCTGAAGCTTTTGAAAGAATGTGACAAAGTAGCCTACGCTGCAGTTTACCTGGAATGGTTCCAAGGCTCGAGTTGTCGAAGAACTGCTTGGGACAGTTTCGGGACAGTGTCTCAGAGCTTCCGCCCACATCAAAGAATCTGCTTTTGGGGGATTCGAGGAGAGAGGCCTTTGGCGAATCCAGCAGCTTTCTGGGTGACTCCAAACCCTTCCTGGGAGTGTCCAGGAGCTTCTTGGCAGGTATCAAAAACTTTTTAGGTGAGCTCAGCAGGTTAGAGGAGTCAGAGGTCATGGGAAAGCCCCTCTTGGTGGGAGTGCTAGGTGACTGAAGCTTGTCCTCTTCCACTTTGTTCCTCACCTTTAGTTTGATGGCTCTGTTCTTCCACTTGGTAATCTCAGCCTGCTGACTGGCAACCACACTGATGAGAAAGGAAGTCTGTGATTAGAGCTCGACTTCAATTTTTATGTCACAAAGTGATAACTATGGAATGTGATCTGTGTTTGTGCAGTGAGCGTTCAAACCAAACCACCATCAGGACAGCAACGGGCTTCATCTGAATGACAGTTTGTCTAAATATCTGATCAGATCTTAATCCTAGTGACACAACAACTTGTATTGTTGTCTTGGGAGACAATAGCACTGTCTATCAACTGGAAATAATTTGATGACTATTATTGTTGCTAAACCAGTTTCAGAGGATAACTGTACGGCAAAACCAATTAGAAAGAAACAGAAGAGAAAACTTAAAATAACACAAAAAAACAACAACAAAAATCCCAGAAACGTGAGAGATTGAGACACAGTTTGTAACATTGTTCACGCTTAAGGAAATGCTTAATCAGCAAAAAAAATGCATATGAACTTGAGTGTCATCCCATTTTTAATCCATAAGGTTTGATATGAGGTCAGGCGAGCCTTTTCAGTTCTTGCCTGCCATTAAAGATGCAAGAAGCAGCTGCAATATTCTCCTAAAGGGTGGACACGATCATACACGTCTTCAGCCCACGCGACGGCCACGTACAACGCACCAAGTTACAAAAATCAAGAGGTGCACGATCGGCCGATGCGCCACAAAGAAGGATGTGATATGTGATATCTTCAAATTAGCTTTTAATGCAGCAGTTATGTTAATATGAATCATCCTTGTTGTATAAATAAATATAATGCAAAAGGTGGCGACGTGCTTTACACCAGCGGTCCCCAACCCCCGGGCCTCGGACCGGTACCAGTCCGTGAGTCTTTGGTACCGGGCTGCGAGAGTTCAGGCTCAGGTGTGAAATGTATAGTTTTCAGGGTTTTTAATCGGTTTTCAGCGTGATTTTGTTATCATTTACTCTGTTTTCCTTGGTCTTTTCACGTGTGTTATGAATAAATTCTCTTTTTTTCGGTACTGGTACTAGTTTTATTTTGTTGTATTTATCCGCGACACCTTAAAGGCCGGTCCATGAAAATATTGTCGGGCATAAACCGGTCCGTGGCGCAAAAAAGGTTGGAGACCGCTGCTTTACACTACTGCAAACAATGTTTTTGGATTGTGCTTGTTTATCTAAGGCTTGGATGCAGCTGCTCTCAAGCTCTCTATGCACTGTTCTTTCAAGCTGATCTGAAGGTCACATGAAGTTTGGTCTACCACTTTATGGCAGAGTTGATGTCGTTCCCCATTTTTGTGTTAATACCAGCGACCCATTGTTTCACAAATGTTTGTAGAAGCTGTCTGCATGCTTGGATGCTTGATTCTATACACCTGTGGCCATGGAAATGACTGAACACCTGAATTCAGTGATTTGGATGGGCGAGTACAGCACAGTGCAGGTATAGATGATATTGATGGAGCAATACAGGGACATATGCATAGACAGTACAGAAGTAAATATGGAAAGTAGCATTTTAGATTCAAGATCTTATACCAGTTCAATGTTTCCCTGTTTGAGGGAGTTGTTCTACAAATGTTACTCCTTTACCACAAAAAAAAGAAAAAAGAAAAGTGTCTTATTGGAACAAATGGAGATTTACACTCAAACAGATTTGATATCATTTCACGGTAAAATAATAAAAACTCTGAACTTCAACATGCATTTAAAATGGGTCAGTCAGCTTTAAGCTAATTAAAGATGATTGAAGGTTAATAATGCTATACTGATGCTATTATATTAAGTTTTAATGCTGCTTCCATATGCAGACATTTTGTCTGCATATGGCACTAAAGCATGACTAATCAAATGGGTGGTTATTTATCAAACAGGCAGCAGTGCATTTGTATTTTTACAGTTCACCATCAAATTTCCAATCATTATAATGTAGGATTCCTCAGAGTGAGTGTTACTGTATGTCAGATTTACAAATGACCTGCTGCGTGTGCTAAAGAAGGCACTGCAACGTATGCAGATGGTAGTACAATCTGCTGATAGTAGAGAAGAGAAATTAAGAAAACACAGCAAGAGGAATTGCTGTTAATCACTCAGTGGGTTTCTGAGTCAAAGAGGGGGCTAAAATGTTTGATGTTGTAGCCGACCAAACACTGTTACAGTCAACTCAAACCAATAACAGTTGCTAAGACGGGCATTTCAGTCATCATGTCCATGATAGCTGGAAGAAGAGCCACAGTAACACAAGCTGTGTGTAGAATGTTAATGATTCCACAGCAGTAAACATCACTCAAAGTGTTTTCTACTTTAAACACACGTAGCGATTGTATCGGTTGCAAAGACAGTGCTGATGCCGTTACCTTTCCAGTTCTGTGATTTTCATGTGAAGCTGGCTGACTTCCTTCTCCAGCTTGGATTTCTCCATCAGAATACTGCTGCTGACCACAGAACTCCTGGGGTTGGTCAGTCTGGCATGAAGGTCTTTACCCTGCAAGACTGATTCCAACATGAATGCATCATTTAAACATGCTCCTCTTTCAATGGTTACACCTGAATTAGTTATTCATCGGTCAGATTTCTTTGTTTGTTAGCAGATATACATGCACAGCGCTGACACTTACACGACTCTTCTCCCTCCTGTTGGGATTTTCTCAAAGTCTCTTTAAGCTTCCTCAGTAACTCTTCTTTTTCCTCCAACAGTGTGTTCATCGCCTGGATCCTGGAAGACAGAATGCCGGTCATTAGAGTCAGCAGTCCTGCAGCAGGCCACAGGTCTTGACACCACCGACCCTGAAAACCACAGTGGAGAAAAACTAACAAACAAAAGTGTAAGAACGAATTCAATAGCTCTTTACTCTCGTTTGTGTTCGTCGGATGCTGAGCTGAGCTTCATCTCCAACTGCAACAGCTTGGTCTGAAGCTTCTCCAGCTCAGCCACACTGGGTGATGATTTTTTCTGAACCAAGGAGGACAAAGATCATCGTACCAGCTACTCATTCGTCAGATAACCAAACTGAAGTGCAGCTGCGCTGTTATATGAAACCAACAAACCTCAGATTCTCGAATTTTGCTCTTCAGAGCTTGTATAGCGTTCTCTTTCTCTTCAACTAGTGCACGGTTGTCCTGCAGCTCAGTCTGCAGGAGTTGTGTTGCCTCTTTGTGGTTGGAAACTTTGGCATCAGCTTTGATGCGTGCCTCCTCCAGCTGCTCAGTTTGAATATGCAGAGCCTGAAAGTGAAACACATTCTTCATTATTATCTGTGGCTCTCAACTTCACCAAAACAAACAGTGCATTGGTCGGGGACTAGTTTGGGTGGTGAATGAATCCACCATTGGATGCTCCGATTTCTAGTAGCAAGCTGGTGTCTGTAAGCGTGTGTGTGTGTGAGAGAGACTTGTGTGTTTTCATGGTAATGAAGGAACACATCACCCAGTACTAACTGATGTTTCAACTGCTTTGAACAAGAGAAGGAAAGAAATAAGAAACCGTGTGGCAAACACACTTTCACTTTTTCCTCTGCGTGTTTCAGCTGAGAAGCTAGCTGCTGGGTTTCCTTCAGCAGAGCTGCGACTGTCAGAAGCGCTCCCTCCTCCAGCGCCTGCAGCAAAGTGGAACTTTTGCTTTTCACCTCCCTAAGGTGAGACGCTGCCTCAGCCTCCAGCTGTTTTAGCTCTTCAAACGGACCCTTCTGCTCATCAGTGATACTCTATGGGAGGTAGGTGGAAAAAAAGAGCAATGCGGTAAATATCATTTAAAAGATTTCTTCTAATCCAAACTAACCAATCCCCCCAAGCAGTCTGTGATGTGCATCTAGATTAAGAGCCAATCATTTGATTCATTCTGAGAGCTGGAATTATCCATTCAGAGAAATCTTTGTCAAACACGTCAACTGACCTGCAGAAGACATTTCTTGCTTTGTATCCCCGCCGTTCTGCGGTCAGACTCCAGCTCCAGGATGCTGTCCAGCCCACTAAAGCTAATTGGCTGGTTGGGGATCAGGACCTGCAGCTGCTTATTGAACTTGAATCGTTCTTGAATCTCATCCTTCAGCTCATGGAGGTAGGAGGTCATGTGGTCCCAGAGCTTGTCCAAAATGCTGCTCATTTTCTACAAAAATCAGCAAAGTCACCATAAAGTACCAGTGATGGAGAAGTGGATGCACATGAACAGGAGGGAGTAAAATCAAATCTATCTCCAGCTTCAACAAGTAACAACCTTTGTTGCAAGACTGACAATACAGCTTGTTATACACCACGTGACTAATAATGATAAAGTAGACACCAGAAAAGTACAGTCTTCTTCTCAACTTCTCAGAAGCTGGTTTCTTTGAATGGGACAGAGAGAGCGTCCAAGTGTTTCAGGGGGCAGGGCAGAAGGCTCACCTCCATGTAAAGTTGCCTCCTGTCCAGCAGCTCAGGCAGTCTCTGCTCCCACAGTGCGTCAAAGCCCTTGACTTGAACAGAGTGGCTGGGCGCCTGCGCTCTGCATAGAAGCACATCCTGCAGCCGTCTCTCCTCGAAGACGGCCAAGTCGTTTTTCACCAGCTCCTCAAAAATGTTCCTGTAGCCAAGTGCCTTCACACGCAGCAGCTCCTGTGGGAAAAGGACCAGAGATGACTTCATTCAAAGACCAGCATATTTAGGAAATTTTGTAGTACAGTCAAACTACAGCCAGTTACTTGAATTTTTCTGAGATTTTCATCAGTTGACTGTCCCAGCTGAAAGACCGCATCATAGGCATCCTTGGTGGCCTTGGGAAGAGGATGCTTCAGGGAACGCCGCTCCCTCAGGCCCTTGTCCTGAGTTATATTGTCATAACTACAACAAGTGTTTATGAATTGCTGGAACCTTTTGAAGGACTCCTATAATGACAAGAACCAGGTAGCATCAGAGTTATGATCACACTGCATGCTAGAAAGACATTTGAGCTGCAGAGCAGTCAGTGAAGCCGTTACCTCAAGCTGTGTGTCTTGCAGTTGTGACGACAGCAGCTCCTTAGCCCCGCTGGTGCTCGGCTCTGACCTGCTGAGCTGCTCTCTGAGAGCAGAGATGGTTGCGTTCGCTTCGCTGAGCAACTGGAAATGAAAATAAAATCACAGTCAGCATTTAGCCATCCTCAACTTTATGCCAGCGATTTATTCTTGCGTGTAATTGACATTCCAGCTTTTCATCTGCGTAGAAACTCTCTATTAAAGAATGTCACTTCTGACAAGCTAGCTAAAATATGAGATTCCCTCCAGTCCACCTAAATATAGTGCCTTTCTACTTTACCTGAGCTCTGATGAATGCATTCACACACGTTCACACCAGTCAATCCAAGTCGGGAATAATGGAAAAGGGGCATTATTACTGCAGCCCACTAGGGGCCTCAGTTCACAATTTGGGAACCACTGTTTTACAGCAATACTGAACAGAGCACCATGTTTGTGTCCCTGCCATACAAGACAGGAAGTATCAGCACTCTCCAACTCAGTCCTCAGCTTTTAATCATAAATGGACTGGTGCTTACATCACACGTCTCAGTAATCCGCACACTATGTTCAGTGTCTTGCCCAAGGATAATTCAGCATGCAGATTAGAGGAGCTGTGGACTGCATTATCATAATCCAAAATTATGGTTCTAAAAAGAGGAAACAAATGAGAGCAAAGACTCACCTGCTGCACTGCATCTGCTTCACTTTCAGCCTGAGCGCGTCTTTCTGTGTGCATTTGAACTTGCTCTTTAAGCTGCAGTATCTGACAAAAACAGAGCAGGTCGAGGTGTGAGCATGCAACACAGCTAACAACAGTGCTAACTGGGATGGAACCCATTTAGACCAATGGAAAAGGTTTTGAAAGTGGGGCTCATCCATGTTTAGAAAAATTGTCAAAAACCACCAGCTGGAGGATCAAAAACCGAGAGCACTCAGTAAATCGACATGCACTTCTTCGGTGTAGGCAAGGCTGCAGAGGTTAGGATACACTTATGCAGGGAATGCCGACGTGCATTTGTAACATTAAATGTGTGTCAGTGGTAGGTGGTCGGGCTAGCTTCCCCACAGCTTTCATACTAATGTAAGCATCCACAGTCGAAACAAGCAGAAAATGACTGGGACCTACGTCTTGTTGCAGCTTGGCTTCTTGCTCTCCTCTCTCAGGCTGCTGCTGCATGTTCAGCTGACTCAGCTTGTCCTGGATGGCTGAGATCTGCAGATGAATGAGAAAATGTGATCAAGTTTCCAGGCTGCTCTTCCTGTTCTCGGTCACTTTAGAATAGCACTAATTTACCATCTGCATCCTGTCCTCCAGCTCTGCCCGGAGCTGCTGCTTCTCCTGCCTCAGACCCTCCAGGATCTTCTGCAGCTCGTCTCTCTCCTCGCTGACAGACGTCACTCTGCACAGCAGCTTCTCCATCTCCTCGGTGGAGGTCTGAGTGCTGAGCTCCTTCTCAGACAGCAGCCGTGCTCCTTCTGCTTCAGCCATTTTCAATGCATCGGTCAGAGTCCTTATCTGTAAAAGACACGATTGGCTTTTTCACTTAAATGAAATTTCATAGATGTTTACAGAAGCAAGATAAGACATGAACCTGCTGATTTAAAGAACACAGGCAGATCAATGACCCTGTCTTTCTGCACAAACACAACAAGTCCATGAGACAGAAACGCAGCTAACGTTGCAGTACAACACCTCCCAGTGAAAACTAGGATCTACGGACGCTAGAAGACCGACTGAGAACCTCCTGAGGTCAGAAAGTATTGTATTGCTGTTAGCAGCGTGGAATAAGACAGGGACACGTTCGTCACCAGTATTATTCCTTACGGTCACATGGATGGTTGGAAGGACAGAAAGACATCAATCCAGTGGACAAGGTGAATACCAGCGAGTCTTACAGTAATAATCAAATACATGAAGTACAGTAGAAAGCTACTATTGGACTGCTACACCTGTATCAGTCCTGGGAGAATCACTACACTTATTATGTAGATGGATCAGTGAAACTAACAGTACGGAGTCTGAAAATCTGATGAAGCTAAAAAACACCAAAGATGTTGTTTTTCTCTGAAGGAGCACATTTTCCTCATCACTGTGCATGTGTTGAATTTACTTCTTCATCACAGTTGATGTGGACAGTAATATGTGTCTATATAACACACATCACTGTGTAGAAAAGAGGCTTCATATTGTACCATAAAGACAGCCGCTATCAACATGCAATTGGCAAAGGACAGAAGGAAAAACTCCCTTTTAACAGGAAGAAACCTCCAGCAGAAGCAGGCTGAGCAAGGGGCGACCATCTGCTGCCACTTGTTTGGTGGTAAGGAAGAGAAGGAGAGAAGAAAAGCTGGAGCTGTCAATCAGACCTCAGACTGCAGCGTCTCCACCCTGTCCTCCAGCTCTGCCCGGAGCTGCTGCTTCTCCTGCGTCAGACCCTCCAGGATCTCCTGCAGCTCGTCTCTCTCCTCGCTGACAGACGTCACTCTGCACAGCAGCTTCTCCATCTCCTCTGTGGAGGTCTGAGTGCTGAGCTCCTTCTCAGACAGCAGACTGTCTCTCTCTGCTCTCACACTCTCCAGCTCCTCAGTCAAAGCCTTTACCTGTCAGTGAAAACATAAATCTAAACAACCCCAACAAGCTCCACTTGCATTTTGAAGCACACAAAAGAGTTTCATCTGTGCATTCTGTAGTGCTGCAATGTGTCTCTTCCCATGTGCTTAATACTTTATTACTTAAAAGAGGCAGCAGTCACTGAAAAATTGACTTTTATAATTGGGTGTGGTTAGAGATGACATTAGATCGGCACGTCTTCCTGACCATGTATGCTACACAGAGAAAAGCACCCCGAAAGTCTTACATGTGTTTGCAGTTCCACCAGCTTATCATTGTGCTCACTGGGAAGCCCATCCAGCTTCAATATTTGTTCTTCTAGCTCTTTGATCTGCTTCTTTTGCTCGCAGTTTTGCCCCAGGGCCGTCCTCAGTTCCTCCTGATTCACAATCATCTGTAAAGAGAGAAAAAAAAAAAAGTTTGCTTTGACACAAACCTGATAGAAGAACAGTAGCACGAAGGAAGAGTAGAAACAGCAACTTACCATTTCCACATTTTCCTGCAGGTCCGTCCTGAGCTGGTCTCTCTCAGCAGTGAGAGAAGCCAAGGTAGCGCTCAGCTTCTCCACATCCTCCGATTCCCTCTGAAAGGTCGTCATCAGGAGAGCCTCTTTCTCATCTCGCACACACTGCAGCTCCTGTGATAGCCTCAGCATCTGTCACATTTCCAGCTGTCACAACTCTGACTCGAGGACTCATTTAGAGTCCACACACTGAGCAACAAGCCTGAAATAACATATCACTTACCTTCTCCCCTAAATCAGACTCTTTCTGCTCATGAGCTTTCACGAGATCTGAATTCTTTTCTTTTTGTGTTTGAAGCTCATCCTGAACAGACGGTAGAACAACCTGCATCTCAGCAACCTGGAAAACAAGCAAACATCACGTAACAACTTATTCGTGTATCGCTTTTCACACATAAAAGTCACAAAGTTCAAGTACGACACAGTTCATATCCGAACAGATAAACATGTCAGCAGAAGGCCTCATAAAACGGAAAATTGTTTTTTTCATGCTCATTAAGGTGAGGTTAGAGACAGCAGTCTAAGCAGAGGAGCCAGACCTCCCCCTACAACTTCAGTAGCTGTTGAACGGATAAAGTTGTGGTGTACCAGTGGTTAGAAATACTATTATTACTTTAGTACTACTTTAACACAAAGTCAGGGCTGACCAGGGACCATTGCTGCGAGTCACACTGCGCAGCATAAAGGCCCTTTGACAACAGACGTGGCAGCTAAGGATCCAAAATTTGTTGCACTGACCGCTGCACTCTGTCGTTTTTTGCACCAGTTCTAAGTGTACTAGATGCGCCTGCTCCTTGTCGTTTCAAAGCATGGATCTCTCCGACTTTATATCCTCTACAAGAGTTTGTGTTGTATTATCTTTAAATGTTCAATAAAAACATGTATCGCACATTCACAACGAAGAAAGCTTTGTAACTATCCCGACCAGTGAAGAGTGTGTCATTTCCACAATACAGCTTTCCCTCTGAAGTCCACAGAGCTGTTGAAAAGGCTCTGGAGGTCCCTGTGTAAGCACGTAAACCTGTGACATAAAAATTAACTGAACTCTGACATACACAGAATGTTTTCATTCATGGTGATGAAGGAAAACGCTGGCACGTGAAAGGGCATTTACCCTTCCAGGACCTGAGGTAAAGCAGTAAAGCACCCCACTAACAGCCAAACTCATCTGTTCTCTGATTGGATTGTTAAGTTTGTGATTTACATGACATTGCCCAATCAGCTGAAAGGAGGAAAAATTGGGTCAAAATTTGTACTCGTAAGTTGAAACTCACACACAGCCAAGGAAGTTGAGTGCAGAGTTTTACACATATAGTTTTTTTGCTTTGTATTTGTAACCAGACCTTAACAAAAATAAATAAATAAATTTTGTTAAAATTCCATTTAACAGGAAGAAAGCAGAAGCAGGCTGAGGGAGGGGCGACCAAGGGGTGAGGGGAAAAGAAGAGAAGAAAAGCTGGAGATGTCAATCACAGACCTCAGACTGCAGTGTCTCCACCCTGTCCTCCAGCTCTGCCCGGAGCTGCTGCTTCTCCTGCCTCAGACCCTCCAGGATCTCCTGCAGCTCGTCTCTCTCCTCGCTGACAGACGTCACTCTGCACAGCAGCTTCTCCATCTCCTCTGTGAAGGTCTGAGTGCTGAGCTCCTTCTCAGACAGCAGCCGTGCTCCTTCTGCTTCAGCCATTTTCAATGCATCGGTCAGAGTCCTTATCTGTAAAAGACACGATTGGCTTTTTCACTTAAATGAAATGTCATTGATATTTAAAGAAGCAAGATAAGACATGAACCTGCTGATTTAAAGAACACAGGCAGATCAGTGACCCTGTCTTTCTGCACAAACAGCTCTCTTGCACTGAGGACACCCTAAAACTAAATGTCATTAACATGAGAAAATCCAAAAAGACTACAAAAAGTCCATGAGACAGAAACGCAGCTAACGTTGCAGTACAACACCTCCCAGTGAAAACTAGGATCTACGGACGCTAGAAGACCGACTGAGAACCTCCTGAGGTCAGAAAGTATTGTATTGCTGTTAGCAGCGTGGAATAAGACAGGGACACGTTCGTCACCAGTATTATTCCTTACGGTCACATGGATGGTTGGAAGGACAGAAAGACATCAATCCAGAGGCTTCATATTGTACCATAAAGACAGCCGCTATCAACATGCAATTGGCAAAGGACAGAAGGAAAAACTCCCTTTTAACAGGAAGAAACCTCCAGCAGAAGCAGGCTGAGCAAGGGGCGACCATCTGCTGCCACTTGTTTGGTGGTAAGGAAGAGAAGGAGAGAAGAAAAGCTGGAGCTGTCAATCAGACCTCAGACTGCAGCGTCTCCACCCTGTCCTCCAGCTCTGCCCGGAGCTGCTGCTTCTCCTGCCTCAGACCCTCCAGGATCTCCTGCAGCTCGTCTCTCTCCTCGCTGACAGACGTCACTCTGCACAGCAGCTGCTCCATCTCCTCTGTGGAGGTCTGAGTGCTGAGCTCCTTCTCAGACAGCAGACTGTCTCTCTCTGCTCTCACACTCTCCAGCTCCTCAGTCAGTCTCTGAATCTGTGCAGAAACACAAAGGTCAGTCCAAACTGTGACTTTAAACAGTGAAAGACATGAAAATGGTGGCTGAATGTAACAAAGGGATGCACACAGCAAAACTGCTGACTGTACACATGTTAGAATAAAGCAAGTATAGAAACTTAGTCCTGCCTGGTCTGTGAGCTCTTGTAACTGGAGGGTACTGCCTGCATCTTTGCCACTGTTCGGCCTGCTCTCCAGGTCTGCCTTTTCACTCTTCAGCAGGTTGATCTCATCTTGTAGGATTCTGATGTTCTCCTGAGAAACCCTCAGCTCCTCCTGGTTCTCAGTCATCTGAAAAGTTTTACCCACCATGACTATACAAGTCGACTCTGATAGTTTCAGCAATGCTACGGTTATTCCATACACAGAGAGAAGTATTTTTCTCTCACTGATGAATTCAAAAACTTCTGTAAAACATTGGCTAGAAATGCACGCGAGGACTCAACGCACGGAACAGGCCGTGTGTGACACTTGTAGGGAGGTGCAGGTTACAAATAAAGGGTTTTATTAATGGGTTTGTGGTTATGCCGTAGCTATGGTATAATTTCTTTCTTTGTACAAGATTCCTAGAATTTTTGCCACGAATAACTGATGTTTTAAGAAAAACCACATTAAAATTTCTTCTGTTAAGTTTTTTTTATATAATAGTTAATATGCCTTATTGATCACGATATTGCAGAGATTAAAACACTGGTTTGAATTGTTGAATGGACTGATTCTTATATAGCGCTTCTCTACTCTCACGGAGTACTCAAAGCGCTCAAGACAATATGCCTCATTCACCCAATCACACCCATTCTCACAAGCACTTTATCTACACTTAGTGCTTTTCTAACGACATTCATACTCCGATGGATGCATCGGAGAGCAAGTTGGGGTTAGTATCTTGCCCAAGGATACTTGACATGCAGACTGGAGGAGCCAGGGATCGAACCACCGACAGTAGGTGACCTGCTCTACATCCTGAGCTACAGCCACCCTGCGGTGTGTGCAAAGAGCAGGGACTTATCAACGCGAGCTTATGACCTGCGCTTACTGGGAATTCCTCGTTCATGGGAAATAATTGCAATCCTCAATCCGTATCACGAGTGGGGTTCAACGGGTTACCCACGCCTCTCGGCGAAGGGTAGACACATGCTGATCCACTCAGTGTGGCGCGCGTGCAGCCCCGGACATCTAAGGGCATCACAGACCAGTGATGCAGTTGGCTCTACTGCTCTGGTTTAGGATGGATCTCTTTAAATCTGATATCCCGTCACGATGTTAGAAATTCAAACTCGATAAAGATATCAGAGAACTCACTAAATTAAGGTTGGGCGATATGTAAAAATTTTCCAATTGACAATCGTCAGTCCGATAACCGTTGATAGGTGATATACTTGTGCAGGTGCAGACTTTTTGATAGGCGGAGCAACGTAACAATGTACAGGCTCATATATAACTGACTGACAACTGCTTAATAGGTTACTAGCTTAGTTTTACTGATCTCTAAAATTCCTCCTGAAGTGTTTACAAACGTCAACTACTTCATTAGTTAGTGAGGGGAGGAGCTCTGTGTCTGTGTGAACTTGTGTGTCAGCTAAAGGAGGCAAAGGCAACACAGTTGATTTCAATACTGCTGCAAATAGTGAATGACCACCACCACATCGTGGTAGAGGGGTATTCTAGTGATGCCAGGAGCAATCTCGTTGTGAGCATTGACGCTTGCAGCTTGGCATTTCTCTCCATGCCAGATATTCTTGGGCAAGACACCAACAAGAAGTTGCTATATGAATACATGTGGATATGAGATAGACAGCACTTAAGCATAGAAAGAAAAAAGTGCTTGTATGAATGAGGCAAGTTGTATGAAACGCTTCGAGTGCTCAGAGTAGAACAGCGCTACATAAGGACCAGTCCATTTAACATTTGCTGATGACATACCAAGTATGAATCTACTGAAACAAACAATATATCCAGTGAGATGCTGTAAGTCAAATGCAAACACAAAAGTAGTGCACGTTGATTTGACATAAAAGCAAATTGTTTTTATATAGCGCTTTTCTGTTTTATAGTGTAAGGTAAATACTCTACAATAATACAAAGAAAACAGAGAACCCCAACAATCACATGACCCCCTATGAGTGAGCGCTTTGGTGACAGCTCTGCTGGAGGTTTCTTCTATTTTAACATGAAGTAACCTCCAGCAGACCCAGGCCAGTAAAAACAATCTTCCATCCATCCATTCGCTTCCGCTTATCCTTTTCAGGGTCGCGGGGGGCGCTGGAGCCTATCCCAGCTGTCATAGGGTGAAAGGCGGGGTACACCCTGGACAGGTCGCCAGTCTGTCGCAGGGCCAACACACAGAGACAGACAACCATTCACACTCACATTCACACCTAGTGACAATTTGGATTAATCAATTAACCTATCCCCACAAGCTGCATGTCTTTGGACGGTGGGAGGAAGCCGGAGTACCCGGAGAGAACCCACGCAAACACGGGGAGAACATGCAAACTCCACACAGAAAGACCCCGGCCTGATGGTGGAATTGAACTCAGGACCTTCTTGCTGTGCACGGTGGCATGGTGGTTAGCACTGTTGCCGCACAGCAAGAAGGTCCTGAGTAAAAACAATCTTTAAATTTAAAATTGATTTAAAATCCAACAATTAGGATCATGATGGTGATGGCATACAGGGCAAATATCATACTGTGTGCACTCATCAGAAAACCCAACCGGGCTAAAAAAAAATAAATACTGAAATTCTGATTTTGGTTAAGCTTTTACCATCTCCACCCTGTCCTCCAGCTCTGCCCGGAGCTGCTGCTTCTCCTGCCTCAGACCCTCCAGGATCTCCTGCAGCTCGTCTCTCTCCTCGCTGACAGACGTCACTCTGCACAGCAGCTGCTCCATCTCCTCTGTGGAGGTCTGAGTGCTGAGCTCCTTCTCAGACAGCAGACTGTCTCTCTCTGCTCTCACACTCTCCAGCTCCTCAGTCAGTCTCTGAATCTGTGCAGAAACACAAAGGTCAGTCCAAACTGTGACTTTAAACAGTGAAAGACATGAAAATGGTGGCTGAAAGTAACAAAGGGATGCACACAGTAAAACTGCTGACTGTACACATGTTAGAATAAAGCAAGTATAGAAACTTAGTCCTGCCTGGTCTGTGAGCTCTTGTAACTGGAGGGTACTGCCTGCATCTTTGCCACTGCTCGGTCTGCTCTCTGTCTGTTCCTTCTGAAGCAACAGGGCATCTCTCTCTGCTCGGGCGCTGTCAAGCTCCTCAGAGAGGTTCGTTAACTGTTAAAGGGAAGGTACCCAAATTATTGTTGTAGACAAAAGAGCAAATTTAAAAACTTCATTCATTAATGATGAATGTTATTCAATGTAAGTCACCTGATGTGTAAAGTCCACTTCCTTTTGCTCATAGAGTTGCACACGATCACACAGCTTTTGTTTCTGCTCCTTTAGCTCCTCTTGAAGACACTGAAGTAGACAGTTGGTCTCCTCGACCTGAAAGTAAGAAAACATGGACAATTACCTCCAAGGCACAGCAGGTATCCAGCTTAGTGAAACATGTTGCAGGGAACAAACCTGTAGTTTCAGCTGAGCCTGCGTTTCTTGACCAACTCTTTCGAGATCGCAGTTTTTATTTTGTTCTTTGAGCTGCTCTTGAAGGGAATGCATGAGACTTTGAGCCTCAGCAGCCTAAAAATAAAAGGGGAAAATAAGGTATTTGTTCAACAAATGAAAGACAAAATGTTTGACACTCCCAGTGTGACCAAAAACAAAACCCTCACCGTGACTGTACTACGCTGCAGATCACCCTCCAACTGGCTCTTCTCCTCTGTGACAGCCTGCAGAGCACCCTGCAGCTGCTCAATCGGGGAAAGGAAAGAGCAAGGTTTTTGTTTATTTCTTGCCCCCGAACAGGCAGGTTTGCATGCTGTTTGCTAAGTGACATTTTTCTTATTGTCAAAAAAATCTCAAGATAATGTTTCAGTCTACTGCTAAGCAAACACATGCCTGTGTTTAAAAAGGGGGTGGAATCAATAAATAAATGGACTGATTACAAACCATCTCCACCCTGTCCTCCAGCTCTGCCCGGAGCTGCTGCTTCTCCTGCCTCAGACCCTCCAGGATCTCCTGCAGCTCGTCTCTCTCCTCGCTGACAGACGTCACTCTGCACAGCAGCTTCTCCATCTCCTCTGTGGAGGTCTGAGTGCTGAGCTCCTTCTCAGACAGCAGACTGTCTCTCTCTGCTCTCACACTCTCCAGCTCCTCAGTCAAAGCCTTTACCTGTCAGTGAAAACATAAATCTAAACAACCCCAACAAGCTCCACTTGCATTTTGAAGCACACAAAAGAGTTTCATCTGTGCATTCTGTAGTGCTGCAATGTGTCTCTTCCCATGTGCTTAATACTTTATTACTTAAAAGAGGCAGCAGTCACTGAAAAATTGACTTTTATAATTGGGTGTGGTTAGAGATGACATTAGATCGGCACGTCTTCCTGACCATGTATGCTACACAGAGAAAAGCACCCCGAAAGTCTTACATGTGTTTGCAGTTCCACCAGCTTATCATTGTGCTCACTGGGAAGCCCATCCAGCTTCAATATTTGTTCTTCTAGCTCTTTGATCTGCTTCTTTTGCTCGCAGTTTTGCCCCAGGGCCGTCCTCAGTTCCTCCTGATTCACAATCATCTGTAAAGAGAGAAAAAAAAAAAAGTTTGCTTTGACACAAACCTGATAGAAGAACAGTAGCACGAAGGAAGAGTAGAAACAGCAACTTACCATTTCCACATTTTCCTGCAGGTCCGTCCTGAGCTGGTCTCTCTCAGCAGTGAGAGAAGCCAAGGTAGCGCTCAGCTTCTCCACATCCTCCGATTCCCTCTGAAAGGTCGTCATCAGGAGAGCCTCTTTCTCATCTCGCACACACTGCAGCTCCTGTGATAGCCTCAGCATCTGTCACATTTCCAGCTGTCACAACTCTGACTCGAGGACTCATTTAGAGTCCACACACTGAGCAACAAGCCTGAAATAACATATCACTTACCTTCTCCCCTAAATCAGACTCTTTCTGCTCATGAGCTTTCACGAGATCTGAATTCTTTTCTTTTTGTGTTTGAAGCTCATCCTGAACAGACGGTAGAACAACCTGCATCTCAGCAACCTGGAAAACAAGCAAACATCACGTAACAACTTATTCGTGTATCGCTTTTCACACATAAAAGTCACAAAGTTCAAGTACGACACAGTTCATATCCGAACAGATAAACATGTCAGCAGAAGGCCTCATAAAACGGAAAATTGTTTTTTTCATGCTCATTAAGGTGAGGTTAGAGACAGCAGTCTAAGCAGAGGAGCCAGACCTCCCCCTACAACTTATGCAGGGTAGCACAGGTCAGATCAGGCCAGTCGAGAGATGGAACCTTTGCAGCGTGTCCTGGGTACACGCTGGGTTTCCTCTCAGTAGGACCCAGACCAGCTGAGGTGACATCCTTGTCACATGCCTGAAGTGCCTCAGCTGGTTTCTGTTGATGCGGAGAAGCAGCAGCTCTACTGAACTCCACCCCAGTGACTGAACTTCTCAACCCATCTCTAAGACCCCTGACAACATGGCCCCTGAGTTTACCGCGACCCACAAACGCCTCCACCGCAGTAAAGGGGCAATTCACAGATACTCCAGTGTTATCTGGTTGTCCTACATTTCTTACAGAAACACTGACCACTCTCTCACCTTGTCCACGTGTTCTTGCAGCTTCAACCTGAGCTCGTCTCTCTCTGCGGTCACAGATGTTACAGCAGAGAGCAGCTTCTCCGTCTCCTCTGCAAACCTCTGATCAGCAGTGCTCTGCTCGGACAGGAGCTCGGCTTTCTCAGCTCGCACACACCGAAGTTCTTCATTTAACTGGCTGATCTAAATAAATACATACAATTCTGTTTTTGTCATAGCTATACGAATCACAGTCTTCAAGACACTCACATGTGCAGTTGAATGATATCAGCTAAACTGTAAAACTGTATTATCGAATGATTTTAACTCTTTTTCTGTTGATGGGCTAATGGTTGCACATGTGCTCAGCTGTAATAAGAGCAGCTATCAGTGTCATACTTGTTCTTGAAGCTCTCTGCTAATCTCCTCCTCAGTGCTTCTGGAAGCTTCGCTGTCAGCAAGCTTCTCCTCCAAATCCTTGATCAGCTGCTGCACGTCGCTCAGTTTTCCTTCCAGAGCTCCTCGCTTCTGCTCACTTCCTTCAAGCTGAAGGAAAACATGACAACAGTTGTTTGGAAAGCCGTACGTATAAATGTTTTGTCTCTTCAGACATAACTGCACACACTCTGGAGGACTATTAAACTTGATATCATTTTAAGCCCGATCCAGAGATTTTTATCCTGGATGACTAAGCCGACACTTCCCTCAGCCTCACTGAAAGGCTTTCCCTTTGACTCATTATTATATCATATATATTATAGCATGCCTGTACTTCCCAATGTTTCCACCAAGTACACCAAACAAGTACCTGTCCTCACATTTGTCTCAGCAGCTGCAGCAAATGAAGAGCCTAGTAGCTGCTTCACTTTCTATTTGAATAACCTCTGGTGCTAGTTATGACCCTCTGCAAACGTGCTCATGCTCCCCTCCCCCCCAACTGGATGATGTCAGATTGGCTTTAGAGGATATTTGGGCCTCACCTGCTTTACCAAGGCGTCCACTTTATCTGGGAGAGTCTGACATACAGCCAGCTCATCTAGCTGAGCTCTCAAGGCCGTCTCCACTTGACGAGATGCCATCAACTCTTTATTTAGATTGGCAACAGTTCTCTCAAGCTCTATACTGTCAATCAGATCTGGAGAAGGAGCAAATGTTACGAGGGGCAGGTTCATATGATGGGCTACAGTCTATAAATGCAACACATGGAAACCTACTTTTAGGCACATTGCCATCTAGCAGAGTGGTGAGCTTTGTGTTCTCATCAAATGCGACATTCAGCTCCTTCTGGAGATCGCTCTGCATCTTTCTGTAACGCGACTTCTCCGTCTCCAGCTGAAAACGCAGACTCTTCACCTCCGCCTCCCTTTTCTCGTGGCTGGCAGTCAGAGTCACCTGGACGAGATCGTCAAGAAGCAGGAGATGCATTAATCGCTTACAGCTGCCATTGTTGGCTCACACTTCCTGGAATATTTTTAAAATGAGGATAGATGTGCTGCAAAAAATAATTTTTTGTCATTTTAGTGTTTGATTACGTACATTCGTCTCCTCCAAAGAAATGCTGCGACTGCGTAGGACAGCCCACTCCTTCCTTGTGTCTCTGCTCAGCAGCTCTGCATCGTCCAAAGAGCGGCGAAGCTTCAGCACCTCCTGCACCAAGTCCTTACTGCCCTGAAACAAGAAAACATGAAACAGTTAGCTTGTGCCGTCGTTAGATTGCTGCTGCTTTCAGCACCCTGTCAGCGCTCAGATGGGACATGTTAGCCTGCTAAGACTGTAAGCAAGTGTAAGCAAGCACACTTTGCGTGAGAACAGCCTGGTTTATTCCAGGTTAATGACATAAACTGATATTAAGCACAAACACAAACACACACACACACACACACACACATCGGTAAGACTGCAGTGTTGGCCCATCTACTGCTCCAGACAGACGGATGCTCGGAGCATGAGGTGCTACTGGTTTCTAACATGTGACAGATGCACACTCCACAGTGTCACATCTACATGATGTTCCACGTCACGTGACTGAAATACTGGCCGTACCAGGTTCTCCATCTCATGTGCAAATTCTGTTTCCTTCTTCTTCAGCTGTTCAGTCAGAGTCTTGATTTCATTCTTTCAAAAGAAGAAACAAAAGCTTAAAGACAAATCAAATCAAAATGTTTCGGATCAATAAACTCTACACGTCCACTCATCTTACCTGGAGCTGCATACGCTGGAGTTCAGAGGACTCAACAGCTTTCTTCAAGCTTACAATTTCATTTTCTAACTCTTTCTGCAAGTTTCCAGAAGCAAAGTGAACATAGTGAGCTGAAAACATATTTGATAAACAGCTCTGTGAAACTTTGTTGTCAGTGGATCTGAGAAAGTTCTCCTCGTTACCTCGTTCTCCTTCCTGCACCCCTCTTCTAGAGATTTGAACTCGTCCATCTCCCTCTTCTCCTCTAGCTCCTGTAATACAGCAGCCTTCTCTGTCTCCAGACGCTCCATTTGCTCTATAAACATGCCCAGCTCTTGTTTCAGGTAGTCTCGCTCTGCAGCCACCAAGTCCTGTAACAGTATCATCCAGTTTAACACCGCTGTAGTTTCCACGTCAGACGACTGCACTGAGGGCTTTCAACACTCCAGTGTTAAGACAGCTGAGAGTGAGTTTAGAGCAGTGTGCAGCATGGGCTTTGTTTGAAAATCCGTCTGCCCCTTTACAGAAAGCATAGGATATTTGCTGTAACTGCTCTAACCTCTTCACCTTACACTTACCTTCTCTGACGCCAAAGTTTCACAAAGCTGGATGGTCTCAGCAAACTCTTTTCTCATCTGAAAAACAGAAGATTAAGACAAGTGATGATAATGTGACGCTTGGCAGACAGAGCCCGAGTCAAACACAGCATACCTGTTCATTTGTCTCAGTGTCCACGTCACTGTGTTCTCCCAGTTGTTTCTCCAAGTCCATCACTCTCAGCTCCAACGTGTCAGCTTTCTGTGTGGCCTCCAGCCTCTGCTGAGCTTCAGTGTGCAGCAGCGCTTCCAGCGCTGCTCTCCTCTGTTCTCCAGTCTGC
This sequence comes from Aulonocara sp. 'chitande type north' Nkhata Bay, assembly GCF_057382095.1. NCBI lineage: Eukaryota > Metazoa > Chordata > Actinopteri > Cichliformes > Cichlidae > Aulonocara > Aulonocara sp. 'chitande type north' Nkhata Bay. Next base: position 33,948,398 of record NC_141358.1, on the reverse strand, counting down.
ACTTTTTCCAGTGCTTCCTGTCTATGTTGCACCTCCGTTTCCAGCTCCAGCTGCAGCTCTGCCACTCTGCCCTTTAACACATCTAAATTTGACAGGGCCGTCTCTTTCTCCTGACTCTCCTGTTCCAGCTGCATCTCCAGACTGGACACTTTGCCTGAAAGTTCTTGCAGACGATCAGGAGACATGAAGTCTCTGGGACTGTAAAAAAAAAAAGCAACCGGGACATGTTTATGTTACACACCAGCACACAGTGATGGCGCATGATGCGACGACTCCAGCGGCACTTGAAGTATTAGGGAACAGCTTTATTAAGTGACCGGCGCATTCCGGCTTGTGGCCTTAATCAGGGTCCAGGTGGACCTCCCCCTTTTAATGTTCCTGTACTTACTTTATATTAGCTTATTTGCATTTTGTGTGTAATTTTGAGTATGTGTTACTTTAAGACGTAGAAAGGAGAATGATGTGAAGGAGTCTTCACATCATCAGATCTTTCTCTTCTCCGTGCACCTTAGAAGTAGGTGAAGAAAAATGTGTTGCCATCTATTTGATGAACAACACAAATGTTTGGGGCTGGGGTGACACAGATCTGTCAGACCTCTCAAAGTCATGCAGTTGGTAGACTGGACTTTACAGTGTCCTTCTTCATGGACCACATGAGCTCAAACACATTCCAGTGAAGACCACAGACATCATAAACCTCTGACACTAGGAAATGGATACGCCAATTTTTTCAACAGTCTAACTCAGACCCAGAGTCCTGCTAAACTCTCAGGAGGTAGAGCAGGTCATCTACTGCCTGGAAAGGTTGGTGGTTCAATCCCTGGCTCCCCGATGCATCCATCAGAGTATGAATGTGTGGGAATGTTAGCACTTAAAATGCATTGGGTGAACGTGGCATGTTGTATAAACCGGAGAGTTAAAAGTGCTAAATAAGAATCAGTCCACTTACACCACTCTGCACCTCACCCTCTCTACAGTGATTCTGAGAAGTAAATTTGCTGCAGCTTAAGAAAACACCAGAAAAAAAAAAAAAAAAAAAAAAAAAAAGAGTCAAGAGTCATTGCTGCTACCATGGAAACTGTTTACTGACTTGTCAAAGCCCTTTAACAATTCAGAAGATTGCCCATTAAGCAACCAACAGACTAACAGTTCAAAAAAAGTCAGGTGAAAGAAGCAACGAACACTCACACAACGAAGTTCAGCTGGTGAGCACAAAAAACCTTTTTCCTTTTAAAGGACACAATAGGAATACCAGCACCCACTCATAAGCAACACATTTGACTCAACAACAACATTCCTTTACTACTTTTTCATTTGGCAACAGTCAGTAGCACAGGGGAATACATGGACCCCACAGAGGTTTCACAGATAGTCTGACTCCTCCAGGTTGGCACATCAATACATGTCACTGCCTGAACAGCTGCTGTGTCTCCCAGCACAATCTCAAGAAGACAGGCCGTAGAAGGCCCCTAACCCATCACGATACAATGCAGCAGTACAGACCAAGGGAGCATTTTTCCTCATTTCAAGTGGGTAAAGTGAATTCTGGACGACTGAGGGTAACCCACAGGCACGTTCGATAATAAATACAAATAAATGATTGGTGTCTGATATGGCTTTTAAGTTTGAGAATACGAGGCTTCATTGGTGACAGAACTGCTCAGACACGTACCTGTCTCCCAAGCTACGAACAGTCACAGAGCTTCGACTCATTTCCATTTCATCTGACGGCTCATCTGGAATTCCCCAGTTGGAGTCAAAGTCCTCATCGTCTGTTAAAATAGAGCAAGAATATGAAAAAAATAAAAATAACACCCCAGCAAAATTCCATCGTGGCATGAATATTCATCCTTTGTGCTCCTCGTTACCTTCACCCAGCTCCATCAGGCAGGAGAAATCTGACTGAGTTCTCTTCTGAGTGAAAGATTCTGCAAAGCTGAGATCAGAGAAACTCCCCACACAGCCAGATGGATGGCCAAGTTTTACCATCTTTCCTCCCCAGGTAACCCTGCGGCTTGGAATCTTGATAAAGAACACATGTTGTGATTAAAGCGAACATACAGAGAACTGCAGCTCATGGTTCAGCACAGTTACCTTCTGGACTGGGACCAGATTTGAGCTTGTCACAAGGAGATTGGCCAGATTTCTCTTCAGGCCCTCTTTTTCTCTCTGCAGCTGATCCTTCTCTTGGAGCAGCTGGGAGAGAACCTCCTTCTCTGTCACAGTGGTCTGCGTGACTGAAGAAACCTGCATGAGATGTGCATGGGTCAGTGTGTGCAGATCAGTGCTGCTGGAGGAAGAAGAGGAAAAGTGGAGACACTTGCCTCGTGAAGTCGTCGCTTGAGTTCTGCAATTTCATTGCGATACCTTTTGAGCAGAGCCCCATCATCTGACACCTCTGTTACGTGAGGGTCGTTCTTCATTTTCTTTGCTGTGCTTGCAAACTATTGCAAAGAAGTCACAGCAGGTGGGTTAAAGTGTTTAGCAGTTTATGTTCTCAGTGGTTCACACGTCAAAGCTTCAGCTAACTTTTATTTCACACAAACTTTATCATCTGTGTAAGACAATAAAGTTTGTACTACACAATTTCTCGTCTGAAAGCATTTTTCAAATGGATTACATAACAGTCAGTCATGTTCTCCCTACCTGTAGAGTGCTGAGGGTCTCATCCAGAGTGACCGGGGTGATGGTGCAGATAATGACAGTTTTAGCATTCCCACCCAACGAGTTCTGCAGGATGCGGGTCAGTTTACTGTCTCTGTAGTTGGTGAAACCCCTGAAGAGAAAATATTTAGGTAATATCTGCACTTTCCATTTAGTGTTCAACACAAATACACACTTAATTTTTGTTGTGGCTGAAATCGTGCTCTCTAAAGGCTTCTTTGGCCCTTTGAAAAAAATTGGACTGGGAGCACATCCTTTGGTTAGATGAGACAAAACTACAGCTCATTGCTCACAGAGACGCCGCTTATATTTGAAAATGATTTCAGTACTTTGACCATGGCCAGATGAGCTGGTCAGAGTACTTCATTAGTTTTTCTAGGTTTTACAAAGAAAGATCTCAAAAGGAAATATTCAGTGAGAAGCAGTTTTCCAACTGGTTGCCACTGGTTTAAAAACTCAAAGTAAAAATGGACAATAGAAGATTGGAAAAACATTGCCTGATTTCTGCTGCAATACCGAATGCCATATTCAATTCAGTTTTATTTGTATAGGACCAAATCAATTGTTGAGTGTGGCTGCTTCAAGCAGGATCTCAAACCATTAAAATACTCTGGAAATGCTACAAACTCATCTCACGCATAACCATCCTGAGATAAGGTAACAAACTTGCATTAAATCGGCTCAACCAAAGAACCATCCAACACGGGACAACTTATCTTGACAAAGCTACCACAAGCTAATGGTTCAGTCACATTTTCAATATGAATGAAATAAGATAACTCTGTTATTGGAAAAAATAGGAAATAATTTGCAGTTGACAACATTGTACTGTGAGGGAAGGACAGTACTGTTACAATATCATATTTGCAGGGTGTGTGGCGTTTCCCACATCGAGTACCAAACGTCAGCTCAATTATTTACTTACTTCTGGTTTTCGTCGGTCAGTTTCTTTATCACTTGGCCGAGCGTGAACAAGCTGCGGTTTATATTACAGCCTTCTTTGAAACGTGTACCTAGGACACAGAACATAAAGCAGAAAACTGGATTGCTCAAAAATGTGTAGACTGCAGCATACACTTGCAAGGTTACCCCAAAATGATATCCAACCATATTCAACAAACAAAAAATGCTGGATTTAAATCCACATTACCTTCAGCTCCAGTTTGACTTGCTCTCTCAGATCCGGCCAGATCCACTAAATTCTGCAAGATGAAGCAAAACCGTTAGCTACCAAACAAAGGAAAGAAGACAAACCAGGCCAACAATGAAAGAGAGGTAGCCTACCAAATGAGACACAATGATGGCTCCATCACTACTTTCACCTGATGCTGGGTCGCTCCTTTCCCGGCTCTCCAGGATCTAAGAAAAAGTCCATTGTGAGAAATGCATTTCCATAGACTCCCACATGACTGTAGCTATATGCTTCTTACCATCCGGAAAATAGTGTGCGATCGGCTGCTCCGCTGGTTCATTTTTGTCTTGCCATAATGTCGGTTCTCTGGAGAGGGACGGTACAGAAAATGTATTGCTTGTTATGGCCTGTACTAAGAAGAAAAAAAAAAAAAACTCTTGGAATTCATCGCATGTCTTACTTTCTCCTTTCCGAATCCATGCTAGGACTTGTGCAGGAGATGTAACCAACTCTTCAGTCAAATCAGCCACATAGATGTTTTTCTGCAAACAGTAATCATTAACATACAAAGCTCATGTAAAACAGCACACTACACTTCATAGCATTACAGCACTCCTAGAGTCTGAGACACGTCACTGCTAGCGATTTGGAATTAACACAGAAATGCTGAGAACCAAACCTCTAAGTAGCGTTCTGAATCTAGTCATCTAAATGATCAACCTACATTGATTTGTTCTCTGACTTCTAGAGGTTTTCTTTTCCAGCTGTCGACAAGCAGGTCCGTCACAGTCTCGTTGTAGATCTCCATGTAGGACACTCTGAGAAGGAACTCCTTCTTGGGAAACTTGGGTTGAAAGAGAAGTGACCCTTTAGGATGAAAAGAGACTGATACCAACCGCAACAAATTTCGAACATGTGTCACCATTCTTACATTCTTAATGCTTTGAAAGACCTCCTCCACAGCTTGAGGTATCACTCCGGGGGTGCGACTGGTCCCCATCATGGTGAAGGTCTTTCCAGAAGAAGTTTGCCCGTAAGCAAATATGGTTCCTGTACAGCAAACACAGAAAGTAAGAGAAGAAACCATGCCGCCCAACGAGGGATCAAACATCGTTTCCTGCACATACCATTGTATCCCTCGACAGTGGAAACAACCAGAGGCTTTGCAATGCCATTGTACAGCTGACTGGTCGTTTCATCAGCGGCAAACACTCGGTCTGTTAACAGAGAAAGGTTAGTGTTCGCATTCCCATTACTGTGAAACAAAACCAAAATAAATCGCTGATTTTTTCTGTATGTTTGAATACAGACCAAAGCTGAAGCTCTTGGTGGAATTTCCATCATCAATCTGGTGAATTGATTTCTCGTCAGCTTTCCAGAAAATCTGGACAGGCTCCGCATTCTCGGATGCACTCTCTTCCCTGAACAAAGACACACATTCCACACACATAAGCACAAACAGTGAGATGCTTTCTTAACAACAGGTTACTATTGCTCTGCACTGACAAACCTGTTGTTGCTTTCAATCAGCAAGGCAAGCATTATCTTAAAGAAAATCAGGATCGCTTCATGTTGTAGTGGTCAACACATTTGTCTTACATCGACAGTTTGCGTCTGGGAGTAAACAAACCCAGCCTCAGGGGTCACAAGCTGATCTACTGCTAGTGTCAGTCTGGAGCCCAGGTAAGTGACAGGGCTGAGGCAAGAGGTGCATTGAGGGTTGTGCAGAACCCATTGCCAAGAGTATTTGCTGTCTTTTGTCTAAACTGTGCATCTGTCACATAACCAATGTTAGTCAAGTGTGATTTAACCACCTGTTGTCTACTTTTAAATCAGCAAAGGGAACAGGCTGGGAGCAAACAGGCATTTTTACAATGACGGAGAACTCTCACTTCACTGCGGATGATATGAAAACCACCCTGATCCTTCTGAGCATCCCAAAGTTGGCACTCCTTGAATCAGCTCACAGCCAGCTGTTCCAGTGTTGTGGCAAAAAGCGATTGTGGGAATTAAACTATTTTAAAACACTTGTTGACCTATAATCTGTCAAAAATACATCAAACGTATTTTGAGTCAGACAAGATCAATCAATATTTGGCAAGTGTCTTTTACATATCTTTTATTTACCCGGGTAAAACATGTCACTGACATTAAAAATACGTTTTTCAAGAGAGATTTAATCTGGCCAAGAGGGCAGCAGAAATTGTAAGAAATATTACATCACATTTCTATAAGCATATTTTAGTGAGCAAAAAAAGACTTGATTACAGCTCGTTTCTTTACTTTATATATATAATCCATTCAGAAATCCTGTTCACTACAGTCTATTTTCTGATATGATGTAAAGATATTACACAAAACAACACACAGCAACATCGGAAATCACTTTTTAGCCCCGGTAACGCAGTCTGCTAGCTGCCTCGCACTCGTTTTCAGCTCAGAAACCTTTTTCCTTTTTTCGTGCTTGATAGTGGTAATAGTATGACATGTCTGTTCTGGTCGGGACACCGTGGAAACAAAGAACACTTTTTTTTTCCTGGTTCTGTGAAACTTCATTAAAGAGACGCGACGTTTACTTGCCTTAACTGCTAACACTTTAGCGCCAGAGCCGACTCTGAGGTTGAAATAACTGACGAGCTCAAAATGCTACCGGGGCAATGTCAACAGTTAACGGGAATTTTTAACGCGGCGGCGGCGCCGCCGTCCAGGCTCACCTCGCAATAAGCGGACGGACTCGAACGCAGACTTTTACCGCTGACTCCTCTGTCATCTTCGCTCCTTCGGTCTATCTCCAAAAACAACACAAAATGCGAGCAGGAAGACCAACGCGCTTTTCTCAGTTTGAATTTTTGCTCCTGACGTTTGATTGGCCAACATCTCCGCGTGGACTGGACCATTTGTGTTTGTGAAACGAGGACGATAAATGATCGGCTTAGGTTTTGGTTAATGCTGTGCTTCTACAAATCCATCTTAACTGAGAGTTTGAGGTGATGGATCTGAATATGACACTCAATGAGACTAAAGTAGTCTAGTTTTAGAGACTGAACATAAAACCAACATTGACGTGCCCGACTGACGACAAACATGTGCGCCCGGCCTTGGTGGCGTCATCAAATTGCACCTTGTGCAGAACCACGCGAGAGAGTGGAGGTGTTTTGGGTTCGGTGTTTTGGGTTCGGTGTTTGTCACGTTTGGAAACCCTTGGATGGGAGTTCTGATAAAGTTCGCGTTGTTCTGCTGCTAACATGTCTCTGTTTCTCGTGAATAGGTAGGTTTGCTTTGCCAGTTTCAGATCTTATATTTCATTTACAAAGTTTTTATCCAGATGTGTGCCACTTTACGGACATATCCAGATAGATGTGAACATTGTCACAGCCCACTTTATAACTCTGTCTCGCTTTGATGGAGTAAATAAAACTGGCCTGTGGAAGCTTTCGGTGTTCCAGATTTAACCGGTGTCGCCAAATAACTAGTGACGGTCAAACACATGTGTGGCAGACTTGCATTTAAGGAATGCAAGTCTGCCACACATGCATTTAAGCCAGCAAATAAACACTGAGTATTTCATCTGTGACATTTGTGAGGTTACCTGAAACACACTCCGTCAGTCTTATTGCTCTTGAACAATAAAATATTAAAAACTGTCTCGAGTTTACCTGGTGATATTCCCATGCACGAGGCAGCCGCGTCTTGCACATAAACCTTTAAATTAAATTAAATGTTATTGCGTGTTTACTTTCAGTCTACACCTGTAAGAAGTGCCAAATGATATACACAAAGTTCCAGAAATCCCCACTCCTATTGTTCATGATGAGTTTAATGTTGTTTTCCATAACAAAGAAATACGTCTTGAACAAATATTACACATTAATATTAGACTAGTGTTGTAACATCACATCCCGTTAGCATAGTCTGCCTCTGTCGTTTCTCTGGAAATGAATTCAGTTTGAAAATCATCTGTAATGATGACGTAGTGAGTTTGGATATCATATATGTTTAACTGTAGTCATCTGGGACAATCGTGTACTGTTTAAGGTAACTTCACAAACGTAATAGATGAAGTATTCAGTGCTTATTAGTAGGTTTGTTAGTATCGGCTCCTTAAAATTCTACCAGTTAATCTGGAACACCGGTGTCCTGTCATATATCAGGTGTTCCAGTGCTGAATGGTCACATTAAGTACGCTGAGCTCAGACTGCTTTGAACCCGGACCCTATAACGTGATGCAGAGAGAAAATCCCTAGAATGGTCATCCCGGATCTCCAGGATGCTGACCATACGAACAATGCAGGAAGATGACAGTAGCTGTTCTTTCTGTTGCTGCGTTCCTCTGTTTGCTGCATTTCTTTAGCTTTGCATAATGTTCTTGTTGGGGGGGGGAGCTTTAATAACTTGAATGTTGCCTGTTTCTAAACTGACCAAAAATTGTCAACCTGTGACTGTGGATGTGTGTTACTCTCAGGTATCTGGGAGAGGAGGAAGATGGGAGTGTGTCAAAAGAGACTCTGTCAAAGGCATTACTGGCTAAACTGCAGAAGAAGGCTAAAGAAAAGCAGAAACGCCATTCAGCTAAGCAGAGAGAACCCCTCCATGAACACCCAGCAGAGCAGGTGGATGCCCAAAAGAAAAGAAAGGCTGACGTAGATGGTGGACTAGAGCCTCAGCAGCACAAGAAGAGGCACTCAGAAACAGTAGCTTCATGCAGTGTGGAGCCTGTTGAACAGACAAATATACAACACCAGGAGGAGATCCAGTCAGGTGGTTCTTTTAATTATCAATGCTCACATGTGATGTAGGTATGAAGACATTGAGTTAATCTTTCATTCTGCTGTGCAACACGTGTTTGGAGCGCCACAAACGCGACAGCCGGCTGGTCGGAGCAGAGATGGGCAGTGTGCAGACAAGTAATCCACGACTTTTGACAATAGACTTTTTCTGTGACGATCAAGCCAGTAAAAAGTTGCGCAAGGATAAAAAGAACCTAGTTCATGCTGTAGTCTCTGTAGATGGTCGGTATGCTTACATCTAAATGTCTGGGTTGCAGATATTTCGCCTGAATCTACCACAGACACTCTGCCTGGGTTCACACTCATAGGAGGATTTGAGAGCAAACCTGTCCCAAAGGTAAAGAGAAGCACGATTACTCGCAGCGCCACAGGGCTTTTTACTTACCCTCACACTGCATTCGTTTCACAGGTCGACAGAGTTCTGCCCCAGTGGCTTGCTGAGCCTCACGTCATTCACACAGACATTAAAAACAACCTAATCTCCATCTCTGATGTCCCAGGGCTATGTGCTCAGCTCCTGAAAAACCTGCACAGTAATGGAATCCAGCACTTCTTTCCAGGTGAGGCTAGTAAATGTGTCTGCTGTGCAGCCACGTTAGAGCACAGCCTTTGATTCAAATGGAGCCGTGCCAAGGAGGCTCTTTGTACAGTAGTTTGCAGTATTACTGAAAATTGTCTTGACTTCCACAGGTCTCCACAACCATGTGTCAGCTCTCACTCATACACACACTTAACCTGAGACTAAATGTTCCTCCACAGTGCAGGCAGAGGTGATCCCAGCCATCCTGGAGAGCGCCCAGCAGGGCCTGCTGATTGGGCGAGGGGGCTATAAGCCCAGAGACATCTGTGTGTCTGCACCAACAGGCAGCGGCAAGACTCTGTCATTTGTCATCCCCATCATACAGGTGAGAGCCATGTCTTTGCTGCACCTGTAGCTCAGGTGGTAGAGGAGGTTACTTACTAACCGGTGGTTAGTAGGTGGTGGTTTGATCCCAGTCTGCTCCAGTCTGTATCCTTGGAAACCCACCCCATCGATGCATCCGTCAGAGTATGAATGTGTCTGAATGTTAGATCGGAAACACTTAGAAACAGCACTTGGGTGAATGTACAAGTTGTGTAAATAAGAACGGGTCCATTTACCATTTACTTTGTCTGCCGACCGGTTTGGAGTACACAGACAGTGAGGGTGTTTTCTGTGATCAGGTGCTGATGGACAGGGTGGTGTGTGAAGTCCGGGCTCTAGCCGTGTTGCCGACCAAAGAGCTCGCCCAGCAGGTGAGACCCTTTTCAAGCTGTTTGCGTCCCAGCAGTGCTCCACAGAGCCCGAAACTCAGCTCACATTGTCTCCTGTGCAGGTTCACAGGGTGTTTGCATCGTATGCCGAGGGAACCACGCTCAAAGTGGTGATGCTGGCAGGTCAGAAGTCCTTTGCTGCAGAACAGGCATCACTGTCAGAACACAGGTGAGAAATCGAGCTGGCTCTAACAAAGCTTCACAGAAACGCAGCGGCACATCTCCTGTCAGAGTCCTCGGTGCACATGTGCAGTGGGGAAAAGGCTGAGCTCAGCATCTATGTCATGTCCGTGCAGGTGGAACATGAGGCGTAGTCTAGCAGACATTGTTGTGGCCACTCCAGGACGACTCATTGACCACATGACCAAGAATTCAGGCTTATGTTTGGAACATCTGCGGTTTCTGGTGAGTGCTGTTGAAATCTGTCGAGCTGCAGTAGTGAGTTCACTCATCAGTGTGTGTCACACAGTGTGTGTCTGCTACTTGCTCAGGTGATCGATGAGGCGGACAGGATGATCGACAGCATGCACCAGTCCTGGCTCAGTCAGGTGATGGGAGCAGTGTACCGATCCAGAGCTGAACCCGGGTCAGTGTTCAGAAGGACAGAAGCAGCGTGCATCACATCAGCCAGGTGTGTGTGTGTTATCTACTGTGGGGTGATTGAGATGATGTCAGTCTCATTCTTGGCCACAAACTCAGGCCAGCAGAATGGTAAATGGTAAATGGCCTGCATTTGTATAGCGCTTTTCTAGTCCATAGGACCCCAAAGCGCTTTACACTACATTCAGTCATTCACCCATTCACACACACATTCACACACTGGCGATGGCAAGCTACATTGTAGCCACAGCTGCCCTGGGGCGCACTGACAGAGGCGAAGAAAAGCTTAAAGGTTACAGTTAAGTAATAAAAAGACAGCTGGGAAGGTTTTCATAGTGTTATGTTAATGTTTTTGTGGGATTTTAAGGTCTCTTGTGTTGATACAGTTTGTCAAAATGAGAAATTAACTGAAAAGAATGATGCAGAAGTTTTTAAATAAAAAAGAGTCAGTGTGCTCACCAGACACGGTGGTGTCAACCATAACAGAAGAACTCCAATTCTGCAGCCAGGACTTAGGTTCCAGGTCGGTGCTCAGCTGACCGCCTTGTCCTTGTAGTCTGTCTCCACCTCAGACGCCACTGCAGAAGCTGCTGTTCTCCGCCACGCTCACACAGAACCCAGAGAAACTGCAGCAGCTGGGCCTTCACCAGCCCCGACTCTTCAGCTCCACCTACGGCCACGCCGACAGCGCTGCAGCCTCGCCAACCCATGGGCATGACCGCTTCAACTTCCCCCAGGGTTTGACGGTGAGGGCTGCCCTTTTGACCTTTAGCAGGGAGTGGAACTAAACCAGAATTTGATTTGTACAGACTGATGTGGCTTTGTGTTTTAGGAGTACTATGTTCCCTGCACCATGAGCAGTAAGCCACTCCTACTCCTCCACTTCATCCTGCGCATGAAGCTCCACCCAGTCCTCTGTTTCACCAATTCCAGAGAGACTGCGCACAGGTAGGAGAGCTCCTGAAATCACATGACTGAAGGCTTCTTGTGCTGATTCCACCTCCCTCCTCCTCAGGCTTCACCTGCTGCTGCAGCTCTTTGGTGGAGTCCAGGCTGCCGAGTTCTCCTCTCAACTCTCCCCAGGTGACAGGAAGAAGACCCTGAAGGAATTTGAACAGGGAAAGATCCAACTGTAAGTCTGTGTCTGTGTGTGTGAGCTTGTATTCATATCTTTGTGGGGACCAAAATGCAGGTCCTAAAAAGTTTGGCCCTCAAAGAAATTTTTCAGACTCAGAATGTGGTTTTAAGTGTGCCAGTGGGCAGGAAGCATATGATATAGTAGTCCTTCCTGGTGGCAAGCGTTGCTCACAAAGCTGGCAAGATCACACTCAGTTAGCCTAATGTGCGTGCCTTTGGGCCACATCATGAAGAACATCCAGGCTCCATGCAGAAAGGAACTGCTGACCAGGCGCATATTTCTAAATTGGCTTTGAGATCTGTGCTCACTGACCAAGTCCATGTTAAGATGTGATATATCACATTTAAACTGTCTTTTGGAAGGTTGATCAGCACAGACGCGGTGGCCAGAGGCATCGACATCAGCGGGGTCAAATGTGTGGTTAACTATGATGCACCGCAGTACATCAGAACATACATTCACAGGTGAGGCCCATCAGACCGTGAGTAATGCTTCGCTGTTGCCCTCATTGACGTGCTCTGACCCTGTGTCTGTCCTCAGAGTTGGAAGAACAGCGAGAGCGGGGAAAACAGGCCTGGCCTTTACCTTTCTGCTCAGAGTGCAGGTACATAATGTTCTTTGAGATGATGAGATGAAAGTAGCAAAGGTGCGGGTTGTTTCATGGTGTTTGTGGCTGCACACAGGAGAAAAACTTCCTGCAGATGGTGGTGAAAGCAGGAAGCCCTGGGATTCAGAAGCAGGTGGTTAAACCGGAGAACCTGAGGAGCATGGAAGGCCAATATGAAAAGGCACTGCAGAAGCTGGCTGATGTCATCAAGGTGCTACCTCAACCAATTTGTTAAACGTTAAAATGCACAAAGAGACGCTGTTTTAATTGTACCTTTGTTTGCCCACAGGAGGAGAGAGCCAGCTGATGTCTGGCCATGATGCTGGCTTCACACACGTCAGGACTTTTACTGCGGCGCATTTCATCCACAGAATGACATCACATCTCGCTGTCTCGTGAGCACTCTTCATGTTTGAGCCATGTAGTCTTCTGGAAATCCATAAACACATGCTGACTTTGAAGAGAAGCAGGAATTATAAGGCGATAAAACATGCACCATTTCAAGAGTTTGCCAAGAGAACTGAAAGACGTGGCTTGTTAGTCTGCTGTATATCAGACCACACCTGGAAAAAAACCTTCAGAAATCTGAGCAGGAGGATGGATCAGGGTGCTGTTCTCAGCGTTTGCAGTTTACCAACATGTGACACTGTTCTACCAAAAGAGCTGCTTCAATTACATGCATCGTAGGTCAAAGCTGGCTGGGAGCTGCTAATATATTCTTCAATTATAATCTTGTCGATTTACTGGCAGACCCACAAATCTTATCCTCATAACATCCACGTGCACTGGTAGATGGCACTGTGTGCATTGGAACACATTAAATGTAGAAAAGTGCCATTATACTTCCTGTAAAGGTTGATCTTATTTAGTTTCAATGTGGCTGAAATTCTCTCTTAATGCCTTTCAAGCTCAGTGCTCTTTCACGGAATATAAATATGAGCTCGAGCTCTCTTTGCTCTTTTTATACAAATCAATGGATTTAAATGCCCCTTTTCACAAGTATAATATACTAATAAAAGGGAAACGGCTGAAATTCAGAAGTGTCATTTGTAATTTGGGGTATTTATCCAGTTTTTCCATAATGTTCAATAAAACGAAATGATTCATGTGATGTGTTTGCTATCTATACAATATATTGTTGTAGCACATGGTAATGCATTAAACCTGCAGTCTTTCTAATGGCCACCAGGGGGCAATTAGATGTGGTTGCAAACAAATATTTGAGGCAATGAGGAAATGCATATATATGCACAGACTGGACAAAGACTAGCAGATGTATGTATAACACACTTTAATGTACACACACACACACACACAGGTGTCCTTGTTTGAGTCCAGTAAATGCGATGTCCCCACACAGACACACTCAGTGATGAAGGCTGTGCTATCAGTCCCACTTGGATGATTTCCTCCTCGTGGTTCTCTCTCCTTCGCTGTCGATGGCCTCATACAGCTGCTGGTCATTTTCCTTCATTGCGTGCAGGTAGCCCAAGTAGCCCACACATAGTGTGATGCTCAGCAGTCCAAAGGCCATCACAGGTTTATTCTGCAAAGTGAAATAGAGATGTTACTGAGCGCGCTCCAGTCCATGCTTTGTGTGAGGGCTGAAGTTCATACTGCTGGTAGAGAAACAACAGGAGAAACCTTTATTACAGTAGTCTAGTACTGCAATTGTTGGTATTGATACCTTGAAAATACTGGGCCAATACTGCTGATACCAGTACCAATACTTTATACTATGAAGAGAGCTTCTGTAAGGGAGAGTAGTGTCATGGTTTAAGAGATGGATTAGGACTCAACTTTATTGTCATTACACATGTATAAACACAGGGTAACGAGTGAGCAAAGAGCAGATTATATACAGATAATCTGTACATTACTATACAGAGAGCAAATATACAGATGTACTATAAACAAATATACTTTATTCATAGTCAATTTGTCAAATTCTCAACACATTTTAAAATTGTATTGAAACTGGGTTTAATGGCTACTTGGACTCTGAATGTGCCTGTCAACAAAAAAAAATCTTAGGACATTTTTCGCAGTGGATGTTTGAGGGGTTTTTTATGAACAAAAACAAAATTGTGTATTTAAAACTAATCAGAGGCTCCAAACTGAGCTTAAATAATAGAAACAAAGCATCGATCCACAACTCCAGCCTCTCTCACCACCAAGCCCCCCCGCAGTGCAGCAGGCCGGACACAGTCCGTGTCACTTAGAGGAGAAGAGCTAGTTCACATTCCAAGGTAATAACAACTCATTGGCCTGCAGCTCTCTCTCTCTCTCTGTGTGTGTGTGTGTGTGTGTGTGTGTCTGTCTCACGGGCTTAATGAAGAGCTCGGGGTTCACGGCCCGGAACAGCGTGGTGGTCTGTACGCTCCTCAGCCCAGGTGTCCTGAACCCTTTTTCACCGTGACTCTCCACCCCTGCTCCAGCCTCTTTGTCCGCCATGACCTACACTTCTACACACACAAAAACAGAGTACAGTACACTTAAACCACCTAAGCTAGCTAACTAAGCGCAGCCATATTGAAAGTCAAAGACAGCCAGGAAAACAAGTGTAGCGCTTTTCCAATCACAGCGCTCTCTGTGGGTGTGAGCGGGAAAAACATGTGCAGGACGCATTCAGGAAACAGAGACTGAAAGGGAGGCTCTGATGCTTAATGCTCAACCTTGTGGACATATGTTTCTTGAGTGCGTTCTTTAGTGTATTTGTGTTTATGCTGATGTTCATAAATAAAGTCCAGGCAAAAAAAAAAAAAAAACACGTGACCGGAAGTATCTGTGTGGCTGTCATAATAAGAGTTGTATTTACACAAATGAAAACTGCAAACTTGTAATTCAAAATTTACTATATTTTAACTACTTGTATACAGAGATGGGCAGTAACGCGTTACTGTAATCTGATTAATTTTTTCAAGTAACTTGACCAACACTGCTTGTATGCAGCCTCCTGCTGCGAAACTCGCACTTATAAGCGAAGGAGGATGGGGCGGAAGGAACAGGAGTGGAGATTAGCCAATCAGAAAGCAGGACACCCCGCTGTCTGCCATTCACAACCACAGAGCAGAGCGAGTCACGGACAGTTTCCTTCAAAGCCCGTACTCGCTGGAGAAAGGAGAGAGACTTTGGGAAAGATGGGATCGTTATATGTTAAAAGACTAGAAACTGATACCTGTGTGATGCAGAGGAGTAGTCGTGATTTTGTTTGAATGCAACATACACCTGTGTAATATGTAATATGTGTAAGTAAAACAAGGCGATGTGTAGTTTGGAATATGTGAACATATGTGAATGTGTTGGTTTCCCTTGCCCTCTTTAGTTCTGTATGTAAAATAAGATGAAAATCAATAAAGAGAAAGTATTTAAAAAAAAAGCTCATACTCATTAATTTCAAGTCAGATCAGTCACTCGTTATTTATGTTACAGAAACGCAGAGGTGTGAGACCAGGCGGAAGGCTTTTTGTTTTGTTTTATAAATTCAAATAATTTTCATTTTTGTCTCAAGATAATATTGATACGTGTAAGCATTTGCATGAGCTGTTTCTTTTGTTAATTATATATTTTAAAATACTTTTAAAAAATATCAAAATTTAGGCTTGTGTTTCTGAATCCATGAAGAACAGATTCTTTCCAGAGATATGTGGGCCTCATAGGACTACCACCACAAACATATGATTTAAGAGAGGCCTTCTTGAATGTTACACTGAGGGCCAGATTAGGCTGTTCTTTATGTTCTTTACTTTGTTATGCCATGGGCAAAATACTATCAATATATTTTGAATGAACTCAAAGCATGATGATATTACATGCCATATATACAGTAATATATACAAAACTGCTGTGTCATATTGAGTAAGCTGTTTATTTATTATTAATTCTGCCATATAACTTTTTGGTAAATGGCATAATTTTTTACACGCGTCTTCAGCCTGCACTGCATTTTCTCAAAAACAAGGCAGCTAAATATGCGACTGGACATAGTGTCTGAAGTTCCTCTAAAACATTTCCAAGGACACTTTCACGGAAATTACATAACACCAAAGACTGCAGACAGCATAACTGAGTTTTACTGTCGCTGAGGTTACATAGTGACAAAAACATTTTTTATATACTGGCTTCACATTATAGGTGGAACACCTGTACCTGTATCTAATTTGTGTAATATACTGGGATATTTATAATTAGAGCTGTTTGTTATATTTTGTAACTTTTGAATATATTGCATTATTTAATTTAGAGTTAGTTACTGTCTTGGAGCAACTGCGACCACATCATTTACTCTGGTATTAACAAAGTATTCTGATCTCAAGATATTTATTCTACGCCAAATCTTCTAAGGGATTTCTACCCAGAAAAAAGTATAACAAAAAGAATATTATGAAGTTTAGTAATTCAGAAAAATTATTAATTTATTGATTTAATTACCTTTTTAAAAGTAGTAGAGTAATAATGTAGTATTCATTGAAGTAAGGATGGCACACCAACATGTCTTGTTTACTGTGATTATTAATCATTTACATCTACATTTGTTAGAGCACTAAAGGACGAGAACAGCTACGATACATCCTGTCGCCTGTGATCCTAGTGGTAAAGGAAGTACTAAAGACATAAAGACCTTAATGTTGTTCACTTAATTCAACATTATTATTCCCTGAGCTCAGGTTATTGTAACATCTGCAACTGACCAACACAAAAGTCACCCAAAGTTCAAGCTCACAGCTGTAGAAAACATTCATACGTGACAAGGTGCTGACTGCTGGCATGCAGTTGAGTCATTGGTTAGGTTTTGGGTGCCCAAGTATAGTGGGGGCTAACGATACTCTCACTCAACTAGTCATGGCAGATGGCTGCCTTTGCCTGACCCTCACTTGGCAACAGTGGGAAGGGAAATCTTTACCACTGCACTTGCCTTTGAACAAGCCTCAGAAATTATCTGATAGTTGGAGTTTCTTTGTATAATTCTGGGTTATTGTAGACTCTTTACCTTACAATATAAATCACTTTGAGGCAACTGTTGTTGTGATTTTGTGCTATATGAATAAACTTAAATGAAAATGAGGCATGAAAATGGCAGCTTGAAGACTCAGGCCTTAGGTTTGATGTATGATTAATTTATCAGCAGGTAAGGAGATCGCATTCTCATCAAAGTTGCATGTTTCCATCCTGCCAGATAGAAGAGGATAGAAAGATAACACAGCTGAAACGGTGCATGTTTCCCCCCCACAATGAGCTTGAACAGGCAGCATATATTTACATTAGACAGCTCCATGGTGATGGTGTCTATCTCTGCACAAACACAGACACTCACAGGTAGGAAAACAAAACAAAAAGTGTGTGATCCAGCCAGCCACAGGCTGCTGTTATGTCTTCCTGGAAAGGTGTGGCACTGAGCTCTTACCTGCAAGTAAGCAGTGAAGGACGCGTAGTTGATACTCGACACAATCCGCTACCAGAGAGAAGAACGCCCTCCAGCACCACCGGTAAGCTATCTGCTGTTTCTTTACTGTATGACAGAAATACAACCTCCTCACTGTGTCTGTGGGTGATGTTACTCTCTGTGTTTGGACAGTTATACAATACCATAAGAGTATATCATACGTGACATTTTGGGGCATTCAAAAGGTAAAAAGCTTTTTTGGATCACTACAGAAAAGTGGAAGGACCTTTGAGAATATGTTATTAGACTTTGACAACACTTTAGCAGGTTCGGAAACAAGAAAAAGAAACTTGGTTGTATTTCCACACGTATGTGTATGTATGTGTGTTTGTTGTTTCGTGTTTAAGAATAGAATATTGCATCTGTGACAAAGTGTGATTCCAAAAATTGTCAGTTGCAATATATCTTGTAATCCTTCTTTGATGTAGCCTGTATAGAATCTGCCAGTGTCCAAGGCTGGATAACCAGCTGGGGAAAGGGCGTAGGGAAGCTTTGTGCAGTTTTGAATAACTGCAAATTAGTTTCAGTGGATCACAGAGCTACTTTTACTATTATATAAGAATCATGTATCACAAGTAGTTGGGTGAAAATTTTAATATCAATTATAAATATTTGTTTTTACCATAAATGATCTTGTAATTTCCTGTAATTAATCTAGCCCCATACAGATGAGATCAGACCAATTAATCGGTAAAAATCATGTTTTTCTAAGGTGCCTCAGCCTCAGCGCTTCTTTGCAATGATCTTTCATGCGTCTGGAACTGTACAGGAGAGACAACCAGAGGCTCTCTCATTTGATTATTGGATGATGGTAGAGCACTAATATGTTGGTCCAAAATGTCCCCTTGGGGTTCAGTCAGGTTGATGGTGACTTTTGGTCCAAATCAAAGTGCAGTTAGATCCATGGGTACTTTGACACAGTTTCTGTAATGTTGCTCTAAAGTTGGTGAATTGATGTGTGGCAAGCTTTACAGTGGATCTTATACTAAATCATGCCTGAAGTACAGACTTTAGCTTAAATAAAAACGATTGCATGAACTATAGCCATTTTTATACATTATGCTTGTCCAAAAACGTATGTATATAATACATATTGCAAAATGAAAAGAAACAAGGAAACTGCATACATAATGCATGTGATTTAAAGTTAAGTTGACATCCTATGACTTTGGTTGTACATGACTACTGGTTTGTTCCCTGACAGGAGATCAAAGATGAACTGGGGTTTTCTAGAGAATGTCCTCAGTGGGGTCAACAAGTACTCCACTGGAATTGGGCGAATCTGGCTCTCTGTGGTCTTCCTCTTCAGGATCTTGGTGTATGTGGCAGCAGCTGAGCAGGTGTGGAAGGACGAGCAGAAGGATTTTGTTTGTAACACACAGCAGCCCGGCTGTGAGAACGCCTGCTTCGACCACTTCTTCCCTATTTCGCAGGTACGTCTCTGGGCTCTGCAGCTCATCATGGTGTCAACCCCTTCACTGCTAGTAGCCCTTCATGTGGGTTACCGGGAGTACCGAGAGGCTAAACACAAGCGAAAACTGTACCAGGACAAGGGGCGCATCGATGGAGGTCTTTTCTGCACCTACACTGTGAGCCTCATCTTCAAGACAGCCTTTGAGGTGGGCTCCCTGCTGGCTTTCTACTTCCTGTATAATGGCTTTGAGGTCCCGATGCTGCTGCAGTGCAGCCAGAGCCCGTGCCCCAACACAGTGGACTGTTTCATTGCCAAAGCCACAGAGAAGAAGATCTTCCTCTACATCATGGGTTGCACTTCCGTACTATGCATTGTTCTGAACTTCACTGAGCTCATGTACATTGTGTGGAAACAGCTTTGGAAATGTTTAACGAGGAAGTATATTCCCATGGAAAAGAAGATGTTCAGCCACAGCCAGCCATCTGTTTCCATTGTCAACAAGTCTGCCTCAAATGAACCCACAGCAAACACAGAGGTGTGTATGACACAGCCAGCAGCTGCTCAGGAAAACCTGCCTGACCAGTCCTAGTGGGCTGGGACACTGCCAACATCTGACACTGAAAGAACCTCAAATGAAACCCAATACAAACACACACACACAGACACACAACACACACATATATATATATAAGCTAGCCAAACGAGGAGATAGAAGTCACTGACATCAACACGAGGAAGCTCCTGACTGTATGATATGTGTAAGGAAGGAGGCTGCGGACTCCAGGATGAGACAACGAACATCCACAAGTACATAAGGAAGATGGCCACGACCAACCGTGTGCTCAATGAATACCTCAGGCAGCAGAAACCCAAGAAAGAGTAGGAACCATCATGGAAAGACAGGCCGCTGCACACAATGTACCACTGGCAGATAGAGGAAGTGGCTGACATCGACAAATCCGACCAGTGGCTGGACAAAGCTGGAATGAAAGAGAGCACAGTAGCACTAATTATGGCAGCATATGAACAAGCTCTAAGTACAAGAGCCATACAGACTCCAGGTGCAGGCTGTACAAAGATGCCCCTGAGACAATCCAGCAAATAACAGCAGGGTGCAAGATGCTAGCAGGCAGGGCATACATGGAACACCATAACCAGGTGGCCGGCATAGTATACAGGAACATCTGTGCCGAGTATGGCCTGGAAGCCCTGAGATCAAATTGGGGGACGCCCCCTAGTGTGGTCGAGAATGGCCGTGCTAAGATCCTGTGGGACTTCCAGATACAGATGGACAAAATGGTGATGGCTAACCAACCGGACATAGTAGTGGTGGACAAGCAGAGGAAGACGGCCGTAGTGATAGAGGTAGCAATACCGAAATACCGCAACATCAGGAAAAAGGAAGCTGGAGAAGTACCAAGGACTCATAGAAGAGCTTGAGAAGATGTGGAGGGTGAAGGTAACAAACCCCAGTCACCACTCACAACACTCAAACACAGTGTGCTTGTCAGTAGCTTTTATTGTTGTTGACTCTTGTTCCAGACAGTTGTGATCGCTTGATGAGCTGCAGCTGGCACAGCCCCTCAAGCCAGCTGCACCACCTCTCCCCTGCTGCTGAGTCAAAGACCACAGCTCTGTCACACCATCCAATCCACACGTGCAAAGAAATCAAAGCACAGATGTCCATACATTATGTATAATAATGAGAAATGACACAGGGAAAAGTATTGAAGATAGGTAAGATAAGTGCAAAAACAGCATGGACAGTCATGACACCAGCTAAAATCTATCAGTAATTAGATTCCCAGATGATTAAACATGCAACTATTTTGCTGGTAATACCTAAAATGAGTAAAGAAAATCAACAGCCTATTTATGCAAGATAATTCATAATTTTATTGGGGGGCTATATTGGTTGGGTCTGATTTTTGGGGGGACATAACCCTCCTAACCCCCTTGGAAATTACACCCCTGGCTGAGAGTTCACAGAAGGGGCCCACTTCAGGATTTTTGAAGACAGTTTGTGTGGAAGAATAGGCCAAAATTAAACCCGAGCAAAGTCTGTAACTAGTTTCTCCATACAGGAGGTGTCTTTAAGCTGTCAAAAGTATTAAATAAATTTCAGTATGAGCGCTCCGAGAGAGTCAAAAAGTGCTATATGACAAACAGTCCATTTACCATGTGTGTCATTTGTTTTTGTTTTTTTTGGATGGGTTTGTTATCGACATCTGGTGAGAATTTCATGTTGATAGCAAGTTTGAAAATATATTCACTGGTGACATGTTTATTACTTAATTTAACTGCTGTATGTATAGATGTGTATAGTGATTGAGAAAGGTAATCTCAAAAGTTGTGACAGGCCTTGAAAAACTACAAACCATGATTACATAGTTTGCAGAATAACCTTTGGAGGCAACATTTTCTATATGAAAATACTGACAAACTCTTTTTTTTCTTCCCCCAGTTAAGTGAAGTTGACAGGCATTTATATTCTCACAGCCCTCTTAAGATCATTTCAGTCAGGGTTAGGTCTGGACTGTGAAACATTTATTCTTTTCTTTTTCAGCCAGTCTGTTGTAGATTTGCTCCTGTTATTGGAATCACTGTCTGAACACAGTACAGAGAAGCTAACTACACTCTACTCCCAGAGAGGTCAATTACCTTGTTAATAGTGTTACATCCTTATTGCACATGACTCTGGATGCTCCAGAGAATAGAGAGCCTCATATCATAAGTTGGATTCCATGGCGTAACTCTCAAACGTGCACTTTAACCCATAAACCTGACATTAAATGGCATCTCACTAATTTAGAAAATCTTCATTTAGCCTGAAAGAATTGTTTGTTACTCTATTTAAAGTCCTCCGTAAAGATGCTCCCAGGTCTCACAAATAACCAAATGTGACCTCCACCTCTGTTCTTGAAATGTTTTCATAGTGTGAAGATAACATTTTGCATGGCTTAATTAAATACATATACTAGTTCTTGTAGAAAAGGGATATGAGGTGGTGCATCCCTATTCTCTTTTGAGGAATTTTGAATGTTCTCCATATACTGACAATGTTGTGGCTGCTGCTATTGTCATGCTAAACTTACGATGCTTTGTCTTTTGTTTTCTTTCTCAATCTGCAAAGCTATGATGTCTGCTGTGGGGGGGGGGGGGGGGGGGGGGGGGGGGGGGGGGGGGGAAGTCTTTCACATTTCTAAACGGTCCTTCTGTAACTGAACTGATATTCCACAGGAACGTCCTTTATTGGTATGTTTGAGAGGATGACTTCAACTGAAACCCCCTGCAGTAATAGTTAACACTGACAGGTTTTGCTTAGCTAGCATAGATAACATTAACAATTTATTCTTTTTCTTTAAATCTGTATGAATAAAATGCTATACTTGTTTATGAACATTTGAAGTGAAATAAAGAATGATTAGAAGACCCTTGAACAAAGTCTGCTGTCTGCTCCTTCTGATTCCCTGCTTTGATGGACAGTTATGAAGTGTGTTCTAAAACAAGGTGGCCATATCATCTAGTTTTAAAATTGACCAGTGCACTGGTCACAGTAAAAGTATAGCATTTGAAACACAGGATAAGATGACTTGCACTGAAATAACTTTATGCGCTTAACAATTTGAAAATTGTTCAAATGAAAAGTGACACACTAAATAACTTTCCATTTTAACAATTTTCAAATTGTTAAGCGCATAGTTATTTCAGTGTGACCAGTGCAGTAGGTACTGCACTGGTCTTTAAATGGGACCAGTGCCTCTGGGAGGCAGAGCCTTCAGTTTAAAGGCCCCTCTTCTATAGAACCAGCTTGCACTGGATGTTTCTTCTTCACTATGTGTTAATAGACCTCTCTGCACTGAATCATACCTGTTATTAATCTCTGGCTCTCTTCCACAGCATGTCTTTCATCCAGTCTTCCTTTTCACTCCCCAAACGGTTGTGGCAGATGGCCACCCCTCCCTGAGCCTGGTTCTGATGGAGTTTTTCCTTCCCACTGTTGCCAAGTGCTTGCTCATAGATGGTC
Source organism: Aulonocara sp. 'chitande type north' Nkhata Bay (assembly GCF_057382095.1). NCBI lineage: Eukaryota > Metazoa > Chordata > Actinopteri > Cichliformes > Cichlidae > Aulonocara > Aulonocara sp. 'chitande type north' Nkhata Bay. The sequence goes on along the minus strand of NC_141358.1, from coordinate 33,925,293 downwards.
ATGATTGTTGGGTTTTTCTCTGCATGTATTATTGTAGGGTCTACCTTACAATATCAAGTGCTTTGAGGAGACTGTTGTTGTGATTTGGTGCTGTATAAATAAAACTGAAATTGAACATACAGTTCAATCCAGTATTCATACAATGGGGATGTAGTTCTTTGCTGCCTGAATTTGCTTTCTGTCTGCCCATGAAAATTTATCAAGCAATTGTCCAATTACATTTGGGCCTATATGTGTGTTATATATGTGTAATTTATAAAAACAGCTGCAACTCCACTTTTTTTTTTTAAAGTTAAACCCATAAACTGCTTGATTAAATATTTGTTCCTACTCAAATAATTGCATTATGCAAGATATGTGAATGCAGGAAAAAACAAAAAAACCAACCACACACACACACACTTACAAAACACTGGTGAATATTTAATATGAGAACATCTGTTTGTCATTCAAAAAACCTTTCCACAAAATCATTATCATCATCAGTGTGCATGCAGGAGCTCCAGACATTACATCATGAAAGGCATCAATTCTTTGCACCCCCAACACACATACGTTACAAAAAAAAAAATAAAAAAAATCAGGCTGCTGGCTGCAGTGGGTAATTTCAAACTATACACAGCACAAACACCTTCAACCACAAACTACACAGTCAATTTCAGTCCACCAATCTCCAAGTTCCACAGGGATAATCAAGACACCCTAACCTGATGTCCTATATCTACTAAACCCGAATGTTCTTTTTTGTATTTAAAAACATGCTTTACATTTTTCTAGTTAAAAAACAATAGACAACCATGTACAGGTAACAAGTGTTTATAGATGGATGTATAAAAAACATTTTACATGTAGGGCCACCAGTGTGCAGCAGATTTTACTCATTCAAATCCTGAGATTCTGCTTCCAAAAGAAAAAAAAAAAAAAGGAAAAAAGTGTTAATTATATTTTTCTAACAACACAGCAGGGCGCATGTCCTGCAGCTGTTTTAACATCAGGTCAGAGACAGACGATGAAAAGGCCGTGTCCAGGTATATTTTCACCTTGCTCAGTGATTTCAGATTCTGACGGTTGCTGAACCTGACACAGTTGCCTTTGGTGCTCAGGCTGAACGGATGCCTGCACTTTACTGCCTCCGAGACATTCCTCATCAACGGGTGCTCAGATTTATTTGACTGTTCTAGGAATTTTAAGAAGGACATTTCAAATCCCATTGGTTTAAAAGAAGCCAGCGGCACGCTCTGCTCAGTCCTCTCCTCCTGCATTACAGCGGGACATGAGGAGACAGCTTCATTGGAACGGCTGCAAACCACGTCCGCCTTGGTTGGATGTGGAATCTTCTTGCCTTTCACAATTTTTTCAATGTATTTTCGTGGACGCCCTCGCTTGCGTTTGAGTATCACAGAACCATCAGAGATGCCATCATTTGATAATTTGCTGTCAAACAATGCTACAGGGATCCCTGCTGCAGCCCTTCTGCGTAGGATCGGCTTTGAGCATCCATACTCTCTACCCTCCAGGCTGGCGTCTGCAGCCGTCTCGACGTCTGACATGTCTGAGGTGTTGTCAGATTTGGAGTCGTCACTCCTGATTGAGCGACACTTCTGCCGCGGAAACTTTTTGCAGAAGATAAAGTGACTTCTGTGCTGTTCCAGGTACTTTTCTGAAAGTCCGTGGCCAATGTAATGCTTCATTATACTCCGCTCTGACTTCATTACAGACTCGCAGCCTTTGATCATACAGGGGTACTGCAGAGGTAATTTCTTCGTGCACAAAGCGGACGCCTCCAGTTTAGATTTCAGTGAGGGTTTTCCATATTTAACCCAGTGATTGTTCTTTGACTTGCTAGCCCTCTTTGTGTCACTTGCTCTCAAAAACTTTTTATTCGTTTCAATGTTTTCTTTCCCATTACTTGTCTTAGTAATTTGATAATGCAAAGTCTTTGAAGTCTGTTTTGTGCCATCTTTTATTTGTTGACTCTTTAATTTAGACTGGTGCAGATCCTGATGCTTTTTCATCATATGTCTGATCAGATTTGACTTTGTGGCATATGAACGGTCACAGCCTTCAATTTCACACTTGAAAGAACCATTTAAATGTTCTGGTTTGGCCAGCTTTATATCTTTGTGCTCACCTTTGATGTGAGCTACGTAACTCCTGAAAGCAGTGAAGGATTCCTTACATCCTTGATGGCCACAAGCAAACTTGCCGAGCCTGACGCTGGACAACAGACTGCCGACTTTATCTAGACTAAATTCGTGGAGCTGGACATAATGCTGAAAGAGGTTGGGTACTTGTTGGAAAACACGGGAGCAGTCTTTGACTTGGCATCTGAACTCAGAAACCTGAGGGAACTCTGCCTCTGGCTCATCCTCGTGGTCCAGTTCATTCGCAGCCTCAGACTGGTCTTGCTCTTTGTTTACCTCCAGTGCCGACAGGGCAGACTGGTGAACAGCCCTGTAGTGGAGGATCAGATTGTGCTGGATAGTAAAAGCTGCCACGCAGCCTTGATGAACACAGCAATATGGTCTGTATGGACTCATTGCATCACCTAACTTGGGCTTCCTCTCTTTAGTCTTCTTTGTAACATCTGTACTTGGCTGAACTATTGAGTGCCTATTGAAAGCTGAATGCTTGTTGGAGGACTGTGGCTCCTTAGCCTGAGCCGTGCCCAAGAGAGCCTGGGTGAGCAAAGGTGACACTGTAGGTAAGGAGTCGCCAACCACTGGATGCTGAAAAGGCAAGTTTCTTTGCTGTTCATGTAACCATTGTTCTGCTGCTTTTACTGACGGGAAGGATGTAGTTGAAGTCTGTGCCTGTCTCGAAGGAGTCACTGGTTGGTTATGCGTGTGAGCTGCTTGCAAAGGACAGATCACTGTGGAGCGAATGTCTTGCTGAAACTTGTTATTCGTTATGACTGTGTTAGTGCAGGGCCCCAGAACCTGTGATGGGTAATCCCGTTGTGTGGCATCTTTGAGCGGACACATATGTGTCCCGTTCTCCACTGTCGTGTGGTACCGAGCCTCTGGAGCAGAGTTTATACCCACAGGTTGGTTTTGAATAGCAGCGGACGCAGCATCTTTGGCCAGCCTGCGCTTCAAATCTAAATCCGCAATTTCTTTAGCTGATAATTTGTGAGCTGAGTGGTAGTGAGCTCTGAGGTTTGAGTTTCGAGTGAATGCCTTACTACATTTCTGACATTTAAAAGGAGCATATAGGCCATATCGTTTTTTAACCACATTCACCATCTCAATTTTGTAGCTGTGGGTTTTTGAGAGGTGTTTCCACAGTGCTTCACTGGAAATGGAACTAAAGGTGCAGTCCTCCTTCTCACAAGCAAATGGCTTAATCAAGGCTGATGAAATTGACTTACGCGATTTGACTTTTGCACATTTGGTCTGGTTGTTTGCAGCTTGCTGCACAGAAACATTTGACATTTGATCAGCAACTTCTCTGACCAAGTTGAGCCTTTCAAATGCACTCTGAATTTCGGTCATGTACTGCTGTTGGCTGGCTGACAGTTGGTATGGTTCAGGCTCTGGATCATTTGCCACAATGACTCTGGGACTTGGTACCTCCTGTTGTGGTATAACAGTATCTCTGAAACAAGTAAAACTTTGTGTGTTCAGCAATAGTTTAATTTCATCAGAGGTCTGTGGCATAACTACAGAATTTTCTTCAAAAAATTGTCCTTGACTAATAAAATCTGTCTTTGCATCATTAGACAATGGATTATATCCAGAATTATTGGAAGAGGTACCTGCTGGATCGAGCGATATGGCTTTAGCATCAGCGTTGGAGGAGTTACACGTGCTGTTCCGACGCTGCAAGTCGCCAGCCAAAATCTGCTCACGCAGTCTCTTTTTAATGCCTTGGTCAAAAGCTTTTCTCTGCACCTCAATCTGACTGCTACTTATTGCTGCTGGACTAAGCTGATTTTCAGGTATCAGTGTGTGTGTCACTGAGTTTAAATCTGGATCTGGTGTGTGGATATTGTCAGACTGATATCCTTCATTGTGGATCTCCCCAGCAGTCTCGTTTTTAGGGGCAGATCTGGGGACAGCCGCAGAAGGGTTTTTTGTGAGGATTTGTGAAAACAGTGGGTCTGGGAATTCTGTTCCAGAAAATATATCCATACTTGGCTGAGGATAATGGGCTGAACTGTATGAGCATTCTTGCTTCACCTGAACATTTTCTGTGTGCTGTATTACTGAGCTACCTGTCAAACGCTCACCAGCTCCTAGGGGAACACAGGGGTTTTGGAACATTGTCTGTGGGGTAGGTGTGTGCACAAAGAGATCAGACATGTTGGATTCAGTCATAATTTGTTTAAGAATATCATCATTTGCCTCATTGCTGCCATATGTCTGCAAGTTATTTGGTGGATAATTACGTGTGGGGTAATCTTTTGTAGCTGCTGAAGATTGATGATGCTTCTCCTGGTACACAGCAGCAGGGTTATAAGAAAGTTGAGGGGTGCCAACTGTTTGCTCTGAATTAAGATCAAGGAATGATCTTGGCAAATCTGCATTCAGTTCTGAATCATTGTAGGGTTTGCAAGTTGTTCGTTTGGACAAGTGGCCTCCGAGGGATTTAGGACTATCAAACTGTCTAAAACACCTCCGACAAACAAATTTCCCATCCTTAATAATCGCTGGCCATTTAATCCTTTTGTTTTTTCTGCGTCGCACCTCATCTTCGGCGACAATAGGGCCATCTATAGGTAGGACCGTACTACTCTTCTGGATTGCGTTGTTTGCAGAAGGAAAATTCATCTGTAGATGATTTTGCACAGTTTGCGTTTGTTCAGGTATCTTGGCACCAGGGGCTAAACTGCTTTGAATCTGTGATGAATATGATGGACAGGCATCAGTTTGTTCCAACACTTCCTTTGCACCATTCACGTACGAGGGACGAACTGGCTGGGGCCTACTGTTCTGTGGTGACTGCAAGGACTCTGCTGGTCTCTCCGTAACTGATCCCATCACAGAACAGGATGGGACACCAAGCGACACAACAGAACTATTAGGAGTCATTTGCAGGTTCACTTGCAGGCTAGGTGGATAGACTTGAGAAGAACCACAGTTTTGAACCTGTTCACTTCCAGCAACTGTATGCCAACTGTGACTGCCTGAAGCTTGAGCGTGTTCAATTGTGGGATTTCTATTGCTCCCTAACTGAGAGAGAACAATGGGATTCAAAACATTTGCCATTAGCAGCGAACCATTATGGGTGAGGCCTGGTGAAGAAAGCGAGTGCAGGTCAGAATAGTTTAAACTGTTACCCATGTTGGTATAAGGTGATTGGATAACGTTCTGTCTCTGAACTCCATGAATTGTTACTCTACCGTTTTGCTGGTTCTGAAGCTGCGAGACTGAACTGAGATGCTCCACAGACGATTTGCTCTGTGCTGGAGCATAGGTTGTTTTGATGTTAGTTCGAGCAACTTTCCATTGCTCATAGAAATCTGGGTGAACCGCTTTCATGTGCTTGGTGACACTCCTGTAGGAGCTGTAATGCCTCGGACAGGTTTCTAATGCGCAATGAAATCGCTCTCTCTGTTCTAGAGAGTTGTCCGCTCTGTTCCCAGCTCGCTGCTGAGGACTTACTGTTGGAGGGAGTGGCTGCAAAACTGCAGGCTCTACAGAGTTGTGAGGCAGCTGTACTGTTAAGCAGTTGCTAGTAGACGGTGGCTCTTGCTTTACTGGCAAATTTAAGTTAGAGTTGTAATTAACTGAATCAGTATTCTGAATATTAGAGAACATCTGCGGTTGGCTATGTAAGACATTATTTAAACTGGCTTCAAATGAAGGTACAGACTGATTCTGTTGGGGCGCTCTTTGATAATCAGACAAATTATCTCTATATCTTTGAGTTTCAGACAAGCTGGAACAGACAGACTGAATCACAGAATTGCTTAAATTGTGTGTATGACTGCTTGAAAAAGCTTTGTCTTCATGTTCGCTTGTATATTGTTTTAATGTGTCCACAGGTTCTTCTGAAGATGTCAGCAAAGTCTCAGTGGGTACCGGCAGCCGTCCACGATCTTGATCAATACTCTCCGTTTCAGTGCTCCAGTTCTCCTGTTGCATTTGCTCAGCGAGTGAAGGGCTGGGTTGCCCATTTTGTAGGGTTTGTTCAGAGGACTGGTTTTCCTCTTCTTGAGTCACATGCCTGTCCTGGTGTAAATCCAGCTGCTGTTGTGAATGGAATACTTTTCCACAGTCCACAACTTTACAGGTAAAAGTTTTATAATGCTGTGCCTCGTGGTCATACAGTTTGAAGGCTGCATTGAAAATTTTTCCACAGTTTGGAAACATGCATTTAGCTTTAAACACAGAATGTGTTTTCCTATGTATTAGGAGCTCAGTGTTGGACAAGAAACTTGCCTTGCAGTTCAACTGTATGCAGATGTAAGGTTTTACACCACAGTGGACCTGCAAGTGATCATTAAGATGAGTGACACTAATGAAGTGGCGACGGCAGTACTGGCAAACAACCTTTTTGCTCTGCATCTCAAGGAACGTCTTTGCTTCCTCATTATCCCCATGAGCTTTGACATGTGCAATAAGATTTTTGAAAAATTTGAAGCTCCTCCTGCATTTTCCAACAGGGCACATGTTGTCCTCACTACAGTCCACATTAAGCCTAGGCCCACTGGTCTGACCCTTGTAAGCCAACCCCCGGTTACACCCTGAGGGGTCACCATTTACAGAAAGATTGTGCTGCGTTTTGGATTCAAAGGCTGCAATAACAGGGGCAGCTGTTTTGGGATTAGCCAGTTTTTTGCTTGTTTTCAGTGCAGTCAGCCTTTCCTTGCACGATTGTTTCACATGTGATGTTACATGGGGAATTAATGTGTCTTTTGAGGTAAATGTCTGAGCACATATTGGGCAGGTGTACATTCCCTTGCTTAGATGAGTCTGTGCGTGTCGTACAATCCTATGGCCGAGAAACTCTTTGTCGCACAGCACACAGTACTGCATGTAGGCCTGCCAGTTTCTGAACCTGGCAGATATAAAACCTTTTTCTCTCAGTTTCTTCATTTCTCTGTTTTTCTGTTTCTTGTCTGTAACATCTTTGAGTTCGTAGGTGCCAGTAACTAAGTGGTCTGGAACATTATTAAACCCCCTTAGGCTCATGACGTCCTCTTCTTCAGGGCTCTCTGTATCATTCAGCAAATCAATCGACGACACTATGGAAGCTTCTTCGCCCATTAGTGCCAAGCAATGACGCTTTAGCGCTTTCCAATCCCAAAATTCTGGGTCAAAGGACCACTGGGTTTTTAACACTAGCAAGAGTTCACATCGCAGCGAGTTGGGAACCAGCAAATCCTCCTCCTCTAGTTTTTGATCAGGTTCATTATAAAGAGTCTCCACAGCATAGTAAGACTCAACAGTGGGTTCTAGGAGGAACTCTGTCAGCTGACAGGCTCGCTTCACTTCCAAGTCAGATGGAAGCAAACAGGAAATTGTTTTACACACAGTGGCTTTACTGTTCCCATCACCTGATTCCATCCGTAGAGCCCTGATGCACATTTCGATGCACACTGGCAGGCCAACACGGTCAATCTGTGAAGGGGACAAACACACACACACACAAAAAAGCTAAATTATTTTAAGCATGTTTCAACTTATTCTGAACTGCTCTGGCTATATTAATAAAGAAGACCCATTTCATTAAAAAGACGTTATTTGGTTATTAAGTTACTACAATAACCTGTTGGCTAAGATACAGTGTTGAAAGTTAGGCAGATCTAGTCCTCCTTTGTAGCATTTTTAAGATAATATGTGGGGGCTTACCTTTCCAAAGGAATTTAGAGACCTAAACCAGTCTGGTGATGGTTTACTCGGGATCATTAAAAACAAAATTGATTCTTGGCAAGACTATCATTTTTATTGAAGCGACCCTTCCCATGAAAGATATGGGTAGAGATTTCCATCTAGTGGGATGTAGTTTAATTTAGTTAAATCTGCAAGCTTAGGAGAGACATTAATACCTAAATATTCAATATTTCCAGATAGCAGTGGGCTAGAAGAGGAATTATGGAAGGAGCAATTAATCAGAAGAACTGTAGATTTGAACCAGTTTATCGAATAATCTGAAACTTTTGAAAAAGAGTTAAATGCAGTATCTCAGGGAGAGCTGTTTGTGAGTGTTGGGAAAAAAAGCAACACATCCGCATAAAGACAGATTTTATGTTCAACATTCTTCCATCTTATGCCCGTAATCACTTTAGCCTGTCTAATTGCTGCTGCTGCTAGTGGTTCGATAAAAATTGCAAACAGTGCAGGGGAGAGTGGGCATCTCTGCCAGGTGACATCTTCCAGCTTCTGCCAGGAGACAGAAGCTGGAAGATGTTTGGTCATTTGTCCTGCCACATGCTGTCGGGGTAGTATTTTGTGCCCAAAAACTACGACACACCATAATCCCCATTCCACAGACCTTTACACTGGGCACAACACAATCAGACAAGTACCGTTCTCCTGGCGACTGCCAAACCCAGACTTGTCTGTTGGATTTCCAGAAAAGAAGCGTGAATTCATCAATCAATTCAATTTTATTTATAAAGCGCCAAATCACAACAGCAGTAACCTCAAGGTGCTTTATATTCTAAGGTAGACCCTACAATAATAATAAGAAATACTCAATGGGAATCCCCCAGCAGCCTACGCTTATTGCAGCATAATTAAGGGAGGATTCAGGGTCACCTGATCCAGCACTAACTATATGCTTTAGCAAAAAGAGAACATGTCTCCACTGTTGTAGAGTCCATTTACATTGCGCTTCTTGATGTAAAGCTTAGATGCAGCTGCTCAGCCGTGGAAACCCATTCAATGAAGCTCTCTACATACTGTTCTTTCAAACTGATCTGAAGGTCACATTAAGTTTGGAGTTCTGTTCTGACTGACTCTGCAGAAAGTTGGCAACCTATATGCTGACTGTGATTTTATGTGGCCTACCGCTTCATGGCAGAGTTGCTGTTGTTTCCAATCACTTCTACTTTGTTACAGTAACAGCTGACAGTGGAATATTTAGTAGCAATGACATTTCACGACTGGCCTTACATTGGATTGCATATGAGACATCCTATCACGATACCAAGCTGGAATTCACTGAGCTTGTGAGAACCACCCGTTCTTTCACAAATGTTTGTAGATGCAGTCTGCATGCCTAAGTGCTTCATTCTACAAACATGATCTGAACACCTGAACTCAATTTAAATGGGTGAGTGAACACTTTTGGCAATATGGTGTGGATAGCTCAAAGGCAAAAGATAACAGTTGCAGTCAATCATTTGGGTCCAAATGTTTGAATATACTGAAGCAGATGACTTTCCACTAACCTCTGACTGAATGACCTTGATGAGGAACAGGATGTGGTACACAGTAATTGACAATAAAGACATCTGGCGACATCTGTCAAGAAAGGCCTGCTCTGATGGTTCCAATCGCTTCAGCAGCTTGCTCCAAAACAGTGTGAGTTCCCTGGTTAGAAGACAGACAACTTGCTCAATACTGATTACATCACCAACCTCCTAATACAGCGGTCTCCAACCTTTTTTGCGCCACGGACCGGTTTATGCTCGACAATATTTTCACGGACCGGCCTTGTCGCGTGTCGCGGATAAATACAACAAAATAAAACTAGTACCGGTACCGAAAAAAGAAGACTTATTCATAACACACGTGAAAAGACCCAGGAAAAGTGAGTTAACGATAAAAACGATAACAAAATAACGCTGAAAACCGATAAAAACCCTGAAAACCATACATTTCACACCTGAGCGTCAACTCTCGCGGCTTGGTACCGGTCCGAGGCCCGGGGGTTGGGGACCGCTGTCTTAATAGTACCCAACAATATGGAGGAAAAGAGAAGGAAAAAAAGTATGCTGATTCTATAACTTTACTTATTTTTCTAAAAAATTAAATAAAATAGTGGTCAGCATCAAATCAGAGAACTTTTCTTCTTACCAAGCACAGTATGTGTCTCCTTGGAGAAGCTGCCGGGTCAGGAAGGCCGAGCATAAACTGAAAGCTGCATTATCGTCTCCCTCAGACTCTAGGTTGCAAATCATCTCTAATGCATCACGGCAGTCCTCCTTTGAAAGCTTTACAGATAGAAACAACATAACCACATATTGAATCACCCAAGTGATTAAACCAATCGTTCAGTAATTTTGCAACCCTCCAATATCAAAGGTCTCAGAAACTTAAATGTTGCCTACCTATTACAAGAAAACATAAGAAGACAACAGCACCAATAGATTAAGGGCACAAATAAGGCTAGCAGCAAAGTGACATCATGATGTGCTAAGTTACCTTTTTAATACCAAGGGAGCTAAGAGCTAAACTAGAGACATTTCAAAATGTTGCTCGACAGCATTCAGTGACTGTAGCTTGAAAATGTGTTTGAAAATACTCAAACTTGAAAGGCTCATACTAGATAGTCACACACAGGAAACCTTTCACATTATCACAATTTTAATACAATGTTGTAAAAACATTATTTGCCCTTTTTTTGGCATATTTGTTACACTTTATCAGACAAAGATAACCTGCCTAAATACATAATGCACTTTTATTTATGCCCCATAAACCTAATAAACCTCCAGCATTTGCAGGAACTGCCAATTACTCTTTCAAATCATTGTTGAGGAATTTTGTTCCACTGTTCTTTGCAGAATTGCTTTCATTTTCAGTCACTGAAGGGGTTTTGAGCATGAACTGTCTGTTTAAGGCCATGCCAAATCATCTCAACTGGGCTTACTGTGACTAGATTACTCCAAAACCTGCACTTTATTTTTCTGACTTGATGTGTTATAGATGTTCTGATGCATAACCCAAGTGTGCTTGAGCTGCAGGGAACCAACCAGCTTAAGTTAGTGCTCTCTGTACAACTTTCCCCTTACCTTACACATAAAATCTCAGTTTTCCCACTAAACCTGCTTTTTCAAACAAACCCCCGATTCCTAACACACAAACACGAAGTCCAACAACACAACTGCTGGCCTGTGTAGGATAAACAGCAGATGACAGATGAAACCCTCAGGTTGAAAGTCTATGAAAACATATAAAACTTAACCCGCTACTAAGTGTGACCACAGCACTTTATGCATAATTAAATAACCCAATGAAACTCACCTCCTCCATAAGCTGATTCTGCTCTGCAGTACCACAGAGGCACACAAGATACAGCTGCTTGAAGGATCCGTTCACTTGGAAGGCTGAGGACTGGCAGCAGGTCTTTGCCAGCAGTGCAGCCTTCTCTAGCTTCTTCTCCTTCATCAGCTGCTTCACCCTCATCCCCAACAGTACGATTCCCTCCTGTGCTAGGAATTCCTCAACTGAAACATTCAATATGCATTTTTTTAAAATTCATGTTAAGTATCTAAATTTTATTTTTATTTTTTTTAAATGGAAGTGCTCAACAATTTTCTTTCCAGTAAAATCTTAAACACAGTATTGCTAATGCCGAGGCTGCATAAAATCTACTTTAAACCCTTTTCACTTATTGTACTTGAAGACGTGCAACATAGGGACCAACCAGATCCCTTATTGTGATTAATTGGGCCTCCAGCGACAGTGAGGAATCTTAAAGTCATTTGTAACCAGGAAATGTCCTTTACCTCTCATATTAAACAAAACAGACTACACACTTTCATCTGAGCAATACTGTCAAAATTTGGAGCTTCCTGTCGCAATGACGCAGAAGAAGTAGTCTTACTTCCAGGCTCGACTAATGCACAAGAAGTTGACAACAAATTCCAAACAGCACTTCCGTCAGCATGCACCTTATGTATGGAGAGATTTAGAGCACAGGACGGGAGGTAGAGTATTCACCTGTTCTTTTAAGATCCTACTTCAATTTTCTTTTTGGTGAAGCTTATTGTTTGGAGTTGGTGAAGCACCAGTCACTAACTTAAGTCTGATCTCTGCTGTGCTTAAGTTGTTGCAATAAATGGCTGCCCCTCGCTGGGCTTGGATCTGATGATTTGAAGTTACTCAAATTACTGAATTCTCCAGAGGAACCCACCTGAGGGATTAATAAAGTTTTATCTACTCTCTAATTTGAATTGAAAAATAAGAACTGAGGTTGTGAACTTCAATTTTTACTGTTCAATCACTGCTCCAAACATATTTAACAGGAAATATTTTGTTATTCCTTCTGACATTTTGTTACTTTTTTAATTTAACCTGTTAATCACTCTGACCATTATTTCAGTTCTATAAAGCACACTATGTTTTCAAAGGTGCTGCACAAAGCACATTATTGTTATTTTTACTAGTATTTAATTAAAAGCACAGGATCTTTCCAAATAACACAATGTGAAAAAGAGGCCTGCACTCACCTTGTTCTGTGGGAAGGTTTTCATTGGACAGAAGGCCTTGCAGCGTCCTGTTGGACCAAACACCGTCATACTTGCCCAAAGCAGACAACGGGGACAGCTGAGTGATTCCATTCTGTTTAAGATTGCTGTGAGCAAACTGTACACAACAGGAAAACTCCATGAGGTCTGAATGTGAGTAGCAAAAGCATGCTTATGAAGTCCAGCTTAGAGCCGACATTTTGAATACTTTATTTGGAAAGCTGAAATCTTCTTTACCTGAACACATGACTTCAACTCGTTCCATGCGGCATGTGGAATATCCTTCAGTGAGAGTAAAAGCTCGAGGAAACTCCTGTAGACCGAACCATAGAAACAGCAAACTGACCTCTGATGGACTGATTTTACAGGAAAATGTGTAACTCAACGTTGTTACAGGACAGTATCCAACAAACGTTCCATGAATGTAAAGTGTGTATGTGCAGTTATACTTACAGTGAGAGTCTCTCAACTACAAGAGAAACATTTTCACACTGCAGAGAGAGGTATGGAGAGGCACGGGCATAATTCACCAGGGCCTCCGTGTACACTTTCACCAGAGGCAAAGGCTCCTCCTCCACCCTCCACCGACCTGCGTACTCCAACAATGTCTGCAAGGGGAACCAAAGTCACTCACTTAGCAACAATGGAAAAAAACAAAAAAAACAACAACAACAACAACCAAAAAAAACAAAACCTACCAGCAGTTTGAAAACAGGCAGTCCATTCACTACAGTTTAATTCTAATTGTGTGAGGCATTCACACTATAGTGATCCTGTTTCTCTTTATTCTTCCACCTTATTCTAGTTGCTCAGACCTTGGTTGGTTAACTACTCCCTCAGTTTTCATCCGATTTTCACCATTCAAACTTTAAACCGTTCTGCTCCTTCTGCTAATGCCTGCTATATCTTTTGGTGCTCATAACTTTTATACTTTTTGAGCTATTAAGCTTTTTATGCCATTTTTTGGCCCATTTTGCTGAATGGGACCACATTATCAGTGTGATCACCAGCTTTGCTTGCCAGGCTGAGCCATGTTTTAGCTCAGTGAGATGAGCAGCCGTTCTCAGAGCAGGAGGCCCGGGTTCGAATCCCGCTTATGACAAAAAAATTTTTTCAGTTAACAGTTCAACTGTTTTAACTCTTTTCAACACAAATTTCAGCTTTTTCACCTATTTCCAGTTAGGGCTGAACGATTATGGAAAATAATCTAATTGCGATTTTTTGCCCCAATATTGCGATTGCGATGCGATATGCGATTATTTTTTAAGGTCTTTGTCTTCTGTATTATTAAACAAAGACAAGCAATACATCATATAGTATGGCCAATACTATATTACATTAATTTTAAACTGTTCTTTCCTGGAAGACAGACCTCTGTTATGATAACATGAGGTGATGCATGAATTGATGACTGACATTTTTATTTAACTTCTTCAATCACAACAGTATATTTGAACATACACAATAGTTTATTTTTAGCTTACAAACATCTGAGCATAAAGTGCTGACAAGGAACCCTGGTGTAAACATTAAAATGAAAGTCAGTACAATGTGCAGATTGCAGAAATATACATAAACAAAATCAGTGGCTTTACCACACTCAGTTTTTCGACATCTGTGAACTACTAGACAGTCATTCAATTAAAAAATAATATTAAATAAATAAAACTAATAAATAAAAAATACACACATCTTACTGATCTCTGCAGTCAGTAACATTACACATAAAGTGCAAACATAATAGCAATTGTATAAACACACACACACACACACGCCTTTAAAATTTAAAGGCGTGAAATTGGACGGTCTAGCCTTCTGAATCAGAAGGCTAGTTCTGATTAGAGTTTAATAAACTCGGCCGTCTGCTTCTTGCTATCTAAAATATAACCAGACACTGGCGTAAATTCTCGACTGTCTCATACTTCTGTTTAATAAGTTTTCTGTTTGACGTTTAGTCAGCTGTGTGAAAACCAAGGAGGAACCCACCCGGGGGATTAATAAAGTTTTATTTTATCTAATCTAATAACTTTAATCTCAGCCAAACCGATTTACTCACGAACAAACAAAACACTGAAAAAAGCCCAACAATAACATTTTTAGGTTGTCTAAGTGACTTATATATTACGTTTAACCCGAGCAGCGAAACTCCGCGGTGATCTGAAAATGATGTGCCGGGAGTTGTGCCGTTCTCGGCCGCATCAGTAACCCTCGAGCTCCCGGCTAGCTGTCGAGCTGGTGGGTAGCAGACGCCTCTGAAAACGTCGAAGCACTTTTGCAAATATGGGATATCTTGATAAACCGAGCAGATATTTGATGTTTACACAACTACTTTCTCGCCTGAAAATATTTTAAAAGTTTATTTTGTGACCCAGAAAGATTAGTATGAGTAATTTTAAAACTTAGTAGCGGCCGCCATTGTTGGAAACTGGAGTTTGGCTGGGCCGCGCTATGAATTCTGGGATATGGTAGTAATTTGGACAGCCTTCGGCGCGTCGCTGTGACGTAATCGGTCTACAAATGCGGCCTCAGGAGGATGCAGCCCATGAATTTGGACATGTCCAGAGTATAATCGCAGCCTTTGCGGTTAGAAAATTGCACTTGATCATGTCGCGATATTATCGCAAATGCGATATATCGTTCAGCCCTATTTCCAGTAGAATTTTAAGTTTTTCCACTACTTTTCAGCACAAATTCTGCTGATTCACCTGTTTTCAGCGCAAAGTTCTGCTTCTTAACCTCTTTTCAGCACAAATCTCAGCCTCTTTAACTCTATTCTGCACAAATTTCAGTTTCTTCACCTCCTTTCAGCAAATTTCAGCTTCTGCTCCACAGTGCACATTTTTTCTCTCATCATAGGACCAGAACTGGTTTGGCTCAGTGGGTTGAGCAGCTGCCATGAGACGCGGCGGTAAAGGTTCGAACCCTACCTGTGATAGTTGCCACACATCTTTCCCGCTTGCATGCACTCTGCTTTCTTGACGCTCTTCAGTGTACCCTTTCACATACAGCCATCTTCAGCAAGCACTTCTGCTTCTACACCTCTTTTCAGCTGTTTTCAGCAGATTCCACTACACTGCATTCACACTGCATTTTCGCAGGAAATGCAGCTTTTTCTAGAGACAATAATATTACAACAGGTGTTTAAATAAAGTATTCCTCATCTTCCCGTCTCATTTTCCTGCAGGGAAGACAGGCAGGCTTCAGGATAATGGCCCAAAAGCCTGCCTGTCACAGACAATGTGATAGAGGAACCTTGAAACGAGAGTTAAACAAAACAAAAAGATTTCTGACATGATGACAGGCTTCCATCCTCATGTACAACACCTGATACCAGCAGGCAACAGTGCAAACCACTGAGCGACCAGCAGCACTTGTTATTGTAATCAACTGCTTCCGCGAAATCCAATTTTAGTGTACTCATTTAACAGAATACACTAGGGCTGTGCGATATGACCAAAATCTCATATCCCGATATGAGACATTTATCGTCCGATAACGATATAAATCACAAAAATGTAACATTTTCTGTAAATTCTGTGAATCTTGGGCAGCTCGACTTGCGTGAAGTGTTTGCAGCTGGGCGTCATGTACCTGGAGTCGAGTCTTTTAACCGATGCATAAAACGATACATTTTTAGACATAAGTTGTAACGGCCGCTGTTTTCTTTGTGAGTATTTATTACACGGCGTGCTGCGGGGAAAAGCCTGTTCTAACGTTTGAGTCTAAGGTTTATTTTTTAGCACCTGGCGGCTCTTTTTTACTTCTCATCCGTAAATAATCTGCTCTTTCACGTGATTCAGTTTATTTTGAAAAGTCTCAACAGGATCTTGAGCTTTATTGTGAAAGGTTTATCTGGAACATAAACAAGCGGACACGCTTTCACCGTCGTTGTTGCTGATGACAACACATAAAAACAGGCGCTTGTCTGTCTGTAGTTTGGTTATATTAAATATAAGAGAAAGAGAGAAAGAAGAAATTAATATAACCACTACAGTGACCATCAAAATAATGAAAAAATATTGCCGTAAACAGTTTATTTTGCAACACCACGAAACAAACGATAGCGTAAAATGAAACGATAGACGTTTTTATATCGTCATCCAATATATATTGTTATATCGAACAGCCCTAGAATACACATTTAGAGGTTTTACTAGTTTTACAAATGATTTAGATCATGATCTCACAGCTAGCTACAATAAAATAAGAAAAACATTTTATTAAATGAATGTAAAAGTAGAAAAGTTCAAACTTTTCATCTCATCCACATCGGCCTACAGCCTTTCTGTCACCTCAGTCTGCAGCGCTTTCCCTGTGCAGCTCTGCTTTCAGGCCAGAAAGCGTCTGAATTTTATATAGCAAAGTTTGACAGCACCAACAAGGTGATTCACAGATAGCTACCGAGAAAAACTTGGTCTGCCTTGTGTTCAAAGGGGGTATCTTTGCTGTAGGGACCTTCACAGCAGCAACAACTCATTACTGACTAGCTGACAAAGCTTTGTTAAATAAACAAGCTGTGGTTGTTCTTGACCAGTAGTTTTTATAGACACTATTTAGGTCTATTAAAGGTCTAGTGTTGACCACAGAAAGAGACATACTGTGACAGTATCATCATTTGTGAAAAACCTCTGCTTGCAACTGAAGGTTAAAAAATGGGTTCAATTCATTCAGATTTTTTTGTATTCACAGTAGAAAAAAAAAAATGTAGAAGTTGATTTGAGTTAGTACACCAGTGCAATTTTAAGCACGATCTGGTTGAAAATAACAGTTTTTGGAGGTAATTTACCCTTTTCTCTGATCAACATTTTGTGCTGCTGAAAACAGGCATTATGATGGTGTAGATGTCAATAATAATTCATTTACAAGTGGCTTATGAAAAAGATGTTTGTCATATTTTAAATATGAATGCAATCTAATTAACAAAATGCATTATTTCAGTTTTAATCTGAAATATTTAACAGAACTTTCAAATAATATGATCTAGTACAGCGGTCCCCAACCCCGGTACCGGTCCGTGAGTCGTTTAGTACCGTGCCGCGAGAGTTCAGGCTTGGGTGTGAAATTTATGGCTTTCTGGGTTTTTAATATACATTTTTTTTATTTGTTTTTATCGTTAACTCTGTTTCCCTGGGTCTTTTCCTATGTGTTATGAATAAATCATATTTTTTTGGGTACCGGTACCGGTTTTATTTTGTTGTATTTATCAACTTCTGGAGTCTTACAGCAGATTTTTTTCAGTATAAAACAATTGGCAGTGGATGGAGCAGCTACAAAGATTGCTTTTCTTCACGTCAGACTTTGCTCTGGGATTCCCTCTAGTTTTTTTTCCCAGTTTATACTGCAGGTATGTTTTTAGTTGTAAATGTGGGTTTCCATGGTGACAATGGCACGCTGCAGAGCTGTGCTTTAAACAAAGCATCAAAGCAAAGCAAAAAAATTGTATTGAGAACTTTTTTATAATCCAATTACTCAATGAACTGCTGCAGCCATATATCCTACACAATATACTGCTTATAGAAACCTCAATCTCTTTGTTTTAGCCTCAAACGAAAAGCAGCACAATTAACTATCACTTGGGATTTTCCTAACCTGATGTGGTTAGTGGATGCTAAGGCTGTTTTTTTTAAGATAGGTATAGCAGTTGGTACACAATCGGCTCGATGTCGTACATTCTTGTTTTGTTTGTGTCACATACAGAGGTGGCACAGAGACACTGAGGCACTGCAGACGAGCACACTGCTCTCCGTCTGCAGACATATGTGGGACCATAAGTTTGGCCTGAGTCATTCCTGTTAAGGACCTTTTACATGTCTGTATGTCACAGTTTTGTGCCCACTCCACGCGTACTAGATGCACCTGCTCCATGTCATTCAGAAGTATGTATCTCTCATATAGGGCTGCCACGATTAGTCGACTAGTCACGATTACGTCGACTATCAAAATCGTCGACGACTGATTTAATAGTCGACGCGTCGTTTGAAGCTTTGTAAGATCACAAAAGACGCAGGAATGAGTAGTAGGATTTAAGAGTGTAATAACGGACTGAAACAGAAGAGGGCAGCACTGCATGGATGCCAGCTGCCGTTAAACCCTGAAGAAGAAGAAGAAGAAGAAGCTGTGTCCCAGAATTCATAGCGCAGCCCAGCTCAATTTCCAACAACGGCAGCAGCTAGTTAGTTTTAAAATTACTCTTATTATTCTTTTCTGGGTCACAAAATAAACGTAGCTGTGTAAACCTCAAATATTTGCTCAGTTTATCAAGACGCCACATATTTTCAAAAGCGCGCTGACGTTTTCGGAGACGTCTGTTACCCACTAGCTCGATAGCTAGCTAGGCTCACTAGAGCCCGTGAGAACACCGGACTCCCGGCAAATCGTTTTCAAACCCACCGCTGTCTTTCGCTACTCAGGTTAAACATACATAAGTCACTTAGATAACTTAAACATGTTATTGTTTGGCTTTTTTTGTATTTTATTTGTTCCTGAGTAAATCGGTTTGGCTGAGATTAAAGTTAGTTTTTACACAGCTGAATAAACGTCAAGCAGACAGCTGATTATCAGAAGTGTGAGATGCTCGAGAATTTACTCCGGTGTCCTGTTATATTTTAGATAGCAAGGAGTTTATTAAACCTCACCGAAACAATCTGTAAAATTCATTAAAATTTAATAAACTATCATCTTGTCTTTATTTTTAGTTAGCACATACCTTAAACACTTAAAGCTGTAAGCTAATGATAGTTATATATGAGCAGATGCTGCTGGTGCAATATGCTGTACGTTTTACGTCCAATGGATGATGATCTGATTAGTCGACTAATCACAAAAATAATCGGTGACTAGTCGACTATCAAAATAATCGTTTGTGGCAGCCCTACTCTCATACATAAAAAAGAAAGCTTTGGAACTATTCCCATTAGTGAAGAGTGTTCTTTCTACAACACTGTTTCCCTCCCGAGGTCGCGTTATGACACAAGTTTATGTGCCTAAAGTCCACATGACATCATGTAGTTGGTTGTAGCTAATAGACTTACTAACACTAAAAAGTTTAGGGGACCACTTTTCTACTACCCACAATGAGTTTTATGTTAATTAAATTGTATTTATACATCGCCAAATCACAACAACAGTTGCCCCATTGAGCTATATATTGTAAGGCAGACCCTACAATAGTACAACAGCAAAAACCCCAGCAATCATATGACCTATGAACTCTGGTGACAGTGGGGGAAAGGCTCGGGGAGGGACTTTTAAAAGCAGCTACCCAAACAAAGTAGTGCCGCTTACTGCTAAAGTCACAGATAGGATATATTTTCCACTTTCACTTAGTTTGAACATAAAACTCATTGTTCCAGCCAGGGGCAGCACTAGAGTGAACCCCTTGACCAACTGAATTTTAGTGTCCTTACTTTTCTCTCAGTTTTTGATTCTGTCACTGGTTAGCTGACACGTGATAAAACTGATTAGGTTCATCAAATATCTGCAAAAGCATTTCTATTCATCACCATCAGCAGCCTGACTTCACAGGCACTTCCTGACGTAACCACTGTACTCAGGACAAGGCGAACACACTGAAGACCACCACCACAATGAGCCCGAGGATACTCCGCGTAGAGTCCCCATCCCCGCTCTCTCACGCTCTCAAAACGACAAGCACACCTCTGTAGACTCCACCCGGTGCACAAGCTCACAAACGGCCACTGGTCAGGCTCCAAGGGAGACTGCTGGTAATTTATGCTGCATTGTCTTCAGCGTGCAACTGAGACAGAAAACGACGTGCGCCCTTCTGCAGGCGGGCGTTCCGTTCTGCACGTACACAGGAGAAATCCATCGCGGGATTAACTGACAACTCCTTTCTTTTACCAGGTGCAATCGTACCAAATGTGCTGCAGCTGCTCCTAAAATCCAGCCGAACGGAAATTTGCTGGCCTTAGGGCTGTTACCGAGAGACAGGCGACCAAATTACGCTCACGTGCACGAGCATGTAGCCAAACATACAAGGGTAAAGAACTGATGCTAGGCACCCATATCCGCCAGACGCGCTAAGTGTATCAATGCAATGGAAGCCACCGTAAATAAAACAAGTCATTTTATTATTGCTGGTATAGGTCATTTTACCTGAACGACTCTTAACACCAACATTGCCAAAGGTAATTACCTCATGCAGACACAGCTTTAAGCTAACGTTTGCTTCAGATGCTCAACATTTAAGCTGAAGTTTACGAGCCTGTGTGTATTCACCAACTTGTGACTACTAGACACGCTTCTATTCTGGACATAGATAAAACAACAACAACTAGCGAGTGCTTCCAAGAACTACTCAGTTTTGAAAGCAGGGCTTTCTCTGGAATATCAGTATGTGTGTAGCGTTGTTATCAATGCTAGCTGATTAGCTTGTTTGCTTAAGCGTAAAGAAAAGCAGCTCACCCCACAAAACTCTTGACAATACTTCGAAGATGATTCTTCTGGAGAGTCGATGCTTTCTCTACTCAAGATTTCTTGCAATTCTTGCAAACGTTTTTTAAGTTCCTCGGTCGTTTCACTGATACCAATGGCAGGACTACGATCCTGTTCGGCCTCCTCGTCCGCCATCTTCACACCCAGCTTCTGCGCGTAACCACTGCTACGTAATCACGTAAGTACACATTTTACGAGTTCACGTCATCTCCCCCCGTCAGCACGTACAGAAAATTTCAGCTTTGTTGTTGTGATGGCAGCTTGTCATGTGAGTTCCTGCTACTTAGCGAAAATTAGTTTGCGAGAGTAGGTTCAAATAAAACACCCTCAAAATCTCTGATTTTGTCAAGCCAGACTCACTGTGGATTTCGTTTCTTCTTTTTCTTTTGGCTGCTTCATTAAGAGGTTAAACCAGTACATCATATGCCTCCATCTCATCCTATCCCTAATATCATCTTCTGTCGCTCTGATCCTCCTGCATTAAATCCATGAATCTTCTCGGAAGTTCCTCGTTTCTTCCTTCCATCTTCAACATCCTTTGTCCAATACTTATACATGAGTTGGCTGCAGTTCAGGAAGTAGAGCAGGTCAGCTACTAATCAAATGGTCAGTGGTTCAATTCCTGGCTGCTCCAGTCTGCATATCCTTGGGCATGATACCTAACCACAGGTTGCTCTCCAAACACTTGTGTAGAAAAAGCATTAAAAACGTGCTTAGGTAGAGTAGATGAACCAGTTCATTTACCATATCCCTCCTCTGTGTAGAAGATTTCAGATGGAAGACTGCATTGTGATGACAGACAGAGACTGGTTGGAAAACTGGATTTATTTTCTAAAAGACAGAATGCAGCAGAAAAATCAGTGACACACAGCAACAACAGGCCTCTCCTCATCCCAGTGTGGAGTCCATGCAGCTCTGGCTGAGAACCCCCATACATGCAAAAGGTTTACTAGCGGTGTCTCACTGATCAGTGCCCCACCTGTTCCTGCAGTTTTTAGTTCATAGCAGACTTGAGCCTTGGAGGTTTCTGCCTTATTCCTGAACATCCTAACTAATTTCCTCTCATCTAACAGTTGGGGTATTCTTCCATACCTTGGCAACACGGTAACACATCAGAATAACTTGTACTTATGTGCAGTTGTTTGAACAGAAGATCTTGGAATCTTCAGTTGTTTCGGAATGGCTCCAGCAACCAAGCTTCCGAACTTGTGCCAATCTACTCTTCACATTGTTGAGAGGGATTTTTGCAGTAGAGTGGACAATAAAGCAGGGGCAAAGAGTAATGTAATACACATAGCAAGGGCCTCAGGTCAGACCCAAACCCAGGCTGCTGGGTCACTTGGTCAGCCCATGAGCCAAATTAGCAACTGACAAATCAAATTCCTAGATCTTCGTTGAGTTCCTTGGACTTTGCTGTTAATCTGAGTATTGGTTAGTCCAACTAATGTGGTCAGTTAAATCCTTTTAATGCTAACAAGAGCATCAGCTAATTTTAGACAATCATGATCACTAACTAGAAGTTATTAGGCGTTGAGCTTGTCATGTATGCATACATATATTTATGTATGTATCCATGCTATATGTATGATTTCGACCCTGTGTGGATTACAGAAGATCCAAAATAATTCCATTCATTCCAACCTGAAAAAAGAACAGTTTAAAGATATAATTTAAAGCCCCAAATTTCCATGACATTTATGCCCGTCATGGGTGAATGTAAACATCTGCCCACAACTGTATGTGTAGCTTGGTGTACACAGGCAAGTCATCTTGACATATTGCTCTTTATTTGCAAAACAGGATATCAGTCCTTTTCGACTTTCCCTTAAGATTTCTTTTTGAAAGATGAATTTGGTTTTGATTCTCCTATTTTATTTAGATATAGAAAACATCATTAAATCACCCAAACACAACATTGAATCCATTTATTTAAAAAAACAACAACAAATGAGTACATTTAATGATCATGTAAATTACATTATTTTGATATTGAACCCCAAAACAACTCCCTGATTGTGAGGGATTTAAAAGTATAGTTGTTTTAACAAAACACATATAATACATGTATCTTTAAAACTATTTGAGGTTTATCACTCAGGGTTCAGTATAAAGTAGAAAAATGCTTTAATCCTTAATTACATGTATTACTGCAGTCTTTAAAAAAAAAAAAAGTCTAACTGGAAAAGAGAAAAAAAAAAAAACCCCAGTCCTTGCTAATATACAACTTCTTTCATTATTCTCTTCCCGACTCATATTTTACTTTAGAAACCCTGGCCATTCACAGCTGGACTTTAGGGTGTCATCATCTCCTGTCATCGGAAGGCTTCCTAGCCTGCAAGAGAACAAGAAATAATGGGGGGTAAATTTAGTGCATGAGTAGATCATGTTGGGTTTGCTTGCTGGGGAGTTTACATAACTGGAGTAGGGCAGGAGGGTTAATCCAATGTGGATTAAGCTAGGTGTCTTTCCTAGAGGCAGGTTGGTACCATATATCTGAGCACAGGAGCTGTAGGTATGAATTAGACTTAAACTGTTTGAAAAAGATTATACTGCATGTGTCCAGAGTGACTAAATCCTCCATGTTAATCTATTCAGAAGTAAAACTCTACAAGCACAGTTCTGGATAAAGAAGGCTAAGACAAAGCAAATGCTGTAATGTATTTAAGTACATTTACTCAGTTTACGTTATCAAAAATTACAATTTAAATGAAGTTGTTTGATGTAATCCCTTTTTCTAGTTCTCAACTACATCTTGGGGTAGTACTCCTAGTTAGTTGCATGTGTGAATTATTACTATGGAAATCACTTGTTAACCAATAAATGATATATTCTTGATATATTCTGTTATATTCTTATAGATATATATATCTATATAAAAATGCTTAATGAGCACTACAGGAATGCTAAAAGTTAGATTATGTGCACGATGACAATATTTTAAATATCATTTGGCTGGTGCTCCTTAACAAAACTACTATCTTGTCAGATATCAAATTCTGATGATTTTTCAAAGATGAATCAGTCATTTTCCCTGAAATTAATTAGACTAGTGGGGCATTAATTAGACTGTATCAGGATAAAAATGTAACTTTTCAGTTCCTTGAAGTTGTATTAATTTAGGGGGGGGGGGTTCATAGACTTAGAAGACTTGATTCTTTTTGATATATCCTGCAGTTAATTTGTCATGCGAGGGGGACTACAAGATGGGGACTAAAACTATTGTTCCAGCTTTTAAGTGATAATACACTCCACATCTCTCATAAACAATAAAAAATTTGTTAAGGCCTCAGTCACATGGGCCTATACTGGATGGAGATGCCCTAGCATCCACTGGTTGTGAGGGCGAAAATGTTTCTTCCCCTACTGGTTGGCAAGTGGTTGCTGGCTGTTGCTGTTGAGATAGCTTACAAAATTGCTAGCAGATTTGGGCAATTCCCCACTGTTTATATTGAAGATAAAATTTGTCTGCAAACACTCACCGTTTACTCTTGAAATGAAGGACTTTGTTTCTTTACGACTGCAACCAACACCTCTCTGCTCTTGCTTTTGACGAAGGCGGTTGCATTTTTCTCCTCTCATCCTCTCCCTTAGCTTCCCTGCTTAGCCTCTTGTGTCCTTGTCTAGTCTCGTGTTTTTTGTATTACTTTTCCCTGGAACATTCTCTCACAGTCTGTTCTCTAAAACCTAAAAGAGGAATTATGGATTGGATCAACTGGTCCCTAAATGCAATTGACACCCCTTTCTCAATGAGAAGTTTGGGCTTGGGTGAGCCTGAGTGCTGAAGATATCTACCTATTTGGAACCATGGTAACAGGGTTCTTGCTGATCGGAGCTGGCTTGACCCTGACTTATCGAAGAATTAAGGAAGCAGAACCGGCTGTTCAAACCCCCACAAGGCTGCCCGCTGGGATTGAAACGATGGGAAGAGGCGTGAGTTTCTCAAAATGGGCTCATTGAGCGCAGCACGGACAAGATCTTGGAAAGGCTTACGGCTGCCGTGAATACTCAGAATAAGATCTCTGAGTGCAAACTGGATTACATCTTGGAAGGGCTCGCTCGGAATAACATCTCTGAGCGCAAATTGGATTACATCTTGGGGAAGCTCACTGTGGTCGTGAGTTCTCAGAATCGGCTCTTTGAGCACAAGAATGACAACATCACAGAGCGCAAGTTTGATAACATCATGGAGAAGCTCACGGCTCTCCAACGGGAGATTGAGAGACCAGTGTTGGACTGTTAGAACAGCTTTGAAATTCATCTGAGCTGTTAGCACTAAAGTTAAAAGTTAAAAGCACCATCACTTCATGCGGATACCTTTTCAGCGCCAGCTGCGGTCGCAAGGCTGGAGCCGAACAAAAACACCCTGATAACGACTGTGTTTAGTCTGTTCCAATGTCTCAGCTGAACTCTGGACACGCACGCACGCACACACATACATATACACATGCACACACTCATCCCCCCTCCCTTTCCAAACGCCTTCGATGCTTGTTCCCTTCTGGGAATTCACTGCAGGGAAACCTGCACGTGGCGAATAAAGCCTTGATTGATTGATTGATTGATTGATTGAAAAGGCGTAATTTTTACTTTGAAGGTTCTCTACTTCTGCTTTGTGTAGCACTTTTCAAAGTTTTATTAGGTCTTTGCAAGTAGTTTGTGTCATGGTCTCCGTGCCTGGCCGGTCGGCCCCACAAGGCTACAATTGCTGTTTCTGTTCTCTCCCTCTCTGCCTGGGCGGAGCTCACTGTGGGCTCCTGCCCTTGGCCCACACACACACCTGACAACACTCACCCATCATCACCGGGAGCACTATTTGAGGCTGGAACACAGATCCTCTCGTCGCTGGATGATTGTACCCCTAACGTTAGTGTTCTCACAGCTCTTGTGCTTCATATTCGTGATTTGTGATTAGTTGGTGACCTGCCTTCTCGTCTGCCTCAGATCTCCCCCCCCCCCCCCCCGGGACCTGCGACCTCCCTGCTGCGGGAACGTGTGTGAGTGTGAGCGAAGAAGACGTGAGCGAGTTACCCTGTGATTCCCCCGGAGTTTTGGATCCCTTCACTGTACATATATTGCACTGGCACTGTAAATAAACTACACCTTGGCGATACCTTACCGCTCTGCGTTTGAATCCCTGTACCAGATCGTGACAGAATCATCCAGCCACGGAAATGGATTCAGCAGATCCAGCGGTCTCGACTCCCACCCTCGCCACTTTGGCCGCGATGCTGGCACGCCACGAGCAGATGTTCATTCACCTTCGAGCAGAGCTCGCGAACCTCACACAGGCCGTGGCCCGGCTAACACCGCTACCGGCCGCTCCACTGGTCGCCGCTCCTCCGTCGGAGGCGCCAGCTCCAGCAGTAAGTGTCGCGCCACCTGCTCCCTCACCTGTTCACGTTGACAGATTCCTCCCCACTCCCAGGGCTTTCACGGGAGAGATTGATAAATGTGCTGGTTTCCTCACTCAGTGTGCCCTTCAGTTTCGCCAGCAACCGCAAGCCTTTTCTACTGATGGTGCGAAAATCGCTTATATCGTCCAGTTACTCCAGGACCGTGCTCTAACCTGGGCTCAAGCTGCGCTTCAGGCGGAGCCGGACATCACCTTTTCTGACTTTCTTACTAAGTTTAAAGGTGTGTTTGACAGGAAAGCCACAACTGCCACCGCCGGCCAGCGCTTGCTTGCGCTTAAACAAGGTAAACCCAGCATGGCTGATTTTTCTATTGACTTTTCTACCTTGGCTGAACAGGCGAAATGGGGGGAAGAGGCCCTTAAAAGTGCATTGCTCACTAATATTAATGAGGAAATAAAGAATGAACTAATGCTCCGTGAACTGCCTTCCTCCCTGGATGCGCTTCTGGTTTTGTGTATGCGGGTGGACGATCAGGTGCGCGCACATCGGAGCGCACGCGCGCGTTCGGGGCATGCCCTGCTGGACTTTTGTGGGACCCCTACTGCAGCCCATGGGTCGTGTGACGCCGACACCGGGGATGGGGAAGAGCCCATGCAGCTTGGGCGCTCACGGCTGTCGCCCGCGGAGCGCCAGCGCCGTCTTGCCTCCGGTGAGTGCGTTTATTGCAGCCGTAAAGGCCACTCTGTCTCCTCCTGCCCAACGCTGGCAAAAGGGCGCGCTCACCAGTGATCGTGAGGGTGCTGGTGGGCGATCTGTCGAGTGAAAGCCCTCTCCCCAGGCTTCTTTTGCCGGCTACTCTGCGTGTTCGGACTGTTTCTCATTCTCTCTCCGTTCTCATTGACTCTGGGGCTGAGCAGAACTTTATTGACACCTCACTCGCCGCCAAACTGAACATCGCCTTGGAGCCTCTGTCACGCCCCCTCCGCGTTCACGCACTGTCGGGCCAGCGCCTGCCTGACATCACTCATGTTTCTGAATTCCTTTCATTATCTCTCTCTGGCAATCACGCAGAAAGGATTTGTTTTTTTTCGTTTAAGGCTCCTCTCCCTCCGCTGGTTCTGGGTCACCCCTGGCTTGTCCTCCACAACCCGCATATCGACTGGGAGAAGGGTGCCGTACTAGGTTGGAGTGTGGCCTGCCATATGAACTGCCTCCGGGCTGCGGCTTCCCCCGTTTCGCTCCCACCCACGGCCTCGCCGTCGGACGCCCCGGACCTCTCGATGGTTCCGCGGGTTTATCATGATCTGCGGGATGTTTTTTGTAAGGATCGGGCGCGGTCCCTTCCCCCGCACCGCCCGTACGATTGTGCCGTCGATCTTCTTCCTGGAGCTCCGCTGCCGTCTAGCCGCCTGTACAGCCTCTCCCGGCCTGAGAGGGATGCTATGGAGCGTTACATCTCGGAGTCGCTGGCGGCAGGGTTGATTCGCCCCTCCTCTTCCCCTGTCGCGGCTGGGGTTTTTTTCGTGGATAAGAAGGATGGTTCGCTGCGGCCGTGTATTGACTTTCGGGGCCTTAATCAGATCACTGTTAAGAACAAATACCCTTTGCCGTTGCTTTCCTCCGCCTTTGAACTGCTTCAAGGCATGACCGTCTTTACCAAGCTGGATCTGCGCAACGCTTACCACCTGGTGCGCATCAGGGAGGGGGATGAGTGGAAGACCGCGTTCAATACGCATCGGGGCCACTTTGAGTATCTCGTGATGCCGTTTGGGCTGACTAACGCCCCCGCAGTGTTTCAGGCGATGGTTAATGATGTCCTTCGTGATTTTGTTAACCGTTGTGTATTTGTGTACTTGGATGACATCTTGATCTTTTCTAAGACACTCGAGGAGCACAAGGTCCATGTCCGGCAGGTCCTGCTACGCCTTCTGGAGAACCGGCTCTTTGTGAAGGGGGAGAAGTGCGATTTCCACGTGGCGTCAGTGAGTTTTCTGGGCCACATTATCGAGAAGGGGGACTTGCGGACTGATCCGGAGAAAGTGCGGGCTGTGGTGGAATGGCCTACTCCTCCTGATCGCCGCCAAGTGCAACGTTTTTTGGGATTCGCCAACTTTTACAGACGGTTCATTCGCGATTTCAGCAGAATCGCTCTCCCTCTCACTAAACTCACCTCTCCCAAAGTTCCCTTCCAGTGGGATTCTGCCGCTCAGCGAGCCTTCGCCCTGCTCAAGGACAGGTTCACCACTGCTCCCATACTCCGGCAACCGGACCTTACACGGCAGTTCGTTGTGGAGGTGGACGCGTCGGACTCCGGGGTTGGGGCAGTTCTGTCTCAACAGCTGGACGGTAAGCTGCACCCGTGTGCCTTTTATTCTCGCCGTCTCTCCCCAGCAGAGTGTAACTATGACATCGGGGACCGGGAGCTTCTGGCCGTCAAGCTGGCCCTGGAGGAGTGGAGACATTGGTTGGAGGGAGCGGCACAACCATTCATCGTCTGGACGGATCACAAGAATCTGGAGTACCTGCGCTCGGCTAGATGTCTCAATTCCCGGCAAGCCAGGTGGGCGCTGTTTTTTGCTCGTTTTGACTTCACTATCACCTACAGGCCAGGAACACAGAACGTAAAGCCAGACGCCCTGTCCAGGCAATTCTCCATCACTGGGGAGGACTCGGACCCTGAGCCTGTCCTCCCGGCCGCCTGCGTAATTGGAGCAATCTCCTGGGAGATCGAGGGGCTCATCCAAGAGGCGCAGGAGACCGAACCGGATCCTGGCACTGGTCCACCTGGTCGCCTCTTCGTTCCTTCAGCCGTCCGCTCTCAGGTTCTCCAGTGGGCTCACACCGCCCGCTTTTCATGCCATCCTGGGGTCCTCCGCACCTGCTCGTTCCTCCGACGTTACTTCTGGTGGCCTGCTATGGCTAGGGATGCCAAGGAGTACGTAGCGGCCTGTTCGACCTGCGCCCGAAATAAGCTTTCGAACCGCCCTCCACCGGGTCTTCTGCAGCCTCTCCCTACACCAGCCCGACCGTGGTCCCATGTTTCTTTGGACTTTGTCACGGGGCTGCCGCCCTCCGCTGGTAACACCGCCATACTTACCATTATCGATCGTTTCTCCAAAGCTGCACACTTCGTCGCCCTCCCGAAGCTCCCCTCTGCCTTGGAGACGGCCCGGCTCCTCACCTCCCATGTGTTCCGTCTTCACGGGATCCCCGAGGACATCGTCTCGGATAGAGGGCCGCAATTCACGTCCCGTGTTTGGAGGGAGTTCTGCTCCGCACTGGGGGCCAAGGTCAGTATGTCTTCCGGTTTCCATCCACAGAGTAACGGGCAATCGGAGCGGGCCAACCAGGAGCTGGAAGCTGCCCTCCGCTGTGTCGCTTCGCACAACCAATCGACCTGGAGTGAACAGCTTCCATGGATTGAATACGCCCACAACAGCCACACGTCCTCCGCCACGGGCAAGTCTCCCTTCGAAGCGTCCCTGGGCTATCAACCGCCTTTGCTCCCGGCCATCGAAGGTGAGCACTCCGTTCCTTCTGTACAGGCTCACCTCCGCGGGTGCCGTCGTGCCTGGCGGGCGACTCGGGCTGCCCTACTCCGTACTAAGGAGCGGAACAAGACCCTCGCTGACCGTCGCCGGACACCGGCCCCCGTGTACACCATCGGTCAACAGGTATGGCTGGCTACCCGTTTTGTGCCGCTACGGACTGAGTCAAAGAAGCTGTCTCCTCAGTTTATTGGCCCTTTTCCCGTGGAAGCCGTTGTGAACCCTGTCTGTCCGCCTCAAGCTGCCGCGCAACATGCGCATTCACAATGTCTTCCATGTGTCTCAGGTCAAGCCGGTGCTCTCCAGCCCGTTGTGCCCTCCCTCCAGGGCCCCGCCGCCCCCCCGGCTCGTGGATGGTCAGCTGGTCTACAATATCACCCGCATCATGGACTCCCGGCGCCGGGGTCGGGGTTTTCAGTACCTGGTTGACTGGGAGGGCTACGGGATAGAGGAACGCTCCTGGGTGCCTCGAGCTGCTGTCCTGGATGGGGCCATGCTCCGGGACTTCCACCGCAGGCATCCAGGTAAGCCTGGTGGGTCACCGGGAGGCTCCCGTTGAGGGGGGGGTACTGTCATGGTCTCCGTGCCTGCCCGGTCGGCCCCACAAGGCTACAATTGCTGTTTCTGTTCTCTCCCTCTCTGCCTGGGCGGAGCTCACTGTGGGCTCCTGCCCTTGGCCCACACACACACCTGACAACACTCACCCATCATCACCGGGAGCACTATTTGAGGCTGGAACACAGATCCTCTCATCGCTGGATGATTGTACCCCTAACGTTAGTGTTCTCACAGCTCTTGTGCTTCATATTCGTGATTTGTGATTAGTTGGTGACCTGCCTTCTCGTCTGCCTCAGATCTCCCCCCCCCCCGGGACCTGCGACCTCCCTGCTGCGGGAACGTGTGTGAGTGTGAGCGAAGAAGACGTGAGCGAGTTACCCTGTGATTCCCCCGGAGTTTTGGATCCCTTCACTGTACATATATTGCACTGGCACTGTAAATAAACTACACCTTGGAGATACCTTACCGCTCTGCGTTTGAATCCCTGTACCAGATCGTGACAGTTTGTGTGTTTGCAGACAAGTTTATGTCTTCTATGCAAGCTATAGGTAACCCCAGCAACCTGCTAGAAATCAAAACACTCGCATGTAGGTTTTCAGTGCAGTACTGCATACCTCTTTGCAACCAGTTTTAATCGCCAGTGACTGCCAGTAACCTGGCAGCAACCATTCACCAACCAGCTGTGGAATATACACTTTTCCTTAGTGGCCACATGGTTGCTCACTGTTCTCTAGGCAAATGTGTGACTGGTGCCTAAATAAGAGTGCATAGCAAAGTGTTCATAGCAGTATTATTTTCAACTAAGAAACTCATAGAGTAACCAGTTGCACCACCAACTGTGTAGACAATTGGTGCATAATTGCTAAGAATGTGGGGAATTTGCCTGCTTTCACTATTGCTTCTCTTTCAACATGCAGTAGCTTTGCAGTTCACCTTTCATGGCAACCGAGTATGGTACTGCTGGAGTATGCTGGTTTCCAGAAATTGTGAGACATCAAGACTCAAGAGTATGACACAAAGACAGAAAAATCAGTTGCATATCAGATCTGGAAATTCAGATTGCCAGATATGCTGATATCATTCAGAGAAAAGTAAGACAGCTGTTTGAGTCAAAAACCATCTGGGTAGATTCAAAGCAAACAGTCACCAAATGTCAAACTAATCTGTTTGTTTTCAATATATGCTATTAAAAAAGTCAAGGGAAGACTTTTAACAACAAATGTTAACTTTATTTTTGATTTGATTTTGAACCCAGGTCTCAAAGGGGTGATGATTTTGGTTTCAATTAACCGCTGTAACATTATTTTGTTCTCAGCAAATTACAGTGTATGTCAGTCAAAATTTTCAGTTTGAATGTTTCATCCATTAGGCTATGATGTGTAATTTAAGTGTTGAGTAGTTTACATTTTTTAATATGATCACAAAATTGACTCAGAAGTGACATAAAGATTTGGTGAGCTACTTTTAAACAATTTGAAATGCACATTTTTAAAAATATGTAATCACATATTTCATCTTGTTGGATTGTAGTGTTATTTTATGCCATGTTATACCCCGAATTGAAGATTGTGAATTATTATGTAGTTTAGTTTGCATTATTCTCCTGAATTAGAAGAAGCTGATAACTATTGCATTAGTTAAACTGATTTGCATTACATTAAACTGCTGGCTTGTTGTGAATGAAGGATATTGCTTTATGATGCATTATACTGCTGAGTTATAAGAAATACTGTTCACAGAGAGTTATTGTCTTATTTGTCTGATTAGAAGAGAACAGAATATGCTGGAGTTTTCTGCCCCATCGCAGCAAGAGCAGATAAGCAGGGAGCCAAGGTCGTAGCTTAGGCGCTGTGTGAGAGAAAGCATGTAAATGTTTAGGCTTTTTATGATAAGGTGAAGGCACCAGAGGCTATAAGAGTTTGAGCAATGCTCCACCATTTTGAGATCTGAGGCTGTCTGCATACAGTGTCCATCTCCCACGCGTGTGTTCATTAAAATCATCGTTTGACTCAACCCGACCGGACCAGTGTTGTGACCGGACCATCCCCAATTTTGAACTCGTAACAATCTTTTGTAATATTTACCTGTATTTTGTGGCAATAGGTTACTCCTTTTCTCCTGCATAGAGGCCAAACTGGCATCCTTTAGAAACTCTGAATGAAGAGTCCCACTAGGCCTATGGTCTGATTGGGTGCGACGAGTAGAGGTGTCTGTTGCTCTGGTCAGTAGTCTTCCTCGGGAGACCTCTCCCCCTTGTCTGGGAAGCGCAGACCTTTCAGGGGGCAAACAGGTCTTCAAGTTTTGAAACTCATTTTGACAGAAAACAGAGCGTGCGTCGCGAAAGGATACAGATGGAATGATTTCTTCTGTCTTGTTATCTATACAGCGTGTCACTGTTCTGGGAGAACTAGGACGAGATGAGTGCCTAGATGTAGACTGAGGTCTAATTACAGGGGGACTTGGAAATCTTTTGCATGTACTAGGACAAGATGGTGGAAGGCGGACTCTAGATACAGGTGGTGCTATCACAGTCAGACTGCAAGAGGATAATTCACCCTCATAAAATTCATTGCTGTTATATTTCCGATCTATTGTGAGTTGAAGAGGAGAAGTTGCCCTGATGCCTGGTTCAACAAGATTTCTCTTATCAGAAGATTCTGCTGCATCACGCAGGTGAATAATCTTACATGCCTTTTGGTAGAGATTATTCTTAATTTCCAGGTTCAGATCTGTTTCTGATTGCAGCTGATCTGCATCCTGAGTGCCCGTAACACCATCCTGTGTAACAGGATGGGCAGGAGAGATAGCAATCGACCTTGGCCTCATACATGCTCGGTTTGGTAACACTTCTACATTGTGGATAGATGCCTTCAGGCGATGGAAGATTCCAATCTTGGGGTTTATCACTTGAGAACTAAAAGGTTTCTGCAAACCCACTTCAGTTCCTGCTAGGACCTGAGTACTCTGAAAGGAATTGTCCATCAGAACTTCTGGGGGGGGCGGTGGTAGGTTGTCCATATCCAGCTCGTCCTTGCTATCAGGCCAGCTGTTGTTGTTGTTGCCACTGTTGACTGAACTTTCCTTGTCATTTACTGCGTCAGATAACTGAAGTAAGCCACTTTTCCTGGGCATCCTGTTATGAGGTGGAATATTAGTGAGACTCTGCTCAGGTCTCCCATCAGCTACTTTGCTAAAGGTATGAATTAACCTTCTGACAGAGTGGCGTTTTGGTGGTTGGTTTGCTAAGATTGTTACAGAACAATTTGTCTTATTTGGTCTCACAACGCCTTTGTGTGAACCTGACAATCCATTTAATGAATGCCGTCTTACTTCAGCTCTATCCAGCTTGCAATGAGGTCTTGGTAATTCCTTGTTTCCTTGTATTTCAGCCATCATTTTTATTCTATCATCCAAGACCCACTGGCTGTTTTGTAATTCTGTCATTCCACACGTAGTTAATGAAAGGTGTTCAGGCTTTGCAATAACAGGATCAATCAGCGGTTGTTTGACTGTTGCCTGCTGATCTCGATTGTAATTTGTGAACATATAATGAATGGCCTGACTGGGATCAGGTGGGGAAGAGTTTGACCTCTTCCTTCCTCGTGTATCACTTTCCTCCTCTTCATTCTCTTTATCATCGTCATCATAATCATCCTCATCCTCATCCTCATCTTCATTATGGTCTCCAAGGTTGGTCGAATTACTGGGGAGACTATCAAATGTACTCCGAATGTTGACTCCAGACCCCCAACTTTCAGATCCAGCACTTCCACGATGCCGGCGATGCCTTTCAGAACCCGTCAGACTCTCATTTTCTCCTCCGATACCACTATCCTCACTATGCAGTGTTGAATCTTCTGAGTTGAACTTCCTCATGGCTGCCCTTTCTACTTGTGCGATCACTTGAAAAAGCCTCTTCTCTGCCGTCTGCTTCGTCTGCAGCTTCTTATTTAGCAGTTTATAGACAGAAGAAAAATATTCCACTGCCTCCTCAAGTGTAGTGTCACCTAGTGCCTGGACTGATCCTCCCACTAACTTCATCTTTTCAGTTGACTGTTGGAGTAGTTGCTGTAAAAGATCTGGAGGTGGATCGGTTTGACATGTTGTATTCATTCTAGGGTTAGCTGAGCAAATCATCCCAGAAGGTAAGGTCATGTATTCACCATGCTCCTTCAACATCAGCTCCCCCTCATCAGCCATATCCTCTAGTGCTTGGTTGATCTCCTCAAAGCGCAATACTAAAGCAGACATCATGGGCTGGAGGGACAGCTGTGTCTGGGCAGCCTGATCTAGTAGACCCAAAAGAGTTTCATATTTGGAAATGTTTGGGTTCAGAAAGTTATAGGCTGCCTGGTGAGCTCTCAGCATGTGAGGTGGGAAGTCCACCTTTGTCTGTACATGACAGAACTTCCTGTGATTCTCAAAAGACCTTTTCTTGCCTTTACTTCTTTTTTGCTTTGCTGTCTTTTTAATTCCTTTGGTTTGTTCCACATCGGTGATTATTTCTTGGGGCATCTTGTTTACTTCTGTTTCATCAGTGTCCTGCAGATTTGGTACAGTCTTTGCATCAGCGACCAATGGAAATAATTCAGTCTCTTCGCTATGAAATCCTTCATTCGGAAGTGGAAGTTCATTTTCGGTCACTTCGGTTTTCAAACATGTATTCTCAACTTCTACAGGTCTACAATTATTAACATCCTGTGGTACTTCACCCAGAGAAGCTTTTGGAGATCCTTCTGGCTTTGAAAATAACTTTCCTTTAGATGGAGAACAGCCCATTGTTGCATTCAAAGTGATTTAAGGATTCAAGGAA
Source organism: Aulonocara sp. 'chitande type north' Nkhata Bay (assembly GCF_057382095.1). Taxonomy (NCBI): domain Eukaryota; kingdom Metazoa; phylum Chordata; class Actinopteri; order Cichliformes; family Cichlidae; genus Aulonocara; species Aulonocara sp. 'chitande type north' Nkhata Bay. Next base: position 33,890,199 of record NC_141358.1, on the reverse strand, counting down.
AAACAAGTCAGGCCAGGAAATAAAATTGTAAATCCAGGAGTCTGGCGGTCTTGAAGGCAAAGTTATCTGGAGTCCTTCAGCTTCGACTTTTGTTGTCTGTCCAGTATGTGCTAGATAACTTCTAGTTCCTCAGTCATTTCAGGCATTCTCTCCAAATTTATGCTCAAACAGTGCAGCAAAGATACCTATAACCTGTTGATGAGGTGGCTACTAACGTGGTATGCATAAGACCGTTTGGGAATACGGATTGGTTCTGCCCTCTCTCTCCCTTAGCCAGCTTGCACAGATGGCTGTGTTAAGTGCATCAATAAAAACACACAGGCCTGTTCACACGTACACACTCGGGCATTTCCATTTAAGACTTTAAGCTCATCAGATTAACCAGAGACAAACTTGTCAGGTGGTGTTTTTAGCCGCACCCACTGGCAAGGTTTGCATGCAAAAGCTCTGTTTACCTGAGACCTTCAATGTCAGGCCACAGGACATTTTAGCAATAGTTGTAGGAAAAAAATTAGATTTAAATGGTTTGCAATACAATGACTTACAAAAATCTATGAAACCACATTCTCCGAGTTCATCGTATCTTGAAAAGGTTATATTTATGTATCTTCAAGTATCCTTGTATAGGTTTTTAGGTTGTTTACTGATATTTTGCAGTGTAAGTTCACTTAATACTCAAATGTTTGGTACACAAAAAAGTTTAGCTTTACCCTTCTAAAGCAATCACAATGAATATAAAGTAACAGTCAAACTGTTCATCTTTTTTTAATTATTCCAAGCTGGCAACACATGTGCCAAGTGTAAATACATTTAGGACATAAAGAACATGTCAATCCCTTTGTGAAACAACTCTGTGGGACTACGACATTAAAAGACTAGGTTTTGGAAAGCATATTTAGAAGAGTGAGGAGTGGCATTATGTATATCTCCATGTAAACTAGATCCTTGTCCCATCTTGAGTTGGATGGCAAGCTTTTTTGTGTGAGGCTCAGGACCGTTATAGTACATTACAATCACCCATCTTCCCTTCTATTATAAGCATAAGGTGTGTGTTGTGCTAGCTAAGTAGACTAGGCTATTTGTAAGAGTTGGATTGCAAGTGTAATCTTCTTGCTCCCTCCATCTAGAAGCTTCAGGAGGTCACTAGTCCCATCTTGAACATCACCTGTACTTTCAGTTTGGAACAATTTTTTAACAGGAGATTTTGACTGGATGTTTAAACAACCGTCTTTCAAAATCTTTGTGTTTTCTTTTAAAAGGTTTTCAGTCTCTGAGTAATGCTGCATAGAAAATAATTAAAAATATAAAAGGGGAAGGGGGCTATTCATGTAGCTTCAAATCACAAATGAAAACCAAGTTAACAAAGCAAAGATTTCACTAGATCTGATTGAATTAGTTTGAATCTTTTTGGGGGTTTACAATCAATCCATTTATGACTTTTATGTAATGTGCGGGCCTTTTTTGCATAGTTGGTTGATATTCTTTCTCTATTAAATTATGATAAATATTAAGAAATTGTTCATTTTTTTGTATGTGAGCAAATTTATAAATTCATCAGGGGACCAAAGAATTATTTCTCCCACTGTATATTGTATGTAAACTTTATAACTAAAGCAAAACCATTACAGTAGTGAGAGCAGACAATAGTTGCCTCTTGATCAAGCATCAAGGATCATTATTATTGTGATTATTATTCCTCTCTAATCTCTCATGCATACTTTTTAAATATATAGTTCATTAAGAACTGGATTCCCAGACAGGGGTAAGACCAGAAGCACAGAATATCATAAAACCTGAGCCCAGCTCTAATCCCTGACTCACATCCAGGTGTACCACACTAACACGAACCAGGCAAGCTGCTGGTCATTAGAGCAGATGGAGCTTAAGCTGTTGGAGGTAAGTTGTTTGCCATCTCTTTCTTTGGTTTATTAAAGACGTCAGAGCCAGTACATAAAACTCCATCTCAATTCCCTCCATTTAAGCTCAGGTCCTCTACCACGGACAGCAAAACACCGAACCAGCTTGTCAGGAGTGCTCGCTCTGTGGTGGGTTTTTTCTCGGAGGATGTTGGCCAAATACACATACGTCTTAGGGAATCCCTCTCACACTCTGCATGACACATTAGTATTTAGTATTTAGTATTTATTTATTTATTGTCATTGTCAAGAACAATGAAATTGCGTTTGGGGCTTCCATACAACCCAAAAAAAAGAAGAAAATAATAAATACCCCTTAAAACCCAAGTGTACATATTTAACCCAGTGTGACTCCAATGCAATAAGACAATCCTTAGCAATATATATATACATACATATATATGTATGTATATATACATACGTACATACATATGTACGTATGTATGTATGTATACATACGTACAGTACGTATATATACGTACAGTACGTACGTATGTATGTATACGTACGTACGTATACGTATGTATGTATATATATGCCTCAGATCCACTAGCCCTTAGATCCACTAGCTATGTATGTATGTATGTATGTACAATATTCAAGCAATGTCTTTACCCTGTGCAGTGTGTGGACGCTGTGCACGCAATCACCTCATTCACTGTAGTAAACATGCACCGCTACATAACATGATTGAAGATACTGCCATAGCTCTCTGCAGCTGTAACACTTTCACTGTTTGCAAATCATTTCATATTTTGATAGTTATGAAAAAAGCATATGTTTATAGGTCATGCCAGGTGGTTGCTTTGGTGGTTGCTGTGGACTAGGGTGGACGGTGCGTTCGATTCCTGTTTCAAAGTGGCGACAGTCTGCTGTAACTCGAATTCAAACTCCACTTTGGTCTTTAAGAAAAGGCCTTTCATAGCTGTTTATGACACACACACACACACAAAGCACTTTGCCTAACCATGACAGGATGCAACTTTACCTTTGAAGTGTCTGATATAAAATAGAAAAATGAAGCAACCAGAGGTTTAATGATGAAGACTCTGGGGGTCTGTAGTTTACGTTTTACAATCCTGAATGACTCTTTGCACATTCATATAATTCATTTACCGGTAGACTGTTACTGTTTAATTTTTTTTTACCTTGTTATGTCATGAATAAGGTTTACCTGCTGAAGGTTTGATTGATCAGTTGGACAATACAGTCAAAGACAGAGTTTCAATTTGCTAGAATCCTAGTTGGATTTTTGTTTTCATTCATATTTCTGAACCAAATATTGAATACGACTCTGACAGACTGGATACCTGCCCACAGTGTACACTACCTTTTATTCAAGGATCCCAGGACAGAGCCCTGTAGCTCGGATCACAGTTTCAATTATAAAAGAAAAGGAAACAGGCAAAAAGCAAAATAGAAAAAAATAACATTGTGAGGTCATTTCTTATAAACTGACAACCCCCCCCCCCATTCCAAAAGAAAAACAAAGAAACAACTTGTCGTTCTCTCACAGCAAAGGATCAGGCTCACAGCTTGGGCCAATAATGTATGTTAGATAAGGTGAGATGAGATGAGATAAGACTTTATTGATCCCAAAATGGGGAAATTTTTGTGTCACCTCAGCTCACAGATATCAGAAGGAAATACAAAAATACAAATAAAGTACAATCAATGAAAAAAGGTAAGATAATACACTATATACAGTTGTAGCATACACAGTATGTGATTATGGATATGGTTGGAAATATGGAAGACATAAACTATATAGCTTGATATAGCTATTGTACCACTACTATTCCTATTTATAGACATGTACACACACACGTACACACTAAATATACATATGTATACATATACATACATATATACCTGTACATGTCCATACACATGGAAGGTCTATTATGCATGAAGTGGTGACCGTGGATGTTCACAGTGTCCAGTGACTTATGACATCGTGATTGAGAAGATTGTCAGTTGCTCAGTATGCTAAGGTCACCATGTCTATTTGGGTATAATTAATATCCAAAAAGCACTAAAAGTTATACCAGAATTTGACTAACAGAATTATTAACTGCATGTTTTTCCTCCAATTTTCTCACATAATTTGAAAAATTAGACTTTGTAAATAAGTGAAAATTTCATATTGTTGCAGTCCTAATAGCTCCTGCTTTGAAACATTGAACTTTAAAATTTACCTCATGAAAGATAATCATTCACAGTGGCACACTTTCAGTATAATTCTGACTTTAATATCACTGTTTTAATCTGAATCTTTCTCAAATATGCTGTGAATAAATACTGTTGCAACTCACTGTGGGAAAGCTGTGTTATTAAAATGAATCTGTCACATGTGAGGACGAGGACACAAACGGAGGACACGCAGATGCTGTCACGGTCGGACGGTCCTCCCTGGACGACCTGCTTTTTGTGTGGTTTGTGTGGTTTTTTTTTCTCTCCGCTTTCTCTTCGTCCTCCGCTGGCGGCTATATTTTGAAAGTCCACACTTCCGGGAGACTGAGCGCGTAATGGCCTCTGACCCGGAAGCACCTCCGCTCGGCAGCCGACACACCTGTGCCTAATCGTCCGTCCAGTTGACGCTAATTATCCTACAGTTGAAGCTGAGGTATTTAAGGGTGTGTCCAGACGGCAGTCGACGCTGGATTGTACTCTAAGCCTGGTAGTACTGGATGCTCTGTGTTAAGGGCAGTTAGCTGACTAGGGAGCTTTCTCACCTGTGTTTGTCGCTCGCTTTTCCTAGGAGCTGGAGGACGGAGTGGATGGTCGGGAGAAGAGAAGCTCAGTTTGGATAATCACTTTGGAAACCGAACTGCACGGTCACCGGGAGTAAGGAGGAGAACGCTAACGGGGACTTTGTGCACTACTGTTTTTTCATATTGGAACTGTCATTTGTGAGCAATGTAAATAAACCGCACTGTCTGCATTCTGCGCCTGGGCCCTTTTCTCCCACACGCCCCGACAGATTCAAAGTCAAAAATCCAAACCTTTAGTCAAAAACAGGCAGTGGTTACGAACAGAAGCAGCCCATCAACAGTCTTCAGGGCTTAATTATTATTATTATTATTATTATTGTCAAAGTTGGATGTTAATTTTGTCCTTTAAAAATGTTCCTGTACTATAATTTAAGGCTAAAATGGCTCAGACAGTCTCATTCTTAGAGTATCTCCTCTGAAAGTGGAGACGGGTTCATCCACTGATCCAAATCACTTTACCTGGATGTTTTCTTTGCAGCTGGATGATGACTCCTCTCTCCCTGACTCCAGTTCCAGCTTTGCAGACCAGTTGGCCTCTGAGGTCACAGTGATCATCTGTAGCAGGAAATGTGAAATTTAAATCAGTTTCTTCCCTTTTTTTTTCCATGTTTAGAAAAAAATACTCCTAAAATAACCAAGCAAGTAAATATTAATAAAGACTTACACACTTCATGAGACGACAGTGAACACATCTCCCTTTATTCCGTTTCTCCATTCCTGCTCAGAACATCAGGTAACAAATATCACAGTAAATCACAGTAAAATATAAAGCACATACTATGTACAACATGTGCCTGTATAAAGAACATTGAATTTTAAACCATCCGTTACTGTTTCTTCTTTAGCTTGGATGGTTCATCTGCTGCCTCTGATAAGATATCAGATCAGAACGATAATTTTCTGTACTCTGCAGTCTATTTACACCTACAGGCCAGTGGACATTCTTTCAGTGATAAGGATGTACACATCCTGGACAGGGAGGAACACTGGTTTGAGCGGGGAGTGAAGGAGGCTATTTACATGAAAAGGGAAAAACTTTCTCTGAATCGAGGAGGGGGGCTAAGGGTACATCTTTCACCATCTTACAATGCTGTGATTGCAGCCATTCCTCAACTCATGGTACTCATGGCCATTGATCAGTGGTCTTTGATTAGTGGTTGTTGATCAATGGTCACGACAATATGCAAGAAACCAACCTCCTATTGTTCGCCAGTGGTGCTAGTTTTAGTCATTGTGCAAATGTACTCTTTAAGTGGTTGGGGAAACCTGCAGTCACTCATCACTTGGATGAGCGACGAGCAGAATCAACGTTTTGGGACTTGTTTGATTTCTTACCACTTCACTGAAAAACAGGTTCAAAGAGTTGAACTAGAAGGCTATGCCTTCCAAATGTTGCAAAACCATCTTATTTATATGTTCTAGCTACCACACTAAGTGACAATACATAAAATATGACCAGTTATTTTAGAAATGTGTACATAAACGAAATAATGTGGTTTCTTGTCAAAAAATGTTTTAGTGTTGTAAATCTGATTTTACCTTTAGAGCATTGTATTAGGGGTTTTATTTCCCTGGAAGGATAAAAAGACTAAGCTTACAATAAATGTATTTATTTTTGTTAAAATAAGTTAAGTGCCTGGCTGGCTCGTGACCTGGCCCCGGATAAATGGAAGAAGATGGATGGATAAAATAAGATAAATTAGGATTGCACCACCTCCACTGGTTTAAAATAAGAACAACCCTAAATTGCCATCATCGTAAAATGTATTTGCCATTAAGTAAGTATTTGGCTTACAGGGGAACTCTGTACGCATTCATCAGTCTAGCCACTCAAAAACAGTAAAAAAGTAACTCCTGGCAATGTTTCTATAAGGTGTTTTTGTGTAATGCTAACTTAACCTTGAGCTATATTCATGTAATACAATTCTATTAGTGCACAAGAAGCATGTGCCCTACTTCTGCAATGCTTTGCCTGCATGTGAGCTTGTGTTACACATCATGTATGTAGGTGCACTCCAGGTAGTAAGCCAGTTGTATTTACCTGCTTAATTTCATGGATGACAGCAATGATCTGTGTGCTGCATAACTGAGGCAAACAAAGAAGAAAGAGTTTTTGTTGTTGTTTTAATAAAGGATGCTCAGGACGGCAGTAAAGAAAGCATCAGAATAACAAGATGAAATAACACTTGTACATGTAAGAAAGTGTGCATATGTATTCAAAAGGTAGCAAATCAATACTTCCTCTTTGTTTTTCACAAGAATAAAATAGCTCTGTTTTCTTTTTCTATGTAAAGTTGCATTACATTTTCTGAAATTTCACCTTCACTCCATCCTAATACACTCAAATAAAATCAGATGTCATTAGTTAGCTCAGTAAATTAAACAGCAACCACTATTGTGTCACCTGTTGAGGATCCACCCTCACAGATGTGTGACAAAAAATGAGAATTGGCAACTGTAATTTCATAGACCAACCATGTAACAAGTTGGCAACACATACTGTATGTGTAAGTTGGCTGGATAAGGTCAATAAAAATATTTTACTACATTATCATTTAACATATTCTCAGACCTAAATGTATCATGACTGAGGACATGTATTGGGTCTGTAAGGTAGGGGGTGCCAGACTAAGCAGCTAAGGAGATAGACCGCGTTGTCTACTAATGACAAAATTGGTGGTTGGATCCCTGGATCCTCCAGTCTGCATGTTGAAATATCCTTGGCAAGACACTGAACCCCTAGGTGCCCGTGACTCATCCATCAGAGCGAGTGCGTGTGCATTAATGTAAAATGAAGTGCTTAAAAGCATAGAGTAAGAGTGCTGTGTGAAAGGCTGCATGAGGCTTGTAGTCAAAGTTGCTTGACTAGAATAGACTTCTTCGTCTGACTGCATGTGGTGTCCATGAACCTTACTATTTATCTGGTTTCACACATAATATTTAAACAAATTCATGAAAAAATAGCAATTTGAGTTTAAGTAATTAATTATTGATGTTTATGAGTTAAAGTGACAGACTAGTGACCTGTTGCAGGTCTGCCCTGCTACTTGTCACAGATCAATTAGACCTCAAATTGGGTCTTCTTTCTCCGCAGCCAATTAGCACCAGTCCCACCCACACAGTGTCTTACTGTGATTTCACCACAGTACTGCCAGCTAACCCGTTTATCCTGTACAAAACTACAGAGCATTTTCATGCAACATTTCAATAACACAAAATTAGTATACTTTGTTTTGCAGGAAACGCCACAATATGAAAATATATAATTCATTTAAAGACTGTTTACAGATGTAATTCAAAATGGTAAATAGACTTCTTCATCACCTGAGCACTCAGAGTGCTTGATACAAATTACCTTGTTCACCCATTGATGCAAGCACTTTTTCTAAGCTTTCTATCTTGAGTAGTATCTTGCCCAAGGATATTTGGCATGCACATGAGTAGATAACCAGATGACCTGCTCTACCTCCTGAGTTACAGCCACCCCTTAATAATGACTTTACATGTAATCTTTAAATCTACAGTTTATCAAGTGTCACTGAGCAGTCCTTACTATTAAATATATCTTTTAAATATATCTCTTTTTCCTCTCCTGTCTCGCTTACGTCTTTGTGGATCTCCCTGGGAAATACAGCAGGTGAATCTTTAGCTAGCAACACACAGTGCAACAGACTGTACACAAACAGTTTGTATGTTCCCTGATATTTACTGAGTTATTAAACCTAAAGTAACAGGTCTGTTTCGAAAATGTTCAAGTTTCAGTGCCATACACCACCAAGTAAGGCAGAACGTTGAAGCCACCTGAAAGACTTGCTGTGTTGCTTGTGGATATCAGGGCTCTGGTCTGTGTTTCTTTTGAAGAAGGGAGGGTGTAATATATTGCTGGGAGTGCTAATTTCCAGCTTGCTGTGACTGCTCCTTGGCCAGCAGACGGCAGGCGAGCGCTGCAGTTGAGTAGTGACTAAAATGGCAATAATCAATTAAAAAGAATAACCATCACCTCTCGACCCCCTGGCTGTTTTTGGCAGCAGTTATAGTAAAATACACCTTTCACTTTGCTGCTGCTATCAATCTGATCACTATGCCTGCACTCCTTTGGTTTCTATCATTGTGTGGATGCTTTAAGCATCCACACTATTGAGTTCCTCTTGGGACTTCCGTACACTTTTTGGCACTTAACTACTTCCACAATTTTCAGCCGATTTTCACCGTTCAAATTTTAAACTATTCTGTTAATTCTGCTAATGTGTGCTATGTCTTTTGTAGAGATGGACCGATCCGATATTACGTATCGGTATCGGTCCGATACTGACCTAAATTACTGGATCGGATATCGGAGAAAAATAAAAAATGTAATCCGATCCATTAAATATCACGAAAGCACCTCACAAAACTTGCAACACGCCGTAACTCACCTCAGAACGTTAGCACGTCGAAGCAGTATGCATCACGTGATAGAGAGGCTGTGGCATGCGGGACCTGTCGGTGGTCTGGATAGCATTTGGAGCTTCGCTAGCAACCCGGCATTTCATCTCCGACAAAGTTATCCCGAGAGAAGTACAGCAAGTGTGTAAGTCCATCTCTGAATGTTTGTAAAGCATTCCTGCGTTAAGCTTAACAAGCGACTGCCTCTCCTGCTGCTACTTCAATCATGAAACTGCTTAACGATCAGCTGATCGGCTTTTCTGTCGCGAGTCCGTGTCTCTTGTTTGCTTTTGGCCCACTTTGCACCAGAAAGAGGAAACCAGGGGCTGAACAACAGCAGCACGTTTAAGCTTGATCAGCTGTTGTTAGAATGTATTTAATATTACTTTCTACACCAGGATCTTTTTCTACGTAGCTGACGCTGGTAACTGTGCAGGGGCGGATCTAGCAAAGTTTAGCCAGGGGGGCCGATAGGGCATTAACAGGGAAAAGGGGGCACAAAGACATACTTTTCTTTCTTATTCTCATTTAAAATGTCTAGCTTTTAATAAATAATTATCTGACACCCAAAGTTTCAATTTGATGTAAAATGAATAGAAGTCAATTACTGTATATAGTAACTATTAAGTCTAATATATATACCCTAGTAAGCTATAGTACTTTTTCCTTTGGGAAGGTACCATCTGTGCAGTCTGCAATTTTGTTGAAGAAAGATGTTGAATCTATTTAATATTTCTTGAAAAATAATTGATTTCTGTGCATTTTTTTTCACACTGCATCAAATTAAGGTTGATTACGTTGATTAAGCATCATGAGGTGGAGCGTGAGGGGTGGTTCCCTATTTTTTATTTATTTATTTTTGTTGTTGCTGGGAGTTGGAACCCTATTAGTTAGGTTGCTTAATATTTATGCTAAGTACTCTTTAAAATACCAGAATAGGGAGGATGGTGTAGGTTTAAGTTTATTAGATTGATCAGTATTGCTGAACTATGAAATATTTTTTTTTGCATACAGGTATAACAGAATAGCTTTAGTGTAGTTGTTGTTTTAAACTTGAGTATGAACTTATACAAAATGCAGCAAGATATTTAAAAAACAGTTTTGTTGATTAAAAAACACTATATCGGATTCATATCGGTATCGGCAGATATCCAAATTTATGATATCGGTATCGGTATCGGACATAAAAAAGTGGTATCGTGCCATCTCTAGTCTTTTGGTATTTTTCACTATTATACTTTTTAAAATATTAAGCTTAATTTGTCCCATTGAAATGAATGGGAAACTTCTGCAATTCTGCTAAAATTTGCTTGTTTTTGAAACTTAACTACTTCCTCATATTTTCACCTAGAACAACCATTCAAACTTTAAAATGTTCTCAAATTATTGGGCTATTCAGGTATAAATCAGCTTTTTCAAATCTTTTACCGTTTTACTTTTATGCCTCTTAAAGTTTTCAGTTGCAAAATTGTGATTTTTCACAAAATACATGTGTTGTTATGGTTGCTTTGCACTTGGCTTCCAGTGTGCCACTGAAGGTTTTGCAGTCTTCTCTTCATGTCCGAACAACTTCTTGCTACTTGCTCAATTTTCACTCAACTTCCATAAATTATACATCAAAACGTAGGTATTTTTGCTGGCTTTCTGAAAATGTCACTATCATTGTTGTGGGATTTATAGAATTCTGGCAAATCTCCTCAGACCAACACAAAGTCGCAAAACTCTCCATAGAAAGTCAATGGAGAGTTTGTTCAAAATCACCGCTTGATTTCTGTAATAAGAGGCATATTCGAATCGTCATATCTCCTTAACGAAGCAAAGTTAAGACATAAGGCTTGTCCCAGTATATCTTCAGACACTCCTGACGCTCACAATTCAAGAATTATTTACTCACCTATTACCGTTCTGAAATGAGTTGGACTTGTTTGAGGGTAGGAAATTTGTCCTTCGCTCAGATTTCTTCAGATTTCAAACTCTGGAAATGAACCACTTTTTTCTCTCGTCATAACTTTTTGTTGGATTTCCACAGAGACCTGGAAATTTCCATGATTGTTCACCAAAGCCTGCTGTCTCTTACGGTGAAAGAATGATACTGATACTCCAAGTAGATTTAGAGTTAGAAAGCGTTGTTTGAGGGCAAGTCAAGGCAGTTTTTGCTTTGCTCTACTCAGTTATGGTGCATTAGAAGTCAAATATCTTTAATAATTAATATTTTAATGATAAATTGTCAACACTTTAAGATTCCCCCATCTCTTCTGAACAAAATGGTGTAAGAATGACCGTTCTGGCCAATACAGTTAGGAAATTATGGTCATTTGTTTGAGGGGAATCCTCACTACGAGAAATAGACTACAAAAATCCTGTCTCTGTGCTGCGTATGTGCACCTGTTTTGGCGGGAAAAAGTACACAGCCTCTGTGGATTCAAATTCAGCAGCTCCCAGGCTGCTTGACTGAAAACATGCTTCTCTCTCCCTGTGTGTGTGTGTGCATGAGAGAGAGAGAGAGAGAGAGAGAGAGAGAGAGAGAGAGAGAGAGAGAGAGAGAGAGAGAGACCCTCTTTAGGGCAGCATCTCATTGTTGGAAAAAAATAAAATATATTCAGACTGGTTGACTGGCATAGACCCTCCGTGTGTCTCTCTCTCTGTGCATTTGTGTATACATACTTGATTTCGTGTGTATCTGTTGGCTGGTCCTTCTTGTTTTTTAAATTTATTTTTATTTCTTTAATTTTTTTTCACAGGTGAACAACAATTAGTTTTGAGGGAACTTAACCATGTTCCGTTTTTTTTTTTCAGCTTGTCATCTTACTTTTCCAGTATTTTCACTTAAGTTATTACTATTCTGCTCAATCATAGTATTTGTTCTAAATCATTGTTATTATGCTATATTGTAGTATTTCTGTTAAATCATACTATTTCTACTATATTATATTTTTCTTTCTAAATATAGCATTTCTGCTATATAATTGTATTTCTGCTATGTTATACTATTTGTGCTAAACCAGAGTATTTGTGCTGAAACATAGTATTTCTGCCAAATGATAGTATTTCTGTCGAATTATAGTATTTGTGCTAAAACATAGTATTGATTTAAAATTACAATATTCATAGTCCATCACAGTGTCTCTGGTAAATCACAGTATTTCTGCTCTGTTGTACTATTTTTCTAAATCATAGTGTTTCTGTAATGCTTAAGTGTTTTTGGCTAAATATATTCTTTCTGTTATCTTATACTATTTCTCCTAAATTCTTGTATTTTTGAGAAGTTATCATGTTTCTGGTAAGTTACAATATTTCTGTTAAGTTCTGCTATGCTATTGTATTTCTGCCAAGTATTATGTTTCCTCTAAGATATTGCAGTTCTGCTAAGTTATTCCATTTTAGCAAAGTTCCTTTGCTTCTGCAAAGTTTTTACAATTTCTGCAACTTTTCAGCTTTTTCAGCTAGTTTTTGCATACAGCTTCAGCTTTAAAGCATCCACACTGCATTTTTGCAGGAAATGCAAATTTTTCTAGTTTGCTTTGAATTGGATAAGCATTAATCTTATTTATAATGGATAGATCCAAAGTTAAAGCTGGAAATGATGCATTATGCAAATTGCTTTTTTTGCATTATATGGTCATCTTCAGATTTTCTGAGGCTTTAAACAAGATTATGAAAACAACTGTACAACCTGATTACAGCAAACAGAGCTGCAAAAAGTAGCAGCCTTTGTTTCTACCTGTTCATGCTCTGCAGTAGACTTGCAGCAACAAGCTTATGTACAGTGGCTTGCAAAAGTTTTCGGCCGTCTTGAACTTTTCCACATTTTGTCACATTACAGCCACAAACATGAATCAATTTTATTGGAATTCCACGTGATAAACCAATACAAAGTGGTGTACACGTGAGAAGTGGAACGAAAATCATACGATTCCAAACATTTTTTTACAAAAAATAACTGAAAAGTGGGGTGTGCATAATTATTAAGAGTCAATACTTTGTAGAACCACCTTTTGCTGCAATTACAGCTGCCAGTGTTTTAGGGTATGTTTCTACCAGCTTTGCACATCTAGAGACTGAAATCCTTTCCCATTCTTCTTTGCAAAACAACTCCAGCTCAGTCAGACAAAATGTGGAAAGGTTCAAGGGGGCAGAATCCTTTTGCAAGCCACTGTATCTCACTGCCCAAGGACCTTGTGTTTCCCGTGATAATAATTGAAGGGTGCTTTTCCATTTTGGCTCAAATAAGTCTGATGTTTGAAGGCATGCAGAGATGGAAAAAAACAAAACAAAAGCAAAACCCTCAAATGTGTTAAACCCAACGAACAAGCCTATTCTGAAAATGTAATGACCAGAAAGGAGGTGTTTATATTCAGCTGTTGGGGCAAAAATCAAAAGTTATTCAAAAGCTAACAAAGTATTTCTACTTTGTTGCTTCCCACCACCTGCAGGTAAAACCTCCTGAAAACCCTTCAGCAGGTTCAAAACCAAGGTTATCATAAATATGAAATAGAAATATTAAATGAAAACCAGACCAAGAAAAACCCAAAACAAAACAAACTTAATTGGAAACAATTTTGTGAGCTTGGATCACTAAGCTAAAATACAATACAAATAGAGGAAATATCTTCAGTTTTAGTATTGGTTAGTCTATACACACAAACTCTTGTGTACACTGTATATACAAATGTTTTCTACACTCTAAGAAATAAAACGTTGGATTTAATTGACAAAGTTAAGGCAATCTTTTCCACAAAACCTGGTCAATTAAACATAAATCAATATGGTTATTATCTGCAATTTCAATGGTGATGTATATCAGAAGTGAAATTGTTCTATAAAAACAACAGCTTTCCTTTCATTGTTACTATTTAACACCATTAAATAGAATTTAAATACTTTGTTCATTTTATTAACTGTATTGCTTTAGGTTCAATTGACAATATTAATTTGAATTTAATGGCACCATTTAGATTGAGTTTTGGACCTAATTAATTTGCTTAATTATGATTTAATTAATAGTTTCATCTATATGGTAAATGTTTAGGTATCAACAAAACAAGTCTAGAAAGGTTCCTGAGTTGTCATCTATACATTGTAATTAGGTGTTTGGACCTTTCAGAGGTCTTCAGCAAAGGTCTAACACTTAACTACAGAGTACAGGTGACAACTCAAAAACCTTTTTACACTTGCTCACACGTTACCATTTATAACATTCAAGATCCTTGCACTTCAATAGAAAACTCTTACACCAAAGCTTACATAAAGTGTAAATGCAAAAAAAGGGTGCTGCATCAACAACTTTATTTACGGTGAGCCTTAACAAGGCAAAGCTTCGACAGGGAACAACACTGCATAAGGCAATATTAAATGCTTACATGACCAAAATTTAAACATTGGAAACAACTTTCGAGTTTCAACAAAGTGACATTGTAGTGTGCCGTAAGATGTCAAATTCAATACAACTTGTGATTATAGTCAGATCTGCAGATTTACCACAGCAACTTAAAAATCACTGTATAATGCAATTACAGAAAATACTTAAGTGACACAAAGGTAAAAACGATTTAGTCCCCAGTTACAAAAATCTGATTCAGAATTATAAGTTTTCTATTATATAATAAATTTTACAATAAAAAAATGCATATAGCAAATCTCAAAATATTCTTAATTAAATGCTAAGACCAAAAATCCAGTACTTAACTTGAGTACAGGTGACAACCTTAGAACCTTTTCACATTTGTTTGCACATACACTTTAACATTTATAACACTCAAGATCCTTGACCTACAATGGAAACCTGGTACACGAGAACTAATATGAAGTGTAAATACAAAAAAAAAAAATTGTGTTGCTTTAACAACTTGAACAAAAGCCTTCAACGAGGCAAAGCTTAAACAGGGAAACAACACTGCATAATGCAACATTAAATGAAGTGTGTAAAATAAAATGTAAACATCTGAAACAACTTTCCAGTTTCAACTAAGTGACAGTGTAGTGAGGAGTAGGATGTCAAACCTGACAGAATGATTTCAGGATCTACAGTTGTAGGTCTGCAATGGCTACAGTCTGCAGAATTACCACAGCAACTCAAACTGAAGAAAATGTTGTGAAACAAGGAAATATATCCATCTGCGTAATTTTGTCCCCAGTTCCAAAAACTCAAGTTTCTGAATTATGTTTTCTTTTCCACAATCAAAAGAAAAATGGCATTCAGTAAATCTCTTAAATATTAAAGCTATGACAAAATATTTACAAACAAAGATCAACATATATATATTTATGAACTTTTAAACAGTGAAACAGAGCACTTATTTTGGGAGACATTTCGATCTAGAAGAGTCATTGCGTCTCCTTTTGGGAGAGTTTGTTCTTCAGCACTTGTATTTTGTTAGACAGTTTTTTGTCTTCCAGTCCCATGAGCACCTTCTGGAAGAACTCAAATGCGAAGTGGCTTTGGGTAACTCAGATTGAGGCAGTAAATTAGCCCAAACAAAAGTGCACACCCGCTCGCCACATCGTGAAGATCCTGCAAGACGGTGCATCTCTCGATAATGATGCCAACATCTTCAAGGGAGTCATCAGGCTGTGCTCCTTCATGGATTATTTTATAAACACGCCAAATCCATCCTCTCAAGCTCTTCAGCTTCCATCACGTTGAAATCCTGAAAAGGACAGAAATATTTTAAATCTGTTGTATTTTGGTCATTGCATCATCTATCTATTCACTGCATTTTAGTTCAAATGGTCCACACTATCCTAATTACACATATCCCTGAATGAGACTGAGGAGAACAGACCAAAGAAAAATGTGGATTTAAGACAATCACCAATAAAGACCAAGAAGAAGATACATGAAACATGGACAGAGGGCAGAAGGAGTATACATTAATAATATTATCAATATTCTGCTGACCAGGGTCATTTTCTTTAGTTTTGCATAAAACAATGTAAGTGAATGGAAACAAAATCCTAGTATTTCCCATGCACTTTATTGTTGTAAGCTAATTTAAAGAAAACTGATTGCTGCCAGAACAGGAGAATGCCTGGGCTTGTTTAGAAAATACATTTTTCAACTTACAAAACTCTGGGAATTATGACAGTCAAAATTTTACTGAGGGGTGGAATATCCCTTTAAAAATAAACTTACCATGTACTCTTTGATGAGATTTTCAGGGTTCTCATTCAGGTATATAATCACAGCTTTAAGGATGCATTCACGCTTCACTTCGATTCGGGAACTCTAAACAAAACAACACATGCAGCGCAATTACTTTTTTGAAGTTTTTAGAGACCCCCACAAAACTTAAGTCAATTTTTATTGTTGTTTAACCAATTCATAATTGTTTCTAAGTAATTTTAAACATGCTTTTTGCAAGCAAGTAGTATTTTGTGTTAGAGAATGAGAAGCTTACCAATTCATTCCCATAAAGATTATAAGTTATGAGTCCAATTACACTGATTGCGATACATTGGGTCGCGGAAAATGCAGCTTTAGCGTGGTGTACCACCCGAAAAGTGTTGTTGCATAGGAGTGCTGTTCAAAGGAATCAAAAACATTTTGATAGAGATTTCCAAAAATTAATGACAAAAACTACACACTGTCACGTTAATATGAGGTATGCGGGCTACCACCACATTTGCAGTATTTATACCAAGTTTGAGTGAAAAAAAATAATCTATTGTGTCACTGAGTTGTGGCGAAATGTGAAATGTTGTCTGCCTTTGTCTTTTCTCAGTGTAGCTAATTATTCCTTTGGACAATTAATGAGTAACAAAAAAAAAGAAAAGAAAAAAGCTACAATGCCAGCAGCGGCACTTATGGCCTCTAGGGGCATGAGTTACTTAGTTCTGCTTTGTGTCAGGACCAAGTCCAGAATATAAGCCAAAAGCGAGATGAGAAGTATAACGCAGGAGAGAACAAGCATAAAATGACCCAAGAAAGTTAAAAATACAGGTTAATAACCAGACCTGAGATCAACCTGCAACTAATCTATTAGTTACAGAACATTATAACAAGACAGAATACCTGTGAATTGTAGACAATGCTGCTGTGATCCGCCGCGCTGTTTCCCCTCCTTTTTTTCGTAGAATCTTCATCAACTGGTCAGAGTACTGGTCAAGACTGCTCATGAATGTGGACAGCAGTGGAACTGTGGTGATAACCTAAAAGACCAAATAAGAGAATTCAAAATGTAAAATTGCGTATTAAGGAAAAAGTAAATAATATGCAAGCATTAGGTACCTTCAACATGAACTTTTGGAGCACAGCTCAAATCTCCGCAGCTCCAAATTCCACAACCAGCAACCTGAGAGAAAAAGAAAAACAGAAAAAATTAATCGTTTACAGTGAGACACATGCAAAGGGGTAGCACAGAAATGGTCTAAACTTAAGAACACTCCTATTTCTTTTAAAATGTATTAATAATACAAGTTAAATTTCAAATGCTCCAAAATTTCTATTACTCATTTCATAAATCTGTTCCTGTGAGCACGTTTACCATTATATACCGGAACAGCCCACTCTGTGAACGTGACCCACTTGCCCCCAAAAATAAAATCAAGTATACTGGGTGGTTAGTGCTCCGTTTGTCGGTTTGTGCTGGTAAAATCATCGTTTGTATCGCTAGGTGTCAAAGATATTACACTTTTATTTAATAGGTCATTCAGAGTTCTTTCATTCAGTTTTTTCATTCTCTGCGCATGCTCAGAAAGGATGTGGAAAGGGCTCTTTGGATTTAATTAAATGTGTTCAATAAATTGGAAATATCAATATTATTTAACATTAAAACGGTATAGAATTAATTAAATCAAATTTAAAAATATTAATTACACCCATAAGATTAACAATTTTAAGTATATTGAACATAAAACTAAGAATTAATTTTTAAAAACCCCATGTTTCATTTGTTAGAGTGTAGGCTGAATTTGTTCCTTATCTACAAACTGCATCAGACCTTCTGTGTACCAACAAGTGAAGTTTCAGAAAACCTTTTCAAACCGAATACTACTAAATATTAAAATCTTTAATTTTAATAATCATTGTTATACTAATAATTATATTTAACTTACTGTCTGTGTAGGTTCTCAATCACCCAGGCTATAGTAAAACAAGGAGCTTGGAAAGAAAAGCAACTGGACTTCTTTAAGTTTCTTGACGATGTTTCACCTCTTGAAGCTTCTCCAGTTCAGTTTCTTCAGAACTGGAGAAGCTTCTTCCTTTCCAAGCTCCTTAGATTCCTTACAGTATGCACCCCCTTCTTCATTTCCATTAGCAACAAACATGTTCTGTCAATGAAGGCCCAGGAAGACAGTCACTTAAATTTTTATTTATTCAAAGACAGAGATCCAAAATGTTTTCAAGTCACCTGATCATTTTCTTATGACTACTTTATGTTGCTGATAAATACTATAATTTTAATAAATTAAATTCATCAGTAACACAGGTCAGTATTAGTGTCTGTCCGTCCTTTTGATACAATACACTTGTATCATTACTAGATACAACATTTCATAGACACATAAATGATTCATGGCACCTGAATCAATGTGAAACGCTACAGTATGGCTTTTTTATTCCTTCCGGTGGAATCAGCGTGGCTTATGTTGCATCATTAGATCACATTAATTTAGTCTATTTGTTCCCTGACTGTTAGTGTTTTATCTGTTCAGGCCTATAATAGCCATACAGGATCTTCAAATGCTCACACACAGCATGCTAAAACAGCAGTATCCAAACAGGGCATGCATGTGTCACTGATGCTACACCACCCTCTGCCTGTCCCGCTGGCTCACAGGCAGTCCCGGTGGTTTGAGGGAGGAGGGAATGGGCAGCTCGAGTAGGCTGTCGGGAAAGCTGGCAGGGCTCAGCTGCTGCAGAACAGTCTGCATGGCGCTGAGAACCAACGGCGCCGGGCTCCTTCCCGACAGGTAAAGGTAGGTCTCCTCGCCTAGCATCTTGCTCCAGCGCTCCGATTCTCCAACCAGAGCTTCCTTCATTTTGAAGCGAACTTTTGGCATAAACAGGAGCAGGTTGTCCAGACACCGCCTTTTCTCCCCACTTCTGACCACCGTGGAGTCTCTGAGCTTTTCCAAAGTAATGTCCAGCGGGGTCAGGCCGTTGTGGTCTTGGGCGTACGGGGACGCCCCGCTCCCCAGGAGCAAGATGACCGCCTCGGGACGCAGAAGCTCGCAAGCCAGATGTAGCGGGGTTCTTCCGTCCTCGATGTGAAAACACCCGGCTCGGTCCGTGTAGGACGGGGTAATGGCTATACGGTGGGTTTCTTGTAAGATGAGGCAGAGAATGTAGCGTCTGTCGTAGCGAACAGCCATAGCGAGGTGAGGCGCGGAGGACGGGCAGGGGCAGAAGCGCTCCCCGGGTTTTGCTAGCGCTTCATCCGTGTATCGGCTGAGGAGGTACTGAGCGTACGCCTGGTGGTCATGAACTATAGCGTACAGCAACGCCTCCGACGGGCTGTAAATCCTCTGGCCAGAGTCCTCGTCCAAGTAAAAAGTTTCCATCGTCCGCATGTCCTCCAACATCCAGACCGGCTTTAGGTCCCGCACGGCCCGGTAGAAGAGCAGCGAGAAGGACTTTCGATGCTTCTCGACGCTCCGAGCCTCCGAAGTGACGGTTAAAGAGGCCATGGCAACCCGAGTGATATAAATTCCCAGAACCTTACACGGTTTCATTCACAGAGCGCAAAAACTACCATTTCCCCAACAGAAGCTCGAGTCCAGGGACCTACTGAGTCAGTGTTTGAAATAACCGACATTCCTGTAGCTGCTCGAGCCCTCTGCAGTACTGTGCGAGGGCGCATGCGCACAACGTACAAACGTCAAAAGGTTTTACAAACTTTATTGACAGTTGAGCTGTGAGCTGATTATAAGGGCTGTGTCCAAACTCGGGGGCTGGGCTGCATCCTTGGAAGGATAAAGGATAGACAAGTTACTTTGACATCTATGTTCAAGTGCATTTTGGTGCTGATGCTACGTTTACTAATCTACAACTACTGCTATCGCAATTAAGAATGAGCTGCGGTAGCGCTCCTTCCTGCATTGTGGGTGAAAAAGTCTCCTGCTGAACGAGCTGCTCAGTGCTCGTACAGTCTCATGCAGGGGGTGGGAGGTGTTGTTCATGATGGATATTAGCTTATTCAATTCAATTCAATTTCTTTATTGTCCCACAAGGGGAAATTAGTTTAGCAGCAGGATAAAAATAAACAGAACAATACTATAAAATAATAACAACAATAATAATGATAGAAAGTTCAAGGACAATTATTTAATAATAATAATAATAATAATAATAATAATAATAATAATAATAATAATAATAATAATAATGGATTGGATTTATATAGCGCTTTTCAAGGCACCCAAAGCGCTTTACAATACCACTATTCATTCACTCTCACATTCACACACTGGTGGAGGCAGCTACGGTTGTAGCCACAGCTGCCCTGTGGCAGACTGACAGAAGCGAGGCTGCCATATCGCGCCATCGGCCCCTCTGGCCAACACCAGTAGGCAAGTAGGGTAAAGTGTCTTGCCCAAGGACACAACGACCAGGACAGAGAGCCCAGGGATCGCATCTGTAACCTTCCGGTTACAGCTGCGATTCCCAACCCCCTGAGCCACGGTCGCTCCCTTACCATTAAGGAGACAAGACCCAGTAGGGATAAAAGAGACCTGGAGTCTTTTAGTCCTCCTTGGAGGTACTCTAAAACGGCGGCCGGAAGGCAACAACTCAAACTCACTGTGAAGTGAATGGTTCACACAATTAATAATAGAATGAGCCTTTCTAAGCACATTTCTATTGTAAATGGCCAAAAGTCCATCTTGCCAGCTCCCTGGAATTTTGCTAGCAGTTTTTTTTTTTTTTTTTTGTGATCAACATTTTATTGATTTAAAACGGGGTTGGGGGGGGGGGTGAGGAAGACAGTCACTTAAATTTTTATTTATTCAAAGACAGAGATCCAAAATGTTTTCAAGTCACCTGATCATTTTCTTATGACTACTTTATGTTGCTGATAAATACTATAATTTTAATAAATTAAATTCATTAAAATCTTCTTCTTAATTATCTTCTCAAATGTCTTCATCACTAAAGAAGTCAGAGCCACAGGCCTAAAATCATCCAGTGCCTTAGGAGAACTGCCCTTAGCAACAGG
This sequence comes from Aulonocara sp. 'chitande type north' Nkhata Bay, assembly GCF_057382095.1. Taxonomy (NCBI): domain Eukaryota; kingdom Metazoa; phylum Chordata; class Actinopteri; order Cichliformes; family Cichlidae; genus Aulonocara; species Aulonocara sp. 'chitande type north' Nkhata Bay. The sequence continues at coordinate 33,868,929 of NC_141358.1, read as the reverse complement.
AACAATAATAGCATGTTTCCAAATCTTAGGTACTGTCTGTAGCTCTAAAGAAAGTGAGAAGATATAGTGAAAAATCCCACTCAGCTGATCAGCACAAGTTCTCAGTATCTGTCCACAGATGTTGTCGGGTCCAGGACTCTTGCTTTTGGTGTGTCAACATAATTTATACTGAATTCAGCACAATGCCACTCAACTACATACATTATTAAGAAATCCAGAAATGCAGAAATGTTGGGCTTTGTGACAAAGGTGACAGGCTCAAGGTGTAATAGTAATTGAAAAAAAATCAACACAGAAGCATGAGAAGGATTTCTCCATTTACTGTCTTATTCTCATTTTTGATCATTTCTCTGGAGATGATCAGTTAGCTGTTTGACAACTACTCAGTCTTTCAAGAATTTTGGAGATAAAAGGAAGGTTAGAGATTTGCCTATTATTAGCTAAGACCGCTCGGTCTAGTAACAGTTTAAATACTGCCAGCTTGAAGGCCTGTGGTTCATAGCTGGTTAATAGAGATTGAAACATTAATTAATGGAAGGGCCTCTTTGAGGAGTCTTAGGAATAGGGTCTAAAAGACACGTTGTTGGTTTGGAGGAAGTAATTATTGAAGTTAACTCAGAAAGATCAATTGGAGAAAAAGACTCCAAATAGATATCAATGGTACTGAAAGTAGCTGTATATAATGCCACATCTATGAGATGGTTGTAACTTTTTCCTCTAATGGTTAGCTAAATTATGAAGGCATTACTAATTAACATTAAAGGAATGGTTGGCTCAACAGAGCTCTGACTTTTTGTTAACCTAGGGTTGTTCTTATTTTCTTTAATCAGTGCTGAATAATAAGATGTTCTAGCTTTATTGAGAGCTTTTTTTATAAAGCAGCAAACTATTTTTCCAGGCTAAATGATGATGATGATGTTACCATTTTCTTTCCAGCTTAAGAGTTATCTGCTTTAATCTGGATGTTAGAGAGTTAAAGCAGGTAGTCAAGTATTTTTGATTTGAGGCTCAGTTTTTCAGATGAGCTACAGTATCCAGAGTCCAGAAAACATTTGACACAGGAATAGAATCTCATCAGGCTCTCTATAACCAATCACTCTCACAGGGAAAACGCCAGGGCTTTTGCACAGATGAGATGACAAGTTCGTAATCTTCAAGGTAACAGAGACACAGACTTAAAGATTGAAGATGGTTTCACTAATAGTAGTTCGTACAGTGCTCAGGCAAAGAATGAAGCTTTGTTCCCAGCTTAAGTAGGAGCCAGCTGATCATCAATTGACAAATGGGTGAGCTTGATTACTTTAGGTGTGCCCAGGAGGAGGGCAGAAATCCCAGAAGTTTCCCGTCCCTGCAGGCGTAAGGTGTAGTTAACAGATATGCACACAAATACACTACGCTGAGACAGAGCAAGCGAGAGAAAGAAAAGTGGAGAGAGACAGAAAGAAATGGCAGAGGTGCATAGAAACGCCCCCGCATCCACACACTCCACAGTTATTGTACATTTCAAATTTCTCGTTTAGCACTAAATCACAACAGTTGCCACAACTATATATAAAATATGCCAGTCCTTAATTATTAAGGATTGGCATAGGTCTCAAGCTCTTTGTCTTTGTAGCTCAAGAGCTCTTTTAATTCCTCTCCAGAAGTCTTTGGAACTGCAACTAGTGGTAAGAAAGAATTAAGATGATGTCAGGTGAGGTAAGAAAAGGCTTTTCCCTGGTTAGAGTTAGTTTTGTGAATGATGCAAAGGTGCTTGCCATTATATTTGGGACAGGGCCACTAGAAGTTGTGGTGTAGTGCTTGATGGTTGAGAGCACGTCACCTCTGAACCCACAGTTATAGATAGCCGGTCCTGTCTACTTATTACTCGGCCTGCTCTACATCCTTGACTTTCATTTTCTGCCCTGTTAACAAAATTACAAAAATACAGCGTTTATTATTATTTATACCTTTTGAATAAAAAAAGTACGTGAAACATCATTTATGTAGGAGGGTTGCCAAACCAAGGACAGTGGATTTTAGAAAGTCCTGCTTTCTGAGACACCAACCGTCACTTTTAGAGAAACCAGCTCTCTTCCACACACATCTCATATTTAAATTTGCGGACTTCTGCATTCAGGACACTTTTGGGTGAAATTTAGCGGATTTGCCAATGTGCAGATTCGGTAAAACAGGCTCTGCATACCTTGTTTTCTGCCAGCGATACCCTCCGTGTCCCTTCCGCTCAGCCAAGGTCCAAATCGAGATCAGCAACCAAGATCCGGGTCACGGCACCAAATTGTCAAGACAACGCCAGTCTCTCCGATCCTTTTGTCTTGGTAGACATCACGCAGAGATGTTTACAAGTTTCACACAATCCTTTTATTAACTTTGCCAAAACAGTGTCGGACTCTGTAGTTTTCTCTGGTCCCCTCCCCAATCTGACCAGGAGTGACATGTTTAGCCGCATGTTCTCCTTAAATTATTGGCTGTCTGAGTGGTGTCCAAAAAACAATGTGGGCTTTATAGATAATTGGGAAACTTTCTGGAGGAAACCTGCCTCTCTGCAGCTTCTCTCCTCCTGTTATCTCCCCAAACTCCCCTTAGAGACTGTGTCAGCTCAAAAAACAAACTAAAAACCAGCAAAAAACGACTTAAACATTAAAAAAACACACAAAAAAGAACAATACAGTATCCACATCTGCACCAAAGAGTAAAACAGTGAAATGTTGCTTATTAAACATTAGGTGTCTCTCTTCCAAGTCTCTGTTAGTACATGACTTAACAATTGATCCACAAATCAATTTACTCTGCCTTACAGAAACCTGGTTAGAGCAGGATGATTATGTTAGTTTAAATGAATCAACACCCCCGAGTCATTCTAATTATCAGAAACCTTGAAGCACAGGCCGGTCTGTCTGATTTCCTGCTGTGGGTGATTTTAACATCCATGTAGATGCTAAAAATGACAGCCTCAACACAGCATTTGATCTGTTATTAGACTCAATTGGTTTCTCTCAAAATGTAAAAGAACCCACCCACCACTTTAATCACACTCTAGATCTTGTTTGAACATATGGCATAGAAACTGAACATTTAACAGTGTTTCCTGAAAACCCTCTCCTGTCTGATCATTTCCTGATTAATGTACAATAATTGATTACACAGCAGTGGGGAGTAGATTTCATCACAGTAGATGTCTGTCTGACAGTGCTGTAACTGAGTTTAAGAATGTAATCTACCCACTGTTATCATCTTCAATGCCCTGTACCAACACAGAGCAGAGCAGCTACCTGAATGCTACTCCAACAGAGGTCGATTATCTTGTTAATCATTTTGAAGCCAGATAACACACACCAATTAGTTAAACTGCAGGAATGTCTTAAAGACATAAAGACCTAGATGACCTCTATACTGCTTCTAAATTCAGATAAAACTGAGGTTATTGTACTCGGCCCTGAAAATCTTAGAAATATGGTATCTAACCAGATTCTTACTCTGGATGGCATTACCTAGGCCTCCAATAACACTGTGAGGCACCTTGGAGTCATTTTTGACCAGGATATGTCCTTCAATGCACATATTAAACAAATATGTAGGACTGCTTTTTCTTCCATTTGCGCAACATCTCTAAAATTAGAAATATCCTGTCTCAGAGTAACGCTTAAAAACTAGTTCATGCATTTATTACTCCTAGCCTTGACTACTGTAATTTATTATTATCAGGATGTCCTAAAAACTCCATGAAAAGCCTTAAGTTTATCCAAAATGCTGCAGCAAGAGTACTGACAGGGACTAGAAAGAGAGAGCATATTTCTCCTATATCGGCTTCCCTTCATTGGCGTCTTGTTAAATCCAGAATTGAATTCAAAATCCTGCTCCTCACATACAAGGTCATAAATAATCAGGCCCCATCTTATCTTAATGACCTTGTAGTACCATATCACCCCATTAGAGCACTTCGCTCTCGCACTGCAGGCCTACTTGTTGTTCCTGGAGTATTTAAAAGTAGAATGGGAGGGAGAGCCTTCAGTTTTCAGGCCCCTCTTCTATAGCACCAAACTGAATCCAGTTTGGATTCAGGAGACAGCCACTATCTCTACTTTTAAGATTAGGCTTCAAACTTTCCTTTTCGCTAAAGCATATAGTTAGGGCTGGACCAGGTGACCCTGAGTCCTCCCTTAGTTATGCTGCAATAAGTGTAGGCTGCTGGGGGATTCCCATGATGCATTGAGTGCTTCGTCTTCAGTCACTTTTCTCACACACTATGTGTTAATAGACCTCTCTGCACTGAATCATACTTGTTATTAATCTCTGGCTCTCTTCCACAGCATGTCTTTTATCCTGTCTTCCATCTCTCACCCCAACCGGTCGCAGCAGATGGCCACTCCTCCCTGAGCCTGGTTCTGCCGGAGGTTTCTTCCTGTTAAAGGGAATTTTTGCTTCCCACTGTTGGCAAAGTGCTTGCTCATAGGGGGTCATATGATTGTTGGGTTTCTCTCTGTATGCATTATCTAACTTACAATATAAAGCACCTTGAGGTGACTGTTGTTGTGATTTGGCGCTATATAAATAAAATTGAATTGAATATTCTCAGCCTGGACAGATGATGAGGGACAGGAAATATGTTTGTCAATAGCTCAAATTATTTTCAGGTAAATTTTTTTCTCAATCAGTTTGGTGCAATTCTTACACATTTGTAACCATCACCACACTTAATGAATCACAGTTGCGAGTTGGAAATTGAGATATGCGTACCATGGCATAGATCTGGAAGAAACCTTTGGGGCAATATAGCATATGCTGGGGTTTGTGTGTGTGTGTGTGTGTGTGTGTGTGTTTGTCTGCCTGTGTTCTTCCTCTGTAATGTGAAGCACAGACCAGCTCAAGTTCCAATTTGACATGCCTTTAACGATGCTTTCATCTACTGGTGAAATTTCTGAATTACATCCTCAGTCACACAAACAGAAGAGGCCAAAATTGTGGCTAATAATTTATCCATTTCTGAGCTTTCACTGTTGAAGGAGAATACCTTTTGACCTTTGACACTTTCTTGTCATATTCTCAGCCTGCACAGATGATGAGGAGCAGAGAGACATATGTTTCTCAGTACTTCATAAGTTGTTTTCAGTTACAATTGTTTTCAATCAATTTGATGACAAAAAAAAATAAGGAGAAAAGAATAAAATCAAATAAAAAGAGAAATGTTAAAAGTTATTGATTGTGAGTTATTGTTGTTTTGGCATTATTTGTATCACCGCGGAAGCACTAGCTGGTAGTCGGACCGTACGCGTGTCTTAGTGCAGTTGAACATAATCCACAAAGTCCGCTTGTAGTCGAAAAACAAACAGGCAAACATTTATTTCCACAGTTTTGAAATACAGTGATCCATTTGAATGTTCCAGTACACTGCAAACACGGTAAGAAACTGTTTTTCTCCACAGCTAGTTAAAGCCCCCGTAGCTCCACACTGCCTGTCGCGAACCCTCCCCCCGTGCACAGTTACCGTGTGTTAAAGGAACAGTACGTAAAAATTAAATAAGGCAAGAAAAAATACAATTTAACTGTAAATCTTACGCTAAACAAATTATAAAGTAAAAACTGAAATTCCCCATTATCTTATACTTATCCTTATCCAAAATGATTAAAATTATTAACAAATATACACTCTGTGCAATCTGAGTAAACTAAGAGATGACTAGACCTTTATCCTATACAATTTGTCACACCCAGACTGTGGCTGTGGTGTGTGGGTGGCAAATTTTAATATTCACCACTATGTGGACTCTAGCAGTTAGCTATGTGACAAACATGCAGGATCTAGGGGTGCCTGCAGGCAAAATCAGTTGTAAGTCTTTACATTACTCTTTAAACACAGTGAGTTTATTGAAACCCAAAGAACTCCTGTTGGAGCTATTTGTTCTTTATTTATTTATTTATTTATTTATTTATTTATTTATTTAGTTATTTATTTTTTGTGAAATTAGTTAATGTTTGTTGTTAGTTTACTTATATTTTGGGGTTTATTTGTTGGTTAATATTTTGTTTTAAATGATTTGTTTGTTTGTTGTTATTTTGTTAAATTAGTTAGTAAGAGCTGTAGGGCCATTTTGTTTCTATAAATAAAGAGACTGGTATAGGACCAGCATGCATTGGGGTGGGCCTATGGTTTTTTACCAGAGCAGGAGAAGCAGCAGGAAGGATCTTGTTATTGCTTGCCAAGATGGATAAATAAACCAAAACCAAAACTTTCAACTAAAACGTTTGGACAATGGACTTCTTTTGCCTGCGTACGAAATATTACCTCAATGCAGCAGTGGCTTGTGGACTTTAAGTTGTGGGACGTTTGATCTTTCAAAAGTAAAGGAATTGCCACTACATAAAGTAAAAAACCTTCCCGTGGACAAAGGAATAATCCTTCATCAATGGATATAAGGATTTCAAGGATCACCGTCGAACTCGAATAAAAGTTATTGGATCGTCTGGTGAGTAATCCAGACAGATTGATGTTGAGGCCTGGATCAACATGTCACTCGTTCGTCAAAGCTGGTGAGTGATAATATTGTTTAAGCCGTAAAGGAAAACGGTGAAGCTATTGGAGTTTAAAGACATAATTTCACTACAAAGACTGATGAACTGAGTTTTGACGTACTAAAGTGGTGCAAAATTGGATCGCTAATTGAAACATGCCAACGCCCTCTGTGGAAATGTTTGTCCGCTGCAAAAGGCAGGTAAATGGATGTCATGTTTGTACTTCAGGCTATGGACTCTCAGTGTGCTGTACATCTTTATGAAGTTTGAAATAATCCAAGAGGACAATAAAAATGTCGGATATTAAGAGTAAACGAGAGGATGACACTGAGATGCAAGCAGAGAAAAGAAGCATTAAATTTACGCCAAAAGGTTTGGATTTGTATATAAAGACATGCCAAGAAAAGCGCAGTTCAATGTGTAAGCAAGCATCTAAGTACATGGGGAAAATTTCCGCTTTAATGACCTCATATGAGAACGTTAAGGAAGTGTCTTCTGAATTTGGGAAGTTTATTAAATGCTATCAAGATGCAAACGCTTTGCAAGAATCCTTTTTAAGTTTGCCACTGCCAGAAGATGAAGTGAAAAGGCAAAATGCACATTTTCAGTCGAAGGTGACAGCCTTCTCTGTTTTTATGGACAAAGTAAAGGTTTGGTTGCAGGAGGCGGGCGAGCCGTATACTGAACAAAGCAATACTGTTCGTAATGATAAAGCTGTTGAAAGTTTGGATGAAATAAAACCTGAAGACAGTGTCTCTAATATCTCAAGTGTAAAACCACCTTCAAAAACCTTGTCACAGCAAAGTCGAATTTCATCAACATCTTCCGCATGCATTAAAGCTGCGGCTGACAAGGCAGCGCTCATGGAGCGACTCGCTGCATTAAAGAAAAAACATTCTATCGAAGCGCAAGAGGAAAAACTGAGAAAAGAAAAGGAGACATTATCCTTGGAAACAGAGCTGGCAGCCACTAATGCAAAGCTTCGTGTCTTAAAAATAAATTCATTTTGTAGCTCTGAGCATTCTGATGGAATGAACTCTTATTTTGAAAGAGGGCACGTACAAGAAGCGCCTAGTTTAAATCCTTGTGCCGATACATTTGTTCCAACATCAAGAGATTACTCTGGTATAAATTCTGCATCTGAATCACAAGTAATCGTACCTAGACAAAGTCAAACCCAACATCAGGTTGATGATTCAGCGCAAGTGACGTAGCAAACACAGCCTCAGTCTCATACTTTGACTGGGAATTGCACGAAGGAGATTGTAAATATTATGCAAAAACAAAATGACATCACTACTTTGCTTGTAAAACAAAACTTATCTTCTGTCCTCCCCGCCAGAAACATCCCTGTGTTTGATGGAGACCCTTTACAGTACAGATCATTTATGAATGCCTTTGAAAATGGAGTGGAAGATAAAACTGATAACTGGAGCGACTGTTTGCATTTTTTAGAGCAGTTCACTAGGGGGCAGCCTAGGGATTTGGTGCATAGTTGTCAGCACTTACCTCCTGAGCAGGGCTATTCCACAGCCAAAGATCTTCTTGAAGAACATTTTGGGAACGAAAATAAAATTGCCTCTGCATATATGGAGAGGATTGTGAGTTGGGTACCTATTAAAAGTGAGGATGTGAAAGGTCTACAGTCATTCTCTCTTTTTCTTCAAGGATGTTCGAATCTAACACAGCAAGTTGTTTATATGAAGGAGTTGGATTTGCCCTCAAATATGAGACTGGTTGTTATGAAGCTTCCATACAAATTGAGGGAAAAATGGAGAGTTGTTGCCTATGAACTGCAGGAACAAAATGGTTACAGAGCAGTGTTCACTGATCTGGTTGCCTTTATAATAAAACAGGTAAAAGTAGCATCAGATCCAGTGTTTGGCAACATCCAAGACTCACAATCTGGAAGCAGCTTTAAAGCTTCAAGTTCTACCAAGCAAAGGAGAAAAGGAAGTAGTTTTGCCACTAATGTCAGTACAGTGCCAGGAATCAAAGCTCAATCAACTGGAAGCAGAACAACTTCCGCCGTTCTGCATAGTTGTTTGTTTTGTTCACATAGCAATCATTTACTAGAGAATTGTAAGCAGTTTAAAGCTAAAACGCATCAGGATAAGTTGACTTTTATCAAGGGAAGGGGAATTTGTTTTGGTTGTTTAAAAGTTGGTCACACAAGCAAAGACTGTAGGAGTCGTTTGGATTGCGACGTGTGTCACCAAAGACACCCAGGGGTTCTTCACATAGAGCGAAAGGATCCAGGTGCGTCTTCGGAACAAACTCAACAGAGGACAAACTCTAATGTCAACTTTTCAACTGCAACCACTCAGACATGTGGGTATATTGGGGCTGGTCATGAAGTTGATGCAATTTTTTCTATAGTTCCAGTTCAAGTTAAGAGCCAAAAGAGCAATAAAATTGTGCAAACCTATGCGTTTTTGGATCCTGGAAGTTCAGGTACATTCTGTACAGAAACTTTGGCAAAAAGGCTGAATGTAAAAGGTAAAAAGACCAATATCTTTTTGAGAACAATGAGTCAAGATAGGATTGTTAGTACACAAGTTCTGTCTGGTTTGGAAGTGTCTGGTTTGGAAGGAAATGATTTCATGCCATTGCCAGATGTTTTGACTCAAAAGACTATGCCAGTTTCTACAGTTAATATTCCCCAGCAAGGCGACATCGATCAGTGGCCTCATCTAAAACCTGTTAAACTTTACAACGTTAATGCAGATGTGGAGCTACTGATAGGCACTGATGCTTCCAATGTTTTGGAGCCATGGAAGGTGATAAACAGTGTGGGAGGTGGACCTTATGCTGTAAAAACAAAAGTTGGCTGGGTCATAAATGGTCCCCTGCGCACTGGAAGTAACAGTGGAAATAAAACCAACTGCACTGCTGTAACAGCCAATAGGATTTCTGTTGAGCGTCTTGAAGAAATGTTGATTAAACAGTACAATCATGATTTTAATGAAAGATCATCAGAGGAGCAGACTGAAATAATCTGTGGAGGATCTGTGTTTCATGGATATTGTTAGTAGTTCAATAAAGCTTATTGGAAATCATTATCACATTGATTTGCCTTTCAGGAGAGAAGGTTCCAGTTTGCCAAATAACCTCTGTGTCGCAGAGCAGCGTCTCCAGAGTCTCAGACGGAGATTCGAAAGGGATACTCATTATAAGGATGAATACACTGAATGTGTAAACAACATGCTTGAACAAGGATATGCCGAGTTTGTGCCTGTAGATGAGTTGCACAAAGATGATGGAAAGGTGTGGTACATCCCTCATCATGGAGTGTATCATCCCACAAAGGGCAAATTAAGAGTTGTATTTGACTGTGGAACAACTTATAAAGGAGCATCATTGAACAGTCAGCTTCTACGGGGACCTGATCTCACAAACTCGCTGGTTGGGGTTCTGATCAGATTTAGACAAGAGCCTGTTGCACTAATGGCAGACATTGATTCCATGTTTCACCAAGTGCACGTCTCAGAAAAACATGTCAACTTTCTCCGTTTCCTGTGGTGGCAACATGGTGACACTTCAAGGTCTGCACAAGAATGCAGGATGAGAGTGCATTTGTTTGGAGCTGTATCTTCGCCAAGCTGTGCAAATTATGCTCTACAGAGAACTGCAGATGATAAGGCACAACAGTTTCCAGCTGAAGTGGTTGATACAGTCAAAAGAAACTTTTATGTGGATGATTGTTTGAAATCTGTTGCTTCAGAAGAGGAGGCAGAGCACATGGTGAATAGACTGACAGATATCTGCGCTAAAGGAGGATTTAAGCTTTCAAAATGGATCAGCAACAGTCGCACAGTGCTCATGTCAATCCCAGAGGAAAGAAGAGCAAAGGAAATTAAGGATCTGGATTTGGACACAGATCAACTTCCAGTTGAGAGAGCACTGGGTTTACAGTGGTGCATAGCAACAGACAAGTTCCAGTTCAGAACCTCCCTGCAGGACCGTCCAACAACCAGAAGGGGAATTTTGTCTGTGGTCAGCTCACTGTATGATCCTTTGGGAATCTTGTCTCCCTTCAGTATGCCAGCTAAACTGTTGCTACAAGAGCTTTGCCGACAAAATTTGAAGTGGGATGAAGTTATTCCCCACTCTCTTTCCCAGCGGTGGCGTGATTGGCTGGAGGATCTCCAGCTGATTTCAAAGTTCGAAGTGGAACGTTGCATTAAACCAAATTGCTTTGGAAGACCAGATAGGGCACAACTTCATCATTTTTCTGATGCAAGTCAAGATGGGTATGGAACGGTGTCATATTTAAAGTTGGAAAAGAATAACGTCACACATGTTGCTTTTATCCTGGGAAAGGCTAGAGTTGCTCCTCTCAAGCAAACTACAATTCCCAGGTTGGAATTGACGGCTGCAGTTCTTGCAGTTCGGATGGACAGGCTTCTGCAAAAGGAGCTGCAGGTCAGGTTGGAAAAATCAGTTTTTTGGACTGATAGTACAACAGTACTGAAATACATCTCCAATGAAACCAGAAGATTCAATACTTTTGTTGCAAACAGAATTGCTGTCATTCGAGAAGCAACAGATGTGAAGCAGTGGAGATACGTTTCTTCTAAGGAGAATCCTGCAGATGACGCATCCAGAGGCATGAGAGCTGGGGATTTCCTCAAATGTAGGAGATGGATAAAAGGGCCAGAATTTCTCTATAAGTCAGAAAAGGAATGGCCTAAACTGGATGTGGAGTACAGTGTAATTTCTGCAGATGACCCAGAGGTCAAAAGGGACCTGACAATGAATGCCATTGTGAGGGAATTACAAAATCCTACCAGCTATTTTATCCTCTACTTCTCATCTTGGGCAAAACTTAAAATCTCTGTAGCCTGGCTTTTAAAGATGAAAGAGGTCTTGGTGTTGTTGGCACAGAAGAGGAAAGAGTTGCTTACTGCAGGTTTGAATAAGAATGATCCGGAAGGTCAGAAAGAAATGGATGATGAAGGACTCCAAACAGTTTTATGTGAGGTTGAAGCTATAATGAACGACAGACCCATTACTAAAGTTTCAGATGACTCAAATGATCTTGAAGCACTGACACCCAATCACTTGTTGTTGCTGAAAAATAAACCAGTTTTTCCACCAGGACTGTTTCATCCAAGTGATTTGCATGTCAGGAAAAGGTGGAAACAGGTACAGTACATGGCAGAGTTGGAAGAGATGGCTTTCTGAGTACCTACCTTTGATGCAAGAAAGACAAAAATGGATGAGGACTAAAAGATGTCTTATACCTGGAGATGTTGTTTTAATTGCAGACGCTACAGCTCCAAGAGGATCATGGATGATGGCGAAAGTCTTAAATGTAAACCAGGATGCAAAAGGCTTGGTGCGTTCTGTGAGACTACAAACAAGGACCAGTGTTTTGGAAAGGCCAGTGACAAAACTTATTTTGCTACTGGAAGCCTCATCGTGAAGAAAATCCTCAATGAAAATTAAGGATTTGTTTAAGGGAATAGCTCCTCCTTTTGGGACTTTAAAGTAATTGTGATTGTATGCACAATTAGGGGCCGGAGTGTTGGAGCTATTTGTTCTTTATTTATTTATTTATTTATTTATTTATTTTTTGTGAAATTAGTTAATGTTTGTTGTTAGTTTACTTATATTTTGGGGTTTATTTGTCGGTTAATATTTTGTTTTAAATGATTTGTTTGTTTGTTGTTATTTTGTTAAATTAGTTAGTAAGAGCTGTAGGGCCATTTTGTTTCTATAAATAAAGAGACTGGTATAGGACCAGCATGCATTGGGGTGGGCCTATGGTTTTTTTACCAGAGCAGGAGAAGCAGCAGGAAGGATCTTGTTATTGCTTGCCAAGATGGATAAATAAACCAAAACCAAAACTTTCAACTAAAACGTTTGGACAATGGACTTCTTTTGCCTGCGTACGAAATATTACCTCAATGCAGCAGTGGCTTGTGGACTTTAAGTTGTGGGACGTTTGATCTTTCAAAAGTAAAGGAATTGCCACTACAACTCCAACACAGCATAGCTGCAACCATGTTGCATGAACTGACAGGTGATGGCAGATGTGAGCCAGAGGAGGGCGCTGTTGTGCGGGCAGGGATCACACAAAGCCCATATACTGGATTGAGGTGAAGGGATTCTTAAATCATAATTATTGTGTAGTTAAGACCAACAGTGGTTTTCATGGTTTCCAGGGACCTGCTGGAGTTCGGGGTCCTGGAGGTCAGGAAGTGGGAGGCTGGTGGCTGGTTTTGAGCTTTAGAAGACTAAACATGGGAAATAGCACAGAAACACAGGCCAGGCATGGGGAACATAGGAAGACAGGGATAACAATATCAGAATGAAAACATAATCTAGGCAATGGTAATATCCAAACTGAAAACTCCAATAACATCAAACAGAAAATATCAAACCAGTAACAGGGTCCATAACAGAAAACGCTGGGTACAAAACCCAGGGTCATGACACAATGTGCATAGAAGAGCAAATTAATTTGTACATGTTTACGTTACTCTATGCTAACACTGAAATCTCAGATGAACATTAGTTGATTGCTTTGCAGTTATTTGGTCATCAATATACAATGACAGTGACTACTGATTTTTTTATCACCTCAGAATAAAATCTGCAAAAGCTGTCACTCTATCTACATAATGCAGCTATTGTATTGTCAGTTTTCTTGTACTGCAAACATTTACTGTATGTCGCACAGTGATCAATAACCAATCATTTCTTGTGTTGATTGGAACACAATGTGTTGATTGGAAAAATGTCTGTCACAGCAGGATCTTGGAAATGGACTTTAAGACTCTAAAACGGAACTAAATGTATTTAGAGTGACATTTTAAAAGCAGCTACAGACAGTCTGATTGTAATCTGATTACATTTCATGTTGAAATGTGTTGAGATTCAATCTCATTAAAATTCTGTGAGATTGAGATTCAGTCATTGAATGATGTCAAACAACATTTTAAAGGTTCAAAGTCTGAATCTCAACAGATTTTCCACTGAAAATCACCAAAATCAGTCTCACTGGACTGACCCAGAACCGGATCTGCCTGAAGATATAGGCTCCATGAAGGATAAGCAAACTGTGTCTGAGTCTGCTTGCACTGCAGGATGGACCTAAAACAGATAAGGTTCATTGAAAGCGGATCAGTCCTGGATCCAGTTCAGCTTTGGTCATTTCACAGCTCATGCCATCTGGATCTATTTTGGATTCATTCATTCAAAACAGCTTTTGTTGTCCAAACGCAATCAATTTTCCTTAGTTGAAATGTCTCATCCGTCCAAAACAATACTGAAATATTTAAAATCTATAAAGCTGAGGCATTTAAAGCTGAGACAGTGGCAACCACTTGGGGGTAGCAGGGAAGGGAATCTCCTACCTTTAATATCTACGTCCCTTAGTGATCAAGGTCCCTATGAGACGCAGAAGAATCGCTCCCCTCCCCGCCTGTCCATGTTAAAAATGGCCTGTTGGGTGCGTGTGTTGGTGTACGTGAGTGAATGAGATAAGACGGTGCTGGATTTCTATACGGAGTCCAAGAACTAGTGAGTGTTAGGACGATCATCCAGGATGAAACAACAAATCCATGACTACATCAGGAAGATAGTGTTGTGATACTAGGGGGTAGAAAGAGATTAAAGTCCCCCTGTGGCAGCCTCATAACTAAGAGAGGTTCAAAGGTCTTAATATCCGCCTTTATGTCATTAAAAATGATCAGTGGTAAAACAGAGCTTTTTTCTATTTCCTAATAATAAAGCATGTTTATTTTTAATCAAAGCTCAATTAAAATGTAAGTCTGATCAATGTATAAATGAGAAATGTAGTTTGAGAAGTGAAAATGACTGTTCTAATGTCCGAGTTTTGTGGTAGTATGTTTGAGATGGATTAGTGAGGGAGCTGGAGGAAATGCCAGGTAATAATTAGAATTAGGGAAACTGCTTACTGGTTAGATGGGAGACCAGGATCCGGAAGGAGGGGGGGAAACCGTGCAAGTGTCCAACAGGGTAAGAGTGAGTCAATCCAGTTGACCTGTGTGATCCAGAGGTGAATGGCAGGGAGGAGGGCAGGCAGAGGGAGTTTGTGTGAGCGTTGTCAGAGGAGCTAGTCCGTGAGCTCTTTTGGGTGAGCGGAGAGAGGAATCCAGAAGGGGAGAATCAACTGTAGGTGTGGTGGGTAATGGTCCTGGACAGAAGTAGCAAGAAACACAAAGAGACACAAGGTTATACAAAAGAGGATTTGTTAGATTTAAGTATGCAAGAGCCAAGTTGCCACTATGGGGTAGCAGAGGGTCTGGCAGAGATTGGAAGTCAACGCCAGTCTCAAGTACTGGATGGCTGATTGATGGCTTGCTTGTAGCCACAGCAGGTGGGGAATGAGGATGAGCCAGGATGGACAGCTAGCAGAGGAGAAACCTCAGACACTCTCACAGACCATGGCAACATCTATCCTCTGCTTGCTCACCACTACTGTGTCTGGTTGGTTAGCCATCACCAGTTTGTCTGTCTGTATCTGGACTAGCTTGGTCATTCTCCACCACCCTAGGGGGCGTCTCCCATTTTGACCCCAAGACTTCCAGGCAATACTCGGCACAGATGTTCCTGTATAGCATGCTGGCCTGGCTATAAATTGCTAATGTTACGCAGTCATATGCAAACTGTTAAAACAATGTGTGATCCACCTGCCACTAGGACACAAACTTCAGTACAAGTAAAGGAAACTGAGGTCAGCGTAATGAGTAACATCACAAAGGAACCGCCTCATATTACCAGTTTAAATTCAGTATCTATATAAATGAACAAATGTATATAATATGTAACATTTCTAAGTAATTTTAAGCAGAATTTTTATCATTTCTGTTATTAGACTGACCAACTGGGTGAGCCCCAGCCTACACTTGGGGAATTACTGTTGCAGTGAAATAAAAGGCTATAAGCAATGGCTATTTTGGAGTCTGTGGAACATCTCCCATGTTATTTAATTTCATCATGGTATCCTTTTTGCAGCCAAATCAAAAACCAGCTAAAATACAATATTTCCTTGTGGTTCTCCTCATGTTTTAAGCTTTTTCTATACTGCTAAAGGAAGGGTTGTTGATCAAAAATATAGCTAGAATTAGATTTCAAAGAGGTTGATGTAACCCAGCCTCAGTGTTTCCCATGGCAAAACTCAACAGCAAAACCAGGAGGTTATGATGTAATGCAGACTCAAATTTCTGCATTACGAATTTGAGACATGAGAAGGGTAAATTTCATTGTACAGCCTTTGTTGAGAAGCATTCTTCCACATCAAAGTTCAGAGGTGGGGGCAAGAAAAGTAAATTTACTGTGACTGAATTGAAACTCCCGATATCAACTAACAAATCACTTTACTTCATGACCTGGGGGGCAGGGCTATGGCTTCCCACACCTACTATTAGACAGTTACATGGAGAAACCTTTTGAATACAAGCACGCTCACGCCCACAGTTGTGCACAGAGTTGTGCTCAGACACACACCATCTTCCTTGGCTGCTGTCTCTAAACATATCTTGAGTTTCGGTCTTGTGTGCTGCTCAGTAGCATATAATATTTATTATTTACTGTTAGTTATGATTATCTAGGTCGTAGCTGTGGTCTCCCTACTGTGTTGTTCTCTTTTTACTTGTTTTCTTCTAGCAAATTTTTTGTGTCTTTTCTCACTGTCCATCTTCCCCTCAATTTTCTTTCCCTCTCCTTTTTCTAAACTTCTCTTGTCTACGTCTTTCCCTTTCTTATCCCATGGTCATTTTCTGTTCCTATTGTAATAACTTAAAAGTTACAAACAAACACACAAGATCAATCAAGTAGACCAGTAATAATCCACTTGGGAATATAAATCTGTTGGGCATTTTTATCAGTCTTCAGACAATAATTCTGATTGCTACAGTGACAAACAGGACAGGCAAAAAACAAAAACAAAAAACAAAACAAAAAAACAACTAACGTATCACTTGTGAGCTTCTGAGTTTGAGTAGTGAAAATGACAACTCAAACTCAGACGCTGATAGGGTGCCATTTTAGCTCGCTGGGATGAGCTGGCAACCCTATGCCACATGGCGGAGAGCTGCCAGTCTGGGTTCAAGTCCAACCAGAGGCCCTTTGACACATGTCTTCCTCTTTCTCTCTCTCCCCCTCCGCTTTCCTGTCACTCTTCACTGCTCTGTCCAATAAAGCTGAAAAAGGCCAAAGATCAATTTTTTTTTTAAAAAGATGACACTGATATGTCAGCCTAGCCTATTATATACATGTCTAGTGCGTGCCACCTTCCCATTATCTCTACCAGAATGGTAAACAAAATGCTTTGCATATATACTTTTCTACTCTAACTGAACACTCAAAGTTTTGTGTACCAAAGAACACATTTAACTGATTTATTCTTCATAAGCACTTACCGAGCAATATCAGCATCATCATGTGGACTACAGGGCATCATAGAATGGACCGAACAGGTTTGATTTGTGAGACATGAAAAGTGGGATGGATGCATAGTGTTGAAGGCAACTTGTGGCAGTGGCGCTGATCACAGAATCCACTTCGTAGGGACCAATGTAACGTGGAGCCAATTTGTGGGTCAAGGATTTCAAGGGAAAGTGCTTAGCAGTGAGCTATACCTTTTGCATATTTCTTATTTTAAGCTTCTCAATTCTGCTCCCAGATTTATCTACTCTGCTGGAGATGATGTTGTACCCAGGAAACTAGGTGAATCTCAGTGGTTGGGAACAGAGGTGGCTGGTAGCCTAGAGATGCTTCGAGTGGGGATAGACCTATGGCAGAATAGGTAAGAGAGCTATGAGCATACTTGACCCAGGATAACCATGTGGACCAAGAGGAGGGATTTTTTTTTTTTTGTAGTGATGCAGAGCAGGGTCTCAAGCTCGTGGTTGAGCCTTTTGTTTCTTGCATAGATCGTGCATGCTGCCACATAGTCGAGAAGGAAGCACCCCAAGGTCACCCTGTGGTGGCAGGCGAAGCAGGCGGTGTGGATCACAGCAGAATATGCAGCAGCAGAAACATAGCAATGATTGGTGGGGAGGGTGGGGGCTGAGCCTGGGTCAAGTTTGTCTTGCAGCTCATTGGATGGTTTCTTCTATGTCCCAAGTTAATGAACCAACGGTGCAGGATGAGGGCAGAAGTAGTTGTGGCTTCTACCGCTGGCATTTTCTGAATACTGGAGAGAGAGGGCCTCGGGATTTTCATTTCAGGACGCTGGCAGAAAAGAAATGTTTCAATTCAATTGTCCAAACAACAAAGACAAGCAAATTTGACAGGTATTTAACATTTTAGCTGAGATTTTTATGATCAGTCCAAATAATAAATGGATGCTCGGCCCCTTCCAGCCAATGCCGCCGCTCCTCCAATGCCAGTTTCACCATAAGCAGCCGAGGAATCGTTGAAACATTTTCTGGGAGGTGTGTGTGGGCCACTCCATCACAACCCTAATCTTGACTGGGTCAGTGTTCACCTGGCCTCTGGTGAGAATGTAGCCCAGAAAAGTGGCAGATGATGAGTGGAATTCACATTTTTCAGCCATTACATAGACTCTATTTTCCAACAGGTGCTGCACTCTACAATCCTAACTTTTTCCAGAGACCTGCAAAAAGTTAATATATCATCAAGGTAAACAAAGATGAGTGCATTCAGAAAACCTCTCAAAACATCATTTACCAGAGCCTGGAACACAGCAGGAGCTTGGAGTGTTCAAGAGGAGTGTAAAAAGTCTTCTTCCATTCATTCCCCTCGCAAATGATAAACATTACAGAGGTCGAGTTTAGGGAAAACAGTGGCTCCTTATAGGGCCTCAAAAGCAGAACTGATTAGCAGCAGGGGGTACTTATTCTTCCCAGTGAATTTATTTAGCCCACAATAGTCAGTGCAGGGTCTCAGTGTCTCATCCTTCTTATCCACAAAGAAAAAACTGGCACCTACCAGAGTGGAAGATGGACAGATGATCCTAACAGGCTCCTGACCCTCTCTGGCTGCTACAGGTTGTATAGCTGGCTGGAGAGGAGTGGTGTGCTGGGTAGGAGGTCTATGGTGCAGTCATAAGGTCTATGAGGTGGCAGGGAGAAAGCTTTATCTGTACTGAAAACCTATAAATCATGATATTCAGAGGGTACAGAAGTTCAATTGGGGGCAGGTGTAGTGACTGAGATGGAGCTGGTGGAACCTGATCTAAACTCCAACTGTTAATTTTATTGTCAGTCCAGTCAATGTGGGGGTTATGTTTTACTAACCAAAGAAAACTGGGGTGTAAGGAGAAGTGAATGTGAAAAAACAAGCGGTTTCCCAGTGGTTGCTGGAGGCAACTAGGCAGACGGGCTATGTCTGATGCGTAGTGGTGGCGAAGATAGCGGAGTTTCCCTTGTGTCACTCCTTTGCTGCATATTTTCTGCACAGACACCTGGACAACTCTGTCCTACAGAGGCTGGGCATCAGCACCGTCCTGGATCGGTTAGTGGCACCGCCACTGCTCCTGCTGATCCCCCAGCTTCATCTCAAGCTCACCTGCTACTGTGGCCCCCACCTTTAACCCTTCTGTTATGTTGCGGGTCAGATTGACTCAGAACAGAAGAGATGTCACATGTCATCTGCATCACTACAGAAAATGAAAAAAATTATAAAAGAAAATTGTAAAACAATCAATGCCAGTGTTTCTGACACTTTTGGATGAGTAAATTTGCCC